>NC_046617.1:2163750-2910000 GCF_900324465.2 Anabas testudineus | reverse complement strand
GTGATCACATGCTATGTGTTAGCCAGCAGGCAGTTCAGTATAACAGTTACTGTCTTTAAGTTAATATGGATTCCAGTTAGTTATTGGAGGTTCTGGTAAACTTGTAGGAAATTCCAGTCCTGGACTATCGAGTGACTGCCGTTGAGTCAAGATCTCATTCATGGTAGCGTGGAACCAACCCCAGTCACCACACGCAGCCCACAGAGACCACACGGGGCATCCAAGCGACAAGATCTCCAACCAGAAGTGGGGCACCAGGACGAGTCAGACAGGTCCAGAGGTCAGAGGGTGGAACAGCTTGTAGCTCGACAGAGAGACAGGAAGAGGGAAAAAGAGAGAAGAGGAGAGGGGAGAGCAGAAGAGGAGTAATAACAGTTAGGTATGATAACAGTCAGATAATGTATGAGGTGAATGTATATTTAGTGTAGAGTCCAGCAGAGACTCCGGCAGGACTAACTATGACAGCCTAACTAAAAGGGTGAGCTAGAAGGAAACACAGACATGTGGGCTCCCTGGAATGTGAGCAACCAATCACTTCACCGTCAACAAACTTGAGTGATCAATGATAGTTGGGAAGACAGCATGTAAACATACCAGTTCACCATAATGCTCTACGTCCATGAGTCTTTCCCTAAGGCAAATCTAATTACAGAAATTCTTGACTAAATAAATAGTTTTTTAGCCTAGACTTTAAACACTGAGATTGTGTCCCGAACACTATTTGGAAGGCTATTCCATAACTTTGGGGCTTTGTAAGAAAAAGCTCTGCCCCCAGCTGTAGTTTTCATGAAACGAGGTACTGACAAGCAGCCTGCATCCTTCGATCGAAGTGGGTGTAGTGGATCATAAAGCACTAGCAGTTCACTCAGATACTGCGGCGCGACACCATTTAATGCTTTAGATGTCAAAAGTAGATAGGGGTGATGTGCTTGTATCTTCTGGTTCTAGTGAGGACTCTCGCTGCTGCATTTTGAACTAACTGAAGCTTGTTTATGCACCTGTTTGAACAACCAGACAGTAAGGCATTACAGTAGTCCAACCTAGAGGTGATGAAAGCATGGACTCATTTTGCAGCGTCGTTTAGTGACAAAATATTCCTTATCTTGGCAATATTTCTGAGGTGATCGAAAGCTGTCCTGGTGATATTATCTACATGAGCATCAAATGAAAGACTGGAATCTAGAATCACACCAAGGTCAAGGAACAGAAAGGCCATCTAAAGTTACAGTGTGATCTAAAATCTTGCTTCTAGTTGCATGTGATCCTATGACTAGTACTTCTGTCTTATCAGGATTAAGCAGAAGGAAGTTAATTAGCATCCAGTCTCTTATATCCTTTACACATTGCTCAATGTAATTAAGCTGTTTGATCTAATCTGGTTTTGATAAAACATATAATTGTGTATCGTCAGCATAGCAATGAAAGTTAATACAATGCTTATGGATTATGTTGCCCAGAGGAAGCATGTAGAGGGAAAAAAGCAATGGGCCTAAAACCGAACTCTGTGGAACACCAAACTCCACTCTAATAGGATCTAAGCCAGGAGAGGGCCGTTCCCTTGATTCCTACTACACTTTCTAATCTGTGAAGGAGAATACTATGATCAATGGTGTCAAAAGCTGCACTGAGGTCGAGTAAAACAAGCATAGTGATGCAACCCTGATCAGCGGCCAATAGGAGCTAATTTACTACTTTAACAAGTGCTGTCTCTGTGCTGTGATGAGGCCTAAATCCTGACTGATACAGTTTTTCCACTTTGTTTCTACCTCTGTATTTGTGCTCCTTCCTCTCTATCTCTCTCTCTCTCTGTACTTTGTATGTTTCCAGTGTGAAGTTACTGGCCCAACTAACCTGCTCAGTGTTTTTGCTATTTGTAGTTAGCATTGTTCTTTTGTTTTTCTTCTGTTGCTTGTCAGCAATAGAAGAAGTGGCACCGCATGTGTGGCAGCAAGTCTCAGCAGCTGTCCATGTGTTCTTTTCTTTGCATTTTATAATGTTTTTTTCCACCTTATTTGTGTTTTTTGTTTTTTATATAAATCCATATGGAGTCCTGCGACAAAGGGCACAAACTTCATTACTTTTGCACTTTGTTTTATGATCTTTTTTCAACTTTTTGAGCCGGCCTTGGGGGACCCTTCAGGATGCAGTTCCATTGTTTACACTCAAGACCAGCTGTTAGCTCTTAGCCGAGCTGAGTTTCTCCACTCTGAAAAGTCAGAGATTCCAGCTGAGATCATTCACGCTGGTGCAGGCGGACCACGTGGCGCAGAGCGGAAAGAAGAAAGGCGGCAGACTGGCGGTGTTCGTGAACGACAGATGGTGTAACCCGGACCACATCACTGTTAAAAAACAACACTGTAGCAGGGACATTGAACTGGTGGCAGTCAGCCTTCGGCCGTACTACCTTCCATGGGAATTCTCACTGGTCACTGTTTACATCCCTCCATCAGCCGACGCCGCTATTGTGTGTGAGCGTGTGGACAGCGCCGTGTCCCAGCTGGAGACACAACACCCACAGGCCGTGATTCTCATCTCTGGGGACTTGAGCCATGCCTGAACCCACCTCTCTGCCACTCTGTCCAACTTCACCCAGTATGAAAAGTGCTTGTTTAATTAATATTGATGCTATCCACTCTATACTGCTTTTCTATACTGTCCTATTTAATGTGACCTTGCTGCTGTAGACAAAAGAATTTCCCCATCATGGGATGAATAAAGTCTATCTTATCTTATCTTATCTTATCTTATCTTATCTTATCTTATCTTATCTTAAGAAAACTGGCTGCATCCATCTTGATTGCTTATGTTGTCAATCACACAGTTTTTCTTCGATTACCAACAAAATGGCCACAAACAAAACACAGAATTTTCAAGATTGACCATTCAATTTAATACTTACTATTTGGATCTTAGTAAATAAGTGTGACGTTGTCTTGTCTATGTTTCATTTTCTAACTTCTGGTGTCAGTTGATAATTTGAAAAACTGAACTTATGTGAAACCTCTTGCATTTTCCCCATAGTCTAACTTAATAACACATGCATTTTGAAGAAGTAACAGTTTTCATGTCTCAGTGATGAGTTTGTATTATCCGAGCAGGAACCAGTGTTGATGTCAGTCATGCATTTTCTAAGTTAGAGAAGGAACAAGTGGCTTTGTGGCTAATAGTGTAAAACAGGCCTTTGGTTGACTAACATGCTAATTTGTCTTAAGATTCTGTGAATATGTATGTATGTATGTGTTTGTATATATGCATGTATGTATGTAGTGTGAGTAAGTATATACCCTCTGTAAGTTTGACTAATAGAGGTCGTTTCATTGCAATCACAAGCAGCAATTGTGCAATCTACTGAACTACTGAAACACTAATTGTAACTTATGTAGCTAATGTTATGGGTGCCCCACTGACCCTAAGTGCTTCTGGAAAACTTGATGGCTCACACATGACAGACTGCTTGTGCTGTACCTTCTGCTACTTCTATAACTTAAACTCTGCACAATAAGAGCCAATGACAGGTCCACGCAAGAAGATATTACACATGACTTGTGGGTGTCAGGGAGCCACTATTGGCTGCAGGAGCAAAGGGCGACCTCTTTTTTTGAACCTGAGCTCCCAATAAAGTGACTATCCAAGCTTCACACAAGATGTATATTTTCATCTTACATCAACAAATTCAGTTACTACCACCCACCAATAAAATCAGATAGCTAGCTCACTGAGCCTGACACTGCACCTGCTGTGTGCAAAGAAGATCAATGTGTCTCACTGCGCAGTCATATATCTACATGTCAGGAATTCAGGTCAGTGTGTTGTGCTATATCTTAGCATTACCTAGCTTCCATCATCAGATCCCACAAGTCTATGTGTTGGAGAACACCACATATCTGAGGAGCACAGGCTTTCAGCACCATTGGACTGATTCAATCTGGCCCTGCAGCCTTTGTGGGGTGAAGCCTGTTCATCTCTCTTCTCACCTGCTCAGCTGAGATCATTTGGGTGGTGGCTGAGCTGTGTGGGAGGGACTGAGGAGCAGATAGTGAACTGTAGTGGACTCTTCGGCTCCGCCTGGAATCGATTGAAAATATGATTCAATTCATTAGCCTACTACTCAGTCCCCTCAGTCGCCTGGACTGCTGGACTGAGCTTGGCTACAAACTCTTACACTAAAACACTGGATTAACACTCTTCTCAACATAATATTCCACAAACTGTCAGATACATCTATGTTTAAATGTTCCTGGAAAACTGGCAATTTGCAATATCAATGATTTTGTAAAGCAGTTACATATGAGACATTTTCATTCCTTAGTGCACAGAACAACATGTGTGAATAGAGTGAGAGCAGCACAGTCAGGGAGAGTGAAGGTGGGAGAGATTGTTACGGAGAGGTCATTACAGAGTGATGTCACCATGATTTAAAATTTAATGTCTGACTAAAGTCTGACTGAAAATTAAGCTACACACAAGTGAATCATTAAAATCTAAATTGTAACAACAAAAAACTAACAAAAATAAAGCGTACACTTACACTTCATTCCCTGAATACCCTGAATAGAAAGCTGCTTTCTCTGAGTGACCTGGTCACTTATGTGTCAGTCAAAGTCAGTAACTCACTGGAACAGAAGGACGGAAAATATCTTTTAGTTTTCACTAATGAATTCTGCTGCTGATCAAAACGTTTTTTAACAATACATGTAACTATAGAAAATAAAAGTATTAAATGTCTCCACCATTGGGAGCAATGTGTGTGTGTGTGTGTGTGTGTGTGTTAGAGAAAAAAAGCTGCAGAAAAAAAAGAGGAAGTGTGTCAGGAAGTCCAATGAGTATGAAGTGTGTCTGTAGACCACAGTTTAAATTTCTTTGGTTTTATTTTTTCTTCTGCTTATTCAGAAATAGATTAAACTGAGGAGCTTCTGTCTGAATCATGATGAAAAGACAACAGAGAAACCTTTACTTTTTCACCATGGGTAAGACAAATATTTCAATTTAATTTGTAGTTCTTTTTTAGTTGCAACACACGGTATACAAAAAAGGAGTTCTGTAGTTTTGTGTGTTTCCAGTAAAATCGAATCAAAGAACTGAAATCCAGAGGAACTCTTTCAGCTATTTTTAAATTAGAAAAACTAATGAACTATTTATTCTTTTATAGTGTCTTTTCTCTTGATGCCATCTTCTCCTGCTGCAGGTCAGTTTATTCTAGAGTGTCATACATAAGATTTAAAGTAACATAAGTAATACATACATAAGTAAAACTTAATACTAAACTATTACTTGTTATATTTTGTGCCTTGCAGGTGTTCAGATAAGATTATCTGGATCTGGATCTACTCAGTGCTCTGGAAGAGTTGAAATCTATCACAACAACATCTGGGGAACAGTCTGTGATGACAACTGGGACTTAAATGATGCCATGGTGGTTTGCAGAGAGTTGAACTGTGGTGCAGAACTGAATGCTACTCAGTCGGCTCAGTTTGGTGAAGGAACTGGACAAATCTGGCTTGATGATGTGGACTGTTCAGGAAATGAAAGATCTCTAATTGAGTGTCAGCACAGAGGATTTGGAACACATGACTGTGGACACAGTGAGGATGCAGGTGTGATCTGTTCAGGTGAGAAAATCTTTGTATTATCAGCACTCGACAGTTTGTTAATTTCACTCACAAATACAATTAAAAGTCCAAATGTGCAAATGTGAAAAATGATTTGGTTGAACTGGTGCAAGTGACTCAACCTATTGGCACTTGAAGAGAGGAGGGAGTGAGATTAGTGGAGCCGTTATATAGTGCAGGACGATCAATGAGTGCTAGTGACTGATTTCACTATTCTTCATTCTTTCAAATCTTCAGGCAGTGATTACTACCAGAACTGTTTTTGGTGAATATTTCATATTGAATTTAAGAAAGATATTGAGTCTGTGTCAGGATTATAGCCTCATCCCCCTCCAGTTAGGGGTTTTGTCTCCACCTGGTGTTTCCCTCGTCTCCCTTCTTTCAGTCTCCACTCACCGTCCTAATGACTGATTTATTTCACCTGTGTGTCCCTTTCATTTATAAGCTCCCCTCAGCCTTTGTTCAGTGCTGGTTTGTTGTATTGTGATGTGTTGTGTCCTTCACATTGCCATGTTTCCCTTCCATGACTTTGTTTTGTCTGTCCGTTCGTGTGTTGGACTCCCTGTTACTCCTATTTTTGTTGGTCTGTTCCCCCACGTGTGAGTTTGTGTTTTGCCTGCAACTGCATTGGTTTTGCGTTGTTATTTTGTATTTCTTATTCTGTTGGGTTGTAGTTTGTGCTGTTTTGTCCTTTTTTTTAAGTTAGTTCGTTTTTTGTGTGTTTAGTTTGATAATTCATATTTCGCCTGCATTACTGCAGTGTTTATGTTGGTACTTATTCCACCGTGTTTTTGGGTCTCCTTACGTTTTTACGTTGTCTTTGTCAGCTCCCGTGTCCCTGCCCTTTTGTTCATGAATATATCCTTTCCAACCCACCTGTTTGGTCCCCATCAGTCCCATTCCTCACAGTCTGTATTGTAGACTGTTGTAGAACAGTGTGATCCTAAACCCAGTCTAATCTAACAGTCCTACAATAAGTCCTCCTCCATTAAGGTGATAATGTTGTTTGATCAATGTGAAAGATGCTGCTGTCTGACTGTAATATGTTATACAGAGAGGTGTTTCTATGTCCTAGCCTCATTGATAGAAATGTGGTCAAATGACTCCTGTCAGTATAAAGCAGCACATTCTAACTATATGAAAGACTGAAGCTCTACAATGAACACAGTTTAATCATCATATATGAAATAGTTTCCACAAAATGTGAATATGTAACCTTCATGAAGAGAACATTTGTTAGACTGGATTTGAGTTAGATATGTGTATCTCATAAACTGCTAAATGAGTGCATTTATTATTTGAAAATACTGTAAGAGTTCAGACCACTACCAGACACAAGAGGACAAAACAGGCTATGACTTGATTTTAAGAGGCTAGGAAGAGAAAGAAGAAGATGAGGAAGAAGAAGGGTAACGGAGAGAGATGGGGATTGAAGGGGAATGGAATTCTGAGAGAAGAGGGCGACTGGGGTGACCAGGTTGGCTACTAGAAAGGTTGTGGTATTTAGTATTAGACTAACGCCCCAGACATCGCTGTAATATTCTACTCAGGTTCTTATTTTATATCACAACACAACAGAGGTGAGCAGCAGCTGAGGCAGGTTTTGTGAGAAGCAAATACTGAAGGAGGGAGGAAACCAGAAACAGACAGAGAGTGAAGTCCAGAAATCCAAAAACAACTTGAGCGACAGAAAACACAGGATCCAGAGAGGAAGTCAAAGAGAGAAAAAAACAAAGCTAAAAATCCACAATCCAAAAGAGTAATTCACAGAGACAGAAAACAGGTCAAATCACAGAATTGAATTAAAACCTTTGACCACTGATTATCAGATAAGATTAAACTGAACTGACCGGATCTGAGAATCAGTGGTCAGAGGACTAAATTAAATTCAATATTATTTGTATTGTACCAAATCACAACAGTAGTCATCTCAAGGCACTTTACAGTGTTTAAGGTTTAAGACCTTACAACGTAACGTGAACCCAATCACACCTGAGCATCACTAAGCAACAGTGGAGAGGAAAAACTCCCTTTAGAGGAAGAAACCTCCAGTAGAACCAGGCTCAGGTTGGGCAGCCATCTGCCTCAACTTGTTGGGGTGAATAAAAGGGGAGAGAGAAAAGAACAGCAGGCAACAAAAACAACAACAACAAGCAGCAAATCGGTCCAAAGGGATCAGTCCAGGTTGGTAACAGGTTGACAGAAGAAACCACAATACAAACACTGGAAGGTCACTTCAGGAATGAATGCAGACGATCTGGTGGAGAATAAAGGGGCTGTAGACCTGATTATATGTGAGAGGGAGAGAACAGGTGAAACTGATCAGGTAATCAGAGACAGAGAGGACAACTAGTCAATATATGATCAAAACAGAAAGTGAAGGCTGAAGACTGTGACACATACAGTAAAGTAATTTTATCAAATATTGTTGTTGGTGGTCTAGAAACATTTTATTGTATTTTAAAAATAAGTGAAATTTAATTTAGTTCAGATTTAATTCTGTCTACAACAATAATATAAAAAAATGTATACATTTTATTAAATAGTTGATTTAACCATTTAAAATTCAGTTTAGTGTTTATTTGTAAGAGTTTATCTATAATAATAGGATTTTGTGTGTCTTATATTATAAACATGTTTGACCCTTTTTATTAAATGTAGATAAAATATTAATATATTACTTGCTGTCATGATCTTTTGTCAAAAAAAAAAAAAAAAAACGATATTTCATTTTCATTGTCTGTTCTGTTCCTAGGTGTCAGATTATCTGGATCTGGATCTACTCAGTGTTCTGGAAGAGTTGAAATCTATCACAACAACATCTGGGGAACAGTCTGTGATGACAGCTGGGACTTAAATGATGCTAAGGTGGTTTGCAGAGAGTTGAACTGTGGTGCAGCACTGGATGCTCCTCATTCGGCTCAGTTTGGTGAAGGAACTGGACAAATCTGGCTTGATGATGTGGACTGTTCAGGAAATGAAAGATCTCTAACTGAGTGTCAGCACAGTGGATTTGGGAACAACAACTGTGAACACAGTGAGGATGCAGGTGTGATCTGCTCAGGTGAGAAAATCTTTGTATTATCAGCACTCGACAGTTTGTTAATTTCACTCACAAATGCAACTAAAAGTCCAAACGTGCAAATGAGAAAAAATGATTTGGTTGAACTGGTGCAAGTGACTCAACCTATTGGCACTTGAAGAGAGGAGGGAGTGAGATTAGTGGAGCTGTAATATAGTGCAGGACGATCAATGAGTGCTAGTGACTGATTTCACTATTCTTTCAAATCTTCAGGCAGTGATTACTACCAGCACTGTTTTTGGTGAATATTTTATATTGAATTTAAGGAAGATATTGAGTCTGTGTTGTAGACTGTTGTAGAACAGCGTGATCCTAAACCCAGTCTAATCTAACAGTCCTACAATAAGTTCTCCTCCATTAAGGTGATAATGTTGTTTGATCAATGTGAAAGATGCTGCTGTCTGACTGTAATATGTTATACAGAGAGGTGTTTCTATGTCCTAGCTTCATTGATAGAAATGTGGTCAAATGACTCCTGTCAGTATAAAGCAGCACATTCTAACTATATGAAAGACTGAAGCTCTACAATGAACACACAGTTTAATCATCATATATGAAACAGTTTCCACAAAACGTGAATATGTAACCTTTATGAAGAGAACATTTGTTAGACTGGATTTGAGTTAGCTATGTGTATCTCATAAACTGCTAAATGAGTGCATTTAATTATTTGAAAATACTGTAAGGGTTCAGACCACTACCAGACACAAGAGGACAAAACAGGCTTTGACTTGATTTTAAGAGGTGATGAAGAGAATGAGGAAGATCTGGAGCTGAACGGATGCAACGGACTGGAAACAGCTGATTAAAGCATTGTGAATAGTGGAGCCAAAACCTGGTAGATGGCAAGGAGGGTAATGGAGAATGAATTTAAATCAGGTACAGTGCAGCTGTAAGGCAACATATTTAATGCTATAATATTGTGCTCCTCTTTACAGTGAGCTTCCCAAAGCCCAAGTTAAAGTAATCATATTAAAGAGTTCAGCCCTCTATTCTTAAAGCTCTCTCAGAATGGCCTTTTGGGTGCTGAGAGCTGTTTCCAGTGAAAAAACTCCCATGTAATTCCCATGTAACACAATTTGTCTGAACAAGCAACCATCAACTGAAAAGTTGTCAATGTTGTTTCGGTTGTCAGTGTGTTTTTTACCTAGTTGTTTTCTTTCTTTTTACCTAGTACACCTGCAGACTCCCAGCATCTCCCTGACATCTCCTGATGGAGGACTGGTCCTGAGTCCTGAGGCTGCACAGGTCACCAGGGGTTCCAGCTTCATCATCACCTGCTCCATTAACTCCATCTATCCTGACAGCCGTTTCTTTCTCATCTTCTCTGGCTCCGGCGTCACCAGCAAGTCAGCAGTCGACCACTCAGCTTCCTTTAACTTCCCTGTAGCTGAGTATAAACACCAGGGCAACTACAGCTGTGTGTATGAAGTCACACTGTCTACACGGAAATTCAATTCCACTGAGACTGAATCCATTAATGTCATCATAAAATGTGAGTAGACTTAAATTTAGTCTTTTTCAGATTTTGTAAAAAACAATGAATGATATGTTGAGAGTGGAAAGGTCGTGTAGTGGTTTCAATCCACAGGCTGGCTGAGTGTGTTCTGCATGAATGTTCTTCCTGTGTCTGTACTAGATAATTGATGACTCTAAATTGCACATATTGTTACATTTCCCTCCTCCGGCCAGCTGAGGCCGTATCCCCGGAAGTCTCTGTATTTTCTTTTTTTTTTCTGTTTTCCCTCACTTCCGGGTACATGTCTTGGCTTGTTTGAGTGGCAGCAGGTGTGTGTTTTTAGCAGGTGTCTTGTGTTTGTCATTACTGTGTCTTGTAATTAAGTTGGTGTCTGTTCGTTCGTCATTTGCTAGTGTGTCAACTGTCAACCTCGTTTGTTTCCTGCTCCCTCCATTCACCTTTTCCCCGACCTGTGGCTTTCACCTCCACGGTTTGTTAGTCCTGTTAGTATAGTTAGCTTGTGTGTTAGTAGTAGTGCAACTTAGTAGTTTGTTCCAGCATCTGGCTGCATTTTTTGTTTCTCATTAGTGCCAGTTTTTTTATTGTGTAGATTAGTCCCAGCTATTGCTGTGGTTCAGATTTGTTTGTTATTTCATTTAGAGTAGTTGGTTTCTAGTTTGCCTGCCTTTTTGCAGTGATCTTTTGTTGTTAGTTTGTTCCTCCTTTAGTTTTTTTTTTTTTTTTTTTGTTTGTTTGTTACATTACATTTCATCTTTTCTGTATTTTTCATTACGTATTTTGGTTAATAAATCTTTTGTGGGAAATCTCACTCTGATTTTCTGCTGTCATTCTGCAACTGGGTCCACTAGTTAGCTTGTTCATAACATATGTGTGAGTGTGAATGTTTTAGGTAATGGGTGGATGATATATAGAACTTTGATAATTAGAGAATGACAGGAAGAGAGAGTGCCCAAATAAAGTATAAACTATGAATATTTATCTGGATTATTTTGTAGTGTGGTTAGTTACTTACTTAATATTGTACATGTCACTCAGTATAAACATGAGATAAATTCAGTGGAAAACTTGCACAAATGATAGTAAACGGCATTTGGCTGTCCACTTCTTTGTTCTTCTTTGTTTGCTGAGAGAACAACTTCAGCTGTGATTAATTTAACTAGTGCACAGCCACTTCTTTACCTGTGCAGAAATTTTAGTGGAAAGGTTGCTGTTGAAAACAAACAGATTCAGGAGAAGTTATTTTGAGCAAAAATGTCTGAGACTACGTAAGAAGTGCCCAATCTGAAGTATCAGGACATAACATTTGATGACATGCCTTGAAGGAGTATCTGTTCAACTGTTTTCTTGTCCTTCCTTTCCTTCCTAGTGCCCTTTTTACTGCTGCTTTCTTCAGTAGCCGCTGGGAGTCTGCTGCTGCTTCTTTCGGTGTTGTTGTTGATGATTGGTCTGGTCTGCAGGAAGAAGAGGAGGGAGAGAGAACGAGCCAATCAGCCTAGAACCTTTGTCTTAAGTCAAGGTTCAATTCAATTCAATTCAATTTAATGTTGCCGCCTTTAACAAAGCAGCTTTACACAAGCAAAGAAACTATGGAAGTTTATATGAACAGTGAATGTGTGAATCACAATAATCAGATTGTCCCTGATGAGCAAGTCGAGGGCGACGGTGACAAGGAAAAACTCCCTGAGAAGGCAACAGGAAGAAACCTTGAGAGGAACCAGACTCAACAGGGAACTCATCCTCATATGGGTGATTACGTGATATTTATTAGGCAGCAGGCAGTCCAGTATAACAGTTAATGTCTTTAAGTTAATGTGGAGTCCAGTTAGTTATTGGAGGTTCTGGTAGACTTGTAGTAAAATCCAGTCCTGGACTATCGAGCGACTGTCGTTGAGTCAAGATCTCAGAGAAACAGCTGCCGATGTCAGCAGAGAAAAGAGGAGAGATTACAGTTAGGTATGATCACAGTCAGATAATGTATGAGGTGAATGTATATTTAGTGTAGAGTGCAGCAGAGACTCCGGCAGGACTAACTATGACAGCTTAACTAAAAGGGTGAGCTAGAAGGAAACACAGACATGAGGGCTCCCTTCACCATCAACAAACCTGAGTGATCAGTGAGAGTGGGGAAGACAGCATCTAAACATACCAGTTCACCACAATGCTCTGTGTCCATGAGTGTTTCCCTAAGGCAAATCTATTTACAAAAATGCTTGATTAAATAAATAGATTTTTAGTCTAGACTTAAATACTGAGACTGTGTCTGACTCCCGAACGCTATTTGGAAGGCTATTCCATAACTTTGGGGCTTTATAAGAAAAAGATCTCCCCCCAGCTGTAGTTTTCATAATACGAGGTACTGAGAAGCAGCCTGCATCCTTTGATCGAAGTAGGCGTCGTGGATCATAAGACACTAGCAGTTCACTCAGATACTGCGGTGCAAGACCATTTAATGCTTTAAATGTCAAAAGTAGAATTTTAAAATCAATGCGAAATTTCACAGGAAACCAATGAAGAGTAGATAAGATAGGCGTGATGTGCTCGTATCTTCTGGTTCTAGTGAGGACTCTCGCTGCTGGATTCTGAACTAACTGAAGCTTGTTTATGCTCCTGGTTGAACAGCCAGACAGTAAGGCATTACAGTAGTCCAACCTAGAGGTGATGAAAGCATGGACTAAGGTCTGTTGTTGCCTGGACACTGATTTTAATTTCAATTACATCCACGCTACAAAGTGTTTTTTGTATTCACATTTTGTTCTGATGCTTTTGTTTTAGTGGCTGTCGAGGATGACGAAGATGACAATGAAGAATATGTGAATGTTATTCACATGAAATCAATGATGAAACTTAAAAAAGGCAGAATAGAAAAAGCAGAAGAGAGTGATGAAGATAATTATGTGGAAGTGTATCCTGATCAGGAGGTAGGATACACAACAGGACAACAGAGAGCAAAAGGACTTTATGGAGTAAATAGTATATATGAAAATATTTAGGTTTATACATGAATTACTGTGGATACAGAACAATGTCCAGTGTAACATCTTGGGTAGATACTGTACACGTTGAATGATTTGATAGAAATTTCAGCCATTTCAGTGCTTCTATACCATACAGTGTACAGTATAGATTATATGATGTCATTACTTTTAGTGCATGGGCAAATTATTGTCTGTTAATTCTTGCAACATGGGGTATAGTTACACAATTCTATTATTCTTTGATTCATTGAATTAGAGTCAAACAGTAATCAGTTTTTAAGTTCATTTCATACTCTATGCAAACTAGTTGAAATATCTGTAAACTGAAGGGATATTTAAGTATTTCATATCCACAGAGAATGTGCCTCATTTGCAGATGTGATATACTGTAATATCATGTATGTATCAGTAAGAGACTGTGTCCATGCTCCCAGTCAGGTCAGCTGATTTGTCAACAAAACCTTATTTTTCTTAACTAAATTTCTATCTGCAAAAGAAGAAATAAGCCACAGATGGCAAATGAATTCATGTTTCTGAATAAATACCTTCAGAGTAGAGTGACAGTACAGTATTACAGCTTTACTGCCCCAAGTGAAACACATGAAACTACACTTGTAGTTTCATCACATTCTATAATTTTAGATTTAGACACATTTTACTATGTAAGTAGACATCCAACCCTCTTTGTGTTTCTGAAAGCTTGATAACTGTGTAATTTCTTGCTGCATTCCAATATATGTGGGCACTTTTAAATTTACTCCTAACATATAAACATGTTTTCTTTTTTCTCTGGCTGCTGTGACTATGTGTGGATTTAACCTGTTAATAAAAACACAAACAGTTTGGATGGTGGACTCTCTCTTTCTAATTTAAGCGACAGTAGCTCAGGTGGTAGAGCAGTCGCCTACGAACCCCAGGGTGAGTGGTTTGATTCCCGGTTCCTCCTGGCTAACTGCTGAGGTGTCCTTGGACAAGACACAAAAACCCTGTAGTGTAGCGCTGACATACTGTCTAGCAGCTGTCCACCCACAATTTCCCCAAGGTGATCAATAAAGTATTCATTATTATTATAAAAGTTCACTCTTGTTCCAATCCTCAGACTTCTGTCTTTTGGCGCCCACTTGTGGTTAACATTTTACATCAGAGCTTATTAACCTGCAGCATGTACATGAATCTGTCTGTCTGTCTGTCTCTCTCTGTCTCTGTCTCTGTGTGTGTGTGTGTGTATATATATATCTCTATATATTTTCTTTTTTATTGTTGTTCATCCGTGTTGTTTTGCCTTTCCCGCTACTCACCTGCTGGGATGCCATCTTGTTCAATCACCTGCCATGTGGCTCTGCTGCCACTCACCTTCTAGACTCTCAGCTCGCCTGCTAGTTTTCCTCAAACAGCTTATGCTCCCGTCACTCTTGATGCACCACTTAGAGATGACAGCTTTCCCACAACCATGTGCAACCCTAAGAATGATCATTCTTTCTCATTGCCCTCACCGCTGCCTGCACCTGTACTTACCTTGTCTATCTATCTGTCTGTCCCGGGCATCACATCAGCCTGCTCAGGACACAACCAGCTCCTGTGCATTATTCATGTGATCCTATTTTAAATCTGTGGTCTCTGTGCCTTCTTGGGTTTAGTCTTGAAATCTATTGCAGACATGGACCAACAATAAAACTGTCAAGGGCTGCAACCAGATTTTTGATGAGACAGTTGAAGAAAAACCCTTGAGTCACTGCATAAGACCTTCAGCAAGAATTGATGGCAACAGGCACTGAGAGTTCAGTTTGCACAGTAAGGCACATACTGAACACTGAAGGTTTCCATATTAGTACTCCAGGATGAGTCCATTCAAGTCATGGAAGATTTTAGAGTAGTTGTCATAGTTACCTAGTAATACTAATCTAATTAACTGAATTATTTTGTCTGAATCCTCCTAGACAGTAGCCTGTATTTAAATACATACATACATACCTGGAAATGTATAGACAGCACATTTGTGTGGGGTACAAGCAGTGGCCAAGGAGCAGAAAACTCCCTATACTCATGCATAGTTTAGTTTAAAAACTTGAAAAAGGTAAAATAAAAGTCAAAGATCTTACCAAGATCTTTCTACTCGTCTTACTGCAGATGTTACAAAACAGACGGACGGTGACCAAGCAGGTAAGAACAAAAGGAGGTTTATTAACGAAAAGGGCAGGGGACACAAGGAACTAACAAACGCCAACAAAGTAACAACTGAAAGGAACACAGTGGACAAAAACAAAGTGACAAACAAAAGCGCTGCCGTGATGCAGGCAAAAGACGAACCAATAAACCAACAAAACATACAAAGTACCAACCGAAGGCAGGAAACACGAGAACAAACATATGAAGCTAACAGGACAAAGTATCAACTAAAAAACACTGCATGAACGCAGACCAAACAAACCAAACGTACAAACAAAATGGAGGTTCCTGACGGACAAACGAACAGACAGACTAACCAGATTCATGGAGGAGCAGTGTGAGAGCATGAATGCACGTCAGGGTGACAAACCAGCAATGAGCAGACCACATCATATTTTTACTTGATAGCCAAGACACATTTCTTAAAATAACACTTCATTTCCCAGAAGTCTAAACACAAATGCACAACTACTCAGACCTACGTGTCAAAACCAAACTATTATCTCTTATTTTAAAAACATGTTATCTTACATCTAAACCAAAAGAAAGCCATTAACAGTGAACATTAGTTTTGTGTGCAGCCCTCAGCTCACAATCTGAAGTTTTTCTGCTCCATAGGTAAAACACTGTCTGTTGATACTGCAGTGTTAAGCTACTGCCTGGTTGTTACACCGACACCCACGCACAAGTTCTGTGGACCAAGTGTGCATGACAAATTATTAAAACCACCAGGAAGTGCTAGTATGACTGATCAGTGTAGTCACTCATGCAGGTTGTACATTGTATATAGGCTATGTAAGGTTTGCAGATGACTTGTTCAATTCAAATGTGCAACACTCAGCTCCAGTAGATACTTTATGTGATGTTCAAAGACATAAAGATGACGTCTCCATCCCCTGTCAGTGAGTTGTGATCTTAAATTAAGCTACAGAATTATAATTAAATTTTTATAAATAAAACTAAAGGACAACGTAGTTTTCATTTTCATATCTGTTTTCATTGTCTTCACCTGCTGTCAGCATGTATTTAGTCAGAAGTCACTCCTCTGCCCGCACTTGTAATCTACTTTTTTATTTGTTACAAATTGTTTTTGCCAGTTACCTGTGAGGGCCCTGAAGTGGACAGAGAAATACAAAAAAAACCTGCTCAGGTGTGAACTCATTAAATATGTCTGATGTTGGTGAAGCTATTTCATATGATCACATCAGAGCTTTAACTACATAAATTATATGAATTTTAGGTAAAAACCTGTCTCCCAAGTCTTCTTGTCCCACAACGTGGAAATTGTATTGTTGCAACAGCAAAGTGCCAAAAGTATCAAAGATGTAAGATAAATAGGAAATCGATGGATAAATAAATAAATACCAGGTAAAGTGACTTCAGTATTTTGGACTGGTGGTGATTTACCTTAAAATACAGGATTGCACATGATTATAACAGATTGATGCCAAATGTACAGTGTTAGCAGTGTTCAGTGTAAAATCTTACTGCAGCAGAAAGAAAAGACCTGCTGAATCTCTCCCTCACACAACAAGGGTGGATCAGTCTGTCACTGAAGCTGCTCTCCAGACCAGACAGGGTGTCCTGTAGGGGGTGAGACTTGTGGTCCAGCATAGATGCTAGTTTCGCCTGTAGACCACCCTGTACAGGATGGCTGATGCCACCACAGAGTCATAGAAGGTCCTCAGGACGACCCCTTCAATCCAAGAGACTGCAGTCTCCTCAGGAGGTAGAGCCGCTAGAGTACCCAGGTACTTATAAAGAGTCTACTCTCTCAATGTCCATTCCCTGGATGTTCACTGGTGAGGGCAGAGTAGACTGACGTCTGCGGAAGTCCACCACCATCTCCTTAGTCCTCCCTGTGTTGATGAGGAGTTGGTTCTGCCAGTCTAAGAAGTCCTGCGCCAGTCCAGTCATCATCAGTGATGATCCCAACAAGTGCAGCGTCTGCAATTATTGGGATCATCATACACATGTTCTGCTGCTGACATAGATAGACCAGGAGAAAGAAAGCATGAGAGTATCTCTTGGACTTCCTGACACACTTCTCTCTCCGCCCCTTTATCATAATCAGATAGCTAGCTCACTGAGCCTCACACTGACCTGCTAGACAATATCTTCTGTGTGCAAGAAAGATCAGTGTGTCTCACTGCGCAGTCATCTATCTACATGTCAGGAATTGAGGTCAGTGTGTAGTGCTATGTCTTATTACCTAGCTTCCATCATCAGATCATTTCCATTTATCCATTTCTGTAATAAAAATTAACAGTCTGCCTCAATTTAATGATTCATGTTGCTGTTAGTAACCCTATTAATTATTGGTCAAAGCTGGATTAATTGTTGAGAAAAAACATCTGGAATGAAAAAATCCACAGGTCTGTACTGCCAAGTAGGACTGGAGGTTAGGTCTGTCCTTTTTTAACTTTAGGATATATCACCAGTCATTTACTTTACATTCCTGCAGGCATTGATTACGGCCCCTGTTAAAACTCAAATATTCCTTTTTTTCTGGTATATCACTTAAGAAATGTACCTCAAAGTATGGTCCAATAGTTGCTCATATGCTACAGAAATTTACATAAATTCATAGATCTATAGGGTAAAATAAGACATTTCAAAAATATAATAATAATTATTATTATTTATTATAATAGGAATAATAATTTAGTATCAGGAGGAAAAAAACTCTCATTGGAAATGACTCTTTATTATCTTTTGTTTCACACAGTATTACATAGATAAGCATTCTTTGTTTTTCTATCTTAGACCTAGACTTCAACTCTAAAAGCCTAAAGAGTTGAACAGGGCAATGATCTGGAAGATCACCCAGTTCTTACTTGGTTCTTGGTGGTTGTGATGGCCGCACTCGCTGCCACACAAGTTAACTATGGGTAACCTCAGGTATTGCTTTGGATTTATATACGTTACCAGTGCAGAGGTTGCCGAGGCTAGTCAGGCCAGGGGCAAAGGACACGTCCCTGAATACAGATATGTTAGTCGGTTTATTCAGTTGAAGTAATGTTTGTCTAGTCTACTTTGTTGAGTTTAGTTTCTTTTGTTGTCCTCTTTTATGGGCCCTAAGAGTAATATTTTGTGTAATTTTCCTTTCACATTTTTGGGATAAATAAACCTTTTTTTTGACAATCCACCTGTGTTTCCTCTTGCCTGGCTGCTTGGTCCCTTACAGTGGTACTAAAATAAAATGTGTCCTTTTTGTATAATAACATATATTTCATACTTCAAAGTTTTAATCTCTAGGAATAAAAGAATGGAAAAAATCTATTTCTTATGTTAATAGAAATGTTGACTCAGACATAGTTTGGTCCAATAGTGACAGGACATCATCATAATCCCAATCACCAGTTTATACATTTTAAGTTCATGGAGTCTTTGTGACACCCAAGCTGAGATATCAGATGGGGATGTGTACATATGTGAACTGTACATTCTGACCACCTGGTACTCTAGGAACTCTTATTCACATGGTGTGATCATGTTTGGAAACTTTTATACAGACATTATCATCTTTAACCAGCATTGATCCAGACTCCTCTGAACTCTGACTCTCAGAAGCAACACAGAAGATTTGGCTGGCATGTCGCCTGCAAAGAAACTGGTGGTCCGGATTCAGGGTTCAGGATTTAAAAAACTTTATTAATCCCAGAGGGGAAATGTTTTGCCTTATTACAGTTGTTACCAACACAGACAGAAAGAAAGAGAACCACAACCAGAAAAGATCCAACCGACACAAATCCACAATAAAATTAATTCAGAGAACTCAATATATATATATATACACAACATGTGAGATGATGAAAATGAGTCAATAATTGTAGTCCAGGGTGGAATGACAGCAATTATATAACAGAAATAGTCAGTTCCCCCACCCCTTACAGAGGGGGGAGGAATTGTAAAGATTAATGGCCACAGGTAGAAAGTAACTCCTGTGGTTCTCTGTGGAGCACTTAATATTGATCAGTCTTTGGCTGAACGTGCTCCTCTGTCCAAGTACTATCCCAGGTATTTGTACTGGGATATGACCTCCACCTCCTCCCCCTGTATAGAGAGAGGGATGACAGGACTCCCAGATATCCTGAAGTCCATCACCAGCTCCTTTGTTTTATTGATGTTCAGTTGAAGATGGTTGAGTACACACCAGTACCTAAACCTGATCACCACTCCCTTGTACTCTGTGACATCTTCAACCTGAATACATCCAACAACTGCAGAGTCATTGAAGAACTTCTGAAGATGGAGGGACTCTGAGTTGTACCTGAAGTGTGCAGGGTGAAGAGGAATGAAGACAGAATTGTCCCCTGTGGAGCACCTGTGCTACAGACCACAGTGTCAGACACACAGTTCTGCAGGTGGACGTACTGTGGGGAGTTGGTGATCAGATGAAATCAGGGTGTGAGTGGTGTAGTACAGGCTGTGGTTGAAGATGTGTTGGAGAACACCACACATCTGAGGAGCACAGGTTTTCATCTGACTCCCTCAGGACCTGCGGCCTTTGTGGGGTGAAGCCTGATCAGCTCTATTCTCACCTGCTCAGCTGAGATCATTTGGGTGGTGGCTGAGTCGTGTGGGGGAGGGACTGAGGAGCATATAGAGAACTTTAGTGGGCTCTGTGGCTCAGCCTGGAATCGATTCAAAAGATTAATAAATTTGTTAGCTCGGTCCACTGTCCCCTCAGGACTCAGAACTGCTGGACTGAGCTTGGCTACAAACTGTTATCCAAAAAAACTGGATTAACACTCTTCTCAACATAATATTCCACAAACTGTGATACATCTATGTTTAAATGTTCCTGGAAAAATGACAATTTGCAATCAATGATTTTGCGAAACAGTTACTTGCACTCTTGCACTGCATAGAGTGAGAGCAGCACAGTAAGGGAGAGTGAATGTGGGAGAGATTGTTACAGAGAGGTCATTACAGAGTGATGTCACCATGATTTAAAATTTAGACTAAAGTCTGACTGAAAATGAAACAACACACAAGTGAATCATTAAAATCTAAATTGTAACAACAAAAAACTAACAAAAATAAAGTGTGCACATACACTTCATTCCCTGAATACCCGAGAAAGCTGCTTTCTCTGAGTAACCTGGTCACTTATGTATCAGTCAAAGTCAGTAACTCACTGGAACAGAAGGACGGAAAATATCTTTTAGTTTTCAATAAGAAATGCTGCTCCTAATGAAAACTTTTTATAGCATAAGATGTAACTCTATAAAATAAAAGTATTAAATGCTTCTGCCCTTGGGAGAAATGTGTGTGTGTGGGGGTGGGGGGGGTGGGGGTGGGGTGGGGTGTGTGTGGGTGTTAGAGAAAAAATAGCAGCAGAAAAAGAAAGAGGAAGTGTGTCAGGAAGTCCAATGAGTATGAAGTGTGTCTGTAGACCACCGTTTTTTTTTTTGGTTTTATTTTTACTTCTGTTTAGTCAGTAATAGATGAACCTGAGGAAGTTTTCTGTCTGAATCATGATGAGACAACAAGGAAACTTTTACTTTTTCACCATGGGTAAGAGATATTTTCCAATTTAATTCATGTTCTTTTTAAGTTGCAACACACAATATACATCAAAGGGGTTCTGTAGTCGTGTGAGTTTCCAGTAAAATTGAATCAAGTAACTGAAAACCAGAGGAACTCTTTATTCTTTTATAGTGTCTTTTCTCTTGATGCCATCTTCTCCTGCTGCAGGTCAGTTTATTTTAGAGTATCATACATAAGATTTCTTCAAAGTAAAGCTCAATGTTAAACTATTGTTTGTAATATCTTGTGCCTTGCAGGTGTTCAGATAAGATTATCTGGATCTGGATCTACTCAGTGCTCTGGAAGAGTTGAAATCTATCACAACAACATCTGGGGAACAGTCTGTGATGATGAGTGGGACTTAAATGATGCCTTGGTGGTTTGTAGAGAGTTGAACTGTGGTACAGCACTGAATGCTCCTCAGTCGGCTCAGTTTGGTTCAGGAACTGGGAAAATCTGGCTTGATAATGTGGCCTGTTCAGGAAGTGAAAGTTCTCTAACTGAGTGTCAGCACAGAGGATTTGGGAACCACAACTGTGGACACAGTGAGGATGCAGCTGTGATCTGCTCAGGTGAGAAAATCTTTGTATTATCAGAACTCGACATTTTGTTAATTTCACTCACAAATGTAACTAAAAGTCCAAACGTGCAAATGTGAAAATGATTTGGTTGAACTGGTGCAAGTGACTCAACCTATTGGCACTTGAAGAGAGGAGGGAGTGAGATTAGTGGAGCTGTAATATAGTGCAGGAAAATCAATGAGTGCTAGTGACTGATTTCACTATTGTTCATTCTTTCAAATCTTCAGGCAGTGATTACTACCAGCACTGTTTTTGGTGAATATTTTTTTATTGAATTTAAGGAAGATATTGAGTCTGTGTTGTAGACTGTTGTAGAACAGCGTGATCCTAAACCCAGTCTAATCTAACAGTCCTACAATAAGTCCTCCTCCATTAAGGTGATAATGTTGTTTGATCAATGTGAAAGATGCTGCTGTCTGACTGTAATATGTTATACAGAGAGGTGTTTCTATGTCCTAGCTTCATTGATAGAAATGTGGTCAAATGACTCCTGTCAGTATAAAGCAGCACATTCTAACTATATGAAAGACTGAAGCTCTACAATGAACACACAGTTTAATCATCATATATGAAACAGTTTCCACAAAACGTGAATACGTAACCTTCATGAAGAGAACATTTGTAAGACTGGATTTGAGTTAGCTATGTGTATCTCATAAACTGCTAAATGAGTGTTATTATTTGAAAATACTGTAAGAGTTCAGACCACTACCAGACACAAGAGGACAAAACAGGCTATGACTTTATTTTAAGAGGTGATGAAGAGAATGAGGAAGATCTGGAGCTGAAGGGATGTAACGGACTGGAAACAGGTGATCACAGCATTGTGAATAGTGGAGTCAAAAGCCAGTAGATGGCAAAGAGGGTAATGCAGAGAGATGAGGACTACAGGGGAAAGGAACCCTGAGGGCGACTGGGGTGGCCAGGTTGAGCAGCAGCTGAGGCAGGTTCTGTGAGAAGGAAATACTGAGCGAGGGAGGAAACCAGAAACAGACAGAGAGTGAGGTCCAGAAATCCAAAAACAACTTGAGCGACAGAAAACACAGGATCCAGAGAGGAAGTCAAAGACAGAAAAAACAAAACTAAAAATCCACAATCCAAAAGAGTAATTCACAGAGACAGAAAACAGGTCAAATCACAGAATTGAATTAAATCCTTTGACCACTGAATAGAAGATCAGGTCAAACTGAACTGACCTGATCTGAGAATCAGTGGTCAGAGGATTCAATTTAATTAAATTCTATTTTATTTGTATTGTGACAAATCACAACAGACGTCATCTCAAGGGACTTGACAGTGTTTAAGGTTTATGATCTTACAAAGTAATTTGAACCCAATCCCACTTGAGCAGCACTAAGCAACAGTGGAGAGGAAAAACTCCCTTTAGAGGAAGAAACCTCCAGCAGAACCAGGCTCAGGTTGGGCGGCCATCTGCCTCAACCGTTGAGGTGAGTGAAAGGGGAGAGAGAAAAGAACAGCAATCAAGAAATCAGTCCAAAAGGATCGGACCAGGTCGGTAACAGGTTGAGAGAAGAAACCACAATACAAACACTGGAAGGTCACTTCAGGAATGAATGATCTGGTGGAGAACAAAGGGGCTGCAGACCTGATTATATGTGAGAGGGAGAGAACAAGTGAAACTGATCAGGTAATCAGAGACAGAGACAGAGACAGAGAGGACAACTAGTCAATATATGATCAAAACAGGAAGTGAAGGCTGAAGGCTTTAATTTATTTCAGATTTGATTCTATCTAAAACAATAATATAAAAAAAAATGTATTCTTTTATTAATTGCTATTTTAAGCATTTAAAATTCAGTTTGCTGTTTATTTTAATAGTTTATCTATAATAATAAGATTTTATGTGTCTTATGTGTTAATGAACATGTTTTTACCTTTTTCAAAATATAGGTAAACATAATAATATATTGTTTGCTGTCATGATCTTTTGACAAATAAAAAACATTTACTTTCCATGGTCTCTTCTGTTCCAAGGTGTCAGATTATCTGGATCTCGATCTACTCAGTGCTCTGGAAGAGTTGAAATCTATCACAACAACATCTGGGGAACAGTCTGTGATGATGAGTGGGACTTAAATGATGCCATGGTGGTTTGCAGAGAGTTGAACTGTGGTGCAGCACTAAATGCTACTCAGTCGGCCAAGTTTGGTGAAGGAACTGGGAAAATCTGGCTTGATAATGTGGCCTGTTCAGGAAGTGAAAGTTCTCTAACTGAGTGTCAGCACAGAGGATTTGGGAACAACAACTGTGGACACAGTGAGGATGCAGCTGTGATCTGTTCAGGTGAGAAAATCTTTGTGTTATCAGAACTCAACAGTTTGTTAATTTCACTCACAAATGCAACTAAAAGTCCAAACGTGCAAATGTGAAAATGATTTGGTTGAACTGGTGCAAGTGACTCAACCTATTGGCACTTGAAGAGAGGAGGGAGTGAGATTAGTGGAGCTGTAATATAGTGCAGGACGATCAATGAGTGCTAGTGACTGATTTCACTATTCTTCTCCTGTCAGTATAAAGCAGCACATTCTAACTATATGAAAGACTGAAGCTCTACAATGAACACACAGTTTAATCATCATATATGAAACAGTTTCCACAAAACGTGATTACGTAACCCTCATGAAGAGAACATTTGTAAGACTGGATTTGAGTTAGATATGTGTATCTCATAAACTGCTAAATGAGTGCATTTAATTATTTGAAAATACTGTAAGAGTTCAGACCACTACCAGACACAAGAGGACAAAACAGGCTATGACTTTATTTTAAGAGGCGAGGAAGAGAATGAGGAAGATCTGGAGCTGAAGGGATGTAACGGACTGGAAACAGGTGAACACAGCATTGTGAATAGTGGAGCAAAAATCCGGTAGATGGCAAAGAGGGTAATGGAGAGAGATGAAGATTGCAGGGGAATGGAATCCCCAGAGAGGAAGTCAAAGAGAGAAAAACAAAGCTAAAAATCCACATTCCAAGCAGTGTTTAATATTTAAGACCTTACAAAGTAATGTGAACCCAATCCCACTTGAGCAGCACTAGGCAACAGTGGA
Organism: Anabas testudineus; assembly: GCF_900324465.2. Taxonomy (NCBI): domain Eukaryota; kingdom Metazoa; phylum Chordata; class Actinopteri; order Anabantiformes; family Anabantidae; genus Anabas; species Anabas testudineus. The sequence continues at coordinate 2,885,504 of NC_046617.1, read as the reverse complement.
GAGGAAAAACTCCCTTTAGAGGAAGAAACCTCCAGCTCAGGTTGGGCGGTCATCTACCTTAACCGGTTGGAGTAAGCGAAAGGGGAGAGAGAAAAGAACAGCAGGTGACAACAACAAGAAGCAGCAAATCAGTCCAAAAGGATCGGAGCAGGTCGGTAACAGGTTGACAGAAGAAACCACAATACAAACACTGGAAGGTCACTTCAGGAATGAATGCAGACGATCTGGTGGAGAACAAAGGGGCTGTAGACCTGCTTATATGTGAGAGGGAGAGAACAAGTGAAACTGATCAGGTAATCAGAGACAGAGGCACAGACAGAGAGGACAATTAGTCAATATATGATCAAAACAGAAAGTGAAGGCTGAAGACTGTAACACATACAGTAAAGTAATTTTATTAAATATTGTTGTTGGTGCTCTGGAAATATTGTATTGTATTTGAAATTTATCACAACAACAGCTGGGGAACAGTCTGTGATGATGAGTGGGACTTAAATGATGCCATGGTGGTTTGTAGAGAGTTGAACTGTGGTGCAGCACTGAGTGCTACTCAGTCGGCCAAGTTTGGTTCAGGATCTGGACAAATCTGGCTTGATGATGTGGACTGTTCAGGAAATGAAAGATCTCTAACTGAGTGTTGACACAGAGGATTTGGGAAACACAACTGTGGACACAGACACAGTCAAGAGTGTTCTGCTCAGGTGTAAAACAATTTTACTTTTCTGTTAAATTTATTTATTTAGTAATGATATGTTTTAATAGACTGACTAGATATGTTTAAGCTGTATTTTACAGGTTAGTAGTAATTTTAAAATTAATGTTAAACTAGAAATGGCCCATTGGTGTGAATCTGAGTGGGACTGGTTGTCTTTCTCTGTATGCCAGCTGTGTCATAGACTGGGTGTCCAGGTGGTACCCTGTCTTTCACCCACTGACAGCTGGTATAGGTTCCATCACGCCTACAACCCTTCAAGAGGAAAAGTGTTTATGATAACAGATGGAGAAAAGGAAACATTGTTAAATAAGTCCTTCACAGAAAACCTACATTTGAAACATAACATACTGACAGCCTGTAGTTTTATAAGATGAAATGGTTAATGCATTCAGCACATAGAGTTAAAGGTGAGGTTTGAGGAAGAAGCCTTGAGATAATTAGATAATTGTCAAGGCAACACATTTCATGCTTTAATATTGTGCTTCTCTTTACAGCGAGCCTCCCAAAGCCCAGCATCTCCATGAATCCTGCGGGTGAGGTTAACTGGGGTCAGTATGTTGACATCACTTGTTCAATCTCAACTCAGGTTTTAAGAATGATATTATATAGGTTTGCAATCTAAACGCACATTGAAGAGTTAGTGTGTATTCATTTTGTTTGATAATTTTAGCAGCTATTCAATAAGCACTGTAAAAAATGGAAAATTCTAGCCAAACAACACAGATGCCCCATATATGAAAGGTCAGAGCAGAATGGTCCTTTATCATGTGCAACAAGCTACTCAAGATATATCAGTCTATAGTGCTAATATAATCTTTGTGGGTTGGTGCTCGGGTGGTGGCATTAAGGCTGGTGAGACTAACAGACTTACAACAAACTTATGAAGCTGTATTTGAACTGGAGGAAATTGTTCTTGTTTATTTTTTTATTTTCAAGACAGAGCCCAAGGAAAGTGCATCAGTGAGGCAGCATGCACAATTCATTTGCAGTCTGAATGCAAGTTGAATGCTGAGTGGTGTAGTTCAGCTCTCTGCTCTGACTGCAACTGGGACTGCTGCATGAGGCTACAGTGAGACTGACCGCCTTAGTGTTTTTGGATGGGGAAACAGAGTCTTAACAACAGCTGCTGCTCATTGAGGACAGTAAATGCAGAGCAATATTGCTGAGCTGCACCAGTATTATAATATATTTAGCATATGTGTCAAACTCACGGCCCGCGGGCCACATCCGGCCCGGCATGCAACTATATCCGGCCCGCGAGATCATTTCTATATTCTTGTTATTAATGGCCCGGCGACATGAAGCGCTGGTAACACAATAAACTACAGATCCCATAATGCAGCGCTTCTGCTGCCTTGCCGAACACACGTTAATCAAGTCTAGTTTATGATGCTGCTAGTTATTATGAAGCTGGTCCTCAGGATGCCAAGTAATGTTGAACCATATCGTTACAACTGTGTTCAGAAATACGCACTTTGCTGATAAACTGAGTTCATGGAGCTTTGGAGACTTTACCGTCTATGTGTAAACTTCACCTGTGCAGATTCAGATGGAGCTGATTGAGCTGCAGTGTAATGACTGAAGGTAAAGTAGGACACTGCAGGACCCGCACAGTTTATTCACTCCATTCCCTCAGAAATGTCTCAGCTCCGTCCACATGCGGCTCGAACCTTGTTTATGTTTGGTAGCACAAATCTTAGTGAGAAGCTGTTCTCAGTGATGAAGACTAACAAAACAGCACACAGGAGTCGTCTCACTGGTGAGAACCTACAGTCAAGTCTGAGAATCTCCACAACACAGAACCTCACAACAAATATAAACGAACTTGTTGACAAAAACAGATGCAGCTCTGATAAAACAACATAAGAGCAAAGACTGAATGATTTGATTTGTTATTGCTGAAAAGCACAAATTTTATTTATATTTCCAGGTTTTGTTATGCAGCATGTTCATATTTAGAATTTGTATAATTTTGACAGGATATATTTTTACGGAGAGCAAAATCTTTTGGGATATTTAAAATTTAAGTTATTTTTTATATAAAATGACATAAGATGAAAGAAATTTTAATGTTTGTTCTTTTAATGTTTACTTTATTTCTAACTCAATATATATGTAATATATAATATAGAGAGGATATATTTCTATAGAGGGCAAAATATTATAAGTTATTTTAGGTTTATGTTTAAAAAAGTTAAGTTTTAAAAGTTTTAGTGTGCTCAATAAATGTTTATCCTGTTCGGCCCACGACCTAAAGTGTGTTTTGGATTTTGACCCCCTGTGCAATTGAGTTTGACACCCCTGATATATAGTATCAGAAAAACATGCACCAGAGAGTCATATGTGTTCAATAACGACCAAAAAATGGAGTTTGCACAGTATCTTTCTTCTTTAATATCCCTATTTATCTTTGTTCATGTGTTATACACATAGTACCTATTCTATTTTATTGTGCCTTTTAGTTTCCACTGTTCTTCTCCTTGTGTTGCTGTAGCAAGTGAAGTTTCCTCTACGGCATCATTAAAGTCATCATATTAAAAGGTTCAGCCCTCTATTCTCAAAGCTCTCTCAGAATTGCCTTTGGGTGCAGCAGAGAGCTGTTTCAAATGAAAAAGCTCTCAATTCCCATGTAACACAGTTTGTCTGAACAAGCAACCATCAACTGAAAAGTTGTCAATGTTGTTTCAGCTGTGAGTTGACAAAAGACTTTTTCTTTCCTCAGTTTGAAACTCAGAAAGAAGTTGGGTGGATAGGTTTTTGTATTCTCTAGAGTAAGGTTAGAAATCAAACTACAGCACTGGCACAAGACAAAAATCACAATGACACTGAAGAGTGGCTTCAATGATGAAATCTGGCAAAATAATAGAGATGGAGGGAGAGGAAGAGACAGAGAGCAACAGTTTACTCATATGTGGTCACAGAAGTCAGACTGAAGACCATGATATTTGTTCCATTGTCCTGTTCTGTAGTCAGTCAGCAAACTCTCTGTTCTTCCCTTATAACAGCTGAGATAGATAAAAAAAAAAGCTGAACAGAAGGACAGTTTTAATAGAAAGACTGATCTTGAAAGCAAACTGATGTAAATTAAGTACAGGTTATTCTGAAACAGGAAGTGGAAGACTTTGTGAGTGAGCAAAAAAAAAAAAGAAAACACACAGACAGGGGCAAAGGGAGGAATTGTAACAGTTTTCATTTGATCATGCTGCATCAGAGATAGTGACTATTAGCTGAGAAATGTGTGTGCATGTGAAATATGTGTTTTTTAGTGGTGTGAGCTTGTGATGTATTAATATAGTATCAAGTAATAAAAAGTACCTCTTCCTCTACTATAGAAGTGACAACTGCTCACTCTAGAGTAGCATTACACAACATCTGCTACAGTCAGACATACAGTACCTTGAAGGATTCACTGTACAACTCTTTTTCATTCTAGTGCCTTTGGAGCTGCTAGTCTCAGCAGTTGTTAAGATCCTGTTGCTGCTGCTCCTACCAGCCTTGTTGGTCCTGTGTATGATCTGCAGGAAGAGAAGGAGGAGACGACAAACCACGCAGCCTGAAACCCTCAACTTAAGTCAATGTTCGTGCTCACAAGGACACAGTGTTTTTCTATTTTCATCAAAGTCTTGTTTGTTTTCATATTTTGTTCTGATGCTTGTGTTTCAGTAAATGTTGGAGATGATGAAGATGATCAATAATGTGAATGTTAATAAAGTGGAAACCAAAAAGAAACAGAGGAACCAAGCAGAGTGAAAGAAGAGGAAGATGATAATTGATCCAGCTGAAAATGAATCACACATGAGATCTCCAGGAGGATTTTATAGAGAATGTGAAGACCCCATTGTGGGTCAGAAAGACACATTCTACGAGCCAGATGTGCCCACAAGCAGCCACATGTGGATCACTGGTGTACAGTCTTCATTACATGATATTCATTTTTATATTCAAAGGCAAATAACCTCCAGCTTTTCTGAAGTAGTTTAGTTTTGTCCTGTTACTCTTGCAGATTGGTGTAGTAATAATAATAAATATTTTCTTCTTTTCCTGTATTGCTTGGACTAAAAGGAACCAGTGAACGACTGGACTCAGTTCTGTCTCAGTTTGTAACTCTGGGCCTGTGGTTTGTTACATTCTGTTATTTGAAGACTTCTTCATATTAGCTCCTAACACATTTATGTCTTTTATTTCTTGACTGGGTGCTGTGTGTGGCCTTTCTCTTAGCCTTCATTTCACAAATTTTCAAATTTCACATTTCGTCATCAATTATAACAATGAACCTCAAAACACAACAGAGACTCCTCCATGTACAACACTTGGTACATTGTTCTTCTGTTTGAAAGCTTAATTTCTTTATCAGGAAACATACAGAGCTGATGTGTTCTCAAAAAGCTCCAGTTCTGGCTCATTTGTTCAAAGGAAATTCTTCCAAAGCCCTGTGTCTTATTAATGTACATTTTAGCAAATTCCACAGTTGCGTGACAACTTCTCACTATTTAAATAATTAATTTAAATAAAAATTTAATTAATAGTGAAAAGATGATTAAGATAAATAATTAATTTACACGATTAATCACATGTGGCGCTAAGTCCAGGAAATATTTAGTTTAACATATTACTACAAAGAATTTATTTTTTACCTGTTGTCGTGGTAAACTCATTTTTGTTCAGTACTTATCTTCATATGTTGTATTAATAATATTATGTTGAATCAAAAAAATCCAAAGCAAATGTTTTATTTCTTAAATGTTTTTGTTTTTATTACTTATGTAAATTGCAATTTATTTTACAATTGTGTTTTCTTTTTTCATGTACAACAGATCTGTTACTTCCTCATTAGGATTCTATATTTTTTTACAAACTTGTGTTGCTACAATTATCTAATATGTGTCTTATGTCCTGCAAATAAATGAACCTTTCTCTCCCATCTGGTGTTACGTCTACTTCGATATTTTAGGTGAACTTTATAATGACAAAGACATTCACACACACTCTGTACAGTGTTATTTATAGTTACAGAAATGAAGACAACCTGGGAAAAGATGAACAATGCCTCTTGTAACCCAGATCACTGTCATATTTATTTAAATGAACTTCACTGAAGCAATTTAATTAACCCCAAGCTGCTTCTTGTGGTCAAATGTAATGATCCTCTTTATCTAATTTAACTTCTATTACTCTACCATTCCCAGTATTTAACACATTTTTGGTAATGATGTAATTCCGGTCTGCTCTTTTTAATTTGATTAATCTGTTTTAATTTTAATTTGTTTGTGTTTGTTTGTCATTACCTCATCATCTGTGTATTATATTTTACATTGCAAATACAAATAAAATATTGTTCAAAATATCATTCAGGTCTGGCTGTACTGGTTGTGGTGAATGAGCAATGTTTCAGACATAAGAAAATAGCATGCACCCTCTTCTATCAAACTGAATTCATCATTGGACATGATTAGACTGAAAATATTTAAAGAGTCAAACGAGTCAGTCCAAGACTTTTTATTCTCACCACTAGAGCTCAGAGAGAAGCTCCTCTGGAAATCTGGTGATGAAGATGAAGGAGAACAGTTAATCTCAGACTTAGTCTAACTTAAGTTCCTGCTCTCATTAGACACATGTTTACTGAGTGAAACAGTGAAAATCCAGTTGAAACCATAGATCAGCAACCCCAGAGTCACATGTGATGTTTTGATAGAAAAGATAAATGAGGCTGCTAGTCTTGAATCGGAACAACAAAATAAACTGAGGACAAACATTACAGCCAAGTCACCTAGAGTAAATGAGATACACACAGAGCAGCAAGCCAATAATAGTCAGGTGCCACTGGGCAAACAAACAAATGATGTAACACAAAGTAAACAGGGTGCGATAGTTGCTGGTAAGAAGAAACAGAAACAGAGTAAAGTCCGTGACCCAGAGACTAATTGAGGGCCTCAGGGCTGATGTTGTCGAAGTAAAAAAATAATGTTTGGCCCAACTACAGCAAACTCAGTGGTGACACACCTACCTGTTGTGTGCCCTCACAACGCCAAACTGAGCTCACCAGTCCCCTTGTGAAGAGATACATGGTCATGTGCCACCTTGACAACGTACCAACTGAAGCTTTACACAGTGGCTCAAGCAAGCCTCATCAACAATGTGTAAGCAACACCTTCCACACAGCATTGTCACTAACTGAACTAAAGAGAATATACCTGGCTGCTGAACAAATAAACACTACATATATCCGAGCACAGGTTGGAGTTTGTTTCTGATGAACCATCACAGCTTCCTGATGGTCTGGTCATCCAAGAAGTCTGGTCTAGTCACTTTTGGGGCAGGTAGGTCAGCGTACACGTGGAAGAAATAAAGCAGTATATCTGATTACAGTGGAGTCCCCAGGCAAAACATTGGACTTAAAATGCACATCAAACTGTTTGACAACAAACCTGTTCTAAAGACTTACATATCAGTGCCACGACTATCTGCAAGACCTACTGGTTGGATTTCAGAGTCAAGCTCATCCTACATCTCCCCTATTATCTGGGTCGGAAAAAAGACTAGTGAATTAAGGCTTTGCTGTGACCATGGGGATATCAATAGGAAATCTGTACCAGGCAGGCACCCAATTTGCAGAATCTAACAAATGCTTGACTCTCTATGGCAGCTCACACACCACACCACAATGAACATAACAACACTGTGTTCAGAAAACTGCACAAAGAGATTGGAGATTTGGAGGCCGAAAGAATTCAGGGGCTAATAAGAGTTCTAGAAAGAGTATATCACATGAGAGTGATGTGGAGCATTTTGGGATGCATGCCTATGAGTGTCTGAAGAGGAAGCGGCCATGCAAGACCACTACTACTACCTACCTATTGGAACTTGTCTCCATAGACATTTTACATCTAGAGACCTGCAACACATGTATGAATACATTCTAGTGGTAATGGATAACTTTAGTGTGGCTCGAATCCATCATGACACAAGTGAAGAATTTGAGAACCAGATGTTTTCTCAGATGAAGAAAATTGGTGGTATACATGGCTCTAATACAACTCCATACCATCCTTAAGGTAATGGACAAGTCGAGCCTTTCAACAGGACTCTCTGTCCACGTTGAGACAGTGACACAGACACAGAAGAGGCAGGGCCTGGAAAACTCTGCGCCCACTGGGAGGAGGCAGTATATGTGGTGCTGAGTCAAAAGAGCCTTGATATGCCTATAGAGATCAGACCAGAGAGGGGAGGCAGCGTTACATCACTGTGACAGCTTACCTGTGGAAAACCCAGTTAGAATAGAGCAGGACAAAAACCACAGGGACCAAGATAGAACAGAGGGCAAACCAAGCAGCAGACATTGCAAGAGGACATGGATGAGGAAAGTGAGGAGGAGGGTGAACTTGTGTGGAGGTTTTCACAGCAACACCCCCAGACATGGACTGTGGATCCTCCAACTCTTGAGAGTGAGGTCTATGAGCAGCAGGAAGGACAACTTAAATCGAGAGACAGTGAACCAGCTCTTTAAGATGTGATGGAAGAAGAGGAAGATGAGCCATAGACAACACAGAATTATCATTATCTATAAGAGCATCGCCCAGAGCAATTGACTGATGAAGAGGAGCAGCATCAACACAGAGACAGAGACTCTGACTCTGAACCTAATGCATCACCCCAGACACTGAACGTTTACCCTCAGAGAGAGCGAGAGGATGCTGACATATGATGCACTGGGGCACTCTATCGTCAGAGATATTGGTATGGACCGTATTGAGGTGGGCACACCAGAGAGGTGTTTACAGAAACTGTGGAGACTGTGGGTGCCCATTGGCACACAGACATTGTGCTAGAGACTAGAATAATAACTGATAACAATTAACCTGGATACTCCAGGAGAAAGATAGCATTGAGAAAGTGATGAACAAAGAGACAAAGTACAGAGAGTATCTGAAATGGACAAAATACAATGTTTGAGTTTAGACACAACATATCACCATTAGAAACCAAGAAGGTAATGAGCAGATGTGGTGGTTCACAGAGTTTGGTAACAGACAAGAATGACAGGTCAACTGATTTTTGAGTGTTGTTATAGTAGAGAATCCAACTTAATGAGTTGAAACTGTTTGGATGAACTGTTGGATTTTAAATGGGAACTAATGGTTGTAGTCCACATTGAGATTGTGTTTCATTGGAGCAGCAGTAATTTGGTTCACTGTGTTTCCTGCAAGATTGTGACAATGCTACTGTTAGACAATGTCCAACGTGTCTGTGTGTGTGTGTGTGTGTGTGTGTGTGTGTGTGTGTGTGTGTGTGTGTGTGTGTGTGTTTAACTAGTGTAATCAAGAGTAAACACACAAATTTTGGTAATATCTGTTTATGAAGGTTAAGAAAGTTCTTAACCCTTAGGGGAGGGTGTGGTACCCGGGACATTTATGATGGTGTATTATGTTCATCATTATTTATAATTTGTATTTGGTGAGTCTCCTGCAAAACAAAGGGACACTGACCAGCTTTTAGTGAGGCTTGTTGTGATAGCAGCTTGCAACTCATTTTGGACTGTTCTGTGTTATATTTTGCTGCTCCAGTGCCCATTAAATCCAGCTGACACCTGAACACTAATCTTGTCATTCAGTGTGTGCAACATAATCAGACTAGCTCAGCCTACACTTTGTTCTGGAAGAGTTGGAACTTACTACCACAATACTTGGGGAACAGTTTGTGATCATAGCTGGGACTTTTATTGTAAATGATACCACAGAACTGGGACATAACATGGCACTGTGCTGCCCTCGTTCAGCTCATTTTGGTCGAGGAATTAGAAAAGAGATCTTGATGACTGTTCAGGAAGGTCTCAGAGTGCCAATGCAGAGGATTTGGAAACCACAGCTGCAGACATAAGTAGGATGCCGGTGTCATCTGTTCAGGTAACAAATAGTTTTGATCATTGTTGTCTGACATGTAAAACATGGGCAAGTATATATACAGGGTTGTTTTCACTACCTAAAATATTCACTAACAAGGTATTCAGTATCTACACATAAGCTGTTGTAAAGAAACTCCTAGCCTTTTTTGAAAGGTTTTCTGGGCCCACCTTGAGCTAATTCTAAAGGTACTGAAAGACAGACACCTCAAGTCAGCATTCTTCAGTTTTTGTTTTTGTTTTTTATTTTGCAATGAACCAGCAACACAGCAACAACACTAAAAGTATGACTTCAAAGAAATAACATGGGATTTCTTTGAGGCTAACCATGAGAAAGGGACACGAAATGGGGTGAGAGGGACTCTCAAGAGGTCAGTAGATTGTATTGTGGCCCATAAAGGAGACATTCCTGATTCCCAGAGCTTATATGACAAATAGAAAATTCTTGTTATGCTGTTCTTCATCCCAGAGAGTCTAGTCAGTTAAAGCTACAATATGCAAGGTGAGGCAGGGGGCAGGGGGAATAATCTGAAAGCAACGGCCAATCAGATTGTGTAAAATGTGTTTGTTTTTCATGTGCTTTTGTAGAAAGTAAAGTGTAATTATTTAGTTTTATCTTGATATAGGTACCTGCCATGGCTACCAGTAAAGGCACTATGAGAATTCATAAAACCACCAGTTTTTACACGTGGCCAGATAAAGTACAGAGACATTTCATGTGTATGTCACAGGGAAGAAGGTGTTTTGGACTGTTCCTGCTTTAAGCTTCAGAAAGTCACACAAGCTTTCTTTTTCATCTGACCAGTCCACAGCAGGAGAGACATCATTGGGGGTGGCTGTGGACAAATAGGTAGACCAGTTGTCTGCCAATCATAGGATCGGTGGTTAAATTCCTGGCTGCCATGTCACATGCCAAAGTGTCCTTGTGCAACATGCTGAACCCCAAGTTGCCCCCGGTGAGTCAGATCAGCTCTGCTATTGGTGTGTGTGAATGGGTGAATGATACACAGTGTAAAATGCTTTCAGTACCAGTTAGGTATAAAACCGCTATATAAGTGCAGATCATTTACCATTAACATCAGATAACCTGAAATAATTGAGTTAAAGCATATTGGAGAGTGATGAGGCATTTATTCCAACAATGAAGGCTACCCAGGTGGCATCATGGGTGTGGAAGGGCAAAGTTTGAAAGCTGAATGTATGCACTGCAATGGCATTAACATTGTCACCATGAGGACATCAGCTGGTATCATGATGGGCAGATACTTTGCCTAATGCCAAAACCACAAGTTCTGAACAGGCGCTGTCTACAGATGAAGCCATCTATTTGGACGTATGTGGAAGAGCAACTAGAGTAATGAAATTAAAAACCAACCAAACCTCAGGTTGTTAAAATAGTCAGTGTTTTCTCACTGGTCCATTGTCAACGATTATTTTACTACTAATCCCATGATGGATTTTTTTTTGGCATGTTTTGTGTGTTCTGAGGATGTTGTTTTTGTAGCAATGCAAAATTATAATCTTAATCTGTTAATGAGTTAACTAATAGTGTGTTTAATGTTTAATGAAATAATTCTTTAGAATACCCAATGAATTCCTGTTCCTTAATAAATGATGTGACCCTGTCAACTTCAACTTTTCTGAAAATAAACAAATTATTTTCACAAGTTGGAAAAATCTTTTGTGTGATTTCTTTAAAGATAAATTAGTACCAAGTAGTATTGATTGGAAGTTTGACCAGATATAAGTGTTTAGAAAAGCAACTATAACAAATTTAAGAGAAAAAAAAACATTCTGCATTTATTTTATGATGGTGTGTTTACGGTTTAATTTTTAAATCGCTCAAATTCTAATGAAACACGGTCATCTTGTGAGTTTGCTGCATGTAAGACGATCATTCAATAGAATACATTTGTGATTGCCTGAAAACAACTGAATCAGGTAGTCAGCGTTGGTTAGGGCAAGGATAGTTAGAAAGTTATAGTTTGAGTGAATAAAGCCTTTACTGTTCAGGTTGACACTCACATTTACATGTTTTGTCCCAATCAAATGCATTGATTGAAAAGATGAGTTCATTCAATGATCGTCAACACTGAGTATGACATTCATAAAGGCAATAAAACATCATGGTTTCTCCATTTGGCAAAAGTCTGTCCCCTCAATTTAGAAACATCAATAAACCATGTTTATCAGTTTCATTATTTTAAACCATCTTCTTATTCTTTCTTTACTGGGAGCCAGTGAAGTGGTTTCAGATAATAAAGGTGTATTATATGTTTGTGTAGTCAGCATATTATTTCAGGATGGTAGCAAACAGGAGAATAAAGCAATGAATGAATGACTCATATGAAACCTCTGAGAAATTGTTATTTAAACATACCTCCAAACAAATAAAAATAGACATAAGTAAAACACAAATGATGAAAACTGAGTGAATATTGTTAAAACCTGTAGATGGACTAACCATTTCTGAAAATGTGGATGTGTATGACGACTGCCATTCTCATCACCTGCTTCAGGCGGCCCTCAAACCACACTCCATTCCACTGTAAATTCCCCCTTAAGAAGTCAACAAAGCAGACAGTGTCGTGCTATCAACACTAGATGGTGCTGGTAATACTAGGTATTTGTCTCATGAACATCCAACAGACCATGACATCCTCACACCATCACACAGACCATCACACCAGTGTTTCATGATGTTAAAAAAGAAGGGAGAATGCAGCCAGAGAGAATAAAGTCACTGCAGGTTGATGCTTTGTTTCTATTTTCCATTTGTTTGTTTGCATAAATTGACAGAAATCTGAAATTGAAATATTCTCAACTCAGAGACCCCACCAGCAACTACAAGAAGAAGGTAATAGACTGCCTGAAACACCTGGAACTGGAAAATGCCATTGATAGAGCAACTTATTACAGGTTGTATCCTGGGGAAGCCACTTCTTGCCTCTATGGCCTTCCCAAGATACACAAGGAAGGAAGGAGCCCCTCTCAGACCCAAAGTCAGCAGTATTAACTCGGTCACATACAACATTGCCAAATTCCTGGCCACAGTATTAGCTCCACTAGTTAGATACACGGACCTCCACATCTATTACTCATGGGATTTTATAGCAAAGGTCAGGGACCTGAAATTGGATACTGATGAAACCATGGTATGCTTTGATGTCATGTCTCTCTTCACCAGCATCCCCACTATAGATGCATTAACATCGGTGAAGAGAAGACGGGAAGAAGACAGCTCCCTCCGCACCAGAACCAATCTCAGCCCCGACCTGATCTGTTTGCTCCTCAACACCACATACTTCACGTACAGAGGTGTCATGATTCCAGCTCCTCCTGCCTGTCTGTCCCTGATTTTCTTGTTTTCTCCCTCCTGTCAGGTGACCTGCTGACTGCCTATTGTCTGCACCTGTGTCTCCCCTGTCCATTTATTAGCAGGTCTGTCAGTATCCTCTTTGCCAGATAGTCTCACGTCAACCTGAGAACCAAACTATCCAGCATTATCTTCGAACTGCTTAACGGATACGAACCATGCCTGACCTTAGACCTGTCTCTGCCTGACTTCCATCAAACCGGACCTGTTTTCTGCCTGACCTGTTCCTGCTCCCCTCTGCTTCCATCCCTGTTCTGTCCCTGATTTGCATTCCCTTGTGTATGACCTGGACTGTCCCCTGACATTGTTTTCAGTCTTGTGGATCTCTGCTCCCACTATTAACTCTCAGTATTGACGTGTATTGTTGCTTGGACCTCGGATCTCGCCTTATGGACATTAGTGCTTGGACGGCTTTTTGTGAATGACCCTGGATTTGTAATACCTGTCAACTGTTTTTTGTGTTCACTAGCCCGTTCTGCTTTTGCCGCTTAGCCTGTTTTGCAGACCATATCATTCCTTCTCTACTCCCATTTACACATGCTTCATTCTACTGTCGGCCATTTTGGAATCTCCCCCATATTCTGCAATCTACAACTCCTCTCAGTCTTCTCTCTGGTTCACTCCTCCCTGCTTCTCGGCCACAACTCATCAGGACTTCAACCACCATACTCACCTGACGACAGCTCTGTTCGGCCGCAGGTTTCTGACTTTCATCCACTGCATTATTATTGTCAATAAAACCTTCCTTATCTCATTTCTCTTTCTCGTGGTTTCAGGCAATGGAGATCCTAGGTGTGTGACAAGAGGTGACTTCTACAGACACGGCTGCGCCATGGTTTCACCAGTGTCACCAATTGTAGCTAACCTATGCATGGAAGAGGTAGAGAAGAAAGCTCTTAACTCCTTCCCAGTGATGACACCGACCCATCCATATCACGGAGGTACAGTCTTTCACAGACCACATGAACTCAGTGGACACCAAAATCAGTTTCACTATAAAGGACACCAAAGATAACCGTTTGGCCTTCCTGGACTGTGCGTTCATCGTTGGGAGAGGCGGGAGACTAGAAATAGAAGTTTACAGGAAACCCACCCACACTGACCAGTACCTGTTGTCGACTCACATTACCCATTACAACACAAAATAGGAGTCATCAGGACCCTGAACCACAGAGCACAAAACATCCCCACCTCCGTAGAAGCCCAAAAGAAGGAAGACAGGCATCTGAAGACAGCGCTCAGGACCTGTGGATACCTCACATGGGCCTTCAACAAGGCAGCAACCTGTTCCAGAAAAAGAAGAGGGGAACAGTGGAAGTCCCAGGTCCTACGCAAAAACCTGGTTATACCTTACATGGCTGGGGTTTCAGAGAAGCTAAAAAGGATTTTCAGAAAACACCACATACCTGTCTACTTCTAATCCACCAACACACTTAGAAACTCGTCCATCCCAAAGACCGGACTCAACACAAGATGAGCAATATAGTGTATGTGGTCCAGTGCAGTGAAGAACGCTCTGAAATGTACATTGGAGAAACCAAACACATGCAACACAGGAGAAGTAACACCTCAGGACCTGAATCAGCTGTGTACCTTCATCTTAAGGACAAAGGACACTCGTTTAAGGACTGTGATGTTCAAGTATTGGACAAAGAGGACAAGTGGTTTGAGAGAGGGGTGCGGGAAGCCTCGCATGTGCAAATCAACACCCCCTCTCTCAACAGAGGTGGAAGACTTAGACCCAACCTGTCTCCAGTTCATCATGCTGCCCTTTCATCTATCCTCAAAAAGGCCAGAACCAGTTCATCCCTGCACCAGGTTGGACACACTCAACGACCCATTTAGGTGTTAAGAGGGGTGGGCAGAGGTGTGACTATTACCTCCTTCACATCCTCTCCATCCTATGTTTCACCTAACAAGCCTATTCAGGCCAAGGGGTGGAGTGAAACCAGTCGTGGAGCATAAATTTATGATGTCTGACCAACTATCTTCAGACTGAAGAAGCCTCTTGGATGAGTAGTGAAACGTTTCAACTAACTAAAGGAAGTCAAGTCCAGTAGTTGTCATAGTTGCCTAGTAATACTAATCTAATTATTTTGGCTGAATCCTCCTAGCCTGTATTTAACTACATACATAGCTGATAATGTATAGACATCACATTTATTTGTGTGGGTACGAGTCCAGGAGCAGAAAACTCCCTATAGTCCTGCTTAGTTTAGTCAAACATCTCACTACAGAGTTACTATCTAACTTATTACAGTTAGTTCTTGGACCTGATTTATACCACTTCATGTACTGACAGCTACTTCATCCAACATTACATCAACCTTTTTTAGTTGAACCTCTAATGAACACAATTAGGTTTTTAAACTTCACTGAGTCTTTGCCATAATTCTATATGTGTTTAAAGTCGTCTGTATTTTTGTACATACACACACATTGGTGCCATAGGCTAGATTAGTGGTCATGGCTCTTACTGATAAAAATCTCCTTCTAAGACATAACATGAATATGTTACCACTAACCACTAAAACTTCCTTCCTTACTCGCTCTCAGTGGCAAAGCTGCAGCTGATTCTCAAACACCTGTCTCTCTCTGTGTCCTACAGCTGCAGCTAATGAACAAGCACAAACCAGCAGTCACTTCTTCTTTGACTAGCAAGGAAGTGCCCTTTCTATGCAGTGTTTTGTGTTTCTTTTTGTGTGGTCTAGTCAAAAAAATGTTTCCCCACATTACATGCAGCAGAAATATAGCCATTATATCATCTATATCATAACTACAACATGACACTCCATGGTGTGCTGTGGTATCTAGTGGAGTCTGTGCCTTGATGAGTCGGGGCTGTTTTGGCAGCAAAAGGAATTCAAACACAATATTATGCAGGTGGTTGTGGTGTTTTTGCTGTTTGTTGTTGTTGTTTTTTGTTGCCTGCTGTTCTTTTCTCTCTTTTCTTTCCACTCACACCACCGAAGAAAATGGCCGCCCACCCTGAATTCTGCTGGAAGTTTTTTTTTTCTTCTCATTTTAGAGTTTTTTGTTTTTTTTTTTGTCATAATGTTTAATACAGCTCAGTATAAAACTACATCCTGCAACATAACCATAAAGTTGAGTTAATAACTTTAACAGAATTCCTCTGAGCTGACTCTCAGTCCATCCAGTTCAAAGACATTTTTGAAGTTCTTCAAAGATATTTTCAGTTCTTTAGTAGCTGAGCTTGAGTGGATGTATCAGCTTCATTAACACAGACTCTGCTAGGTCCTGGTCTTCCAGGATGTTGGTTTCCTCTATCACAAGTTTGCACTGGCCAGAACAGACTTCACAAGTGTCTTTGACTTTGGAACAAGTGTGTTTTTGGCTTTAGTAGTAAAGTGGTGATAAATGAGAAAATAGTCTGTGAAGAGCTAACATTCAGATGTGTGAAGTTGTTTCTGTGTATAGTGTGCAGAACAGACAGTGCCATTGCAAGCACAGGCACGAATCATCATATAGATTATTATGTGGTTGCAGATAATCAGCAGCTACTGAGGGTTACCACATTCTATTTTTACTTGATAGCCAAGACACATTTCTTAAAATGACACCTCATTTCACAAAAGTCTAAACACAAATGCACAACTGCTCAGACCTATGTGTCAAAACCAAACTCTTATCTCTTATCTCAAAAACATGTTATCTTACATCTAAACCAACCCTGCAAAAGCCGTTAACTGCGATGTGTAATGTTGCATCTGATTTTCCTCTACAATCATTTTACATGTTGAAGACTTTTGTGTATATTTTCTACAGTTTAGTCAAAATAAGTTTCAAGTGTTTCAAGTTTACTGTACAGAAGAATAAAAAGAACATCAAGAACACATATACATATATACTGTATATGTGTATATATATATATATATATATATATTTATTTTCTTCTTCTGTGTTTCAGAAACTTATATTTTCTTAGTTTTTTTCTTTTTTTTAATTTTCTTATTATGTGGAAACCAGTCCTTGAATGCTCTATTTTGAGTTTCTCTCAAAAGCTTTTAAATGTGCTTCAACAAGGTCTGTTGATACTGCAGCATCATCATAATTTTTAACTGTGTTAAAGTACTGATTGTTACACTGACACCCACGCACAAGTTCTGTGGACCAAGTGTGCATGACAAATTATTATATATTATTATTATTATAATTATTATTATATACATTGTATATAGGCTATGTAAGGTTTGCAGATGACTTGTTCAATTCAAATGTGCAACACTCAGCTCCAGTAGATACTTTATGTGATGTTCAAAGACATAAAGATGACGTCTCCATCCCCTGTCAGTGAGTTGTGATCTTAAATAAAGCCACAGAATTATAATTTAATGTGATAAAATAAAACTAAAGAAAAACTTGTTCTTCATTTTCACATCTGTTTTCATCGTCTTCACCTGCTGTTAGCCTGTATTTAGTTAGAAGTCACTCTTCTGCCAGCACTTGCAATCTACTTTTTGGTTTATTACAAATTATTTTTGCCAGTTACCTGTGAGGGCCCTGAAGTGGACAGAGAAATACTAAAAAAACCTGCTCAGGTGTGAACTCATTGGGTAAATATGTCTGATGTTGGTGAAGCTATTTCATATGATATATCAATGATTTTGCAAAGCAGTTACATATGAGACATTTTTGTTCCAAAGTGCACAGAACAACAAGTGTGAATAGATTGAAAGCAGCAAGTCAGGGAGAGTGAAGGTGGGAGAGATTGTTACAGAGAGGTCATTACAGAGTGATGTCACCATGATTTGAAATGTGCTGTCTGACTAAAGTCTGACTGAAAATGAAACAACACACAAGTGCGTCATTAAAATCTAAATTTTCAAAACAAAAAATTAAACAAAATAAACTGTACGCATACACTTCATTCCCCGACAACTCGAGAAAGCTGCTTTCTCTGAGTGACCTGGTTATTTATGTATCAGTCAAAGTCAGTAACTCACTGGAGCAGAAGGACGGAAAATATATTTTAGTTTTCACTAATGAATTCTGCTGCTGATCAAAACTTTTTATTCTATAAGATGTAACTATGGAAAATAAAAGTAATAAATGCATCTGCCCCTGGGAGCAGTGTGTGTGTGTGTGTGTGTGTGTGTGTGTGTGTGTGTGTGTGTGTGTGTGTGTGTGTTAGAGAAAAAAAGATGCAGAAAAAGAAAGAGGAAGTGTTTCACGAAGCCCACTGAGTATGAAGTGTGTCTGTAGACAACAGTTAATACATTTTTGCTGTTATTTTTACTTCTGTTTAGTCAGAAATAGATGAAACTGAGGAACTTCTGTCTGAATCATGATGAGAAGACAACAGAGTAACCTTTACTTTTTCACCATGGGTAAGACAAATTTTCCAATTTAATTCTTAATTCTTTTTCACTTGCGACACACGTTATACATAAAAGGAGTTCTGTAGTCGTGTGAATTTCCAGTAAAATGAATCAAGCAACTGAAAACCAGAGGAACTCTTTTAGCATATTTTAAATTAGAAAAACTAATGAACTATTTATTCTCTTATAGTATCATTTCTCTTGATGCCATCTTCTCCTGCTGCAGGTCAGTTTATTCTAGTGTGTCAAACATTAGATTTCTTCAATTAAGTAAAGCTTAATATTAAACTATTACTTGTTATATTTTGTGCCTTGCAGGTGTTCAGATAAGATTATCTGGATCTGGATCTACTCAGTGCTCTGGAAGAGTTGAAATCTATCACAACAACATCTGGGGAACAGTTTGTGATGACTACTGGGACTTAAATGATGCCATGGTGGTTTGTAGAGAGTTGAACTGTGGTGCAGAACTGAATGCTCCTCAGTGGGCCAAGTTTGGTGAAGGAACTGGACAAATCTGGCTTGATGATGTGGACTGTTCAGGAAATGAAAGATCTCTAACTGAGTGTCAGCACAGAGGATTTGGGAACTACAACTGTGGACACAGTGAGGATGCAGGTGTGATCTGTTCAGGTGAGAAAATCTTTGTATTATTACGACTCGACAGTTTGTTAATTTTACTCACAAATGCAACTAAAAGTCCAAACGGGCAAATGTGAAAAATAATTTGGTTGAACTGGTGCAAGTGACTCAACCTATTGGCACTTGAAGAGAGGAGGGAGTGAGATTAGTGGAGCTGTAATATAGTGCAGGACGATCAATGAGTGCTAGTGACTGATTTCACTATTGTTCATTCTTTCAAATCTTCAGGCAGTGATTACTACCAGCACTGTTTTTGTTGAATATTTTATATTGAATTTAAGGAAGATATTGAGTCTGTGTTGTAGACTGTTGTAGAACAGTGTAATCCTAAACCCAGTCTAATCTCACAGTCCTACAATAAGTCCTCCTCCATTAAGGTGATAATGTTGTTTGATCAGTGTGAAAGATGCTGCTGTCTGACTGTAATATGTTATACAGAGAGGTGTTTCTATGTCCTAGCTTCATTGATAGAAATGTGGTCAAATGACTCCTGTCAGTATAAAGCAGCACATTCTAACTATATGAAAGACTGAAGCTCTACAATGAACACACAGTTTAATCATCATATATGAAACAGTTTCCACAAAACGTGAATATGTAACCTTCATGAAGAGAACATTTGTTAGACTGGATTTGAGTTAGATATGTGTATCTCATAAACTGCTAAATGAGTGCATTTAATTATTTGAAAATACTGTAAGAGTTCAGACCACTACCAGACACAAGAGGATAAAACAGGTTATGACTTTATTTTAAGAGGCGATGAAGAGAATGAGGAAGATCTGGAGCTGAAGGGATGTAACAGACTGGAAACAGGTAAACACAGCATTGTCAATAGTGGAGTCAAAACCCAGTAGATGGTAAAGGGCGTAATGAAGAGAGGTGAGGACTGCAGGGGAAAGGAACCCTGAGAGAAGAGGGCGACTGAGTTTGCCAGGTTGGTTAGAGAGGTGAGCAGCAGCTGAGGCAGATTCTGTGAGAAAGAAATAAAGAGCGAGGGAGGAAAACACAGGATCCAGAGAGGAAGTCAAAGAGAGAAAAAAACAAAGCTCCACAATCCAAAAGAGTAATTCACAGAGACAGAAAACAAATCACAGAATTGAATGAAATCCTCTGACCACTGATTCTCAGATAAGATTAAACTGAACTGACCTGATCTGAGAATTAATGACAATAAATTCAATTTAATTCAGTTTTATTTGTATTGTGCCAAATCACAACAGAAGTCGTCTCAAGGCAGTTTACAGTGTTTAAGGTTTAAAACCTTACAAAGTAATGTGAACCCAATCCGACTTGAGCAGCACTAGGCAATAGTGGAAAGGAAAAGCTCCCTTTAGAGCAGGGGTGTCCAATCTTGGTCCTCGAGGGCCACTATCCTGCTGGTTTTCCAACTATCTCTGCCTTACCCACTGCTGATTACCTGGATCAGGTGTGTTCAGGCAATCAGAAGCTTTAAGTGCAAAGCTGGTTGCAAAACAAGCTGGACAGTGGCCCTTGAGGACCAGGATTGGACACCCCTGCTTTAGAGGAAGAAACCTCCAGCAGAACCAGGCTCAGGTTGGGTGGCCATCTGCCTCAACCGGTTGGAGTGAGTGAAAGGGGAGAGAAATGAACAGCAGGTAACAAAAAACAACAACAACAAGCAGCAAATCGGTCCAAAAGGATCAGTCCAGGTCGGTAACAGGTTGACAGAAGAAACCACAATACAAACACTGGAAGGTCACTTCAGGTATGAATGCAGACGATCTGGTGGAAAACAAAGGGGCTGTAGACCTGATTATATGTGCGAGGGAGAGAACAGGTGAAACTGATCAGGTAATCAGAGACAGAGGCAGAGAGGACAACTAGTCAATATATGATCAAAACAGGAAGTGAAGGCTGAAGACTGTGGCACATACAGTAAAGTAATTTTATCAAATATTGTTGTTGGTGTTCTAGAAATATTTTATTGTATTTTAAATATAAGTGAAATTTAATTTAGTTCAGATTTAATTCTGTTTAAAAAAATAATATTAAGATTTAGATTTAAGGTTTTAGGAAATAGCTGTTTTAACCATTTATAATTCAGTTTACTGTTTTATTTAATTTTATATACAATCATAGGATTTTATGTGTTTTATGTGTTGATAAACATGTTTTTCCCTTTTTTTAAATATAGGTAAATATATTAATATATTTCTTGCTGTCATGATCTTTTAACAAACAAAAAACAATTTTTCATTTCCATCATCTGTTCTGTTCCTAGGTGTCAGATTATCTGGATCTGGATCTACTCAGTGCTCTGGAAGAGTTGAAATCTATCACAACAACATCTGGGGAACAGTC
Source organism: Anabas testudineus (assembly GCF_900324465.2). Classification (NCBI taxonomy): domain Eukaryota; kingdom Metazoa; phylum Chordata; class Actinopteri; order Anabantiformes; family Anabantidae; genus Anabas; species Anabas testudineus. The sequence goes on along the minus strand of NC_046617.1, from coordinate 2,864,211 downwards.
TGTGATGACAGCTGGGACTTAAATGATGCCATGGTGGTTTGCAGAGAGTTGAACTGTGGTGCAGCACTGGATGCTCCTCAGTGGGCCCAGTTTGGTGAAGGAACTGGACAAATCTGGCTTAATGATGTGGCCTGTTCAGGAAATGAAAGATCTCTAACTGAGTGTCAGCACAGTGGATTTGGGAACAACAACAACTGTGGACACAGTGAGGATGCAGGTGTGATCTGCTCAGGTGAGAAATTCTTTGAACTGGTGCAAGTGACTCAACCTATTGGCACTTGAAGAGAGGAGGGAGTGAGATTAGTGGAGCTGTAATATAGTGCAGGACGATCAATGAGTGCTAGTGACTGATTTCACTATTGTTCATTCTTTCAAATCTTCAGGCAGTGATTACTACCAGCACTGTTTTTGGTGAATAGTTTATATTGAATTTAAGGAAGATATTGAGTCTGTGTCAGGATTATAGCCTCATCCCCCTCCAGTTAGGGGTTTTGTCTCCACCTGGTGTTTCCCTCGTCTCCCTTCTTTCAGTCTCCACTCACCGTCCTAATGACTGATTTATTTCACCTGTGTGTCCCTTTCATTTATAAGCTCCCCTCAGCCTTTGTTCAGTGCTGGTTTGTTGTATTGTGATGTGTTGTGTCCTTCACATTGCCATGTTTCCCTTCCATGACTTTGTTTTGTCTGTCCGTTCGTGTGTTGGACTCCCTGTTACTCCTATTTTTGTTGGTCTGTTCCCCCACGTGTGAGTTTGTGTTTTGCCTGCGACTGCATTGGTTTTGCATTGTTATTTTGTATTTCTTATTCTGTTGGGTTGTAGTTTGTGGTGTTTAGTCCTTTTGTTAAGTTAGTTCGTTTTTTGTGTGTTTAGTTTGTTAATTCATATTTTGCCTGCATTACTGCAGTGTTTATGTTGGTACTTATTCCACCGTGTTTTTGGGTCTCCTTACGTTGTCTTTGTCAGCTCCCGTGTCCCTGCCCTTTTGTTAATAAATATATCCTTTCCAACCCACCTGTTTGGTCCCCATCAGTCCCATTCCTCACAGTCTGTATTGTAGACTGTTGTAGAACAGTGTGATCCTAAACCCAGTCTAATCTAACAGTCCTACAATAAGTCCTCCTCCATTAAGGTGATAATGTTGTTTGATCAATGTGAAAGATGCTGCTGTCTGACTGTAATATGTTATACAGAGAGTTGTTTCTATGTCCTAGCTTCATTGATAGAAATGTGATCAAATGACTCCTGTCAGTATAAAGCAGCACATTCTAACTATATGAAAGACTGAAGCTCTACAATGAACACACAGTTTAATCATCATATATGAAACAGTTTCCACAAAACGGGAATGTGTAACCTTCATGAAGAGAACATTTGTTAGACTGGATTTGAGTTAGATATGTGTATCTCATAAACTGCTAAATGAGTGCATTTAATTATTTGAAAATACTGTAAGAGTTCAGACCACTACCAGACACAAGAGGACAAAACAGGCTATGACTTTATTTTAAGAGGTGCCTAAGAGAATGAGGAAGAGCTGAAGGGAACTGGAAACAGGTGATCACAGAATTCTGAATAGTGGAGCAAAAACCCAATAGAAAACAAAGAGAGTAATGAAAAAGGGTTGACGATTGCAGGGGAATGAAATCCTTAGAGAAGAGGGCGCCTGGGGTGACCAGGTTGGCTAGAGAGGTGAGCAGCAGCTGAGGCAGGTTCTGTGAAAAGCAAATACTGAGGGAGGGAGGAAACCAGAGGCAGACAGAGAGTGAGGTCCAGAAATCCAAAAACAACTTGAGCGACAGAAAACACAGGATTCAGAGAGGAAGTCAAAGAGAGAAAAACAAATTTTAAAATCCACAATCCAAAAGATTAATTCACAGAGACAGAAAACAGGTCAAATCACAGAATTGAATTAAAACCTTTGACCACTGATTATCAGATAAGATTAAACTGAACTGACCGGATCTGAGAATCAGTGGTCAAAGGTTTTAATTCCATTTGTTTTGTGCCACATCACAACAAAAGTCATCTCAAGGCACTTTACAGTGTTTAAGGTTTAAGATCTTCCACAATAATGTGAATCCAATCCCACTTGAGCTGCACTAGGCAACAGTGGAGAGGAAAAACTCCCTTTAGAGGATACATATATGTTTGTATATATATATGTGTGTGTGTGTGTATGTATATATATATATATATATATATATATATATATATATATATATATATATATATATATATATATATATATATATATATATATATATATATATATATATATATATCCTCTAAAGGGAGTTTTTCCTCTCCACTGTTGCCTGTGTGTGTATGTATAGTTGGAATCTAATCTAGTTCAGATTTGATTGTTTTTAAAACAATAATACCCAATATTTAATTTCTATCATCTGTTCTATTCCTAGGTGTCAGATTATCTGGATCTGGATCTACTCAGTGTTCTGGAAGAGTTGAAATCTATCACAACAACATCTGGGGAACAGTCTGTGATGACAGCTGGGACTTAAATGATGCCATGGTGGTTTGCAGAGAGTTGAACTGTGGTGCAGCACTGGATGCTCCTCAGTCGGCTCAGTTTGGTGAAGGAACTGGACAAATCTGGCTTGATGATGTGGCCTGTTCAGGAAATGAAAGATCTCTAACTGAGTGTCAGCACAGAGGATTTGGGAACACACGACTGTGGACACTATAAGGATGCAGGTGTGATCTGCTCAGGTGAAAAAAATTTTGTATTATTACGACTCGACAGTTTGTTAATTTCACTCACAAATGCAACTAAAAGTCCAAATGTGAAAAATGATTTGGTTTAACTGGCGCAAGTGACTCAACCTATTGGCACTTGAAGAGAGGAGGGAGTGAGATTAGTGGAGCTGTAATATAGTGCAGGACGATCAATGAGTGCTAGTGACTGATTTCACTATTGTTCATTCTTTCAAATCTTCAGGCAGTGATTACTACCAGAACTGTTTTTGTTGAATATTTTATATTGAATTTAAGGAAGATATTGAGTCTGTGTTGTAGACTGTTGTAGAACAGCGTGATCCTAAACCCAGTCTAATCTAACAGTCCTACAATAAGTCCTCCTCCATTAAGGTGATAATGTTGTTTGATCAATGTGAAAGATGCTGCTGTCTGACTGTAATATGTTATACAGAGAGGTGTTTCTATGTCCTAGCTTCATTGATAGAAATGTGATCAAATGACTCCTGTCAGTATAAAGCAGCACATTCTAACTATATGAAAGACTGAAGCTCTACAATGAACACACAGTTTAATCATCATATATGAAACAGTTTCCACAAAACGTGAATATGTAACCTTCATGAAGAGAACATTTGTTAGACTGGATTTGAGTTAGCTATGTGTATCTCATAAACTGCTAAATGAGTGCATTTAATACTTTGAAAATACTGTAAGGGTTCAGACCACTACCAGAAACAAGAGGACAAAACAGGCTATGACTTGATTTTAAGAGGCGATGAAGAGAATGAGGAAGATCTGGAGCTGAAGGGATGTAATAGACTGGAAACAGGTGAACACAGCATTGTGAATAGTGGAGCCAAAACCTGGTAGATGGCAAAGAGGGTAATGGTAATGGAGAGAGATGAGGATTGCCGAGTGAATGAAATCCTGAGAGAAGAGGGCGACTGGGTTTGCCAAGTTGGCTTGAGAGGTGAGCAGCAGCTGAGGCAGGTTCTGTGAGAAGCAAATACCGAGTGAGGAAACCAGAGGCAGACAGAGAGTGAAGTCCAGAAATCCAAAAACAACTTGATCAACAAAAAAACACAGGATCCAGAGAGGAAGTCAAAGACAGAAAAAAACAAAACTAAAAATCCACAATCCAAAAGAGTAATTCACAGAGACAGAAAACAGGTCAAATCATAGAATAGAATAAAATTCTTTGATCACTGATTCTCAGATAAGATCGAACTGAACGGACCTCATCTGAGAATCAGTGGTCAGAGGTTTTAATTCCATTCAATATTATTTGTACTGTGCCACATCACAACAGTAGTCATCTGAAGGCAGTTTACAGTGTTTAAGGTTTAAGATCTTACACAATAATGTGAATCCAATCCCACTTGAGCAGCACTAGACAACAGTGGAGAGGAAAAACTCCCTTTAGAGGAAGAAACCTCCAGCAGAACCTGGCTCAGGTTGAGCGGCCATCTGCCTCAGCTGGTAGGGTGAGTGAAAGGGGAGAGAGAAAAGAACAGCAGTCAACAAAAAACAACAACAAGCAGCAAATCGGTCCAAAAGGATCAGTCCAGGTTGGTAACAGGTTGACAGAAGAAACCAACATACAAACACTGGAAGGTCACTTCAGGAATGAATGCAGACGATCTGGTGGAGAACAAAGGGGCTGCAGACCTGATTATATGTGAGAGGGAGAGAACAGGTGAAACTGATCAGGTAATCAGAGACAGAGACAGAGAGGACAACTAGTCAATATATGATCAAAACAGGAAGTGAAGGCTGAAGACTGTGACACATACAGTAAAGTAATTATCAAATATTGTTGATGATACTCTGGAAATATTTTATTGTATTTTAAATATAAGTGAAATTTAATTAAGTTTAGATTTGATTATTTCTTAAACAATATTAAAAACTGTATTGATTTTATGAAATGGCTGTTTTAACTATTTAAAATTCAGTTTACTGTTTATTTTAATAATTTATATACGATAATAGGATTTTATGTGTCTAATTTGTTAACATACATGTTTGTCCCTTTTTTTAAATATAGATAAACATATTCCAAATTTCTTGCTGTCATGATTTTTTGACAAACAAAAAAGAAAATTTCATTTCTATCATCTGTTCTGTTCCTAGTTGTCAGATTATCTGGATCTGGATCTACTCAGTGCTCTGGAAGAGTTGAAATCTATCACAACAACATCTGGGGAACAGTCTGTGATGACAGCTGGGACTTAAATGATGCCATGGTGGTTTGCAGAGAGTTGAACTGTGGTGCAGCACTGGATGCTCCTCAGTCGGCCCAGTTTGGTCCAGGATCTGGACAAATCTGGCTTGATGATGTGGACTGTTCACGAAATGAAAGATCTCTAACTGAGTGTCAGCACAATGGATTTGGGAACCACAACTGTAGACACAGTGAGGATGCAGGTGTGATCTGCTCAGGTGAGAAAATCTTTGTGTTATCAGGACTCGACAGTTTGTTAATTTCACTCACAAATGCAACTAAAAGTCCAAACGTGCAAATGTGAAAAATGATGTGGTTGAACTGGGGCAAGTGACTCAACCTATTGGCACTTGAAGAGAGGAGGGAGTGAGATTAGTGGAGCTGTAATATAGTGCAGGACGATCAATGAGTGCTAGTGACTGATTTCACTATTGTTCATTCTTTCAAATCTTCAGGCAGTGATTACTACCAGCACTGTTTTTGGTGAATATTTTATATTGAATTTAAGGAAGATATTGAGTCTGTGTTGTAGACTGTTGTAGAACAGTGTGATCCTAAACCCAGTCTAATCTCACAGTCCTACAATAAGTCCTCTTCCATTAAGGTGATAATGTTGTTTGATGAAACCAGAGGCAGACAGGGAGTGACGTTCAGAAATCCAAAACAACTTCAGCAACAGAAAACACAGGATCCAGAGAGGAAGTCAAAGAAAGAAAAAACAAAGCTAAAAATCCACAATCCAAAAGAGGAATTCACAGATACATTAAACTGATTAAAAAATCCTGTGACAATTAATTCTCAGATCAGGTCAAACTTAACTGACCTGGTGTGAGAATCAGTGGTCAGAGGATTAAATTAAATTCAATTTTATTTCATTTGTATTGTGTCAAATCACAACAGACGTCATCTCAAGGCACATTAGTGTTTAAGGTTTAAGACCTTACAACGTAATATGACCTCAATCTCACTTGAGCAGCACTAGGCAACAGTGAAGAGGAAAAACTCCCTTTAGAGAAAGAAACCTCCAGCAGAACCAGGCTCAGGGTGGGTGGCCATCTGCCTCGACCGGTTGAGGTGAGTGAAAGGGGAGAGAGAAAGGAACAGCAGGCAATTAGAAAAACATCAAGCAGTAAATCAGTCCAAAAGGATAAGTCCAGGTTGGTCACAGGTTGAAGGAAGAAACCACAATACAAACACTGGAAGGTCACTTCAGGAATGAAAGCAGACGATCTGGTGGAAAACAAAGGGGCTGTAGACCTGATTATATGTGAGAGGGAGAGAACAGGTGAAACTGATCAGGTAATCAGAGACAGAGGCAGAGACAGAGAGGACAACTAGTCAATATATGATCAAAACAGGAAGTGAAAACTGAAGACTGTGACACATACAGTAAAGTAATTTCATCAAATATTTTTATTGGTGCTCTCGAAGAATTTTGTTGTATTTTAAATTTAAGTGAAATTTAATCTAGTTCAGATTTAATTCTGTTTAAAACAATAATATAAAAAAATTTAATAATTTTATGAAATAGCTGTTTTAACCATTTAATATTCAGTTTACTGTTTAGTTATTTTAATAGTTTATCCATAATAATAAGATTTTATGTGTCTTATGTGTTAATGAACATGTTTGCACCTTTTTTTAATTATAGGTAAACATATTCAAAAATTCTTGCTGTCATTATCTTTTAACAAACAAAAAACAATATTTAATTTCCATCATCTGTTCTGTTCTATTCTTAGGTGTCAGATTATCTGGATCTGGATCCACTCAGTGCTCTGGAAGAGTTGAAATCTATCACAACAGCACCTGGGGAACAGTCTGTTATGACTACTGGGACGTTAATGATGCCATGGTGGTTTGCAGAGAGTTGAACTGTGGTGCAGCACTGATTGTTACTCAGTCGGCCAACTTTGGTGGAGGAACTGGACAAATCTGGCCTGTTGATGTGAACTGTTCAGGAAATGAAAGTTCTCTAACTGAGTGTCAGCACAGAGGATTTGGGAACCACACCTGTAGACACGGTGCGGATGTAGGTGTGATCTGTTCAGGTGAGAAAATTTTTGTATTATCAGGACTCGACAGTTTGGTAATTTCACTCAAATGCAACTAAAAGTCTAAATGTGAAAATGTAAAGAAAGCTTTTTCACATGAATCGTTGTGGGTGTGTGCTCAGGTGGCGGCATTAAGGCTGGTGAGACTAACAGACTGACCAAATTTATGAAGCTGTATTTGAACTGGATGAAATTGCTCTTGTTTATTTTTTTATTTTCAAGACAGAGCCCAAAAAAAGTGCATCAGTCAGGCAGCATGCACAATTCATTTGCAGTCTGAATGCAAGTTGAATGCTGAGTGGTGTAGTTCAGCTCTCTGCTCTGACTGCAACTGGGACTGCTGCATGAGGCTACAGTGAGACTGACCGCTTTAGTGCTTTTGGATGGGGAAACGGGGTCTTAGCAGCACCTGCTGCTCATTGAGGACAGTAAATGCAGAGCAATATTGCTTTCACGTCAGGATGTACAACACACCATTTGTCACTAGTCGCTTTTATAAAAAAGTCAACAGCTGAGCTGCACTCGTTTTATAATAGTGTCAGAAAAACATGCACCAGAGAGTCATATGTGTTCAATAATGACCAAAAAGTGGAGTTTGCTAAATATCTTTCTTCTTTAATATTCCTATTTATCTTTGTTAATGTGTTATACACATAGTACCTATTCTATTTTGTTGTGCCTTTTAGTTTCTTCTGTTCTTCTCCTTGTGTTGCTGTAGCAAGTGAAGTTTCCTCTACGGCATCATTAAAGTCATCATATTAAACAGTTCAGCCCTCTATTCTCAAAGCTCTCTCAGAATTGCCTTTGGGTGCAGCAGAGAGCTGTTTCAAATGAAAAAGCTCTCAATTCTCATGTAACACAGTTACAAGTCAGTTAGTGTTGATTAGTCAACTGAAATTGATAGTTGCTTGATGGTTGATCAAGTTGCCAATGTTGTTTCAGCTGTCAATGAGTTGACATAAGACCTTTTTTGTTTCTGTCCTCAGTTTGAAACACAGAAAAATGTTGGGTGGATAGGTTTTTCTATTCTCTAGAGTAAGGTTAGAAATCAAACTACAGCACTGGCACAACATAAAAATATCACAATGACACTGAAGAGTGGCTTCAATGATGAAATCTGGCAAAAATAATAAAGCTGCAGGGAGAGGAAGAGACAGAGAGCAACAGTTTACTCATATGTGGTCACAGAAGTCAGACTGAAGACCATGATATTTGTTCCATTGTCCTGTTCTGTAGTCAGTCAGCAAACTCTCTGTTCTTCCCTTATAACAGCTGAGATAGATAAAAAAAAAGAAGCTGAACAGAAGGACAGTTTTAATAGAAAGACTGATCTTGAAAGCAAACTGATGTAAATTAAGTACAGGTTATTCTGAAACAGGAAGTGGAAGACTTTGTTTTCATTTGATCATGCTGCATCAGAGATAGTGACTATTAGCTGAGAAATGTGTGTGAATGTGAAATATGTGTTTTTTTTTGTGGTGTGAGCTTGTGATGTATTAATATAGTATCAAGTAATAAAAAGTACCTCTTCCTCTACTATAGAAGTGACAACTGCTCACTCTAGAGTAGCAGTACACAACATCTGCTAACAGTCAGATATACAGTACCTTGAAGGATTCACTGTACAACTCTTTTTCATTCTAGTGCCTTGGGTATCAAGTCTAGGCTCAGCAGTTGCTAACATCCTGCTGCTGCTACCAGCTTTGTTGGTCCTGTGTCTGATCTGCAGGAAGAGAAGGAGACGACAAACCACGCAGCCTGAAACCCTCAACTTAAGTCAATGTTCGTGCTCACAAGGACACAGTGTTTTTCTATTTTCATCAAAGTCTTGTTTGTATTCATATTTTGTTGTGATGCTTGTGTTTCAGTAAATGTTGGAGATGATGAAGATGATCAATAATGTGAATGTTAATAAAGTGGAAACCAAAAAGAAACAGAGGAACCAAGCAGAGTGAAAGAAGAGGAAGATGATCATTGATCCAGCTGAAAATGAATCACCCATGAGATCTCCAGGAGGATTTTATAGAGAATGTGAAGACCCCATTGTGGATCAGAAAGATACATTCTACGAGCGAGATGTGTCCACAGGCAGCCACATGTGGATCACTGGTGTACAGTATTCATTACATGATATTCATTTTTATATTCAAAGGCAAACAACTTCTAGCTTTTCTGAAGTAGTTTAGTTTTGTCCTGTTACTGTTGCAGACGAGTGTAGTAATAATAATAAATATTTTCTTCTTTTCCTGGAGTGCCTAGACTAAAAGGAACCAGTGAACGACTGGAATCAGTTCTGTCTCAGTTTGTCTTCACTTTTGTTTAGGACTTAGCTTCATGTGTTGTATTAATAATATTATGTTGAATCAAAATATCAAAAGCAAAGTTTTTATTTCTTAAATGTTTTTGTTTACTTAGGTAAATTGCAATTTATTTTACAAGTTAGTTGTGGTTTCTTTTTTCATGTACAACAGATCTGTAACTTTCTCAGTAGGATTCAATATTATAAGAACCTTTCTCTCCCGTCTAGTGTTACTTCCATTTCCATCTTTTAGGTGAAGTCTATAATGACAAAGACATTCACACACACTCTGTACAGTGTTATTTATAGTTACAGAAATGAAGGCAACCTGGGAAAAGATAAACAATGCCTCTTGTAACCCAATCACTGCCATATTCATTTAAATTAACTTGACAGGAGCAAATTAATTAACCTCAAACTGCTTCTTGTGGTCAAATGTAATGATCCTCTTTATCTAATTTACCTTCTATTACCCTACCTTTAATTTGATTAATCTGTTTTTATTTTAATTTGTTTTTGTCATTACCTGATCATCTGTTTATTATATTTTACATTGCAAACACAAATAAAATGTTGTTCAAAATATCATTCAGTTCTGACTGTAGTGGTTGGTGTGAATGAACAATGTTTCAGACATAAGAAAATATCATCCACCCTCTTCTATCAAACTGAACTCATCATTGGACATGATTAGACTGAAAATATTTCAAGACTTTTTATTCAGGCCACTAGAGCTCAGAGAGAAGCTCCTCTGGAAGTCTGGTGATGAACGTAAGTTCCTGCTCTCATTAGAGACAGGTTTACTGAGTGAAACAGTGAAATTTCAACAACAAAAGGGCTGTGATAGTTGCTAAAGGCTCTGACCCAGAGACTATCAAGCTAATTGAGGGCCTCAGGGCTGATGTTCTCGAAGTAAAAAAAAAAAAAAGTTTGGCCTAACTACAGCAAACTCAGTGGTGACACACCTACCTGTTGTGTGCCCTCACGACGCCAACCTGAGCTCACTTAGCTGCCAATGAGACCACCCATCACTTACCATGTGATGGGTAGATAGAAATAGAGTTTTATTTGAACTACGACATATGCTCTGAAAAGATACTGCTTGTCCCCATGTTAGTGGCAAGTGACTCCAGTGTAGCTAAACAACCTATTTTGGATTCAGTGTGATTGAGGAGGTGATGGGCAGGTCGAGAAAGTGGAGCAGAATATTCTCAGTTCTAGCAAAGACAGCCAAAAATCAATGTTAAATTTATTACAGACACTAGATCCAAGTCACAGTTTTGGGACAGTACAGACAGGAAAGAGAGTAATACACCTGGCTGCTGAACAAATAAACACTACATATGTCCGAGCACAGATTGTAGTTTGTTTCTGATGAACCATCACAGCTTCCTGAGGGTCTGGTCATCCAAGAAGTCTAGTCTAGACACTGTCAGGACAGGTAGGTCAGTATACATGCCAGTCTTGAATTAAGGTTTTGCTGTGACTAGAGGAAACAGATGGAGCCGTCTGCACTGTCAACTATTGTTTTCTACTAATAATCCTATGATGCATTTATTGGCATGTTTTGTATGTTGTGAAGATGCTGTTTTTATTGCAATGCACAATTATAATCTTATTTTTTTCTTTTAATGAGTTAACTAATAGTATGTTTAATGAAATAATTCTTTAGAATACCCAATGGTTTCCTGTTCCTTAAGTTAGAAAAACCTTGTGTGTGATTTCTTCATAGATAAATTAGGACCAAATAGTATCAACTGGAAGTTTGACCAGATGTATGTGTTGTTAGATTTTATTTAGAAAAGGAACTGTAACAAATTTAAGAGCAAAACAAACATTTTGCATTTATTTTATGATGGTGTGTTTATGGTTTAATTTTTAAATGGCTCAAATAATTGTCATAAAATGGATTCAAAGGATAATGACAGTCATCATGTGAGTTTGTTGATTAAACTATAAATGTAAGACAATCATTCAATAGAAATACATTTAATTATTGATCTGTCAGATATTTAGATTGTCAGGGCTGAAACATCTGTAGAGATATTATTTTAGTCATATGAATGAAAAATGTCACTTAATTGTCTGGTTTGAGACTAAAATCAGTTTCTCTGATAAGTAATATTTATTCTGGAAAATAATTAATCTTCATAGTGAAAACCTCAAACTAAATCAAAGAGGAAACATTTCCATAAAACGTCCAGGGCAGTGGCTCACAAGGACCGGAAGAGAATCACATAGGGACACAATGAGTGAATAAAGCCTTTACTGTTCAGATTGACACTCAGATTTACATTGTTTTGTCCCAATCAGATCCATTCATTGAAAAGATGAGTTTATTCAATGATCGTCAACACTGAGTATGACATTCATAAAGGCAATAAAACATCAGTTTAGAAATATCAATAAACCCTGTTTATCAGGTTTTATTCTTTTAAACCATCTTCTTATTCTTTCTTTACTGGGAGCCAGTGAAGTGGTTTCAGATAATAAAGGTGTATTATATGTTTGTGTAGTCAGCATATTATTTCAGGATGGTAGCAAACAGGAGAATAAAGCAATGAATGAATGACTCATATGAAACCTCTGAGAAATTGTTATTTAAACATACCTCCAAACAAATAAAAATAGACATAAGTAAAACACAAATGATGAAACCAGAGTGAATATTGTTAAAACCTGTAGATGGACTAACCATCTGTGCTTTCTGAAAATGTGGATGTGTATGACGACTGTTATGCTCATCACCTGCTTCAGGCGGCCCTCAAACCACATTTCATTCCACTGTAAATTCACCCTTAAGAAGTTAACAAAGCTACACAGTGTGGTGCTATCAACACTAGATGGTGCTGGTAATACTAGGTATTTGTCTCATGAACATCCAACAGACCATGACATCATCACACCATCACACAGACCATCACACCAGTGTTACATGATGTTAAAAAAGAAGGGAGAATGCAGCCAGAGAGAACAAAGTCACTGCAGGTTGATGCTTAGTTTCATTTCAGTTTCTAAGCATAAATTGACAGAAATTGAAATATTCTCAAACTAAACAAATCATTTTGGAGTTCTCATATGTTGTTTTCCAGTTTCACATACAACTCTGCCACAGGCTGTGTTTTCATCCAGTGTTTTTTTCTGGCCTGTATGGGAGAGGAGAGATCATTACACAGTGTGATGCTGCCTCGTTTCTTACCACCATGAATCAAACTAAAACTAAAAAACCACCAAACAAAGTTCACAGTAGATATGTAAATTCACTACATGGTTAGTAATAGTGCTCCGTATCTCATCAGAGATCACAGCTCTTGGTGTTCCTCTCCTTCCTCTTCTTACAACTCTCCCTCACTTCTCTCTCTGCACTAACCGGTTCGTTTTTATCCATATTGCAAAAGAAAAAAATAAACATTTTCTCTCTAATGAGTCAAACACAGGTCACCTGGGTAGGTAGCTGTGTTTCCAGTGTGCAGTTACTGGCCCAACCAACCTGCTCAGTGCTTTTGCTATTTGTAGTTAGCGTTGTCCTTTTGTTGCCTGCTGTTCTTTCCTCTCTCCTCTTTTCACTCACCCCAATCAAGGTAGATGTCCACTTACCTTGATCCTGTTTTTGTTGGCTGTTTCTTCTATTAAAGACTTTGTGATTCCTTTCCAATGTCTCCATTAGTGCTTTCTCAAGTGGGATTGTTGGATTTTCTACATTATTTTATATACCATTATATTCTGTAGGGTATTACTTTACACTGTAAAGTGCCTTGAGATGATTTTGTTGTGATTTGGTGTCATACAAATAAACTGATTTGAACTGAATCCTGTTTTCATTGTATTTTTAAATCTTTTAAACAAAGTTTGTTAGCATTTGAAAAATGTGCTGTCAAAGTACAGTGTGGTCACTGAATGCATTTTGTGTGAAAAGTATTTTTTTCTCCACTCACACTTATTATGTGAAGAGATTTGACAATGTACCTTCAGTTTTAACTAGTGCTTGTCAGCAATAGAAGAAAACTGGCTGCATCCATCTTGATTGCACCTGTTGTCAATCACCCAGTTTTTCTAGATCAAAGACAAAACAGCCACAAATAAAACACAGAATTTTCAAGATTGACCATTCAATTTAGTACTTGCTATTTGGGATCTTAGTAAATAAGTGTGATGTTGTTTTGTCTATGTTTCAATTTCTCACTTCTGCTGTCAGTTTATAATTTGGAAAACTGAAACTTACGTCAAACCTCTTGCATTTTCCCCATAATCTAAATTAATAACATGCATTTTGAAGAAGTAACAGTTTTCATGTCTCAGTGATGAGTTTGCATTATCCGAGCAGGAACCAGTGTTGATGTCACTCATGCATTTTCTCAGCTAGAGAAGGAACAAGTAGCTTTGTGGCTTAAATAGTGTTAAACAGGCATTGGGTTGACTAACATGCTAATTTGTCTAAAGATTCTGTGAATATACCAAAAACACTGTATATGTAGGTCAAATGTGTATGTATGTAGTGTGTAAGTATGTATGTAGTGTGTAAGTATGCGCCTCTGTAAGTTTGACTATTAGAGATCATTTCATTACAATCACAAGCAGCAATTGCGCAGACAGTTTTTGGTGACTGATTATCTGAACTACTGAAACTTGTCACATTACTGTAACTTATGCCCAGAAAACATCCCGATGCAAAGTCAGTGTTTAAGGCAGCAGTTGCTGATTTGCTCCAGACTGGTCCAGAGTGGACTTCTGTCCTGTATCTCAGTCTTTTGCTCCATTTCCATTAACGCTTGTTGGACCACCCTAGTGCACCAGGTTCTAATGGCATAGAAACAAATGTTGAGAGGCAAGATGTCATCCACTTGTATAGAACTATACAGCCGGCCAAAGACTGACAAGCTTAACTAAAACCTTTTACACAGAGTGGACATCTCACAAGGTTATCAGACTCCCCAACACTCACACAGGGACTGAGCTCACACACACACACACACACACACACACACACACAGACAAACCTCACACTTCATTCTATTGTTGGCCTATTTGTACTGAAGCTGCTCTTGTTTGTATATGTTTAAATGCAAACAATCTCTGGTCTGTGTGTCATTTCACTCTCTGCATGACTGTTTAGGTTTGAATTGGCAATAAAGAATGAGAAATGGTAAATGTTCTGCACTTATGCATATATATATATATATATATATACATATATATATATATAGATATATATAGTGCTTTTCTACCTAACTGGTACTCAAAGCACTTTACACTGCGTCTCATTCACCCATTCACACACACTCACACCGATGGCAGAGCTGCTATGCAGCTGACCTGACTCACTGGAGGCAACTAGGGGTTCAGTATTTTGCCCAAGGACACTTTGGCATGTGACGTGGCAGCCGGGAATCGAATCCTGTAATTGACAGACAACTGCTTTACCTATTGAGCCACAGCCACCCAACCTTAAATCTTGAACTTTACACAGGTGAATGTCTCCTTCACCAACACACAAGGGCGCTTTGGATTTCCTGGAACTGTACACATCTACCATGAATATATAAAAACTAAAATCGCTGCTCAGTCAGGACCTCAGGTCAGTGTGTAGTGCTATGTATTAGCATTACCTAACTTCCATTACCAGATCCTTGCCGCATTTCTGTAATAAAAATTGACATTCTGTCTCAACTTAATAAGTCATTTTGCTGTTAGTACCTCTTATTAATTGCTAGTTGAAGCTGGATTATGGATTGGATGGAGCCTTTGTGACACCCCAAGTTGAGATATCAGATGAAGCTGTGTACATATGTGAACTGTATATTGTGTCCACCTGGTACTCTAGGAACTCTTATTCACATGGTGTGATCAAGATTGGAAACTTTTATACAGACATTATCATCTTCAACCAGCACTGATCCAGACTCCTCTGAACTCTGACTCTCAGAAGTCATATAAATAAGATATGTCTGGCATGTCGGCTGCAAAAAATTTGTGGTCCAAGCTTGGCTATAAACTCTTACACTGAAACACTGGATTAACACACTTCTCAACATAATATTCCACAAACTGTCAGAGGCATCCATGTTTAAATGTTCCTGGGAATTGATGCTGTTGGCTACTACATATGTTAAAAATCTCAATAGAAATTTAACATAAATAAATAAATAGCATCCTAATGACAAAGCACACAGTTGTGTTATTGAAGTGTAACTCATCATACAGTCCACAATAATACCAGTATCAATTTGTATGTGTTATTTCACAATATCAATGACATAGCAAAGCAGTGACATATGACGCATTTATGTTTCCTAGTGCACAGACCAACGTGTGTGCATAGAGTGAGAGCAGCATGTCAGGGAGAGTGAAGGTGGGAGAGATCACGGAGTAAAGTCACGTTGTTTTTAGATTTAGAGTTTCCCTAAAGTCTGACTGAAAATGAAACTAACACACAAGTGCGTCATTATCATAAATCTAAACTGTAACAACAAAAAACAAATAAAAATAAAGCGTACACTTACACTTTATTCCCTGAATACTTGAAAACGCTGCTTTCTCTGAGTAACCTGGTCACTTATGTATCAGTCAAAGTCAGTAACTCACTGGAACAGAAGGATGAAAAATATCTTTATCTTTCATAGTTTTCACTGATAATTTTTGCTGCTGATCGAAACGTTTTTTAACATAACATGTAACTATAGAAAATAAAAGTATCAAATGCATCTGCCCTTGGGAGCAATGTGTATGTGTGTGTGTAAGTGTTTGTGTGTGTGTGTGTGTGTGTGTGTGTGTGTGTGTGTGTGTGTGTGTGTGTGTGTGTGTGTGTTAGATAAAAAAAGCAGCAGAAAAAGAAAGAGGAAGTATGTCAGGAAGTCCAACGAGTATGAACTGTGTCTGTAGACCACAGTTAAATTTTTTTTGCTTTTATTTTTACTTCTGTTTAGTCAGTAATAGATGAAACTGAGGAGCTTTTCTGTCGGAATCATGATGAGAGGACAACAGAGAAACCTTTCCTTTTTCACCATGGGTAAGACAAAGATTCTATTTTAATTCTTGTTCTTTTTCACTTGCAACACACATTATACACAAAAGGAGTTCTGTAGTGAATCTGTCATGTGAATTTCCAGTAAAATGGAACTGAAAACCAGAGGAACTCTTTCAGCACTTTTGAAATTAGAAAAACTAATGAAATGTTTATTCTCTTATAGTGTCATTTCTCTTGATGCCATCTTCTCCTGCTGCAGGTCAGTTTATTCTAATGTGTCAAACATTAGATTTCTTCAAAGTAAAGCTTAATACTAAACTATTACTTGTTATATCTTGTGCCTTGCAGGTGTTCAGATAAGATTATCTGGATCTGGATCTACTCAGTGCTCTGGAAGAGTTGAAATCTATCACAACAACACCTGGGGAACAGTCTGTGATGATGAGTGGGACTTAAATGATGCCATGGTGGTTTGTAGAGAGTTGAACTGTGGTGCAGCACTGGATGCTACTCAGTTGGCCCAGTTTGGTGAAGGAACTGGACAAATCTGGCTTGATGATGTGGCCTGTTCAGGAAATGAATGGTCTCTAACTGAGTGTCAGCACAGAGGATTTGGAACACATGACTGTAGACACAGAGAGGATGCAGGTGTGATCTGTTCAGGTGAGAAAATCTTTGTGTTATCAGAACTCGACAGTTTGTTAATTTCACTCACAAATGCAACTAAAAGTCCAAACGTGCAAATGTGAAAAATGATTTGGTTTAACTGGCGCAAGTGACTCAACCTATTGGAACTTGAAGAGAGGAGGGAGTGAGATTAGTGGAGCTGTAATATAGTGCAGGACGATCAATGAGTGCTAGTGACTGATTTCACTATTGTTCATTCTTTCAAATCTTCAGGCAGTGATTACTACCAGCACTGTTTTTGGTGAATATTTTATATTGAATTTAAGGAAGATATTGAGTCTGTGTTGTAGACTGTTGTAGAACAGTGTGATCCTAAACCCAGTCTAATCTAACAGTCCTACAATAAGTCCTCCTCCATTAAGGTGATAATGTTGTTTGATCAATGTGAAAGATGCTGCTGTCTGACTGTAATATGTTATAGATTAGACTTGACTTAGCTATGTGTATCTCATAAACTGCTAAATTAGTGAATTTAATTATTTGGAATAGATACTGTAAGGGTTCAGACCAGTACCAGACAAAAGAAGAGACGGTGATCACAGTGATTAGTGGAGCCAAAACCCAGAAATGGCAACAAGGGTAATAGAGAGAGATGAGGATTTCAGGGGAATGGAATCATGAGAGACGAGAATGGCAGCTGAGGCAGGTTCTATTAGAAGCAAATACTGAGGGAGGGAGGAAACCAGAGGCAGACAGAGAGTGAGGTTCAGAAATCCAAAAACAACTTGAGCGACAGAAAACTGATTTGTTTAAGAACTTACAAAGTAATGTGAACCCAGTCCCATTTGAGCAAGCACTAGGCAAAATCCAGCAGAATCAGGCTCATGGTGGGCGGCCATCTGCCTTGACCGTTTCGGGTGAGTGGAAAGAGAAGAGAGAAAAGA
Source organism: Anabas testudineus (assembly GCF_900324465.2). NCBI lineage: Eukaryota > Metazoa > Chordata > Actinopteri > Anabantiformes > Anabantidae > Anabas > Anabas testudineus. Next base: position 2,846,383 of record NC_046617.1, on the reverse strand, counting down.
ACAGCAGGCAGCAAATCAGTCCAAAAGGATCAGTCCAGGTCGGTAACAGGTTGACAGAAGAAACCACAATACAAACACTGGAAGGTCACTTCAGGAATGAATGCAGACGATCTGGTGGAGAACAAAGAGGCTGTAGACCTGATTATATGTGAGAGGGAGAGAACAGGTGAAACTGATCAGGTAATCAGAGACAGAGGCAGAGACAGAGAGGACAACTAGTCAATATATGATCAAAACAGAAAGTGAAGGCTGAAGACTGTGACACATACAGTAAAGTAATTTGATCAAATATTGTTGTTGGTGCTCTAGAAATATTTTATTGTATTTTAAATGTAAGTGAAATCTAATTTAGTTCAGATTTGATTTTTTCTAAAACATTAGTATAAAAATGTATTAATTTAATTAATTAATTTAATAAATATTAAAATAGCTGTTTTATCTAATTAAAATTAGATTAAAAAAAGTTCACTATTTATTTTAGTAGTTTATCTATAATAATAGATTTTTTTTGTTGATAAGCATGTTTGCCCCTTTTTTTAAATATAGGTAAACATATTAATATATTGTTTTCTATCATCTGTTCTGTTCCTAGGTATGAGATTATCTGGATCTGGATCTACTCTGTGCTCTGGAAGAGTTGAAATCTATCACAACAACATCTGGGGAACAGTCTGTGATGACAGCTGGGACTTAAATGATGCCATGGTGGTTTGCAGAGAGCTGCGGTGTGGTACAGCCCTAAGTGCTCCTCAGTCGGCCAAGTTTGGTGAAGGAACTGGACAAATCTGGCTTGATGATGTGACCTGTTCAGGAAGTGAAAGTTTTCTAACTGAGTGTCAGCACAGTGGATTTGGAAAACACAACTGTAAACACAATGAGGACGCTGGTGTGATCTGCTCAGGTGCAAAGAACTCACTTTTTTGTTTATTTTGTAATATTATGTTTAAACAGACTGAACAAAAGTTCTTTAAGATAGTGTTCAGGCTGTATATTACAGGTTAGTAGTAATTTTTCATGTTAAACTAAAAATGGCCCATTAGTGTGAATCTGAGTGTGACTGGTTGTCTGTCTCTGTATGCCAGCTGTGTCATAGACTGGGTGTCCAGGGGTACCCTGTCTTTCACTCACTGACAGCTGGCATGGGTTCCAGCACTCCCACAACCTTTCAAGAGGAAAAGTGGTTATGATAACAGATGGAGAGAGAGATGTTAAAGTAGAAACATTGTTAAATTAGTCCTTCACAGAAAACCTACATTTGAAATATAACATACTGACTCCCTGTAGTTTTATAAGATGAAATGGTTAATACATTCAGCACATAGAGTTAAAGGTGAGGTTTAAAGGAAGAAGCCTTGAGATTGTCAGATTGTTACGAACAGACTAACGGGACGAACGAGTGAGCACAAAAATACATATTTATTAACAAAAGGCAGGGGACACAGGGAACTAACACAAACCAACGAAGTATCAAATGAAAGAGACCCAAAAACGCTGTAACAACATACAAACAAAACCATAACCCAACATACAAAGTAACAACTGAAACTACACCCTAATGTGGACCAAACTAACGGACAACGCAGATGTACAAAGTAACAAACCAAAAATACACTGCAAAAGGCAGGCCAAACAATTCAAACTAACAAACAAAACAGAGGTTCCTGATGGACAAACAAACGAACGAACAAACTGACCAGAATTGTGGAGCATGAATGAAATCAGGGTGACAAACCAGCAATGAGCAGAGAACTGAGGGGTGCTTTTAAAACAAAGGGATGCACAGGTGAAATGAGTCAATAATTAGTCCAGACTGGAGAGTGGGGGGAAGAGGAAGTCCATATATGGTGTGAGACAGGAGGGTGAGACCAGAACAAAACAAAACCAAAGCTGCAGACAGGGGCAGAGGGAGGAACTGTAACAGAACCCCCCCCGGCAAGGGGCGGATCCCAGACGGCCCCAAGCAAACCAGGACGGGCGGGGGGAGGGAGGCCCGGAGGAGGGCCCGAAACACCAGACCGGGCGGGCGGAGGGAGGCCCGGAGGAGGGACCGGGCACAGCAGACCAGGAGTGCCTCCGGCGGACGGCCAGGAGGCGGCAGACGGACCAGGAGTGCCTCCGGCGGACGGCCAGGAGGCGGCAGACGGACCAGGAGTGCCTCCGGCGGACGGCCAGGAGGCGGCAGACGGACCAGGAGTGCCTCCGGCGGACGGCCAGGAGGCGGCAGACGGACCAGGAGTGCATCCGGCGGACGGTCAGGAGGCGGCAGACGGACCAGGAGTGCCTCCGGCGGACGGCCGGGAGGCGACGAACCAGAAGACAGAGCCTCGGGCGGACGGCCGGGAGGCGACGAACCAGAAGACAGAGCCTTGGGCGGACGGCCGGGAGGCGGCGAACCAGAAGACAGAGCCCGAGACCCTTGAGCCGGCTGGAGAACCGGGGACCGGAAAGCCAGCCGGAGAGCAGGCCGAGGACCCCCAGGCCGGGGGCCAAGATACGATCCACGGGGCAGGAGACCCGCAGGCGGACTGCCGGATGGCGAGCAGTGAGCCGGGAAACAGCAAGACGGCTGAGGACTCCCAGGCGGACTGCCCGGCGGCGACGAACAAGGCTGGAGAGCCCCGGGCGGACTGCCCGGCGGCGACGAACAAGGCCTGAGAGCCCCGGGCGGACTGCCCGGCGGCGACGAACTTTGAGCCAGCTGGAGCTGAGGGGCCAGGACAGGAGCACAGTTCTCAGGGGCCCCCCAAGGAGACAGGAGCAGGGTGGTGGTGTCCTCATTGTCATCCCACCACATCTCCTGGGGTGACAAACAAAGTTCAAAGTTAAGAGACGGCGGCGACGGCCTCTGCGTCGACCCGTCCGAAGACTGAAGAGACGGCGGCGACGGCCTCTGCGTCGACCCGTCCGAAGACTGAAGAGACGGCGACGACGGCGACCTCTGCGTCGACCCGCCTGGGAACCTGGCGGCTGCAGGGACCGGAGCAGCAGCTGACACCAGAGCAGCAGTGACTGCAGCAATCAAGGTGGCTGCAACTGCTGCGACAGCTGAAGGACCAGGAACAGAAGCCAGATCCGTGACAGGAACAGGAGCCGGATCCGTGACAGGAACAGGAGCCGGATCCGTGACAGGAACAGGAGCCGGATCCGTGACAGGAACAGGAGCCGAGACCAAAGCAGCCTGGGCTGCAGGACCAACAAAAGCGGCATCGGCTGCTGGACTAACAAAAGCGGCATCGGCTGCTGGACTAACAAAAACGGCATCGGCTGCTGGACTAACAAGAGCAGCGGGAGCTGCGGGACTAACAAGAGCAGCAGTAGCTGCAGAATCAACTAAAGCAGCATCGGGGGCTGCGGGACCAACAAGAGCAGCAGTAGCTGCAGAACCAACTAAAGCAGCATGGGCTGCGGGACTAACAAAAGCAGCAGGGGCTGCGGGACTAACAAAAGCAGCAGGGGCTGCGGGACTAACAAAAGCAGCAGGGGCTGCGGGACTAACAAGAACAGCTTCGGCTGCACAACTAACTAAAGCAGCATTAGCTGCAGGACCAACAAAAGCAGCAGTAGCTGCAGGACCAACAAAAGCAGCAGTAGCTGCAGGACCAACAAAAGCAGCAGTAGCTGCAGGACTAACAAAAGCAGCAGTAGCTGCAGGACTAACAAAAGCAGCTTCGGCTGCAGAACTAACAAACGCTGGGGACCGGGGAGTACTGGAGGAGGAGAGCAAATGGTGCTGGCTAAGCAGGGCAGTCAAACAAAACCCTTGTTTGAAGGAATTCAGAGAAGCCATCACAGCGTCTTTAAGACGCTGGAACTCTGGATACGTCATCATGTATCCCTTCTTCACAAAGGTTCTGATTGCTGCCCTGTACAGCGCCTCGAAACACTCGGGGTCCACACCCGAGTGTAGCCAACCGACCACATGCTCTGCACTGCAAAGCAAGTCTAAATACTCCTCCTCCAGAATATCCGCCAGGCCCCCATAGCGCACAAAACTGGGGCAAGACGGAAGGGAGAAGCAACCAGTGGTGGAACGTGGTGGTTCCATGGTTGCAATAGGGGCTGGTTTGTTCTGTTACGATCTGGGACGGACATATCCTTTTGTTCTTACCTGTTTGGTCCTCGTCAGTCCTGTCCGTCCCAGATCGTAACACAGATAATTGTCACATGCCACATTTGTCACCATCACAGTTGTTCAGGCGGTTATCTCAGCAACCCATTCTCTGAAAAACAATGTTAAAAAGTCTGAAAAGATACGAGGGTCATTCAATAAATAAGGTGAATTTTTTGGTATAAGGACTTCTAATACAGAAGCTTACTTAATGGGAAGCTTACTTTTCTCTTCAAAGTCCTTGCATTTTCATCCACTCTGTCAGACTGAATGAGGTCATTGACTGATTCGATCGCCTCAAGAGACCTCACTTCTGTAGGCCTCCCAGGCCTGCCTTCATCCTCAACACTGTTCCGTCCTTCTTTAAACAATTTAGCCCACTTGTAGACATTTTTTGGCTGAAACATGTGGCACCATACACAGTTGACATTCTCCTATGAATGTCAACGGGTTTGCACCCTTCAGCAACCAAAAACTTGATAACTGACCGCTGTTCAATCCTGGAGCATGCTTCTTGGTCGGCCATCTTTCTTAATCGCCAAAACTCTTAAGGTCATTTTTAATCTGCAAAAGAAATTAAATCCTTGTGAAAAGGAGGTAAAACAAAAAACAAAATTAAAAAAGTAAGCTTCTATCTGTATTAAAAGTCCTTATACCGAAAAATTCACCTTATTTATTGAATGACCCTCGTACAACAGTGAAGAAACTAATTTAAATCAGGTACAGTGCAGCTGCAAGTCAACACATTTCATGCTCTAATATTGTGCTCCTGTTTACAGCGAGCCTCCCAAAGCCCAGCATCTCCATGAATCCTGCTGGTGAGGTTAACTGGGGTCAGGATGTTGGCATCACTTGTTCAATCTCAACTCAGCTTTTAGGTGGAACGTTCATTCTGCAGAAAACATCAGGGTCATTCAGAAAGACACAAACATCAAGTACCAACTCTGCTACTTTCAACATTCCTAAAGTCAACTTTGATAATGAAGGATCGTACCAGTGTCAGTATGAGAAAAGAACTGAAAGTCAAACTTTCAGGTCGAACCTCAGTGACTCTGTCAGAATCTCTGTGACTGGTAAAAATGAACAATTCACTCTCATGAATTTAATGTTTCATCCCTTTGTGTGAAGAATGAGAGAGTTGCAAACTAATACATTAAGTCAGGTACAGTGCAGCTGTATGTCAACACATTTAATTCTCTAATATTGTGCTTCTCTTTACAGTGACCTTCCCAAAGCCCAGCATCTCCATGAATCCTGCTAGTGAGGTTAACTGGGGTCAGGATGTTGGCATCACTTGTTCAGTCTCAACTCAGCTTTTAGGTGGAACATTCATTCTGCAGAAGACATCAGGGTCATTTAGAGAGACAAAAACATCAAGTACTAACTCTGCTACCTTCAACATTTCTGAAGTGGATTTTGACAAAGAGGGATTGTACCAGTGTCAGTATAAGTACCAGAAAAGGGGCTCAACTGATGAGTTCAGCTCCCCTCAAAGCAACTCTATCAGACTCTCTATTACTGGTAAGAAACAGTATATGTTATCTGTTAAGAATGCTTTTATATAGGTTTGCAAAAAAAAAAAAAAAAAAAAAAAACAACAACTGGAAAACATTAGCCAAACAAGACAGATGTCCAATATAATAAAGGACAGAGCAGATGGTTCTTTAACACGTGCAACAAGCTACTCAAGATGCTTTTTTAGTCTATGTGCTGATAAAATTTGTGTGGGTGTGGTGTCATTAAGGCTCCTTGTGTTGCTGTAGCAAGTGAAGTTTCCCCTACACCATTAAAGCCATCATGTTAAAGAGTTCAGCCCTCTATTCTCAAAGATCTCTCAGAATTGCCTTTGGCTGCAGCAGAGAGCTGTTTCCAGTGAAAAAGCTCACAATTCCCATGTAACAAAGTTTGTCTGAACAAGCAACCATCAACTGAAAAGTTGTCAATGTTGTTTCGGTTGTCAGTGTGTATTTTACCTAATTGTTCTCTTATTTTTACTTAGTACATCTGCAGACTCCCAGCATCTCCCTGACATCTCCTGATGGAGGACTGGTCCTGAGTCCTGAGGCTGCACAGGTCACCAGGGGTTCCAGCTTCGTCATCACCTGCTCCATTAACTCCATCTATCCTGACGGCCGTTTCTTTCTCATCTTCTCTGGCTCCAACATCACCAGCAAGTCAGCAGTCGACCACTCAGCTTCCTTTAACTTCCGTGTAGCTGAGTATAAACACCAGGGCAACTACAGCTGTGTGTATGAAGTCACACTGTCTACCTGGAAATTCAATTCCACTGAGACTGAATCCATTAGTGTCATCATAAAATGTGAGTAGACTGGAGACTTTAACTGAAACATTTTTACATTTTAGAAATAAGAACTAAATTTAATATAGATAATTAAATAATGGATTTCAGACATGGTTTCTCTGTTTATTCTGCCTTTACAGAAAGTTAGCTTTATTACATGGAGACAGTAAGAGGGAGAAAGAAACAGAGAAAACAGAGTGAGGGAGCATGAAAACAGAAATAGAAACAGAAACCTAATTTATATGATGTGTTTTCACTGTGGTTTCTGTATGTAAATAAAAAATAGGGCACAATTTGAAGTTAAGGGATTAATGAAGGTGTTTTTTTATGAAAATGTAAATTTGAAAGTGTTGGATTCAAAGGAGTCAAACTGATTCTGAATCCCTGCTGTGCAAAATGTAAGTGGTGTATGAAGTATTCAACCACCATACTCAGTTACTCTTCATTTTTGAGTACCATGCTTTCTGTTCAATCCATTACAAGTAGAGCTTGTCATTAAAACATAATTTACATTCCTGCAAATATGATGACTCACAACTGTTAAAGTGAGTCTGCTTGTTTTGGAATCACACTTCAAAATTATAGTATCTGTGCACAAATTGTAAAATGCAAGTGAATGCAATGTAAAAAACAATTCCCATTGTGCATTGGAGTAGAAGTATAACATGAAATGAAAGAACCTCTGTTAAACTACCTCCCCAATTGGAGTATACAGTATTTTCACATAATCTGTTCACTGGTTTAAAATGTAAACATCTGCATATGATGTTAGTGGTGATGACTTTCCCATTGGCTACTGCCTACTGATATTAAAGATTAGCTCCGACCAGTTCCAGTTTAGTTTTGTTCTTGGTTTCACAACCAGCGAACATTAGTTTATCATCCGATTTTATACCTGGAATGTGGTGGAGAGAGCAAGTTGGAGCTGAGCTAAATGCTAATGTGCTTCAACACTGCAGTGTTCTACTACTGCTCTTGAAACTCCACTAATATAAATCACTTGTTTTGAAAGAGTGAGTCTGACACTTGACAACCACACACACACTAAACATTTTTTATTTTTCCTCCCAGTGCCTTTGTTGCTGCTGGTCACTTCAGTAGCTGTGGGAGCTCTCTTGCTGGCACTGCTGGTCTTGCTGGTGGTCTGCCTGGTCTGCAGGAGAAGACGACGAGCAAAGAAGCCTGCAACACTCATCTTTAGTCAATGTCTGTGCTCAACAGGATATTTTGCCATGTCAAATATAGACTTTCATGTGGCACCAAGTGCTATTCATTTATATGTTTTCATTTATTTTCTTTATGTTTGTGTTTCAGTGGCTGTTACTGACAACTATTATGGAGATGATGACGATGGTGATGATGATGATGACGATCAGGACTATGTGAATGTTGATCAAATGGACACCAAGAAGAAAGTCAAAGAGAAAGTAGGTAAAGTGGAAGAAGAGGAAAATGATGACTATGAGGATTTAGAGAGTGATGAAGATCATGATTATGAGGAAGCTGGTCCTGATGAGAATAACACAGAGGCCAAGAAGATCTGCTTCAGTGTCAAAGACTGCAGAGATGATGAGAAGACACTGAAAGAGGAATCAGGCAGGAAGGAAGAAGAGGAAAGTGATGACTATGAGAACCTAGAGAGTGACGAAGATCATGATTATGAGGAAGCTGGTCCTGATGAAACCAACACAGAGGCCAAGGAGGTCTACAGAGACAGTGAGGTGGTAGATGATAATGAAGAAAGTGAAACCAGTGATGACGAAGACGACTATGTCAATGTAAACGTGCCATTATGTGAACAAACAAATGTGAACATCTACAGAAAAAATTAGGGTATTTATCCAAACTTCTACTGGTCATATTGATGTGTTAATAACCACCCAGTTAAATTGGAATCATTAAAAAAAAACAATATATAATAATAATAATAATAATAAATAAACAATACTCTGCTTTGAAACACTGGGTTACAGGCTGGTACGTATGAGTATGACTTTCCAAGACAAATCACCAACCACTGTAACACAATAGATATGAAGTTGAAACCAGCGTGGTTTAAAGAGATGTGGTGGTTTGGTTTAGATTTTATCATCTGGAAAACTACAATTCAGGTGAAATAATAATGTAACATGGTCTGAGCCACATTCATGAAACTCACCATCAATCCTTTAGCATTTAGCAGACGCTTGTATCCAGAATGCTTTACAAGAGAGATCAGAACAAGCAAATCTAAATCAGGGAGACAACTTTTATAGCATCATGATTTCAGGATGATTTTGTTTTTCTTTTTTGGGGCCTCTCAAAACAAGGATCATCTACACACTGTACGGTCCCTGAACACCTCACAACACTGATAAGTTTCACTCTGTACTGTCTGTGAACGCAGCTGTGTGGTCTGGTTCTCACTTTATAATCTGAACCTGCGTTTAGTTTCTTATTATCAAATTAACAGTTGAATTCTGAACTCCACTCTCTGTGAGCTGAATATGAAGTGACTGTTAGTTGTTGGTTAACAAAAGATAAAACATAGCACAACAAAAGTTGACCAACTCACTCAGGGACTAATGTCTTGTTTGTTTTTACTTGTATTTACCATTTGGAATCTGCATTTATTTAAATAAATTGTACAATACGATGTTTTTGGAATATATTATACTTCATTATACATTTTTTACAGAATTAATTGTGAAGCTTCACATTTTTTCTGCACACAGACACACACACACACACACACACACGTACACATAAATACGCATGCATAACCTAGATAAAGCATGGCCATGACTTAAACCAGATGATCTCATCCCATCGTAAATTATGACCAGACTGAGCCGGCTAGTGTAATAATAACCCAGTAATTTAAAGCGGAGCAGAAAGCAGCCATCTTGAATCTTCCTTTCTATTTCTGTCACCGACGTCTCCTGGTTCACTGACACACTTCTTTATTTTTGCAGTAAGCCTTAAGACGACTTAATACTGAATCATCCTTATCTTCAGACATGACGACGTCCTAAAGCACTGACCAGATGTTTAAACACAGAAAAACTACTGTATATAACATTTTTACATGATGAATTGTATCTGTTTCGTCCCTGCACACCGTCAAAAACAAAAGTAGGAAATGAGGCTGCTATCTTCAGCCAATCACATGTGAGCCTGTTCACTGAACCAATGATTTGAAGGCAGTTGGACAACATGACGCCAGCAGCCAAAGATAGACGTGACACACACTCCGTTTAATCTTACCACACATACACACTTTGACAGGCACCAGGAAATGTAGGCACTCTGAGCTCATCCCCCTTAGAAGCAGTGACGAAGCCTCGTAACCTGAAGACAGGCTGTGTTTACACTGCTGGTCTACATGTTCAGTGACGAACAGCTGCTGAAGTCTCACACATCACGTTTATATCTGTTTGAGAAAAAATGTGCATATAAACAATAAAAAGGCAGCTCTGTGAACCATAACAAGACATCACTGATGACTAATACACTTTTCTAGCTTAGTTTAGTTACAGTACTTATTGTGTTGAATACTATGGCTTTGGAAGACAAGACCATATTTAATGGACTAGTCTGACATTTAGAGAAAAGCTGATTGTCTGTCTTTCTGATAGTTACAGGACAACTTCACATTTATACTCCGATATCTTCATTTTTAGCAAACGCATAAAAGCAACATTTATAACTTTCTAACTCATGTTTGTTATTTTCCCAACTTAACATTAACTTATGATAAATACAGTCATCATAGCCATAAGGAAAATACTGCTTACAAGACTGGTACAGACTTCTGTGGTTATTTAGAATTAATTACTGTAATTCGATTCAATTCAGTTCAACTCAGTTTTATTTGTAAAGCGCCCATTCACAACAGAAGTTGTCTCGAGGCACTTTACAGTGTAAGGTTTAAGACCTTAAAAAGAATAATTATACAAAAAAAAGATATCGAAAACCCAACCATCCCATTTGAGCAAGCTTTAGGCAACAGTGGAGAGGAAAAACTCCCTTTAGAGGAAGAAACCCCAGTAAAACCAGGCTCATAGTGGGCGGCCATCTGCCTCGACCGTTTGGGGTGAGTGGAAAGAGAAGAGAGAAAAAAAACAGCAGGCAACAAAAACAACAACAAGCAGCAAGAACATTGGGCAGATGAACTGGATTCTGGAGATATACAGCTCCAGGCTGAGGATACCTGCTGAAACGTACAGAGAGAGGGTGACAGAGAGGAGGAAACACAACTACAGGAGAGAGAAGACACAAAGTTAATGACATGCAATGGTGGCATTTGCATTGATACAGGAGAAGGAGAGAGGAGAGGAACTCAGTTTATCAGTAGAGGTCCCCCAGCAGACTAACCTAGAGCAGCATAACTAAGAGATGGTTCAGAGTCACCTGATCCATCTCTAACTATAAGCTTTATAAAAAAGGAAAGTTTTAAGTCTAGTCTTAAATGTAGAGAGGGTGTCTGCCTCCCGAACCTGAACTGGGAGCTGGTTCCACAGGAGAGGGGCTTGGTAGCTAAAGGCTCTGCCTCCCATTCTGCATTTGGAAACTCTAGGAACCACAAGTAAACCTGCAGTCTGAGAACAGAGAGTTCTACTTGGAAAACATGGAGCTATGAGTTCTTTAAGATAAGATGGAGCCTGATTATTAAGTGATTTATAAGTGAGCAGAAGAATTTTAAATTCAATTCTGGATTTTACAGGGAGCCAATGGAGAGAAGCTAACATAGGAGAAATATGATCTCTCTTGCTAATTCCAGTCAGAACTCTGGCTGCAGCATTTTGGATTACCTGGAGGCTTTTTAATGAGTTATTGGGACAAACTATTAATAATGAAATACAATAGTCCAGTCTGGAAGTAACAAATTCATGGACTAGTTTTTCAGCATCACTTTGGGACAGGATGCTCCAGTTTTGTCTGGATTTAGGAGAAGGACATTGGAGGACATCCAGGCCTTTATGTCTTTTAAGCATGCTTGAAGTTTGACTAATTGATTAGTTTCTTCTGGTTTCATAGATAAATATAGCTGGGTATCATCTGCATAACGGGAAATTTATATAGTGCTTCCTAATAATATTGCCTAAGGGGGACATATATAAAATGAAAATAATCGGTCCAAGCACAGATCCCTGTGGAACTTCATAGCTAAATTTGCTGTGCATGGAAGACTCATCATTAACGTGTACAAACTGAAATCTATTTGATAGATATGATTTAAACCATTCTAGTGCTGTTCCTTTGATCCCAATGACATGTTCCAGTCTGTATAATAAAATGTTGTGATCTATAGTGTCCAATGCAGCACTAAGATCTAACATGACGAGTATAGAGAGTAGACCATTATCTGATGCTAATAGAAGATCATTAGTGACCTTTACCAGTGCTGTTTCTGTACTATGATGTACTCTAAATCCTGACTGGAAATCTTCATACAAGTTAATTGCTTAGAAACTACCTTTTCCAAAATTTTAGAGATAAAGGGCAATAAGTTTACTTTGTCATAATTTTCACCTTTGAGTGTTTACATGGTAAAAATGTGGACTAAACATCATGTTTATACTACTTAGTGGTGTATTTTTGTTCTTTCAGTACATTTTAGAACATGTGTTATGCTTCTTTAACTTGAGTAAACCATCTGATGCAGCACTTTTCCTTGTAGTGGAGTACTTTCTTAGGCAGGTACTTGCACTTTTACATGAGTATTGGGTACTTACTTGTACAACCTCTGTTTATGTGATTGTACATTTTTAATCAGTCTATTTAGTCACTCAGAAGACAGCCATTAAAAAACCTGACTTCAACATTGTGAACAGACTGGCTCACACTCGCTGGAGGTGCTGTTAACTGAGTAGAAATATATGTATAATAAAAATAATGCCATTAGATGTTCTCATGCTGCAGTAGACTAAAAGCATACGTGCTTTAGAAATCTGCCTTTAACAGTCACATTAGGAATAAACAGGACACTTATATCTGCTGTGTTAACAGGCACACACACACACACACACCCACACACACACACGGATGTGACCGTGAGCTGTCTTTAGCCTTTTGATGAGTTGCAGGGCATTCCTGACCTCGCTGACACACACTAACAAACAGCAGTGAGCTTATGCGTTGTAAATAGCTCGGTGGGAGGGTCAGCTGGGGCATATAAAGCTCAGAAGTCCTATGTGACGTGCAGAACTAACAAGAAGAAGACACTCAGGAAGTTTTCAGTCCTCACTCTTCACTGGAGACTGAAGACATAAATCCTAAACAGAGGGAGACTCTTATAAGCAGTAGTGTTTGTCTTCAAACGCTGACATGATGTCCCAGCACGCTGCCCTGTCCAGCCTGTTCGCTGATGACCCTTTCTTCAGTCAGGAGAGGCTGCTGTGGCCACTCCATCACAAGGCCCTGTCCTCACTGCAGCAAGACTTCTTCAACAGCAGGGCCAAGCTGACCGACCTCCTGAGCAGCAGAGCAGCAGAAGAGAGCCAGTCCTGCTCCTGCTCCTCCTCCAGCTCCTCCTCCTCCTCCTCCTGCACCGCCTTCTCCTCCACGGCTTCGTCTCAGATGGGATTCATCCAGAAGATCAACCTGCCCGATCACCTGGACCTATCCGGCCTGTCTCATTCCCTGATGGATGATGGACAGCTGCGCATCCACACCCCTGTGGTCAAGCAGCCAATCAGTGACGAGTATGAGGTGCCTATTCGGTTCAGGACATCTCTGGAATTTCCTATAACCAAGGACGAGACAGAGGAGCAACACACAGACTAATACACACACTCCACACACAGTTTGTAGTTTTTTCACTGTGGGGATCTGGCCTTTCCTCACACCTTCCTTCTTTTGATTATTGTGCTCAAGCTGATATTTATCTGTTCTCTTTCTGTGAACCTAAGAATGATCCTTCTTTCTCATTGCCCTCACCCCTGCCTGCACCTGTACTTCCCTTGTTTATCTTTCTGTCTGTCCCGGGCATCACACCAGCCTTCTCAGGACACAGCCAGCTCCTGTGCATTATTCATGTGATCCTATTTTAAATATGTGGTCTCTGTGCCTTCTTGGGTTTAGTCCTGAAAACTAGTGCAGACATGGCAAAACAATAAAGCTGTCAAGGGCTGGAACCAGATTTTTGATGAGGCAGTGGAAGAAAAACCCTTGAGTCACTGCATAAGACCTGCAGCAAGAATTTATGGCAACAGGCACTGAGATTTCAGTGTGCACAGTAAGGCACATACTGAACACTGAAGGTTTCCATACCTGGACTCCAAGATGACACCATTCAAGTCCTGGAAGAGTCTAGAGTCGTTGTCACAGGATTTGAAGAAGGCAACTGCAGCACACAAACCCAAAAATATTAGTAATCTGGAGGCCATCACCCATGAGGGACTGGGCTAAGAGTCCTGAGGAATGCTGTCGGACAACTGGCATCTGGCTTTGCATCACATAGACAGCAGGTCATGCATCGAATAATTTTGCGACTATTGTCGTAAAAGTTGAATTTGATGTTGAGTTTACACTGTATATTATAGGTTTAGAAGAACTATTAACATGTGAAGCATTGTTATGTCTGTATCTGGACAAGACAACATATGACTGACTAACGTTGAAAAATATATTTATTCCCTGTCAGTCAGCACTTTTTTATACGAGAATAAAATTAAAATGTATTCCATCAATGTTTAAGCAAAATAGCACAGAAGCAGTGCATGTTGTTGAAGTTAAATGTATTGATGGTTATTTTAAAAGCTAAGAGAAGGGGTGGGGGCAGAAAGAAGGGTTAGCCAATAAAGAAGCAGGTGGGAGGGTTCAAATGGGAGTGTAGTGGAGCAAGAGGGTATGAAGTGCCAAAGAGCAAGTTCAGAACAAGAATAAGCAACATAAACCTTACATCCTAAATCTTCCGTCTTTTTTCCACAGGTAACTGTTCATCTTACATCTTATGTTGCCTGCCTTCTGTCTCTGTTAACATTTTTCCTGTCATCTTACTGATTAGAGTTTCCACGTTAATTCATCCTTACTTTTAAAAAGATTTTACTGAAGAAAGTGTTGAAGCCGTTCATCTTGTTTTTCTTTGAATGTTTTTCTGTCTTGAGGAGAATGAGAGTCGCCCTCTACTGTTCAAGTTACTCATACTGTATCTTCTGTTAAATCTTCCAGTGGAACACCCCTTCTCTGGACCACTGTTCTCTGCCGTCTACTGAAACATCTCCTCCAGTGACTGTTTGCTCTTGGTTTTGCTTTTTCTTGCTGGTGTGGATCTTCAGTGTCTTTGCTAATAATAATAAAACATTTCTGTATGTTTTGGTCAATTCCAGTCTGGCCCTTCTTATTCTTCTTGCTAATGAGTGCTTTGAATCTTCTGTACTTTTGTTTTAAGTCTTCTGTGAACAGTAGATTGTGAAACCTTCACTCTGCCCTCTGGTGGTTGTTGCTGATGCCACTAACAGTTTCTTTCTTTACAGCTCTCACAATGTTTCTGTTGTCACCTGCTGTTGTCTTCTTTAGTCTACCCATTTGACCCCTGTTACTTCTAAAGGTTGTTCTGGTTATATCAATGTTTGTGCAATGGCTCTGGTTGATTCTCCATCTTCTCTCAGCTTCACACTTGCTTTGTTTTTCACCCTCTGGCTCTCTGGTTTTTCAAGATTCAAGAATCAAGATTCCAAAAACTTTTATGTTGGTTACACCTCTTAACTACAAATGCAGTGTGAAGAGGCAGACAGACATTCAGTGTTATTTATTATTTGAATAATTAGTGTAATAAGACACATCTGGACAGCCAAACTCACCTGTCAGTCACATTTCCAATACTTTTGCTCACATGAAAGATGGGTGGGTTCAAGTTGTGCATTGGATCCACATGTAAACACCTGGAAATAAAAGCTGAAATGTTGAACTTTTGATGTCAAACCTAAACATTTTTGGTCCACAGCAAAATTAGAGGAATTGGCCTCACTGTTCAAATACTCGTGGAGGGGAGTGTATATGTGACTTTTACTCTAAATACAATTGAATTGAAAATTTCCAAATTTTTTATTTATTGTTATAAGTTACAAGATTTTCTTTAAGGACATTTGATACATGTTTTGTTTGTTTGTTGTTGTTGTTTGTTCAATAGTACTCGTCTGGCTCAATAGTCTCTTGAGTTCAGCATTTGAGTGTAGCAAGTAAAAACACCAGCTGCATCCCTTATCTTTCAAATCGTCCTCCAGAAGACCATTGTGTTTCATTCCACTTACCAAGATGGATGACATGCCTTTGCCGGACAATCTTGTCTATCTCCGTAGGATCATAGCCAAGGAGCTTGGCTATTTTTATGGAGCTAAATCAGGGTTAAATGTTTTGTTAATTTGGAAAAAAAAATGTAAAGGAAACTTAAAAAATTAAAACTGAAAGCTAAAAAAACAATTAGCAGGCAACGATCTATCAAAATGGTTGAGACACACTCACTCATGTTGACTTCATGAAGTGTGAGAACAGGGATAATTATGAGAAGCAAATTCTTTCTAGGCTGTATATTCAAGTGGTTGCTGTGAACAAAATTGACATTAAAGAGAAAGTTGTACTTCTCAAGCTGTTCAGACCTCACATATCAAAAAGAACTGCTCAAAAGCCATCAGGAATGTTGCATGTTACAGCTGTTACAGATGTACAGATGTTAAAAGTTAAAAGTCAATTAACGAAGCCTACTTTTCTGTATCAGGAGCAAATGAAAAGGGATCTTCTTCAGAGGGTGTTATCTAGACTGTTACAGGTCACTGAAAGACTGGATGTGGACTATTTGAAGTTTGTTGTCAACCTTTAAATGGCAGCTCAACCTCGTCGGGTCAGGTTAGGCTGCCACAGGATGTTGTTATTGCTTTGTTTCAGCTGTATTCAAGCAATAACAGGTCTAGTACAGGTCTTGCATGGAGAAATGGTACATGTGAAATAGATTTGCCTCCACAGACCAGTGATTTCTACACTAATTTACAGGCTGTTTTTATGTTCTACATATATTGTACTTCATAATCTTCATGTCATGATCTTTGCCATAGCTGGTGTCGGTGTGGTATGCATGGTGGTGTACATGGATGCAAAACATATGTAAAGAAAAATGGGTAACAAGACATAAATAAGAAAGTGTAAGGAATCTGAAAAAATAAAAAACAGTATAAACACATTTTATCCACAGCTACACTGGGAAAATGTCTAGTCTAAATCATCCCATACAACATTAGATTTTGAGAGATATCAAAATGAATCTTCTTTCAAAACTCTATGTAATGATTATATTTATATTTATCTCAGTGGACACTTGAGACAAATATAATAATATACATGAGAACTATTTTAAATAGGTGTTTATTTTGTCTGAATCCTCCTAGACAGTAGCCTGTATTTAACTACATACATAGACAGCACATTTATTTCTGTGGGGTACAAGGAGTAGCCAAGGAGCAGAAAACTCCCTATACTCCTGCATAATTTAGTTTAAAACTTTAATTATGAAATAAAACTCAAAAAGTCAAAGATCTTACTAAGATCTTACTACAGAGTTACTATCTAACTTATTATAGTTAGTTCTAGGAGTCTTAAGAGGAGGAAACCAAACGAGCAGCTGGTAAATGTGGACCTGATTTATACCACTTCATGTACTGACAGCTACTTCATCCATAACATTACATCAACATCTATTAGTTGAACACAATTAGGTTTTCAAACTTCACTTTAATTCTATATGTGTTTAAATTCATCTGTATTTTTGCAAATACACACACATTGGTGTGTATGTAGTGGTCATGGCTCTTATTGATGAAAATCTCCTTCTAAGACATAACATGGATATGTTACCACTAACCACTAAAACTTCCTTCCTTACTCGCTCTCAGTGGCAAAGCTGCAGCTGATTCTCAAACACCTGTCTCTCTCTGTGTCCTACAGCTGCAGCTAATGAACAAGCACAAACCAGCAGTGAATTTTTCTTGGACTGCAAGGAAGTGCCCTTTCTATGCAGTGTTTTGTGTTTGTTTTTGTGTGGATTAGTCAAAAAAACTTTTCCCCACATGCAGCAGAAATATAGCAATTATATAATTTATATCATAACTACAACATGACACTCCATAGTGTGCTGTTGTATCTAGTGGAGCCTGTGCCTTGATGAGTCGGGGCTGTTTTGGCAGCACAAGAAAGTCAAACACAATATTAGGCAGGTGGTTGTGGTGTTTTTTCTTGCTTCTTTTTGTTGTTTTTTGTTTCCTGCTGTTCTTTTCTCTTTCTTCTTTACACTTTCCCCAACTGGTTGTAGCAGATGGCCGCCCACCTTGAGTTCTGCTGGAGGCTTTTTCTTCTCTTTCTGAAGGTTTTTTTCTCTCTACTGTCGCCTAGTGCTGTTGTGTAAATCTGTCGTGCTGTAAAAATAAAAAAAAAATAAAATTGTATTGAAATTGAATTGAATTTAGTAGTAACAGAGCTTCACATACTCCCAATGACCAGTTTTTGTCACGTATCTGAGGAAGGACTTTATTACCAGAGACACACAGGACAGAACTAGTTTCAAATGTTTATTTAAAACAACAGTACAAGAAAAGTTAAATGAGTACAGCACGGAATTCGTTGGGGGGGAGACGGCATAGGGTGAGAGTGGAGGTCTGGGTGTGAACAGGAAGAGGTGTATGATGTCATGGCCAAGATGGCCGACCAACGGAGAGCATGTAGAGTAGACAGAGGCAGAGGGAGACAATGAGTACCAGGAATGGAGGCTGGCAACAGTGGAATGAGTCCAGGAGACCAATAACAGAAGCACATTGAGAGAGAGTCCAAATACAGATCCAGATAATGTTGCAGTCCAAAATACAATAATCAGAAAAATTGTACAGTTCAGAATAATTTACTGAAGCAGTTCAAACTATTAATCCAATAGACTGAGATCTGAGGTCAGGGGAATCTAGGTCATATACACTGAAGACAGGGAGAGGGAGTCCGGCAGGCGACATCCACAACGGAAAGAACAGTCCAGGTCAAACACTAGGAGGTCCACACAGACTCCAAGCAGGGTAGGGAACAGCAGGAGAAAATGGATCAGGGGACACACTCACAGTAGTTATGGGGGTAGCTAGAAAGCAGGTTCAGGTTAGGCAGGTCCGGTGAGGGGAATTGGGTAGAGACAGGTTCAGGTCCAGTACTGTGAGTAACAGAAACTCAAGGTACCAGTGGGTTTCAAAGGCAGTGTCCAGAGGAGACAGAGCCCGTAATGAAACACAGTTTGCTGATTAAACTAATCACACCACAGGGGTTGCAAGCCCCTGGCACTTCTGTACCCGTCCCAAGCCCGGATAAATAGAGAGGGTTACGTCAGGAAGCGCATCCGGCGTAAAAATTGGCAAAATTACCATGCAAATCATCCACAACACTTTCATACCGGATCGGTCGAGGCCCGGGTTAACAACGACCGCCACCGATGCTGTTAACCTACAGGGTGTCGGTGGAAATTTGACTACTGTTGGTCGAAGTAAGAGGGGAGGCAGAAGGGTTCGTGGACAGAGAGAGAAGGGAAAAGGCAGGAGCATAGATCTGAGAATAGGGACTCTTAACGTTGGTACGATGACAGGGAAAGGCAGAGAGCTGGCAGACATGATGGAGAGAAGGAAGGTAGATGTTCTGAGTGTGCAGGAGACAAGGTGGAAGGGCAGCAAGGCACGTAGTATTGGAGGAGGATACAAACTGTTCTACCATGGTGTGGATAGGAAGAGAAACAGGGTAGGAGTGATCTTGAAGGGGGAGTTTGTGAACAATATTCTGGAGGTGAAAAGAGTCTCAGACAGGGTGATGAGCCTAAAGTTAGAAATTGAAGGGGTGATGGTGAATTTAGTCAGTGGGTATGCGCCACAGGTTGGCTGTGAGTTAGAAGAGAAGGAGAGATTCTGGAGTGAGTTTGATGAGGTCATAGAGAGTATCCCCAGAGGAGAGAGAGTAGTTGTTGGAGCAGACTTCAATGGGCACAAGGAAGTGCAGCATAGAGTGAAGAGGGAGGTGGCAAAGGACAAACAGAAAGGTTACGATGAGCTGTATGACAGGTTAGGCACAAAGGAAGGAGAGAAGGACTTGTACAGGCTAGCCAGACAGAGAGATAGAGATGGGAAGGATGTGCAACAGGTAAGGGTGATTAAGGACAGAGATGGAAAGGTGCTAACGACCCAGGAGAGTGTGCAGAAAAGATGGAAGGAGTATTTTGAGGAGCTGATTAACGAGGAAAATGACAGGGAAAGAAGAGAGGAAGATGTGGATGTTGTGGAGCAGGACGTAGCAGAGATTGGAAAGGATGAGGTTAGGAAGGCTCTGAAAAGGATGAAGGATGAAAGGCTGTTGGTCCTGATGACGTACCTGTGGAGGTGTGGAAGTGCTTAGGAGAGACAGCAGTGGAGTTTCTAACCAGTTTGTTCAATAGGATTCTAGAGAGTGAGAAGATGCCTGAGGAATGGAGGAGAAGTGTTCTGGTTCCGATCTTTAAGAACAAGGGTGACACGCAGAACTGCAGCAACTATAGAGGAATAAAGTTGATGAGCCAAACGATGAAGCTGTGGGAAAGAGTAGTGGAAGCCAGGCTGAGGAAGAAGGTGGAGATTTGTGAGCAGCAGTATGGTTTCATGCCCCGTAAGAGCACCACTGATGCTGTTTTTGCTTTGAGAATGTTGATGGAAAAGTACAGAGATGGTCAGAAGGAGCTGCATTGTGTCTTTGTAGATTTAGAGAAGGCGTATGACAGGGTGCCGAGGGAGGAGCTATGGTACTGTAAGAGGTCGTCGGGAGTGGCAGAGAAGTACGTCAGAGTAGTTCAGGACATGTATGAGAGAAGTATGACGGTGGTGAGATGTGCTGTAGGTCAGACAGAGGAGTTCAAGGTGGAGGTGGGACTACACCAAGGATCAGCTTTGAGTCCCTTCTTGTTTGCTATGCTGATGGACAGGCTGACAGATGAGGTCAGACAGGAATCTCCCTGGACAATGATGTTTGCGGATGACATTGTGATTTGCAGTGAGAGTAGAGAGCAGGTAGAGGAACAGCTGGAGAGGTGGAGGTTTGCTCTGGAAAGAAGAGGCATGAAGGTCAGTCGTAGTAAGACAGAATACATGTGTCTGAACGAGAGGGATCAAGGTAGAAATGTTAGGTTACAGGGGGCTGAGGTGAAGAAGGTACAGGAGTTTAAGTACTTGGGGTCAACAGTTCAGTGTGATGGGGAGTGTGGAAAAGAGGTGAAGAGGCGAGTGCAGGCAGGTTGGAGCGGGTGGAGGAAAGTGTCAGGAGTGTTGTGTGACAGAAGAGTGTCAGCAAGACTCAAAGGAAAGGTGTACAAGACAGAGGTGAGACCAGCTCTGCTCTATGGGTTAGAGACGGTAGCAGTGAGACAGAGACAAGAGGCTGAGATGGAGGTAGCAGAGATGAAGATGTTGAGGTTCTCCTTAGGAGTGACCAGGTTAGACAGAATAAGGAACGAGTACATCAGAGGGACGGCTCACGTTGCCTGTGTTAGCGACAAAGTCAGAGAGGCCAGACTGAGATGGTTTGGACATGTTCAGAGGAGGGATAGTGAGTATATTGGTAGAAGGATGTTGGAGATGGAGCTGCCAGGCAGGAGGGCAAGAGGACGACCAAAGAGGAGATATATGGATGTCTTAACAGAGGATATGAGGTTGGCTGGTGTTAGGGTAGAAGATGTTCATGCTAGATTTAGGTGGAAAAGGATGATTCGCTGTGGCGACCCCTGATGGGAAAAGCCGAAAGAGAAGAAGAAGTTTGCTGATTAAACTATAAATGTAAGACAATCATTCATCAGAAATACATTTCATTATTGATCTGTCAGATATTTAGATTGTCAGGACTGAATTTGCACAGAACCTGTTTATGTTGAACAAGCCTATAATTAAGATGACTATGAGAGATAAGATGGTATCTTCTAGCTTATGATTGGCTAAAAGCAACTGACACAGGTAGTCAGGGTTTGTTAGGGCAAGGATAGTTAGAAAGTTGAAGTTAGAGTGAATAAAATGAATAAAGCCTTTACTGTTCAGATTGACACATTTACATTACGTTTTGTCCCAATCAGATCCATTCATTAAAAAGATGAGTTTATTTAATCATCGTCAACACTGAGTATGACATTCATAAAGGCAATAAAGCATCAATTTAGAAATATCAATAAACCATGTTTATCAGGTTTTATTCTTTTAAACCATCTTTTTATTTTTTGTTTACTGGGAGCCAGTGAAGTGGTTTCAGATAATAAAGGTGTATTATATGTTTGTGTAGTCAGCATATTATTTCAGGGTGGTAGCAAACAGGAGAATAAAGAAATGAATGAATGACTCATATGGAACCTCTGAGAAATTGTTATTTAAACATACCTCCAAACAAATAAAAATAGACATAACTAAAATACAAATGATGAAACCAGAGTGAATATTGTTAAAACCTGTAGATGGACTAACCATTTCTGAAAATGTGGATGTGAATGACGACTGTCATGCTCATCACCTGCTTCAGGCCCTCAAACCACATTTAATTCCACTGTAAATTCACCCTTAAGAAGTTAACAAAGCTACACAGTGTGGTGCTATCGACACTAGATGGTGCTGGTAATACTAGGTATTTGTCTCATGAACATCCAACAGACCATGACATCATCACACCATCACACAGACCATCACACCAGTGTTACATGATGTTAAAAAAGAAGGGACAATGCAGCCAGAGAGAAAAAAGTCACTGCAGGTTGATGCTTTGTTTCTATTTTAATTTCAGAAATCTGAAATTGAAAATATTCTCAAACTAAACAAATCATTTTGGAGTTCCCAAATGTTGCTTTCCAGTTTCACATACAACTCTGCCACAGACTGTGTTTTCATCCAGTGTTTTTTTCTGGCCTGTATGGGAGAGGAGAGATCAATACACAGAGTGATGCTGCCTCGTTTCTTACCACCATGAATCGAACTAAAACTAAAAAAACCACCAATACAACGTTCACAGTAGACATGTAAATAAGTCACTTTCACCACATATTTCATGATTCACCACATGGTCAGTAATAGTGGTCCGTATGTCATCAGAGATCACAGCTCTTGGTGTTCCTCTCCTTCCTCTTCTTACAACTCCCTGACACACTTCTCTCTCTCTCTCTGTCCTTTTAGATCTACATTACAAAAGAAAAAAAAGAAACATTTCCTCTCTAATGGGTCAAACACAGGTCACCTGGGTAGGTTTTCAGTTGTGTTTCCAGTGTGCAGTTACTGGTCCAACCAACCTGCTAATTTGTTCTTTCCTCTCTTCTCTTCTCACTCACCCTGATCCTGTTTTCTTCTGTTAAAGACTTTGTGATTCCTCTTCAGTGTTTCCACCAGTGCTGCTCATGTAGGATTGTTGGATTTTCTACATTATTCTTTATACAATTATATTCTGTAGGGTCTTACCTTACACTGTAAAGTGTCTTGAGGTGATTTTGTTTTGGTTTGGTGTCATACAAATAAACTGATTTGAACTGAGTCTGTTTTTATTCATGAAATGGAACAATAGTCATTGTTGTTTATTATTTTGAAGTTTTTTAGTATTTGAAAAATGCTCTGTCAGAGTATAGTGTTTTTCTGGGGGATGGTCTCTGACTGTGAAAGGAGTTCATGAATTTTAGCAAATGTGGTCACTGAATGCATTTTGTGTGAAAGCAATGACAATTAATTCACAGTTTTCTCCACTCAGACTTTTGTTTTGTTGATTGTGTGAAGAGGTTTGTACAATGTGCCTTCAGTTTCAACCAGTGCTTGTCAGAAAACTTTAAATACGGCTGCATCGATCTTGATTGTACCTGTTGTCAATCACACAGTTTTTCTAGATCAAAGACAAAACAGCGACAAAACGCAAATTTCAAGATGGACCATGTAATTTAGTACTTGCTATTTGGTATCTTGGTAAATAAGTGTGATGTTATCTTTGTTTCATTTTCTCACTTCTGCTGTCAGTTTATAATTTAGAAACTTACGTCAAACCTCTTGCATTTTCCCATAATCTAAATAAAACATGCATTTTCAAGAAGTGGCTTTGTGGCTTTAATAGTGTTAAACATGCATTGGGTTGATTCTGTGAATATACAGAAAACACTGTCAATGTAGGTCAAGTGTGTATGTAGTGTGAGAAAGTATGTGCCCTCTGTAAGTTTGACTAATAGAGATCATTTCATTACAATCACAAGCAGCAATTGTGCAGACAGTTTTTTGGTGACAGAATATCTGATAGGCTACTGAACTACTGAAACTTGTCACATTACTGTAACTTATGTAGCTTATGTTATTTGTGCCCCATTGACCCTAAGTGTGGTTGAGTGCTGCTGAAAAACTTGATGGTCTACACCTACATGACAGACTGCTTGTGCTGTACCTTCTGCTACTTCTATAACTTAAATTCTGCACAATAAGAGCCAGTGATAGGTCCACATAGGAAGATATTACACATGACTTGTGGGTGTCAGGGAGCCACTATTGGCTGCAGGAGTTAGCGCGACCTCTTTTCTTGCACACATCTGCCGTGAATGTATATAAACTAAAATTGCTGCACAGTCAGGACCTCAGGTCTGTGTGCCTCAAATTAATGAGTCATGTTGCCGTTAACAGCCCCATTTAATTATTAATTGACATAATATATAAATTGTTGAGAAACTACATCTGGAATAGAAAATCCACTCGTCTGTGCTGCCAAGGAGTAGGAGGAGTGGAGGTTAGGCCTGTCCTTTTTTAACTTTAGGATATATCTCTGGTCGTTTACTTTACATTACTGCAGGAAGTGGTTTTCAAATGGAAGAAAAACTTATGTAAATCACTCAAGAATTTTATCTTAAACTATGGTCCAATAGTTGCGCAAATACTACAACACTGTGAATCAATTGATAGATTTATAGGGTACAATAACACATTTCACAAATCTTCATCTATTTGGAGGAATAATAATTTACTATCAGCAGGAGAAAAACTCTCATTCAGGCAATGAAATGATTTCGAAGTATTCGTCAAACTTAATGGAAAGGATTTTTTATTATCTTTTGTGTCACACAGTTTAACATTGATAAGCATTCTTTGTTTTTCTATCTTAGACTCAGATGAAACATGGCAATGATCTGGAAGATCACCCATTTCTTACTTGGTTCTTGGTGACACCAAAATAAAATGTGTCCTTTTTGTATAATAACTTTATTTTATACTTTAAAGTTTTAATCTCTGAAATAAAAAAAATGGGGAAAAATCTACGTCCTATGTCCTATATCTATGTCCAAGAAAACTTGACTGGGACATAGTTTGGTCCAATAGTGACAGGACATCATCATAATCCCAATCACCACCAGTTTATACATTTTAAGTTCATGGAGCCTTTGTGACACCCCCAGTTGAGATATCAAATGAAGCTGTGTACATATGTGAACTGTACATTCTGACCACCTGGTACTCTAGGAATTCTTATTCACATGGTGTGATCATGTTTGGAAACTTTTATACAGACATTATCATCTTCAACCAGCACTGATCCAGACTCCTCTGAACTCTGACTCTCAGAAGCCATATAAATAAAGATATGGCTGGTTGGCATGTTGGCTGCAAATGCTACGGGTCCCAGGAATGGTACCACAGCAACAAAGGCTGAAACACAATCTGGAAAACACAGGTAAATTGTAGCAGCAATGAAAACACGGAGCGCTCAGTTCATCCTCCAGACTGCATCTTTATCAAATAGTTATAACCGTTACATTCTCCACAGTACATACAATATTTGTGTCTTTTTCAATCTTTTTAACTGACATTTGTGCTCACACTGTCCATAACCCCACTTCTTGACATTTTCCATACATCACATTCACATTTTCTTATATAACACTATTGTATTCTAAGAAATATTCTTCTTCAGTAAAACAAAAGTGCACTCCATCACTTATACTTAGTGGTCGAGGACATACTATCATCACATAGTATAATTCACAGTGTTACTCGACTGTACTTAAGCATACTACTCACAGATGCTTGACTTTACTGGACTAAAGCACTTATTATTTTTGGACACAAGTATCACTGATGGAAATGTAAAACCTCTGAGTACATTCACAGAAACTGAACTCTTAACTGTAATTAACTATACATTTATATACTTCCATACATTCTCAAAAAGTGGAGCACAGTAAAACTAAATGTTCCTGGGATGCTGTTGGCTACTACATATATAAAAAATCTCAATAAAAATTTAACGACAAAGCACGCAGTTGTGTTATTGAAGTGTAACACATCATACAGTCCACAATAATACCATTATAAATTTTTACATGTTAATAAAAAGGTAATTTTACAATATAAATAATATGGCAAAGACCAACATGTGTGCATAGTGTGTGAGAGTGAGAGCAGCATGTCCGGGTGAGTGAATGTGGGAGAGATTACAGAGTAATGTGAAGTTGTTTTTAAATTGAGTGTTTCCCTAAAGTCTGACTGAAAATGAAACTAACACACAAGTGCGTCATTAAAATCTAAATTGTAACAACAAAAAACTCTTTAATATAAGTATTAAACGTCTCCGCCCTTGGGAGCAGTGTGTGTGTGTGTGTGTGTTTGTGTGTGTTAGAGAAATAAAGCAGCAGAATAAAAGGGGAAGTGTGTCAGGAAGTTCAATGAGTATGAAGTGTTTCTGTAGACCACAGTTTAAATTATTTTGCTTTTATTTTTACTTCTGTTTAGTCAGTAATAGATGAAACTGAGAAGCTTCTGTCGGAATCATGATGAGAAGACAAGAGAGAACCTTTTACTTTTTCACCATGGGTAAGACATAATTTTATAATTTAATTCTTGTTCTTTTTCACTTGCAACACACGTTATACATAAAAGGAGCTCTTTGATGTATACCAGAGGAACTATTTCAACGCTTTTTAGTTTAGAAAAAAATCTAATAATGAACTATTTATTCTCTTATAGTGTCTTTTCTCTTGATGCCATCTTCTCCTGCTGCAGGTCAGTTTATTCTAGACTGTCATACATAAGATTTCTTCAAACTAAAGCTTTATATTAAACTATTACTTGTTGTGTGGGACTTAAATGTTGTGTACTTGTGCCTTGCAGGTGTTCAGATAAGATTATCTGGATCTGGATCTACTCAGTGCTCTGGAAGAGTTGAAATCTATCACAACAACACCTGGGGAACAGTCTGTGATGATGAGTGGGACTTAAATGATGCCATGGTGGTTTGCAAAGAGTTGAACTGTGGTGCAGCACTGGATGCTCCTCCGTCGGCCAACTTTGGTGAAGGAACTGGACAAATCTGGCTTAATTATGTGACCTGTTCAGGAAATGAAAGATCTCTAACTGAGTGTCAGCACAATGGATTTGGGAAACATGACTGTGGACACAGTGAGGATGTAGGTGTGATCTGCTCAGGTGAGAAAATCTTTGTATTATCAGAACTCGACAGTTTGTTAATTTCACTCACAAATGTGACTAAAAGTCCAAACGGGCAAATGTCACTGTGACACATAGAGTAAAGTAAATTTATCAAATATTGTTGTTGATGCTCCATAAATATTTTATTGTATTTTAAATATAAGTGAAAACTAATTTATTTCAGATTTGATTCTGTCTAAAACAATAATATTTAAAAATTTTAAATTCAGTTTACTGTTTGTTATAATAGTTTATCTATAATAATAGAATTGTATGTGTTGATAAACATGTTTGCTCTTTTTTTTTTAAATGTAAGTAAATAATATAATAATAATATTTCTTGCTGTCATGTTCTTTTGACAAACAAAAAAAAGAAATTCATTTCCATCATCTGTTCTGTTCCTAGGTGTCAGATTATCTGGATCTGGATCTACTCAGTGCTCTGGAAGAGTTGAAATCTATCACAACAACATCTGGGGAACAGTCTGTGATGATGAGTGGGACTTAAATGATGCCATGGTGGTTTGCAGAGAGTTGAACTGTGGTGCAGCACTGGATGCTCCTCATTGGTCCCAGTTTGGTGAAGGAACTGGACAAATCTGGCTTGATGATGTGGCCTGTTCAGGAAATGAAAGATCTCTAACTGAGTGTCAGCACAGAGGATTTGGGATCCACAACTGTGCCCACATTGAGGATGCAGGTGTGATCTGCTCAGGTGAGAAAATCTTTGTGTTATCAGAACTCGACATTTTGTTAATTTCACTCATAAATGCAACTAAAAGTCCAAACGTGCAAATGTGAAAATGTGAAAAATGATGTGGTTGAACTGGTGCAAGTGACTCAACCTATTGGCACTTGAAGAGAGGAGGGAGTGAGATTAGTGGAGCTGTAATATAGTGCAGGACGATCAGTGAGTGCTAGTGACTGATTTCACTATTGTTCATTCTTTCAAATCTTCAGGCAGTGATTACTACCAGCACTGTTTTTGGTGAATATTTTATATTGAATTTAAGGAAGATATTGAGTCTGTGTTGTAGACTGTTGTAGAACAGTGTGATCCTAAACCCAGTCTAATCTAACAGTCCTACAATAAGTCCTCCTCCATTAAGGTGATAATGTTGTTTGATCAATGTGAAAGATGCTGCTGTCTGACTGTAATATGTTATACAGAGAGGTGTTTCTATGTCCTAGCTTCATTGATAGAAATGTGGTCAAATGACTCCTGTCAGTATAAAGCAGCACATTCTAACTATATGAAAGACTGAAGCTCTACAATGAACACACAGTTTAATCATCATATATGAAACAGTTTCCACAAAACGTGAATATGTAACCTTCACGAAGAGAACATTTGTTAGACTGGATTTGAGTTAGCTATGTGTATCTCATAAACTGCTGAATGAGTGCATTTAATTATTTGAAAATACTGTAAGGGTTCAGACCACTACCAGACACAAGAGGACAAAACAGGTTATGACTTTATTTTAAGAGGGGAGGAAGAGAATGAGGACGATCTGGAGCTGAAGGGATGTAACGGACTGGAAACAGGTGATCACAGCATTGTGAATAGTGGGGTCAAAATCCGGTAGATGTCAAGGAGGGTAATGGAGAGAGATGAGGATTGCAGGAGAATGGAATCCTGAGAGAAGAGGGCGACTGGTGTGGCCAGGTTGGTTAGAGTGGTGAGCAGCAGCTGAGGCAGGTTTTGTGAGAAGCAAATACTGAGGGAGGGAGGAAACCAGAAACAGACAGAGAGTGAGGTCCAGAAATCCAAAAACAACTTGAGCGACAGAAAACACAGGATTCAGAGAGGAAGTCAAAGAGAGAAAAAAGCTAAAAATCCACAATCCAAAAGAATAATTCACAGAGACAGAAAACAGGTCAAATCATAGAATTGAATGAAATCCTCTGACCAGTGAATAGAAGATCAGATCAAACTGAACTGACCTGATCTGAGAATTAATGACAATAAATTCAATTCAATTCAGTTTTATTTGTATTGTGACAAATCACAACAGACGTCATCTCAAGGGACTTGACAGTGTTTAAGGTTTATGATCTTACAAAGTAATTTGAACCCAATCCCACTTGAGCAGCACTAAGCAACAGTGGAGAGGAAAAACTCCCTTTAGAGTAAGAATCCTCCAGCAGAACCAGGCTTAGGTTGGGCGGCCATCTGCCTCAACCGGTTGGAGTGAGTGAAAGGGGAGAGAGAAAAGAACAGCTGGCAGCAAATCAGTCCAAAAGGATCAGTCCAGGTCGGTAACAGGTTGACAGAAGAAACCACAATACAAACACTGGAAGGTCACTTCAGGAATGAATGCAGAAGATCTGGTGGAGAACAAAGGGGCTGCAGGCCTGATTATATGTGAGAGGGAGAGAACAGGTGAAACTGATCAGGTAATCAGAGACAGAGGCAGAGACAGAGACACAGAGGACAACTAGTCAATATATGATCAAAACAGGAAGTGAAGGCTGAAGACTGTAACACATACAGTAAAGTAATTTTATCAAATATTGTTGTTGATACTCTAGAAATATTTTATTGTATTTAAATATATTAAAATTTTAATTTAGTTCAGATTAGATTCTGTCTAAAACAATAATATTAAAAAAATTCAAATTCAACACACAGTATACATAAAAGGAGTTATTTGATGTATACCATAGGAACTATTTCAACACTTTTTAGTTTAGAAAGAAATCTAATGATGAACTCTTTATTCTTTTATAGTGTCTTTTCTCTTGATGCCATCTTCTCCTGCTGCAGGTCAGTTTATTCTAGTGTGTCATACATAAAATTTCTTCAAACTAAAGCTTTATATTAAAATATTACTTGTCTATTTTTGAGTACCATGCTTTCTGTTTAATCAATTAAAAGTAGAGCTTGTCATTAAAACATAATTTACATTCCTGCAAATATGATGACTCACAACTGTCAAAGTGAGTCTGCTTGTTTTGGAATCACACTTCAAAATTATAGTCTGTGTGCACAAATTTGTAAAATGCAAGTAAAAGCAATGTAATAAACAATTCTCATTGTGCATTGGAGTAGAAGTATAGCATGAAATGAAAGAACCTCTGTTAAACTACCTCCCCAATTGGAGTATATTTTCACATAATCTGTTGACTGGTTTAAAATGTAAACATCTGCAGATGATGTCAGTTGTGATGACTTTCCCATTGGCTCCACACAGACTCTAGAGACAAACACTAAACTTTTTTTTTCCTCCCAGTGCCTTTGTTGCTGCTGGTCACTTCAGTAGCTGTGGGAGCTCTCTTGCTGGCACTGATGGTCTTGCTGGTGGTCTGCCTGGTCTGCAGGAGAAGACGACGAGCAAGGAAGCCTGCAACACTCATCTGTAGTCAGTGTCTGTGCTCAACAGGATATTTTGCCATGTCAAATATAGACTTTCATCTAAGTTCTATTCATTTATATGTTTTCATTTGTTTTCTTTATGCTAGTGGCTGTTACTGACAATGATGATGATGATCAGGATTATGTGAATGTTGATCAAATGGACACCAAGAAGAAAGTCAAAGAGAACGTAGGTAAAGTGGAAGAAGAAGAAAATGATGACTATGAGGAACCAGAGAGTGACGAAGATCACGATTATGAGGAAGCTGGTCCTGATGAGAGTAACACAGAGGACAAGAAGATCTGCTTCAGTGTCAAAGACTGCAGAGATGATAAGAAGACACTCAAAGAGGAATCAGTTAGAGTGGAAGAAGAGGAAAGTGATGGCTATGTGGAGCCAGAGAGTGATGAAGATCACGATTATGAGGAAGCTGATCCTGATGAAAATAACACAGAGAACATGAAGATCTGCTTCAGTGTCAAAGACTGCAGAGATGATGAGAAGACACTCAAAGAGGAATCGGGCAGAGTGGAAGAAGAGGAAAGTGATGACTATGAGAATCCAGAAAGTGACGAAGATCATGATTATGAGGAAGCTGGTCCTGCTGAAAATAACACAGAGGACAAGAAGATCTGCTTCAGTGTCAAAGACTGCAGAGATGATGGGAAGACACTGAAAAAGGAATCGGGCAGAGTGGAAGAAGAGGAAAGTGATGACTATGTGGAGCCAGAGAGTGATGAAGATCACGATTATGAGGAAGCTGATCCTGATGAAAATAACACAGAGAACATGAAGATCTGCTTCAGTGTCAAAGACTGCAGAGATAATGAGAAGACACTCAAAGAGGAATCAGGCAGAGTGGAAGAAGAGGAAAGTGATGACTATGAGAATCCAGAAAGTGACGAAGATCATGATTATGAGGAAGCTGGTCCTGCTGAAAATAACACAGAGGACAAGAAGATCTGCTTCAGTGTCAAAGACTGCAGAGATAATGAGAAGACACTCAAAGAGGAATCGGGCAGAGTGGAAGAAGAGGAAAGTGATGACTATGAGAATCCAGAAAGTGACGAAGATCATGATTATGAGGAAGCTGGTCCTGCTGAAAATAACACAGAGGACAAGAAGATCTGCTTCAGTGTCAAAGACTGCAGAGATGATGAGAAGACACTGAAAAAGGAATCGGGCAGAGTGGAAGAAGAGGAAAGTGATGACTATGTGGAGCCAGAGAGTGATGAAGATCACGATTATGAGGAAGCTGATCCTGATGAAAATAAGACAGAGAACATGAAGATCTGCTTCAGTGTCAAAGACTGCAGAGATGATGAGAAGACACTCAAAGAGGAATCAGTTAGAGTGGAAGAAGAGGAAAGTGATGACTATGAGAATCCAGAGAGTGACGAAGATCACGATTATGAGGAAGCTGGTCCTGCTGAAAATAACACAGAGGACAAGAAGATCTGCTTCAGTGTTAAAGACTGCAGAGATGATGAGAAGAGACTCAAAGAGGAATCAGTTAGAGTGGAAGAAGAGGAAAGTCATGACTATGAGAATCCAGAAAGTGACGAAGATCATGTGTTAGAGTAAAAATGATTTACTCACTGATTTATAATTTTCTTATTACAATGTTACTTCACTCATAAGGATAATTTCTTGTTTCTTACTTATTGTCATTATGAAGGATACATGTGTTTGATGTTTAATCCTGTAAGCAACAAGAGCATGTTGTACTCTGCTGAAGCTGCACTTTGCACACAGACAGGAAACAGGAAAGGTCAGGGAAAGGTCAGCGGCCATGGAGTTGAACAGTGCTTGTTGCTATACGCCTATAACCAATGTTTTATCCTTGTATGGAGTTTTTTTTCTTGCAATATGATCATCCTATGTTCATCATGTAACCATAGCATACACCCACATCTATGTCACTGTAAACGTGCCATTATGTGAACAAACAAATGTGAACATTTACAGAGAAAAGTAGGGTATTTATCCAAACTTCTACTGGTCATATTGATGTGTTAATAACCACCCAGTTAAATTGGAATCATAAAAAAAACAATATATAATAATAATAATAATAATTATAATAATAAATAAACAATACTCTGCTTTGAAACACTGGGTTACAGGCTGGTATGTATGACCATCAGCTGCTCTTAGCAATCACCATTATTCAAATGAGCACTCCTGGAGATGCTTTCCACTTTCCAAGACAAATCGCCAACCACTGCAATACAATAGATATGAAGTTGAAACCAGCGTGGTTTAAATAGATGTGGTGGTTTGGTTTAGATTTTATCATCTGGAAAACTACAATTCGATACGAATACGATTTTTATTTAATACAGTAGCCAAATTAACTAGAAAGAAAACTACTGCAGATATCTCCACAACAACGTTGTGCAGTAGTGAGGACTTCATGAACTTTTTCAATAACAAAATTGTAAATATAAGGCATAAAATTCAAGCTTTAAAACCAGACAATTTAGTTGCTGACGAGCTAACCTCAGCAGATCAGTACCTAGATTACTTTACTCCTCTTGAAGAGAATGAACTAATTTCACTCATCTCTTCTGACACACTTTCTAAAACAGATAGTGCCAGAAATAATAGAACCCCTGCTGACAATCATAAATTCCTCACTCAGCTGTGGGTATGTCCCAAAGTGTTTTAAATTAGCAGTTATTAAACCGCTAATCAAGAAACCTGATCTCGACCCCTGTCAGTTGTCCAATTACAGGCCGATATCAAACCTCCCCTTTATCTCAAAGATTCTCGAAAAGATAGTAGCTGGGCAGCTATCCTCGTATCTTCATAGAAATAACATACACAAACTCTATCAGTCAGGATTTAGGCCTCATCACAGCACAGAGACGGCACTTGTTAAAGTAGTAAATGACCTCCTATTGGCCTCTGATCAGGGTAGCGT
This sequence comes from Anabas testudineus, assembly GCF_900324465.2. Lineage (NCBI taxonomy): Eukaryota > Metazoa > Chordata > Actinopteri > Anabantiformes > Anabantidae > Anabas > Anabas testudineus. The sequence continues at coordinate 2,813,262 of NC_046617.1, read as the reverse complement.
CACTATGCTTGTGCTACTCGACCTCAGTGCAGCTTTCGACACCATTGACCATAGTATTCTCCTTCACAGACTAGAAAATGTTGTTGGAATTAAGGGAACAGTCCTCTCCTGGCTTAGGTCCTATTTGACTGATCGTTATCAGTATGTAGATCTAAATGGCGATTACTCCACATGCTCTCCAGTGGAGTTTGGTGTTCCACAGGGTTCAGTTTTAGGCCCACTGCTTTTTTCCCTTCACATGCTTCCTCTGGGCAACATTATCCGTAAACATGGTATTAACTTTCATTGTTATGCTGACGACACACAGTTATATGTTTCATCAAAACCAAATGAGATCAAACAGCTTAATAAAGTTGAGCAATGTGTAAAGGATATACGAGACTGGATGCTAATTAACGTCCTTCTGCTAAATCCTGATAAGACAGAAGTACTAGTCATAGGATCACCTGCAGCTAGAAGCAAGATTTTAGATCATGCCGTAACTCTGGATGGCCTTTCTGTTACATCTAGAGCAACAGTGAAAGACCTTGGTGTGATTCTAGATTCCAGTCTTTCATTTGAAGCTCATGTAGATAATATCACCAGGACAGCTTTCTTTCACCTCAGAAATATTGCCAAAATAAGGAATATTTTGTCACTAAACGACGCTGCAAAATGAGTCCATGCTTTCATCACCTCTAGGTTGGACTACTGTAATGCCTTACTGTCTGGCTGTTCAACCAGGTGCATAAACAAGCTTCAGTTAGTTCAAAATGCAGCAGCGAGAGTCCTCACTAGAACTAGAAGATACAAGCACATCACCCCTATCTTATCTACATTTCATTGGCTCCCCGTGAAATCTCGCATTGATTTTAAAATACTACTTTTGACATTTAAAGCATTAAATGGTCTTGCGCCACAGTATCTAAGTGAACTGCTAGTGTCTTATGATCCACCACGCCTACTTCGATCAAAGGATGCTGGATGCCTGTCAGTACCTCGTATCATAAAAACTACAGCTGGGGGCAGAGCCTTTTCTTACAAAGCCCCAAAGTTATGGAATAGCCTTCCAAATAGCGTTCGGGACTCAGACACAGTCTCAGTATTTAAGTCTAGGCTGAAAACCTATTTATTTAGTCAAGCATTTTGTAAATAGATCTGGGAAGGATTCATGGACGTAGAGCATTATGGTGAGCTGGTATGTTTAGATGCTGTCTTCCCAACTCTCAATGATCACTCAGGTTTGTTGATGGTGAAGTGTTCGGTTGCTCTATATCCCAGGGAGCCCTGATGTCTGTGTTTCCTTCTGGCCCACCCTTTAGTTAGGAGTCCCTGCTGCACTATTCTAAATATACATTCACCTCAAACTTTATCCGACTGTGAATACAACTAACTTCCATCTCTCTCTTTCTCTACCTCTCTATTTCCCTCTTCCTGTCTCTCTGTCGAGCTACACGTCATTCCACCCTCTGCCCTCTGGACCTGTCTGACTCCTGATGCCCAACTTCTGGCTGGAGATCTCATCACTCGGATCCACCGTCTGCCCTATGGGATGCGTTTGAGACTGGAGTTGGTCACACACTACTATGAAGTCGGTCTTGGCCTCAGCGGACGTCGGCAGCTGTTTCTCGAAGGGTCTCGACTCAACGCTTGATAGTCCAGGAATGGAACAAGTCTGCCTGCAATTAACTAACTGGACTCCACATTAACTTAAAGACACTTATACTGGACTGCCTGCTGCCTACACAGCATGTAATCACCCATATGAGGATGGGTTCCCTGTTGAGTCTGGTTCCTCTCAAGGTTTCTTCCTGTTGCCTTCTCAGGGAGTTTTTCCTTGTCACCGTCGCCCTCAGCTTGCTCATCAGGGACAATCTCATTTCATGATTTATACACATTCACTGTTCATGTACTGTTCTTTGGTTCTGTAAAGCTGCTTTGTGACAATGTCAATTGTAAAAAGCGCGGAAATTGCAGTGGCGGTGGCATTTGCATTGATACAGGAGAAAGGAGAGAGGAGAGGAGCTCAGTTTATCAGTAGAGTTCCCCCAGCAGACTAACCTAGAGCAGCAGAACTAAGACAAGGTTCAGAGTCACCTGATCCATCTCTAACTATAAGCTTTATAAAAAAGGAAAGTTTTAAGTCTTGTCTTAAATGTGGAGAGGGTGTCTGCACCGAACCTGAACTGGGAGTTGGTTCCACAGGAGAGGAGCTTAATAGCTAAAAGTGTCATGGTTTCGGCCTGGCCCCGGCTGGCCTTGGTTTTCCTCACTCACTCTCCCTCTGGACTCCGCCCACCAGCCCCTTCTCTCCCTCTGCTCACAGCAATCAGCTGAACATTGGACTCACCTGTGTTCCCTTCTGGCTACAAAAACTCTCCTCAGTCCTTTTTCCCCTGTCAGATCGTCATCATTTCTCAACCTGTTCCTAGCCTGTTTCCCATGCCTGTTTAACCCTGCCTGCTCCTGCTCGTCCTCCTCCCCCTTCTCAGCCCTGTCTGCTTCCCCCCCTGGATTCTCTGGACTATGTTCCCCTTTGAGTTCTGGACATTATTACCTGTTTTTTCTCAGTGAGTGTTTTCCTGCCATCGTGCAGCGGTTTGCTTTGTACTTTGATTCCTGAGTTGTTACTTTGTTCCACGCCATTTTGGTAGTTTTCTGTTGTCACTTTTTCTTCATGTTTCCCTGTCTGTTTTTGTAGTGTCGGTTGACACCCCCCTTAGTTTCTCTGTTTTTTTGTAGTTTCACCCAGTAAATCCTGTTTTAGTTCATTCCTGCCTCGTTCCCCTCCTTACTCGTGACAAAAAGCTCTGCCTCCCATTCTACATTTGGAAACTCTAGGAACCACAAGTAGACCTGCAGTCGAACGGAGAGTTCTGCTCGGAAAATATGGAACTATGAGTTCTTTAAGATAAGATGGAGCCTGATTATTAAGTGATTTATAAGTGAGGAGAAGAATTTTAAATTCAATTTTGGATTTTACAGGGAGCCAATGGAGAGAAGCTAATGTAGGAGAAATAGGATCTCTCTTGCTAATTCCAGCCAGAACTCTGGCTGCAGCATTTTGGATTAAGTGGAGGCTTTTTAATGAGTTATTGGGACAAACTATTAATAATGAATTACAATAGTCCAGTCTGGAAGTAACAAATGCATGGACTAGTTTTTCAGCATCACTTTGGGACAGGATGCTCCTAATTTTAACAATGTTTCTCAGGTGAAAAAAAGGCAGTTCTAGAGATTTCTTCGATGTATGAAGTGAAGGAGATATCCTGGTCAAAGTAATACTTGAGGCCAATACTAAGTCATCAAGGGTGAGAATGTGTTAAGACATAGTGTCTCTGAGATTTTTAGGCCCAAACAAAATAACCTCTGTCTTGTCTGGATTTAGGAGAAGGAAATTGGAGGACATCCAGGCCTTTATGTCTTTTAAGCATTCTTGAAGTTTGACTAATTGATTAGTTTCTCCTGGTTTCATAGATAAATATAGCTGGGTATCATCTGCATAACAATGGAAATTTATAGAGTGCTTCCTAATAATAGCTAAATTTGCTTAAATGATTTAAACCATTCTAGTGCTGTTCCTTTGATCCCAATGACATTTTCCAGTCTGTGTAATAAAATGTTGTGATCTATTGTGTCCAATGCAGCACTAAGATCTAACAAGACGAGTATAGAGAGTAGACCATTATCTGATGCTAATAGAAGATCATTAGTGACCTTTACCAGTGCTGTTTCTTTACTATGATGTACTCTAAATCCTGACTGGAAATCCTGATACTAGGAATAGTTATTCCTGCGCGGGTGGTGATATAATTGCTTAGAAACTACCAAGGAGATCATCCTGGACTTCAGGAAGCGCAGAGCAGACCCACCTCCACCTCCACTCTACATCAACGGTGACTGCGTGGAGAGGGTCCACAGCTTCACCCTCCTGGGCACCACCATCTCGGCTGACCTCACTTGGTCCATCAACACCAAGACTGTCATCAAGAAGGCACAGCAGCGCCTGTACTTCCTGAGAGGGCTCAGGAAGAACAATGTAGGTCAGGAGCTGCTGGTAACCTTCTACCGCTCAACCATCGAGAGCATCCTGCTCTACTGCATCACAGTGTGGTTTTCTCACTGCACTGAAGCAGAGCGGCAGAGGCTCCAGAGGGTGGAAAAGATGCAGAGGATCATCGGCTGCCCTCTCCCCTTCCCTGAAGGACATTTACCCGTCACGCTGCCTTAGTAGAGTGACTAGTATCACCAATGACTTCACCCATCCTGTCTCCACCCTATTTGACCTGCTACCCTCTGGCAGGAGGTACAGGTCCGTCAGAACCAGGACAAACAGACTCAGAAACAGTTTCTTTCCACAAGCAATCACCATACTGAACACACACATACACTAACTACACCCCACTCTGACTTGACTTACATACAAGTCAGAGTGTGTGTGTGTGTCTTTCCAAGGACCGATTTGGTAGTTGTTTGTATTATTGTTTTGTTTGCATAACTGTTTCCTGCTCTCCAACCGGTCAAGGCAGATCGCCGTTTAACTTGAGCCTGGTTCTGCTGGAGGTTTCTTCCCCTAGGGGGAGTTTTTCCTCTCCACTGTTTGCCTAGTGCTTGCTTAAGTTGATCTTGTTGGGCTACATGTGTTTCTTGTCTGTCTTGTGAAGCACTTTGTAACATATGTTTAGAAAAGTGCTCTATAAATAAATTTATTATTATTATTATTATTATAAGAAGAAGACACTCAGGAAGTTTTCAGTCCTCACTCTTCACTGGAGACTGAAGACATAAAGACTCTTATAACCAGTAGTGTTTGTCTTCAAATGCTGCTTCAAAATGCTTCAAATGATGTCCCAGCACGCTGCCCTGTCCAGCCTGTTCGCTGATGACCCTTTCTTCAGTCAGGAGAGGCTGCTGTGGCCACTCCATCACAAGGCCCTGTCCTCACTGCAGCAAGACTTCTTCAATCGCAGGGCCAAGCTGACTGACAGCCTCCTGAGCAGCAGAGCAGCAGAAGAGAGCCAGTCCTGCTCCTCCTCCTCCTGCGCCGCCTTCTACTCCACGGCTTCGTCTCAGATGGGATTCGTCCAGAAGATCAAACTGCCCGATCACCTGGACCTATCAGGGCTGTCTTGTTCCCTGATGGATGATGGACAGCTGCGCATCCACACCCCTGTGGCCAAGCAGCCAATCAGTGACGAGTATGAGGTGCCTATTCGGTTCAGGACATCTCTGAAATTTCCTATCAAGGACGAGACAGAGGAGCAACACACAGACTAATACACACACTCCACACACACTGTCTGAATGAAAATGCACACTTAATAGACAAAAGCATATGTTTACACACACACACATACACACACACACACACACACACACACACACACACACACACACACACACACACACACACTCAATCAGAGTATGTGAACTTGTTAGGGAGTTCCTTGAGTAACATACTTAACTGCCTGTTAGAATTAAGGTTAAGTAAAAAAAAAACTCCACCAGCAAAGGAATGAATGCTGTATTTGGTTGTGGAGTTTGTGTGAATGTGAACTATAAATGTTTGTGTTTTTTCACTGTAGGGACCTGATCTTTCCTCACACCTTCCTTCTTTTGATTATTCTGCTCAAGCTTCATCTGTTCTCTCTCTGTGAACCTAAGAATGATCATTCTTTCTCGTTGCCCTCACCGCTGCCTGCAACTGTACTCACCTTGTCTATCTATCTGTCTTTCCCGGGCATCACACCAGCCTTCTCAGGACACAGCCAGCTCTTGTGCATTATTCATGTGATCCTATTTTAAATCTGTGGTCTTGTGCCTTCTTGGGTTTAGTCCTGAAAACTATTGAAGACATGGAACAACAATAAAGCTGTCAAGGGCTGTAACCAGATTTTTGATGAGGCAGTTCTTCAACTGCCTCATCCCTTGAGTCACTGCATAAGACCTGCAGCAAGAATTGATGGCAACAGGCACTTAGATTTCAGTTTGTACAGTAAGATACACACTAAACACTGAAGGTTTCCATACCTGGACTCCAAGATGACACCATTCAAGTCCTGGAAGATTCTAGAGTAGTTGTCACAGGATTTGAAGAAGGCAACTGCAGCACACAAACCCAAAAATATTAGTAATCTGGAGGCCATCACCCATGAGGGACTGGGCTAAGAGTCCTGAGGAATGCGGTCATCTGGCATCTGGCTTTGAATCTCATAGACAGCAGGTCATGCATTGAATAATTTTGCGACTATTGTCTGACTGAAGTCATTAAAAGTTGGATTTGATGTTGAGTTTACATTGTATATTATAGATTTAGAAGAACTATTAACATGTAAAGCATTGTTATGTCTGTATCTGGACAAGACAACATATGACAAGTCCTGACTAACTTTGAAAAATATATTTATTCCCTGTCAGTCAGCACTTTTTTTATACGAGAATAAAATTAAAATGTATTCCATCAATGTTTAAGCACAACAACAAACAACAACAGCATAGAAACAGTGCATCTTGTTGAAGTTAAATGTATTGATGGTTATTTTAAAAGCTAAGAGAAGGGGTGGGGGCAGATAGAGGGGTTGTCAAGTGAAGAAGGGGACTGGGGGTCAAATGGGAGTGTAGTGGAGCAAGAGGGTATGAAGTGCCAAAGAGCATGTTCAGAACAAGAATAAGCAACATAAACCTTACATCTTAAAACTTCCTTCTTTTTTCCACAGGTAACTGTTCATCTTACATCTTATGTTGCCTGCCTTCTGTCTTGTGATTTATCTTGTGATCTTACTGATTAGAGTTTCCACGTTAATTCATCCTTACTTTTAAATAGATTTTACTGAAGAAAGTGTTGAAGCTGTTTTTCTTGTTTTCCTCAGTCTCTGAATGTTTTTCTGTCTTAAGGAGAATGAGAGTCGTCCTCTACTGTTTAAGCACTCATCCTGTATCTTCTGTTAAATCTTCCAGTAGAACACCCCTTCTCTGGACCACTGTTCTCTGCCGTCTACTGAAACATCTCCTCCAGTGACTGTTTGCTCTTGGTTTTGCTTTTTCTTGCTGGTGTGGATCTTCAGTGTCTTTGCTAATAATAATAAAACATTTCTGAATGTTTTGGTCGATTCCAGTCTGGCCCTTCTTATTCTTCTTGCTAATGAGTGGTTTTCATCTTTGTACTTCAATTTATAAAGTCTTCTGTGAACAGTAGATTGTGAAACCTTCACTCTGCCCTCTGGTGGTTGTTGCTGATGCCACTAACAGTTTCTTTCTTTACAGCTCTCACAATGTTTCTGTCATCACCTGCTGTTGTCTTTCTTATTCAACCCATTTGACCTCTGTTACTTCTAATGGTTGTTCTGGTTATGTCACTGTTTGTATAATGGCTCTGGTTGATTTTCCATCTTCTCTCAGCTTCACAATTGGTTGTTTTTCACCCATAGAAAGTTCTCTGATTTTTCAATATATCAACCAAACTCACCTGTCAGTCACATTTCTAATACTATTGCTCACATGAAAGATGGGTGGGTTCAAGTTGTGCATTGGATATAGATGTAAACACCTGGAAATAAAAGCTAAAATGTTTTAATGTCAAACCCAAATATTTTTGGTCCACAGCAAAATTAGAGGAATTGGCCTCACTGTTCAAATACTCGTGGAGGGGAGTGTATGTGTGACTTTTACTCTAAATGCAATTGAATTGAAAATTTCCAAATTTTTTATTTATTGTTATAAGTTACAAGATTTTCTTTAAGGACATTTGATACATGTTTTGTCAAGTTTGTTTAATAGTACTCATCTGGCTCAATAGTCTCTTGACTTCAGCATTCAGTGTAACAAGGAAAACACCAGCTGCTGACTTTCAAATCGTCCTCCAGAAGACCAATGTGTTTTTGGTTTCATTCCACTTACCTGCCTGATCTGAACCTTGTCTCTTGCCTGACCCCCTGGTGCTGTGAGTTCTGTTCATTCCCTGTCATTTCCCCTGCTCACAGTACCAGACCCGTACCTGTGCCTGCTTGGTTCCCTTTCCCGGACCTGTACCCCTTCTACCCTGTCTACCCTGGATTCCCCCTCACTGGACCAGCCTGACCTGACTCTGCTTCCCGTCTTCCCCTTTGGTTCAGTGAGTGTTTTTCCCTGTTCTGTTTTCTCCCTTGTTGTCCCGTACCCTGCTCTGACTGTTTGGACCGCCTTTGTGTTTCGACCTGGATTGTCTTTCCGCTGTGGATTTTGCCTGCCGGACTTAACTCTGAACTGCCATAACCGTGTATGACCTGGATTACCCTTGACCTGAGTTTAGCCTTTTGGATCCATTGTTTGGACTGCCTGCGTTCATTCCCCCAGCCTGTTTTTCCCACACTTGTTTAAGACATTTATTTGCATTGCTTTGGACATTGGGTTTCATCACACGCTGTGACTGTGTTCTCATTGTGATTCTGTTACTCTAGTTACACTCCTGGACACTCTCCACTGGCTCTCCGTCGCTACCATCCACAATCTCCATTGTCCTCCATTTTGTCCATGTGCTCTCCGTTGGTCGGCCATCTTTTTTTGACATCACTTCTGGTTTCCAACCAGACCACCATACTCACCCTACCTCATCTCCTCCTGTCTAGTGACTGTTGCATTCAATTCATTGATTTACCGTGTTCTGTCGATACAAATAAAGATTCAATCCTCGGTTCTGTCCTGTCTGATCTCTGGCCATGGAGTCCTTCCTGCAGCTCGTGACAAACTGAAAGCTAAAAAGAACAATTAGCAGGCAACGATCTATCAAAATGGTTGAGACACACTCACTCATGTTGACTTCATGAAGTGTGAGAACAGGGATCAATTTGAGCAGCAAATTCTTATTAGGCTCTATATTCAAGTGGTTGCTATGAACAAAATTGACATTAAAGAGAAAGTTGTACTTCTCAAGCTGTTCAGACCTCACATCTCAAAAAGAACTGCTCAAAAGCCATCAGGAATGTTGCATGGTACAGTTCAACAGTCACTTTTTTGAGCATGACATTTCACTGTTGTTTTTGAATGGATGCACGTTAAAAGTTAAGTCAATTAATGAAGCCTACTTTTCTGTATCAGGAGCAAATGAAAAGATCTTTTTTCAGAGGGTGCTATCTGGACTGTTACAGGCCACTGAAAGACTGGATGTGGACTATTTGAAGTTTGTTGTCAACCATGAAATGGCAGCTCAACATCGTTGGGTCAGGTTAGGCAGCCACAGGATGTTGTTAGTGCTTTAATTCAGCTGTATTCAAGCAATACTCAAACAATACTTGGTAATGTTGAGCAAAACTAACCCACCACTGGTCCTGTACAGGTCTTGCATGGAGAAATTGGACGTATGTAATATATTTGCCTCCATAGCAAATGTAAAATGTCAATAACCATAACGCAATCCAAAACGTCTTGGTGTGTGTAAGTATTGAAGAACTTGTTGACTTGGGAAGTCAGTGAAGGACAGGACCCCAGACATACAGTAGGATACCGAATGATGAGGGGTATTCTGCAGACCACAGGCTACCATGTCCAGTGGGAAAGCTTCAGCTTCTATGCATCGTGTGGACTCTATTGGTGTATTCAAAAAGCTAACATGGGATGGGGTGTGATGCAAGGAGGACATATTCTGTTAAGACATATTAACATGTTCCATGGGACTTATTCCTGAAAGACCAGTGATTTCTACACTAATTTACAGGCTGTTTTTATGTCCTACATATATTGTACTTCATAATCTTCATGTCATAATCTCTGCCATAGCAGGTGTTGGTGTGGTCATTTAAATTTACAGTTTTGTGTACATGGATGCAAAACATATGTAAATAAAAATAGGTAGTAAGACATGAATAAAAAAGCGTAAGAAATCTGAAGAAAAAAATAAAACAGGATCAAAACCTTTTATCCACAGTTATTGTCCAAACAATCAAAATCATCCTATACCCCATTAGTTTTTGAGAGACATCAAAATTAATCTTCTTTCAAAACTCTATGTATCGATTATATTTATATTTGTCTCAGTGGACACTTAGAACTATTTTAAAGAGGTATTTATTTTGTCTGAATCCTCCTAGACAGTAGCCTGTATTTAACTACATACATAGCTAGAAATGTATAGACAGTATATTTATTTGTTCCGGGGTAAAAGGAGTGGCCAAGGAGCAGAAAGCTCCTTATACTCCTGCATAGTTTAGTTTAAAAACTATATGAAATAATAGTCAAGAAAGGCAAAGATCTTACTACAGAGTTACTATCTAACTTACTATAGTTACTTCTAAGTCTTAAGGTGAGGAAACAAAATGAGCAGCTGGTAAATGTGGATCTGATTTATACCACTTAATGTACTAACAGCTACTTCATCCATAACATTACATCAACATTTATTAGTTGAAGAACCTTTAATGAACACAATTATGTTTTCTATACTGCACTGAGTCTTTGTCATAATTCTATATGTGTTTAAAGTCGTCTGTATTTTTGCACATACACACACATTGGTGTGTATGTAGTGGTCATGGCTCTTATTGATGAAAATCTCCTTCTAGGACATAACATGAATATGTTACCACTAACCACTAAAACTTCCTTCCTTACTCGCTCTCAGTGGCAAAGCTGCAGCTGATTCTCAAACACCTGTCTCTCTCTGTGTCCTACAGCTGCAGCTAATGAACAAGCACAAGTCAGCAGTCACTTCTTCTTTGACTGCAAGGAAGTGCCCTTTTAGTGTTTTGTGTTTCTTTTTGTGTGGTCTAGTAAAAAAAACTTTTTTCCCACATTACATGCAGCAGAAATATAGCCATTATATCATCTATATCATAACTACAACATGACACTCCATAGTGTGCTGTTGTATCTAGTGCAGTCTGTGCCTTGATGAGTCGGGGCTTTTTTGGCAGCAAAAGAAAGTCAAACACAATATTAGGCAGGTGGTTGTGGTGTTTTTTCTTGCTTGTTGTTGTTGTTTGTTGTTGTTTCTCTCCACTGTCTCCTAGTGCTGTTGTGTAAATCTGTTGTGATTTGGTTCTATACAAATAAAATTGTATTGAATTTGAATTGAGTTTAGTAGTAACAGAGCTTCACATACTCCCAATGACCAGTTTTTGTCACGTATCTGAGGAAGGACTTTATTACCAGAGACACACAGGACAGAACTAGTTTCAAATGTTTATTTAAAACAACAGTACAAGGAAAAAGTTAAATGAGTACAGCATGGAATTCGTTGGGGGGAGACGGCATAGGGTGAGAGTGGAGGTCTGGGTGTGAACAGGAAGAGGTGTATGATGTCATGGCCAAGATGGCCGACCAACGGAGAGCATGTGGAACAGACAGAGGCAGAGGGAGACAACGAGTACCAGGAATGGAGGCTGGCAACAGTGGAATGAGTCCAGGAGAGCAATAAGAGTTTACAGAAGCACATTGAGAGAGAGTCCAAATACAGATCATGATAATGTTGCAGTGCAAAATACAATAATCAGAAAAATTGTACAGTTCAGAATAATGTACTGAAGCAGTTCAAACTATTAATCCAATAGACTGAGATCTGAGGTCAGGGGAATCCAGGTTATATACGTAGAAGACAGGTCCAAAGAGAGGGAGTCCGGCAGGCGACATCCACAACAGAAACAACAGTCCAGGTCAAACACTAGGAGGTCCACACAGAGTCCAAGCAGGAGAAAATGGATCAGGGGACACACTCACAGTAGCTGAGGGGGTAGACAGATAACAGGTCTGGTGAGGGGAATTGGGTAGAGACAGGTTCAGGTCCAGCAAGGGAATGACGAGGGAGTGAACAGATCAGGTGGGAAGAAACTCACGGTACATTGAGAATGTAACAGGCAAAGGCAGTGTCCAGAGGAGAGGGAGCCCAAACACAAAGGTTAGCAGTCCAAAATGATTTGCTGGATAGTTTACTCTGGGTTTGAGGTGAGACTGGAAGTGGAGCAGCTAGAATATGGATTTCTATAAAGATAAATTAGGACCAAATAGTATTGATTGGAAGTTTGACCAGATATATGTGTTGTTAGATTTTATTTAGAAAAGCAACAATAACAAATTTAAGAGCAAAGGAAACATTTAGCATTAATTTTATGATGTTGTGTTTATGGTTTAATTATTATATGACTCATATTTGTCATGAAATGAATTCAAATTTTAATGAAACACAGTCATCATGTCAGTTTGTTGATTAAACTATAAATGTAAGACAATCATTCAATAGAAATACATTTCATTATTGATCTGTCAGATATTTAGATTGTCAGGACTGAATTTGCACATAACTTGCTTATGTTGAACGAGCCTAAAATGAAGATGACTATGAGAGATAAGTGTTCAGATTGACCTAGACATTTACATTGCTTTGTTCCAATCAGATCAATTCATTAAAAAGATGAGTTTATTTAATGATCGTCAACACTGAGTATGACATTCATAAAGGCAATAAAGCATCAATTTAGAAATATCAATAAACCATGTTTATCAGGTTTTATTCTTTTAAACTATCTTTTTATTCTTTCTTTTCTGGGAAGTTAACAAAGCTAGACAGTGTGGTGCTATCAACACTAGATGGTGCTGGAAATACTAGGTATTTGTCTCATGAACATCCAACAGACCATGACATCATCACACCATCACACAGACCATCACACCAGTGTTACATGATGTTAAAAAAGAAGGGAGAATGCAGCCAGAGAGAACAAAGTCACTGCAGCTTGATGCTTTGTTTCTATTTTCCATTTGTTTGTTTGCATAAATTGACAGAAATCTGAAAATGAAATATTCTCAAACTAAACAAATCATTTTGGAGTTCTCAAATGTTGCTTTTCAGTTTGTCATACAACTCTGCCACAGGCTGTGTTTTCATCCAGTATTTTTTTCCGGCCTGTATGAGAGAGGAGAGATCATTACACAGAGTGATGCTGCCTCGTTTCTTACCACCATGAATCGAACTTCTTCTTCTCTTTCGGCTTTTCCCATCAGGGGTCGCCACAGCGAATCATCCTTCTCCACCTAAATCTATCATGAACATCTTCTACCCTAACACTAGCCAACCTCATGTCCTCTGTTAAGACATCCATATATCTCTTTCTTGGTCGTCCTCTTGCCCTCCTGCCTGGCAGCTCCATCTCCAACATCCTTCTACCAATATATTCACTATCCCTCCTCTGAACATGTCCGAACCATCTCAGTCTGTCCTCTCTGACTTTGTCGCTAACACAGGCAACGTGAGCCGTCCCTCTGATGTACTCGTTCCTTATTCTGTCTAACCTGGTCACTCCTAAGGAGAACCTCAACATCTTCATCTCTGCTACCTCCATCTCAGCCTCTTGTCTCTGTCTCACTGCTACCGTCTCTAACCCATAGAGCAGAGCTGGTCTCACCACTGTCTTGTACACCTTTCCTTTGAGTCTTGCTGACACTCTTCTGTCACACAACACTCCTGACACTTTCCTCCACCCGCTCCAACCTGCCTGCACTCGCCTCTTCACCTCTTTTCCACACTCTCCATCACACTGAACTGTTGACCCCAAGTACTTAAACTCCTGCACCTTCTTCACCTCAGCCCCCTGTAACCTAACGCTTCTACCTTGATCCCTCTCGTTCAGACACATGTATTCTGTCTTACTACGACTGACCTTCATGCCTCTTCTTTCCAGAGCAAACCTCCACCTCTCCAGCTGTTCCTCTACCTGCTCTCTACTCTCACTGCAAATTACAATGTCATCCGCAAACATCATTGTCCAGGGAGATTCCTGTCTGACCTCATCTGTCAGCCTGTCCATCAACATAGCAAACAAGAAGGGACTCAAAGCTGATCCTTGGTGTAGTCCCACCTCCACCTTGAACTCCTCTGTCTGACCTACAGCACATCTCACCACCGTCATACTTCTCTCATACATGTCCTGAACTACTCTGACGTACTTCTCTGCCACTCCCGACGACCTCATACAGTACCACAGCTCCTCCCTCGGCACCCTGTCATACGCCTTCTCTAAATCTACAAAGACACAATGCAGCTCCTTCTGACCATCTCTGTACTTTTCCATCAACATTTTCAAAGCAAAAATGGCATCAGCGGTGCTCTTACGGGGCATGAAACCATACTGCTGCTCACAAATCTCAAACCTTCTTCCTGGCTTCCACTACTCTTTCCCACAGCTTCATTGTGTGGCTCATCAACTTTATTCCTCTATAGTTGCTGCAGTTCTGCGTGTCACCCTTGTTCTTAAAGATCGGAACCAGAACACTTCTCCTCCATTCCTCAGGCATCTTCTCACTCTCTAGAATCCTATTGAACAAACTGGTTAGAAACTCCACTGCTGTCTCTCCTAAGCACTTCCACACCTCCACAGGTATGTCATCAGGACCAACACCCTTTCCACTCTTCATCTTTTTCAGAGCCTTCCTAACCTCATCCTTTCCAATCTCTGCTATTTCCTGCTCCACAACATCCATATCTTCCTCCCTTCTTTCCCCGTCATTTTCCTCGTTCATCAGCTCCTCAAAATACTCCTTCCATCTTTTCTGCACACTCTCCTGGGTTGTTAGTACCTTTCCATCTCTGTCCTTAATCACCCTTACCTGTTGCACATCCTTCCCATCTCTATCTCTCTGTCTGGCTAGCCTGTACAAATCCTTCTCTCCTTCCTTTGTGTCTAACCTGTCATACAGCTCATCGTAAGCTTTCTGTTTGGCCTTTGCCACCTCCCTCTTCACTCTACGCTGCGCTTCCTTGTACTCCTGTCTACTTTCCTCAGTCCTTTCTACATCCCACTTCCTTTTAGCTAACCTCTTCCTCTGGATGCATTCCTGTACTTCCTCATTCCACCACCAAGTGTCTTTACCTTCTTTCCTCTTTCCAGATGACACACCTAGCACCTTCCTACCTGTTTCCCTGATAACTTCTGCTGTGGTTTCCCAGTCATCTGGAAGCTCATCCTGACCACCCAGAACCTGTCTCAACTTCTGTCTGAATTTCTCACAAGTTTCATTATTCTTTAACTTCCACCACTTGGTCTTCTTCTCTGTCTTCCCTCTCTTCTTCTTCCTGACCTCCAGAGTCATCTTACACACCACCATGCGGTGCTGTCTGGCTACACTCTCTCCTACCACCACTTTGCAGTCACTAACCTCTCTCAAATGACCTCGTCTACATAGGATGTAGTCCACCTGCGTACTCCTACCTCCACTTCTGTATGTCACTCTATGTTCCTCTCGCTTCTGGAAGTAAGTGTTGACTACAGCCATTTCCATCCTCTTAGCAAAGTCCACCACCATCTGTCCTTCCAGATTCCTTTCCTTCACACCAAACCTGCCCATCACCTCCTCATCACCTCTGTTGCCCTCACCAACATGCCCATTGAAGTCTGCTCCAACAACAATTTTCTCTCCTCTGGGGATACTCTCTATGACCTCATCAAACTCACTCCAGAATCTCTCCTTCTCTTCTAACTCACAGCCAACCTGTGGCGCATACCCACTGACTACATTCACCATCACCCCTTCAATTTCTAGCTTTATGCTCATCACCCTGTCTGAGACTCTTTTCACCTCTAGAACATTGTTCACAAACTCCCCCTTCAGGATCACTCCTACCCTGTTTCTCTTCCTATCCACACCATGGTAGAACAGTTTGTATCCTCCTCCGATACTAGGTGCCTTGCTGCCCTTCCACCTTGTCTCCTGCACACACAGAACATCTACCTTCCTTCTCTCCATCATGTCTGCCAGCTCTCTGCCTTTCCCTGTCATCGTACCAACGTTAAGAGTCCCTATTCTCAGATCTATGTTCCTGCCTTTTCCCTTCTCTCTCTGACCACGAACCCTTCTGCCTCCCCTCTTTCTTCGACCAACAGTAGTCAAATTTCCACCGGCACCCTGTAGGTTAACAGCACCGGTGGCGGTCGTTGTTAACCCGGGCCTCGACCGATCCGGTATGAAAGTGTTATTGATGATTCGCATGGTTATTTTGGCCATTTTTACGCCGGATGCCCTTCCTGACGCAACCCTCTCTATTTATCCGGGCTTGGGACCGGCACAGAAGTAACTGGCTTGCAACCCCTGTGGCTAGATTACTTTTTTATCCATATTGCAAAAGAAAAAAGAAAAAAGGAAACATTTGCTCTCTAATGAGTCAAACACAAGTCACCTGGGTAGGTTTTCAGCTGTGTTTCCAGTGTGCAGTTACTGGTCCAACCAACCTGCTCAGTGTTTTTGCTATTTGTAGTTAGCGTTGTTCTTTTGCTGCCTGCTGTTCTTTCCTCTCTCCTCTTTTCACTCACCCTAATCCTGTTTTCTTCTATTAAAGACTTTGTGATTCTTCAGTGTTTCCACCAGTGGTGCTCATGTAGGATTGTCAGGTTTTCTACATTATTCTATAGACAATTATATTCTGTAAAGTTTTACCTTACAATGTAAAGTGCCATGAGATGATTTTGTTGTGGTTTGGTGTTATACAAATAAACTGATTTGTCACTAAATGCATTTGTGTGAAAACAATGACAATTAATTCACAGTTTTCTCCACTCAGACTTTTGTTTTGTTGATTGTGTAAAGAGGTTTGTACAATGTGCCTTCAGTTTTAACCAGTGCTTGTCAGCAATAGAAGAAAACCAGCTGCATCCATCTTGATTGCACCTGTTGTCAATCACACAGTTTTTCTTAGATCACAGACAAACAGCGACAAATAAAACGCAGTTTTCAAGATGGACCATGTAGTTTAGTACTTGCTATTTGGTATCTTAATAAATAAGTGTGATGTTGTCTATGTTTCATCTTCTCACTTCTGCTGTCAGTGTATAAACTTAAACGTACGTGAAACCTCTTGCATTTTCCCCATAATCTAAATTAATAACATGCATTTTGAAGAAGTAACAGTTTTCAAGTCTCAGTGATGAGTTTGTATTATCCGAGCAGTCATGCATTTTCTCAGCTAGAGAAGGAACAAGTAGCTTTGTGGCTTTAATAGTGTTAAACAGTCATTGGGTTGACTAACATGCTCATTTGATTCTGTGAATACATCGAAAACACTATATATGTAGGTGTAAGTATGTATGTATGTATGTAGTGTGAGTAAGTATGTGCCCTCTGTAAGTTTGACCATTAGTGATCATTTCATTACAATCACAAGCAGCAATTGTGCAGACAGTTTTTTGGTGACAGAATATCTGATAGGCTACTGAACTACTGAAACTTGTCACATTACTGTAACTTATGTAGCTTATGTTATTTGCGCCCCATTAAACCCTAACTGTGGTTGAGTGCTGCTGAAAAGCTTGATGGCTCACACATGACAGACTGCTTGTGCTGTACCTTCTGCTACTTCTATAACTCTGCACAATAAGGGCCAGTGATAGGTCCACGCAAGAAGATATTACATATGACTTGATGGGTGTCAGGGAGCCACTATTGGCTGCAGGAGTTAGTGCGACCTCTTTTTTTGAACCTGAGCTGCAAATATCAGGAACTTCACGCAAGATATACATTTTCATCTCACATCTACAAATTCAGTTTCTACCACTTAGCAATAATATCATAATCAGATAGCTAGCTCACTGAGCCTTACAGTCCAGAGTGGACTTCTGTCCTGTATCTCAGTTGTTTCCATTAATGCTACTTGTGTCGCCATAGTGGACCAGTTCCTAGGTCCATTTGTTACTCAGCTTAAAGTGTTTCCACATTAACTGTAGTGAGTGAGAGGGATTAGCCCGATGAAACATCACCTCCGTAGACGCCCAAAAGAAGGAAGACAGGCATCTGAAGTCAGCTCTCAGGACCTGTGGATACCCCAAGTGGGCCTTGTTCCAGGAAAGGAACAAGGGAACAGTCCCAGGTCCTACGCAAAAACCTGGTCATACCTTACATGGCTGGGGTTTCAGAGAAGCTAAAAAGAATTTTCAGAAAACATAACATACCTGTCTACTTCAAACCCACCAACACACTTAGAAACTCGTCCATCCCAAAGACCGGACTCCAAAACACAAGATGAGCAGTATAGTGTATGTGGTCCAATGCAGTGAAGAATATTCCGAACTGTACATTGGAGAAACCAAACAGCCGATGGCACAGCACAGGAGGAGTAGCACCTCAGGTCCTGAATCAGCTGTGTACCTTCATGTTGAGGACAAAGGACACTCGTTTAAAGACTGTGATGTTCAAATATTGGACAAAGAGGACAAGTAGTTGGAGAGAGGGGTGAGGGAAGCCTTTCATGTGCAAATCAACACCCCCTCTCTCAACAGAGGTGGAGGACTTGGACACATCATGTCTTCTATTAATCATGCTGCCCTTTCATTTATCCCCAAAAAGGGGATTTCACTCTCTGCATGACTGTATAGGATTAAAATGACAATAAATAACCTTAAATCTTGAACTTAACACAGGTGAATGTCTCCTTCACCAACACACAAGGGAGCTTTGGATGTCCTGGAACTGTACACATCTGCCATGAATGTATATAAATTAAAATCTCTGCGCAGTCAGGACCTCAGGTCCGTGTGTCTCAAATGAATGAGTCATGTTGCCGTTAACAGCCCCATTTAATTATTAATTGATATAATATATAAATTGTTTACATTTACATTTACATTTAGTCATTTAGTAGACACTTTTATCCAAAGCAACTTGCAAGTGAGGAACAAGGCAAGCAGACAAAATCTAAGTCAAGGAGAAAATACATCAAAGCAAAGTGCTATCAAAAAAGTGTTTCTGTTTCAAGAGATGTTAGTACAAAAAAACACTCTGTAGGCAAGAGACGGAGCTTTGAACTTGATCCTTGCAGCCACAGGAAGCCAATGCAAAGATCTGAAGAGCGGTGTGACATGAGACCTTTTTGGTTGATTGAAAATGAGGCGTGCTGCTGCATTTTGTAACATCTGTAGGGGTTTGGTCGTGGATGCCGGTAACCCCATCAGCAGTGCATTGCAGTAGTCAAGACGAGATATGATCAACTCCTGTACAATGAGTTGGGTCGTGTACTCCGTCAGGTAGGGTCTGATCTTGTGGAGGGCATATCTACATGACCTAGAGACTGTGGCTTCCCTTCTAAGACACAGGCTTAAAGAGACTGTGTCTTAGAAGGGACAATCATCACAGATCCAATGGTAATGCTGATGTTGTGTTGTGTCGAAGGTCTGGCAGGGAAGAATAGGACTTCAGTCTTGGGAATGTCAAGTCAAGTCAAGTCAAGTTTATTTGTAAAGCACTTTTAAAACAGCAGACTGACCAAAGTGCTTAACAATTTAAAATAAAATAGAATAAAAGAATAGAACATAATAAAAGTGCAATCAAAATGCCATTTCCAACATAACATTTAAATAAAATTAAAAATTTAAAAGAACTAAAAGGAATAAAATACAATAAAATTGTTAAAGCCAACTTCTCATACTGGGTCAAAAGCCAAGGAGAAGAAATGAGTTTTGAGCTTTGATTTAAAAACAGTCAGTGAGGAGGCCTGTCTAACTTACAGTGGCAATGCATTCCACAACTTAGGGCCTACAACCGCAAATGCCCTGTCTCCCCTGAGCTTCCTTTGTGTCTTTGGCACATACAGAAGCAGCTGGTCAGCTGACCGAGAGGGGGAGTGCACACATAGCAGCTCAGAAAGGTAGGGAGGGGCAAGACCATTTAAAGACTTAAAAACAAATAAAATAATTTTAAAATGAACTCTAAGATGGACAGGCAGCCAGTGCAGTGAGGCTAAAACCGGGGTAATGTGCTCTCTCTTGCGAGTTCCACTTTTGACAAAAATGGTTTAATTTTTGCCAATTGTCTCAAGTGAAAGAAGCTGGATTTTACCACTGCACTAACCTGCCTATCCAAACTAAAACCACTGTCCACCTTAACACCCAGGTTTGTGACGGTAGGTTTAAAAAATTGTTGTAAATGGCCCAGGTCTACAAGAGAGGACCCACTGTTGGCACTCGGACCAAAGACAATGACCTCTGTCTTTTTCTCATTAAAATGGAGGAAGTTTAGAGCCATCCAGGCTCTTACTTCATCCAAACATGTCATCAATGAGCCCATGGCAAAGCCATTCTTCTGTTTTACTGGAACATATATGTGGGTGTCATCAGCATAACAGGGAAGGGGCAATTATACTTTCTAAGAATGGAGCCGAGGGGAAGCAAATACAGGGAAAAAAGCAGAGGCCCCAAAATTGAGCCCTGTGGGACCCCACACAGGAGAGGAGCAGAAGAGGACTGGACATGATCAATTTGTACACAAAACGTTCTCTCTTCCAAGTACGACCTAAACCACTCAAGAGCAGTGCCACTGATGCCTACACATTTCTCTAATCGAGAAGTCAAAATACCATGGTCCACTGTGTCAAAAGCAGCAGTTAGGTCCAGTAGAACCAAGACCACATTGTCTCCAGCATCTGTAGCTAAAAGGATGTCATTAAAAACCCTCAGCAATGCTGAATCAGTGCTATGAAGAGGTTTAAAACTAGACTGGAAAACCTCAAGTGTGCCGTTTTGGTCTAGAAAATCCTACAGCTGTTTTTTCCAGAATTTTGGAGATAAAAGGGAGTTTGGAAATAGGCCTAAAATCAGACAACACAGTGGGATCCAAGCCTGGCTTTTTGATCAGTGGCTGGACTGTAGCATGTTTACAGTTCTTTGGAAAGACACCAGAGGCGAGGCTGCTGTTAATAACAGCAAGAACAGAAGGTCCTAAAGTAGTGATAACCTCTTTAAAAAATCGAGGTGGGACAGCATCAGTGGGGGAACCTGAGGGCTTCAAATGTTTAACAGTCTCGTGTAAAAACGACAGAGTCACTGGTTCAAATCGAAGAAAAGTTACAGGACAAAATACAGAAACTGACGGGTCAGAAGCAGGTGGTGATATGAGGGCCCTGACATTGTTCACCTTATTTACAAAGAACTTAAGAAACTTTTCACATGCCTCCAGACAAGGTTCTACACAGGCAGTCTTCGGGGCATTAAGAACAACGTCTATAGTGTTAAACAGAACACGAGGCTTGTGACAGTTTGACAGGATGATATTAGACAGGTGTTGTCTTTTAGCCTCTTTTACCACAGTCTGATAACGACGCCAGCAGTCCTTTAAAATTTGCAAAAACACTTGCAGCTTGTCCTTCCTCCACTTTCGCTCAGCTTTTCGGCACTCACATCTCACTCAGGCTGTCTGGGTTTTAATGGAGCCACAGCATCTATTACTGTTTGGCAGGTGGAATAAAACCAGGAGCAGAGCTCATCTGTATCAGAACACACAGGCTCTGGGGTGTTTTGATTGAAGGAGGCTGAGAACTGAGCGGCAGTGGAAGGGTTAATAATACGGACACTCCGAGCAGGAGCGCGGGACTTGAAGGTGTTACAGGACAGGTTAATGTCAAATAAAACAGGCATGTGATCAGAAAACACTGAATCACAAATCCTCAAGTTGGAAACAGACAGACTGTAAGTTAAAACCAGGTCAAGTGTGTGTCCACGTTCTTGCGTGGGTTTTGAAACGTGCTGAAGAAAATTAAAAGAGTCAATAAGGCTTAAAAAGTCCTTCGACATTGTTTTGTCTGGACAGCACATGTGTACATTAAAATCTCCAACAATAAGAACTCGATCATACTTAGGCATGATTTCAGCCAGCAGTTCAGAAAATTCATTAATAATGTCCTTATTATATTTAGGTGGACGATAAATCACAGCACACAATACAGGGTGCAGGCGACCCAGTTCAAAGAAGTCCAGTTCAAAGGTGGAGAAGGAGTTGGATATAGCTAGTCGGCTACATTTATACACAGATCTGTACACGGTGGCTATCCCGCCGCCTCGACCCGACGAGCGCAGACAGTTAAAATAACCACAGTCCGGTGGTAAAAGTTCAGAAAGAGCGCTGGACTCACCAACATTCAGCCATGTCTCCATCAGACAAAGAAAGTCCAAGCGTTGTGAGCTGAAGAAATCCTTAAGGATAAAAGTTTTGTTCGCTAGAGACCTGGCGTTTACCAGGCCGAAGCTGACAGGTGCTGGTGAGGCCAAGGTATTTGTAGTCCGGGGGGCCCGGCAGAGAGGCCGTAGGTTCTCCAGATTGACCCCGCGCTGCCTGGGCCCCTCAGAACAAGGACGACGACGGTAGTAGAGCTCCTCCCATCCGACGATAGGCACCAGCCAGGCACCAACAGGCTCCAGTAAATGTCGGGAAGGCAAGAGGCGATGAACCACTCCCAACCCATGCAGCAAGTCCACCCGAAACCGTATCAAGCAGGCCTTCAGCTTCACCAGTTTACCGCTGCGTCTGCCCTGGCGACGGTGGCATTTCCTCCGTGGAGGTAGCACCGCAGCCCGGCAAAGGTGAGCAGGTATCCTGGACAAGAAAGGAGGCAAACTTTCCTGACCATCAATGTCAATCCCCACCAAGTTCCTGGCCGAGACACGAAGATCCAGGAGCGTAAGGCGATCATACACCAGCAGAGCATTGGCATTTTGAATGACACTTGACAAAAGCAGGATAAACACAAACAAAGTCAGACATGACAGACGGCAAGCCGGACACTCTGGCGCCATCTTGGCCATCCAGTATATTCCTACATCAAGTTGAAGGTGTCTTTTTCTCATCCAGGCAGAGATGTCAGAGAGACATGCAGAGATCATCCGTCATCCGGCGGAAAGGACAGGAAGAGCTGTGTATCATCCGCATAGCAGTGATAAGAAAAGCCATGAGAATGGATGATAGAGCCTAGGGAAGAAGTATAGATGGAAAAAAGAAGAGGACCAAGGACTGAGCCCTGCGGTGCACCGGTGGAGAGGTTATGAGAAAACACGCCCCTGCCAGGATATCTTGAAGGTTCGTTCGGACAAGTATGACCGAAGCCAGGCTAGAGCTGATCCAGAGATGCCCAAGTCTGAGAGTGCAGTCATAAGAATCTGATGGTTCACAGTGTCAAAGGCTGCAGATAGATCTAATAGAATAAGGACAGAAGAGTTACCTGCAGCTTTTGACACCCGTAGGGATTCCACAACAGTTAGAAGTGCCGTTTTTGTGGAGTGACCACTCTTGAAGCCAGACTGATTGACATGGAGGAGGTTGTTCCGGGAAAGAAAGTCAGAGAGTTGATTGAAGGCTGCACGTTCCAGAGTCTTGGACAGAAATGGTAGAAGAGAGACCAGTCTATAGTTCTCCACAAAGGAAGGGATCCAGAGAAGGCTTCTTCAACAGTGGAGTAATCTGGGCCTGCTTGAACAAGGAACGAGAAATTGTTAAGAAACAACATCTGGAATGGAAAAACTACAGGTCTGTCCTGCCAAAGAATAGGAGTAGTGGAGATTAGGCCTGTCATTTTTTAACTTTAGGATATATCACTGGTCAATTACTTTACATTACTGCAGGAAGTGGTTTTGTAGTGGTAAATCAGAAAGAAAGTCCACCTGGTACTCTAGGAACTCTTATTCACATGGTGTGATCATATATGGAAATTTTTATACAGACATTATCATCTTCAACTGGCAATGATCCAGACTACACTGAACTCTTACTCTTAGAGGCCATAAAAATAACATATGGTTGGCATGTTGGCTGCAAAGAAACTGGTGGTCCAAACTCTTACACCGAAACACTGGTTTAACACTCTTCTCAACATAATATTCCACAAACTGTCAGATGCATCCATGTTTAAATGTTCCTGGGAATTGATGCTGTTGGCTACTACATATGTTAAAAATCTCAATAAAAATTTTACCAAAATAACTAAATAGCATTTTAACGACAAAGCACACAGTTGTGTTATTGAAGTGTAACACATCATATAGTCCACAATAATACCAGTATCAATTTTTAGGTGTTAATAAAAATTAAATTTTGCAATATAAATAAAATGACAGAGACCAACATGTGTGCATAGTGTGTGAGAGTGAAAAGAGCATGTCCGGGAGAGTGAATGTGGGAGAGATGTAATGTCACGTTGTTCTTAAATTTAGTCTTTGCTTAAAGTCTGAATGAAAATGAAACACACAAGTGCATCATTAAAATCTAAATTGCATCAACAAAAAAACTCTTTAATATAAAAGTATTAAATGAATCTGCCCTTGGGAGCAGTGTGTGTGTGTGTGTGTGTGTGTGTGTGTGTGTGCAGCAGAAAAAGCAAGAGGAAGTGTGTCAGGAAGCCCAATGAGTATGAAGTGTTTCTGTAGACCACAGTTTCAATTTTTTTGCTTTTATTTTTACTTCTGTTTAGTCAGTAATAGATTAAACTGAGGAGCTTCTGTCTGAATCATGAGAAGTCGACAGAGAAACTTTTACATTTTCACCATAGGTAAGACATATTTTCTAATTTCATCCTTGTTCTTTTTCACTTGCAACACATGTTATACACAAAAGGAGTTCTGTAGTCGTGTGAATTTCCAGTAAAATTGAATCAAGGAACTGAAAACCAGAGGAACTCTTTTACCATTTTTGAAATTAGAAAAACTAATGAACTATTTATTCTCTTATAGTATCATTTCTCTTGATGCCATCTTCTCCTGCTGCAGGTCAGTTTATTCTAGAGTATCATACATAAGATTCCTTCAAAGTAAAGCTTTATTTTAAACTATTACTTGTTATATTTTGTGCCTTGCAGGTGATCAGATAAGATTATCTGGATCTGGATCTACTCAGTGCTCTGGAAGAGTTGAAATCTATCACAACAACATCTGGGGAACAGTCTGTGATGATAAGTGGGACTTAAATGATGCCATGGTGGTTTGCAGAGAGTTGAACTGTGGTACAGCAGTGAATGCTCCTCAGTCGGCCAAGTTTGGTTCAGGAACTGGACAAATCTGGCTTGATGATGTGACCTGTTCACGAAATGAAAGATCTCTAACTGAGTGTCAGCACAGAGGATTTGGGAACCACAACTGTGGACACAGTGAGGATGCAGGTGTGATCTGTTCAGGTGAGAAAATCAACGTGCAAATGTGAAAAATGATTTGGTTGAACTGGTGCAAGTGACTCAACCTATTGGCACTTGAAGAGAGGAGGGAGTGAGATTAGTGGAGCTGTAATATAGTGCAGGACGATCAGTGAGTGCTAGTGACTGATTTCACTATTGTTCATTCTTTCAAATCTTCAGGCAGTGATTACTACCAGCACTGTTTTTGGTGAATATTTTATATTGAATTTAAGGAAGATATTGAGTCTGTGTTGTAGACTGTTGTAGAACAGTGTCAGTCAATTCAATTCAATTTTATTTTTATTGTGTCAAATCACAACAACAAGTCATCTCAAGGCACTTTATAGTGTTTAAGGTTAAAAACTTAAAAAGTAATTTGAAACCAATCCCACTTGAACAAGTTTTAGGCAACAGTGGAGAGGACAAACTCCCTTTAGAGCAGTGCTTCTCAAATAGTGGGTGCGATGCTAGGGGGGGCGCGTGTGACCCCAGGAAACATGCTTTTTGGCTGTACTAGAATGAAGTGTAATTGCACATCCACCAAAGTAGTCGGCAGCGGCACTCTCCTTGTCAGAGTGTGCACAGCGCATATTAGCTCTATGGTTTTGTTGCACCGAGTATGCGCACATACTGCACAGAGCGGGACGTTTGAAGTGTAATGAACAAACCCTCAAGAGACACCATGAAAAAATATTTAACAGGAATGAAAAGAAAGAGAGAAAGAGAGAGAGGTAATGAGAGAAACGAAAGTCACCCGAAAGCTAAGACAAGGAAATATGACGAAGGTTATGTAGCGGTGTTGTGATTAATTATTCCTGGGGAGGGGCATAACAGAAAATGATGGAGAAGCCACTGCCACACTTGCGTGTCAGTCATGAGCCGACTGATCCTGCGACAGTAGAAAAAATGATATTTCTCAATAAAAACCTGTAAAGACAACTAACTTGCTTCTGTAAATAATTATGTCAAATCAACCATACAAGTCCTAAAATGACGAATAAAATGACAAACTATTATCTTTAAAGGTTTTCTATTAAAACACAAAAAAGATACAATGTTTCTGAATTCAAACACTGATCATTTGCAAAGTAGGAAGGATCTCTAATCCTGTTAGGGATAATAAACCCTAACAAACCCTCAACTAACATTTAACCCATATTATAATTTGCATTGATTCTTTGGGTTAATCTGGAATGTGTTTTAGAGTATGGGAGAGAGCGTCTGCATATTTTATTGTAATGACTATATAATCATTATTTGGTATGAATGAACAAAAGACTTGAATGACCACACAGACTTTTCTGAACTATTCTTTCTGTCATGGGATTGAAACAATGCTTCAGTCGTGCCCTCTAGAGGTTGCTATGGCTACAGTTGTCCACCAGATGTGACCGTCACTGAGGCCTTGAAGCTTTGAACCTTTTTCAACACAATTGTTAGGAAAGCCTCAGTGCTTCATGAGGCTTCTTTTGGCCCCCACTAAACAGCAGGTAACAAAAAACAACAACAACAAGCAGCAAATCGGTCCAAAAGGATCGGCCCAGGTCAATAACAGATTGACAGAAGAAACCACAATACAAAACAGTTTCCACAAAACGTGAATATTTAACCTTCATGAAGAGAACATTTGTTGGACTGGATTTGAGTTAGTTATGTGTATCTCTGTGTTGTAGACTGTTGTAGAACAGTGTCAGTCAATTCAATTCAATTTTATTTCTATTGTGTCAAATCACAACAAAGTCGTCTCAAGGCACTTTACAGTGTTTAAGGTTTAAGAACCTACAAAGTAGTGTGAACCCAATCCAACTTGAGCAGCACTAGGCAACAGTGAAGAGGAAAAACTCCCTTTAGAGGAAGAAACCTCCAGCAGAACCAGGCTCAGGTTGGGTGGCCATCTGCCTCAACCGGTTGGAGTGAGTGAAAGGGGAGAGAGAAAAGAACAGCAGTCAACAAAAAACAACAACAACAAGCAGCAAATCAGTCCAAAAGGATCAGTCCAGGTCGGTAACAGGTTGACAGAAGAAACCACAATACAAACACTGGAAGGTCACTTCAGGAATGAATGCAGAAGATCTGGTGGAGAACAAAGGGGCTGCAGACCTGATTATATGTGCGAGGGAGAGAACAGGTGAAACTGATCAGGTAATCAGAGACAGAGACAGAGAGGACAACTAGTCAATATATGATCAAAACAGGAAGTGAAGGCTAAGGACTGTGACACATACAGTAAAGTACTCTAATTAACTTTACTGTTTGTTATAATAGTTTATCTATAATAATAGAATTGTATGTGTTGATAAACATGTTTGCCCCTTTTTTTAAACAACGATAAACATTTTAATATATTGTTTGCTGTCATGATCTTTTGACAAACAAAAAACAATTTTTAATTTCATCATCTGTTCTGTTCCCAGGTGTCAGATTAACTGGATCTGGATCTACTCAGTGTTCTGGAAGAGTTGAAATCTATCACAACAACATCTGGGGAACAGTCTGTGATGACAGCTGGGACTTAAATGATACCATGGTGGTTTGCAGAGAGTTGAACTGTGGTACAGCACTAAGTGCTACTCAGTCGGCCCAGTTTGGTTCAGGAACTGGACAAATCTGGCTTGATGATGTGGACTGTTCAGGTAATGAAAGGTCTCTAATTGAGTGTCAGCACAGAGGATTTGGGAAACATGACTGTGGACACAATGAGGATGCAGGTGTGATCTGCTCAGGTGAGAAAATCTTTGTGTTATCTCAACCTATTGGCACTTGAAGAGAGGAGGGAGTGAGATTAGTGGAGCTGTAATATAGTGCAGGACGATCAATGAGTGCTAGTGACTGATTTCACTATTGTTCATTCTTTCAAATCTTCAGGCAGTGATTACTATTCAATTCAATTCAATTCAATTTTATTTGTAGAGCGCTTTTTACAATTGACATTGTCACAAAGCAGCTTTACACAACCAAAGAACAGTACATGAACAGTGTATGTGTATGAGTCATAATAATGTGATTGTCCCTGATGAGCAAGCCGAGGGCGACAGTGGCAAGGAAAAACTCCCTGAGAAGGCAACAGGAAGAAACCTTGAGAGGAACCAGACTCAACAGGGAACCCATCCTCATATGGGTGATTACATGCTGTGTAGGCAGCAGTCCAGTATAACAGTTAAAGTCTTTTAAGTTAATATGGAGTCCAGTTAGTTATTGCAGGCAGACAAGTTCCATTCCTTGACTATCGAGCGTTGAGTCGAGACCTCCAAGAAACAGCTTCCGACGTCTGCCGAGGCCGGCACCGACATCATAGTAGCTTGTGACCAATCCAGTCTCCAAACGCATCCCATAGGGCAAACGGTGGATCCAGGCGACGAGATCTCCAGCCAGAAGTTGGGCATCAGGACGAGTCAGACAGGTCCAGAGGGCAAAGGGTGGAATGACGTGTAGCTCGACAGAGAGACAGGAAGAGGGAAAAGAGAGAGGGAGAGGGAAAGAGAGAGAAGAGGAGAGATTGCAGTTAGTTGTATTCACAGTCAGATAAAGTTTGAGGTGAATGTATATTTAGTGTAGTGCAGCAGGGACTCCGGCAGGACTAATTATGACAGCCTAACTAAAAGGGTGGGTTCAGAAGAAAACACAGACATGAGGGCGCACTGGGATGTAGAGCAACCAAACACTTCACCATCAACAAACCCGAGTGATCAGTGAGAGTTGGGAAGACAGCATCTAAACATACCAGTTCACCATAATGCTCTACGTCCATGAGTCCTTCCCAGATCTATTTACTCAAATGCTTGACTAAATAGGTAGGTTTTCAGCCTAGACTTAAACACTGAGACTGTGTCTGAGTCCCGAACGCTATTTGGAAGGCTATTCCATAACTTTGGGGCTTTGTAAGAAAAAGCTCTGCCCCCAGCTGTAGTTTTTAGGATACGAGGTACTGACAGGCAGCCAGCATCCTTTGAGCGAAGTAGGCGTGGTGGATCATAAGACACTAGCAGTTCACTTAGATAATGCGGCGCAAGACCATTTAATGCTTTAAATGTCAAAAGTAGTATTTTAAAATCAATGCGAAATTTCACGGGGAGCCAATGAAGTGTAGATAAGATAGGCGTGATGTGATCGTATCTTCTGGTTCGAGTGAGGACTCTCGCTGCTGCATTCTGAACTAACTGAAGCTTGTTTATGCACCTGGTTGAACAGCCAGACAGTAAGGCATTACAGTAGTCCAACCTAGAGGTGATGAAAGCATGGACTAATTTTTCTGCATCATTTAGTGACAAAATATTCCTTATCTTGGCAATATTTCTGAGGTGAAAGAAAGCTGTCCTGGTGATATTATCTACATGAGCTTCAAATGAAAGACTGGAATCTAGAATCACACCAAGGTCTTTGACTGTTGCACTAGATGTAACGGAAAGGCCATCTAGAGTTACGGTGTGGTCTAGATTACTACCAGCACTGTTTTTGGTGAATATTTTATATTGAATTTAAGGAAGATATTGAGTCTTTGTTGTAGACTGTTGTAGAACAGTGTGATCCTAAACCCAGTCTAATCTAACAGTCCTACAATAAGTCCTCCTCCATTAAGGTGATAATGTTGTTTGATCAATGTGAAAGATGCTGCTGTCTGACTGTAATATGTTATACAGAGAGGTGTTTCTATGTCCTAGCCTCATTGATAGAAATGTGGTCAAATGACTCCTGTCCACTACCAGGCACACAGGCAACAGGACAAAAATGGACAGCAAACACAGGATCCAGAGAGGAAGTCAACGAGAGAAAAAGAAAGCTAAAAACCCACAAACCAGAAGAGTAATTCCCAGAGACAGAAAACAGGTCAAACCATAGAATTGAACAAAATTCTCTGACCACTAAGTGTCAGATCAGGTCAAACTTAACTGACCTGATCTGAGAATCAGTGAGAATAAATTCAATTCATTTCAATTTTATTTCTATTGTGTCAAATACAACAAAAGTCTCAAGGCACTTTACAGTGTTTAAGGTTTAAGAACCAACAAAGTAGTGTGAACCCAATCCAACTTGAGCAGCACTAGGCAACAGTGGAGAGGAAAAACTCCCTTTAGAGGAAGAATCCTCCAGCAGAACCAGGCTCAGGTTGGGCGGGCATCTGCCTCAACCGGTTGGAGTGAGTGAAAGGGGAGAGAGAAAAGAACAGCAGTCAACAAAAAGCAACAACAACAAGCAGCAAATCGGTCCAAAGGGATCAGTCCAGGTCGGTAACAGGTTGACAGAAGAAACCACAATACAAACACTGGAAGGTCACTTCAGGAATGAATGCAGAAGATCTGCTGGAGAACAAAGGGGCTGCAGACCTGCTTATATGTGAGAGGGAGAGAACAGGTGAAACTGATCAGGTAATCAGATTACAGAGAGTTGAACTGTGGTGCAGAACTGAATGCTACTCAGTCGGCCGCATTTGGTCCAGGATCTGGACAAATCTGGCTTGATGATGTGAACTGTTCAGGAAATGAAAGATCACTAACTGAGTGTCAGCACAGTGGATTTGGAAAACACAACTGTGGACACAGCGAGGATGCAGGTGTGATCTGTTCAGGTGCAAAGAATTCACTTTTTTGTTTAATTTGTAATATTATGTTTTAACACACTGAACTAAAGTTCCTTAAAATAGTGTTCAGGCTGTATATTACAGGTTAATAGTAAACTTAGAATTCATGTTAAACTAGAAATGACCCATTAGTGTGAATCTGAGTGTGACAGATTGTCTGTCCCTGTCTTTCACCCACTGAGAGCTGGCATTGGTTCCAGCACTCTCACAACCCTTCAAGAGGAAAAGTGGTTATGATAACAGATGGAGAGAGAGATGTTAAAGTAGAAACAGTGTTAAATAAGTCCATCAAAGAAAACTTACATTTGAAATATAACATACTGACACCCTGTAGTTTTAAAAGATGAAATGATTAATGTATTCAGAGTTAAAAGTGAGGTTAAAAGGAAGAAGCCTTGTGATTGTCAGATAATTGTCACATGCCACTTATAATCCATGACAGTTGTACAAGTGGTTATCTCATCAACCCATGCAAGTACGATTAAATCAGGTACAGTGCAGCTGTAAGTCAACACATTTAATGCTGTAATACTGTGCTTCTCTTTACAGTGACCCTCCCAAAGCCCAACATCTCCATGAATCCTGCTGGTGAGGTTAACTGGGGTCAGGATGTTGACATCACTTGTTCAGTCTCAACTCAGCTTTTAGGTGGAACATTTATTCTGCAGAAGACATCAGGGTCATTCAGAGAGAATCAAACATCAAGTACCAACTCTGTTACCTTCAACATTCCTAAAGTCAACTTTGATAATGAAGGATCGTACCAGTGTCAGTATGAGAAAAGAACTGAAAGTCAAACTTTCAGGTCGGACCTGAGTGACTCTGTCAGAGTCTCTGTGACTGGTAAAAATGAACAATTCACTCTCATGAATTTAATGTTTCATCTCTTTGTGTAAAGAATGAAAGAGTTGCAAACAAATGAATTTAAATCAGAGACAGTGCAGCTGTAAGGCAACACATTTAATGCTGTAATATTGTGCTTCTCTTTACAGTGACCTTCCCAAAGCCCAGCATCTCCATGAATCCTGCTAGTGAGGTTAACTGGGGTCAGGATGTTGGCATCACTTGTTCAATCTCAACTCAGCTTTTAGGTGGAACATTCATTCTGCAGAAGACATCAGGGTCATTCAGAGAGAATCAAACATCAAGTACCAACTCTGCTACCTTCACTATTTCTAAAGTGGACTTTGACAAAGAGGGATTGTACCAATGTCAGTATAAGTACCAGAAAAGGAGCTCAATTGATGAGTTCAGCTCCCCTCAAAGCAACTCTATCAGACTCTCTATTACTGGTAAGAATAAGTATATTTTATCTGTTAAGAATGCTTTTATATAGGTTTTGAAAAAAAACAACAACTGGAAAACATTAGCCAAACAACACAGATGCCCCATATGCAAAGGACAGAGCAGAATGGTTCTTAGGTTAGGGTTAGTCAACATGTGCAACAAGCTACTCAAGATGCTTTATTAGTCTATAGTGCTGATAAAACTTTTGTGGGTGTGGTGTCATTAAGGCTCCTTGTGTTGCTGTAGCAAGTGAAGTTTCCCCTACACCATTAAAGCCATCATGTTAAAGAGTTCAGCCCTCTATTCTCAAAGATCTCTCAGAATTGCCTTTGGCTGCAGCAGAGAGCTGTTTCCAGTAAAAAGCTCACAATTCCCATGTAACACAGTTTGTCTGAAAAAGCAACCATCAACTGAAAAGTTGTCAATGTTGTTTCGGTTGTCAGTGTGTATTTTACCTAATTGTTCTCTTATTTTTACTTAGTACATCTGCAGACTCCCAGCATCTCCCTGACATCTCCTGATGGAGGACTGGTCCTGAGTCCTGAGGCTGCACAGGTCACCAGGGGTTCCAGCTTCGTCATCACCTGCTCCATTAACTCCATCTATCCTGACGGCCATTTCTTTCTCATCTTCTCTGGCTCCAGTGTCACCAGCAAGTCAGCAGTCGACCACTCAGCTTCCTTTAACTTCCCTGTAGCTGAGTATAAACACCAGGGCAACTACAGCTGTGTGTATGAAGTCACACTGTCTACACGGAAATTCAATTCCACTGAGACTGAATCTATTAGTGTCATCATAAAATGTGAGTAGACTGGAGACTTTAATTGAAACATTTTTACATTTTAGAAAGAATAACTGAATTGAATATAAATAATCAGGATTCTTCTGTTTATTCTGCCTTTACAAAAATTTGTTGCATTACATGGAGACAGAAAGAGGGTGAAAGAAAAAGAGAAAATAGAGTGAGGAACCTAATTTATATGATGTGTTTTTCACTGTGGTTTCTATAGTTAAATAAAAAAAGACAACTTGAGCTGGTCAGAGCCTCTACAGTTTGGTGCAGGGGTGGGAGGGGTTATCCATGATGAATGTTAGTTTAACCAACATCCTCCTGTCCGCCACCTCCTCGATGGACTCCAGTGTGCAGCCCAGGACAGAGCCTGCTTTCTTAACCAGTTTGTTAAGTCCCTTCCTGTCTCTGCCTGTACTGCCCCTGCCCAGCACACTCCATAAAGGACTACTGAGGCCACCACAGTGTCATAAAAAGTCCTTAGCAGCTGTCTGCACACATCAAAAGACCTCAGTCTCAGAATCAGAATCCTTTATTCATTCATTGTACAGAATACAACAAAATTGTAGCAGCCTAGGAGTGGTGGTACTATAAATCTAAAGTGTGTACAAGTTTACAATAAAAAATAAAGTAATTCTTATAAAAGTAGAATAAAATAGAGTAGAATAGAATAAGGTGCAGTAGGTGGAGAAAAACATAATTAACATTAATATAAATATTGTGTATGGAGTGGAGGTAGAGCTGTATTGCACTTTGCCATATTGCCATATTGCACATTGCAGTTATTGCACACACAAGTTGTCCATTGGGTGAAGAATAGAGGTGTATGTAAGTCAAGTCAGAGTGGGGTGTAGTTAGTGTATGTGTGTGTTCAGTATGGTGATTGCTTGTGGAAAGAAGCTGTTTCTGAGTCTGTTTGTCCTGGTTCTGATGGAGCTCTACCTCCTGCCAGAGAGTAGCAGGTCAAATAGGGTGGAGACAGGACGGGTGAAGTCATTGGTGATACTGGTCACACTGCTGAGGCAGCGTGACAGGTAAATGTCCTTCAGGGAGGGCAGAGGGCAGCCGATGATCCTCTGCATCTTTTCCACCCTCTGGAGCCTCTGCCACTCTGCTTCAGTGCAGTGGGAAAACCACACTGTGATGCAGTAGAGCAGGATGCTCTCAATGGTTGAGCAGTCGCTTTCCTAGGGATCACTCTGCTAAACATTAGTGCCACATCCTGTGCCTGCACAGTCAGTGGTTTGGAGCTGGGAGCAGATTGAGGTAGAGGTGGTGTGATTGCAGACTGCAGTGGTGTAGTCTTGAAGCGCGAGAAGAACGCGTTCAGCGCTTCCACCAGTGCAGCTGTGCTGGTCTGTCCCCTGAAGTTGGTGAGCTGCTGTAGTCCCTTCCACACCTGCCGAGGGTTGTTGTTGGAGAGGTGGTCCTCTATTTTCCTCCTGTAATCCAACTTGGCCTTTCTGATACCTCTCCTCAGGTCAACTCTAGCAGCACTCTACAGTTCTTTGACACCTGACCTGAAGGCAGTGTTACGGCCTTTTAGGAGTAGCCTGACTTCACTGGTAATCCAGGGTTTATGATTGGGAAATACCCGGATGCATTTCACTACGGTGACAGTCCCCATGCAGAATGTGATGTATTCCATCACAGCCTCCGTGAATGCTGTTAGGTCCTGGTGTTCAAAAATACTCCAGTCAGTGTGTGCAAAGCAGTCCTGGAGCTGGAAAGGTGCATCGCCAGGCCAAGTGGTGATGGACCTAACAAGTGAGGTAGTGCTCCTTCTCAGGGCTTTGTAAGCAGGGGTTAGGAGCAGAGAGAGATGGTCTTACTGGCCTAGATGTGGAAGTTGAGTGGCTCTGTATGCATGTTTAATGTTTGTGTAAACATGGTGTAATATGTTGTTCCCTCTGGTTGGACACTTAACATGTTGGTAAAAGTTAGGCAGGACAGACTTCAGGTTTGCCTGATTGAAGTCGCCATGTGTTATGTGTACACCGTCAGGGTGAATCTTCTGTAGTTGTGTATTGTGTATTGTGTCTGCTAACAGTGAGAGAGCTATGCTGGGGTGGTATGTAAAACAGCTGTGATTAGTACGGATAGGATCAGGTGGTTATTTTCACACCAGCCCACAAAGTCAGAGATGACCCCCCCTCTACTCCTGCTTGTCCCCCCTGGATACACGGCCAACAATGGCACTGTCATCTGAGAACTTGTAGGTGACAGTGGTGGGAGTTGTATTTAAAGTCCGATGTGTACAGCGTGAACAGAAAAGGTGAGAGCACAGTCCATTGAGGTGCCCCCCATGTTGCAGACTACAACATCAGACACACAGTCACGCAGCCTCACAAACTGTGGCCTGTCTGTGAGGTAGTTGATGGTCCAAGCAGCCAGATGTTGGTCCACGCCTGCCACCTCCAGCTTCCTCCTCAGCAGTGATGGCTGGATGGTGTTAAAAGCACTGGAGATCAAATCAAATCAAAAGACATGAGTCCCACAGTGCTCCCAGGGGACTCCAGGCCCGATGCTGCAGGTAGATGATGCCGTCATCCACCCCGATGCCTGGTTGATATGCAAACTGCAGCGGGTCCAGTGCTGAGCTCACCTGAGTGTGAGCCTGGGCAAATGAACTGAACCAGTTCTTTAACAGATTTGATTCTGCCCAGCCCCCAGTCTCCATCCACACGGCCCCCCTCTCCACACCTTTCCAGTCCAGGCGTCTCCTCCCAGCTGCAACTCTTCACACCTCAGCACCAAGCAGCAGCTGCCCTTCCTCCGACCACAACAAAGGCACCCCCCAACAACCCACAACTCCAGACCAGCCACCACCCACCCCCCTCTGCCTCACTCTGAACCAGGCCAGGAGGGAGTTAAGGAGGACAAAGGCCAGGAAGGCAACAGGCCCAGATAACATTAGCTCCAGGCTCCTCAGGGAGTGTGCAGACCAGCGCTGTGGACACTTTCCTGAGGAACAATTCTCCCATTTACTTTTGGAACCGGAACCAGGTGGCTGAGGACAATCCTCTCCTTAGCCTTAATGAGATGGGAGGGTAAGGCGACGGGTCTGAAGTGGTTCAGCTCCTTAGGATGAGGTACTTTTGGAACCGGTACCAGGCAGGAAGTCCTCCAGAGTACTGATACTTTCTGCAGGCTAAGGCTCATGTTAAATAAAGGGGTGGCAGTAGCTCAGGTGGTAGAGCAGTCGCCTACGAACCCCAGGGTGAGTGGTTCAATTCCCGGTTCCTCCTGGCTACTTGCTGAGGTGTCCTTGGACAAGACACCGAAACCCTGTAGTAGCGCTAAGTCAGTCTGACAGCTGTCCAACCAAATTTCCAAGTATACATTATTATTATTAAATATGGACAGGACCACCTCACAGCGCTGGTCTGCACACTCCCTGAGGAGCCTGGAGCTAATGTTATATGGGCCTGTTGCCTTCCTGGCCTTTGTCCTCCTTAACTCTCTCCTAACCTGGTTCAGAGTGAGGCAGAGGGGGGTGGGTGGTGGCTGGTCTGGAGTTGTGGGTTGTTGGGGGGTGCCTTTGTTGTGGTCGGAGGAAGGGCAGCTGCTGCTTGGTGCTGAGGTGTGAAGAGTTGCAGCTGGGAGGAGACGCCTGAACTGGAAAGGTGTGGAGAGGGGGGCCGTGTGGATGGAGACTGGGGGCTGGGCAGAATCAAATCTGTTAAAGAACTGGTTTAGTTCATTTGCCCAGGCTCGGTCACCTGTGACCTTGCGACCATTTCAAGCCTCACCATGGCGTTGTGGTCAGAGCATCCTAAAGGAGGGAGGGGGGCAGAAGTATATGCGTTCTTAATGTTAGCATATAGAAGGTCCAGAGTTTTATTGTCCCTTGTGTGGCAGTTTTCATACTGGGTGAAGTTGGAGAGGGGTGCAGGCATGGTTAAAGTCCCCAGAGATGAGAATCAGGGCCTGTGGGTGTTGTGTTTGCAGCTGGGACACAGTGCTGTGCACACGCGATAGCGGCATCAGCCGACGGAGGGATGTAAACAGTGACTACCAGTACATGGGAGAACTCCCATTGAAGGTAGTACGGCCGAAGGCTGACTGCCACCAGTTCAATGTCCCTGCTACAGTGTTGTTTTTTAACAGTGATGTGGTCCGGGTTACACCATCTGTCGTTAACGAACACCGCCAGTCCGCCGCCTTTCTTCTTTCCGCTCTGTGCCACACTCCAGTCCACCCGCACCAGCGTGAATCCATTAAGGGAGACCATGGAGTTCGGTGTGTCCTGGTTGAGCCACGACTTGGTGAAGCACATCAGGCTGCTCTTCCGGTACACGCACTGCCGACGCATTAGCGCCGTTAGCTCGTCCAGCTTGTTAGAGAGAGAGCGGACATTTCCCATAATAACAGATGGTACATATGGCTTGTACCTCAGTCTTTTCTCCCGGCGTTTAACTCCAGCTGGGAGAAAGCATCTTCGTTTTCTCCATATCTCAGGTGGAATCTCTGGCTTTCCAGTGTGGAGAAACTCAGCTCGGCTAAGAGCTAACAGCTGGTCTCGAGTGTAAACAATGGAACTGCATCCTGAAGGGTCCCCCGAGGCCGGCTCAAAAAGTTGAAAAAAGATCATAAAACAAAGTGCAAAAGTAATGAAGTTTGTGCCCTTTGTCGCAGGACTCCATATGGATTTATATAAAAAACAAAAAACACAAATAACGTGGAAGAAAACATTAAAACGCAAAGAAAAGAACACAAAAGGACAGAGCTGCTGAGACTGGCTGCCACACACATGGCGCCATAGCAAAATAATCACATAATCTATTCACTGATTGGCTACTTCTTACTGATATTTAAGATTAGCTCCAGTTCCAGCGCACTTTTGTTCCTGGTTTCACAACCAAAACATAATAAGCCAACGTCAGTTGGTAATCCGATTTTATACCCGGAATTTGGTGGAGAGAGCAAGTTGGAGCTGAGCTAAATGCTAATATACTTAAACACTGCAGTGTTCTACTACTGCTCTTGAAACTACACTAATATAAATCACATCATTTCACATTTGAAAAAGTGAGTCTGACACTTGACAACCACACACACACTAAATCTTTTTCATTTTTCCTCCCAGTGCCTTTGTTGCTGCTGGTCACTTCAGTAGCTGTGGGAGCTCTCTTGCTGGCACTGCTGGTCTTGCTGGTGGTCTGCCTGGTCTGCAGGACAGGACGACGAGCAAAGAAGCCTGCAACACTCATCTGTAGTCAATGTCTGTGCTCAACAGGATATTTTGCCATGTCAAATATAGACTTTCATCTAAGTGCTATTCATTCATATGTTTTAATTTGTTTTCTTTATGCTTGTGTTTCAGTGGCTGTTACTGACAACTATTATGAAGATGCTGATGCTGATGATGATGATGATGATGATGATGAAGATCAGGATTATGTGAATGTTGATCAAATGGACACCAAGAAGAAAGTCAAAGAGAACGTAGGTAAAGTGGAAGAAGAGGAAAATGATGACTATGTGGAGCCAGAGAGTGATGAAGATCACGATTATGAGGAAGCTGGTCCTGATGAAAATAACACAGAGGGCAAGAAGATCTGCTTCAGTGTTAAAGACTGCAGAGATGATGAGAAGACACTCAAAGAGGAATCAGACAGAGAGGAAGAAGAGGAAAGTGATGACTATGTGGAGCCAGAGAGTGATGAAGATCACGATTATGAGGAAGCTGGTCCTGATGAAAATAACACAGAGGACAAGAAGATCTGCTTCAGTGTTAAAGACTGCAGAGATGATGAGAAGACACTCAAAGAGGAATCAGACAGAGAGGAAGAAGAGGAAAGTGATGACTATGTGGAGCCAGAGAGTGATGAAGATCATGATTATGAGGAAGCTGGTCCTGATGAAACCAACACAGAGGCCAAGGAGGTCTACAGAGACAGTGAGGTGGTAGATGATAATGAAGAAAGTGAAACCAGTGATGACGAAGACGACTATGTCAATGTAAACGTGCCATTATGTGAATAAACAAATGTGAACATTTACAGAGAAAATTAGGGTATTTATCCAAACTTCTACTGGTCATATTGATGTGTTAATAACCACCCAGTTAAATTGGAATCATTAAAAAAACAATAATAATAATAATAATAAATAAACAATACTCTGCTTTGAAACACTGGGTTACAGGCTGGTACGTATGAGTATGACTTTCCAAGACAAATCACCAACCACTGCAATACAATAGATATGAAGTTGAAACCAGCGTGGTTTAAAGAGATGTGGTGGTTTGGTTTAGATTTTATCATCTGGAAAACTACAATTCAGGTGAAATAATAATGTAACATGGTCTGAGCCACATTCATGAAACTCACCAACAATCCTTTAGCATTTAGCAGACGCTTGTATCCAGAATGCTTTACAAGAGAGATCAGAACAAGCAAATCTAAATCAGGGAGACAACTTTTCTAGACTCATGATTTCAGCATTCTACTCAAATCTCTCGTCTGTGTTTAGAAAGTTGGGCTGTAACAGTTCTTCAAATCCACAGTTTGGTTCAGACTTCAGATTTTTGTTTTGTTGTCCTTTTTCTTTTTTGGGGCCTCTCAAAACAAGGATGATCTACACACTATACGGTCCCTGAACACTTCACAACACTGATAAGCTGCACTCTGTACTGTCTGTGAACGCAGCTGTGTGGTCTGGTTCTCACTTTATAATCTGAACCTGTGTTTAGTTTCTTATTATCAAAGTAACAGTTGAATCCTGAACTCCACTCTCTGTGAGCTGAATATGAAGTGACTGTCAGTTGTTGGTTAACAAAAGATAAAACATAGCACAACAAAAGTTGACCAACTCATCAGAGACTTATGTCAGTGTTGTTTTTACTTGTATTTACCATTTGAAATCTGCATTTATTTAAATAAATTGTACAATACGATGTTTTTGGAAAATATTATACTTCATTATACATTTTTTTTACACACACACACACGTACACATAAATACGCATGCATAACCTAGATAAAGCATGGCCATGACTTAAACCAGATGATCTCATCCCATCGTAAATTATGACCAGACTGAGCCGGCTAGTGTAATAATAACCCAGTAATTTAAAGCGGAGCAGAAAGCAGCCATCTTGAATCTTCCTTTCTATTTCTGTCACCGACGTCTCCTGGTTCACTGACACGCTTCTTTATTTTTGCAGTAAGCCTTAAGACGACTTAATACTGAATCATCCTTATCTTCAGACATGATGACGTCCTAATGCACTGACCAGATGTAGAAACACAGAAAAACTACTGTATATAACATTTTTACATGATGAATTGTATCTGTTTCGTCCCTGCACACAGTCAAAAACAAAAGTAGGAAATGAGGCTGCTGTCTTCAGCCAATCACATGTGAGATTGTTCACTGAACCAATGATTTGAAGGCAGTTGGACAACATGACGCCAGCAGCCAAAGATAGACGAGACACACACTCCGTTTAATCTTACCACACATACACACTTTGACAGGCTCCAGGAAATGTAGGCACTCTGAGCTCATCCCCCTTAGAAGCAGTGACGAAGCCTCGTAACCCGAAGCAAGACGGGCTGTGTTTACACTGCTGGTCTACATGTTCAGTGACGAACAGCTGCTGAAGTCTCACACATCACGTTTATATCTGTTTGAGAAAAAATGTGCATATAAACAATAAAAAGGCAGCTCTGTGAACCATAACAAGACATCACTGATGACTAATACACTTTTCTAGCTTAGTTTAGTTACAGTACTTATTGTGTTGAATACTATGACTTTGGAAGACAAGACCATATTTAATGGACTAGTCTGACATTTAGAGAAAAGCTGATTCACTGTCTTTCTGATAGTTACAGGACAACTTCACATTTATACTCTGATATCTTCATTTTTAGCAAATGCATAAAAGCAACATTTATAACTTTCTAACTCAAGTTTGTTATTTTCCCAACTTAACATTAACTTATGATAAATACAGTCATCATAGCCATAAGGAAAATACTGCTTACAAGACTGGTACAGACTTCTGTGGTTATTTAGAATTAATTACTGTAATTTAATTCAATTCAGTTCAATTGAGTTTTATTTGTATAGCGCCCATTCACAACAGAAGTTATCTCAAGGCACTTTACAGGCTCATAGTGGGCGGCCATCTGCCTCGACCGTTTGGGGTGAGTGGAAAGAGAAGAGAGAAAAAAAAAAGCAGGCAACAAAACAACAACAAGCAGCAAGAACATTGGGCCGGTCAACTGGATTCTTGAGATGTACAGCTCCAGGCCGAGGATACCTGCAGAAAAGTACAGAGAGAGGAAGACAGAGAGGAGGAAACAACTACAGGAAAGAGAAGACACAAAGTTAATGACATGCAGTGGTGGCATTTGCATTGATATAGGGGAGGGAGAGAGGAGAGGAGCTCAGTTTAGGGTGTCTGCCTCCCGAACCTGAACTGGGAGCTGGTTCCACAGGAGAGGGGCTTGGTAGCTAAAGGCTCTGCCTCCCATTCTACATTTGGAAACTCTAGGAACCCCATTAAACCTGCAGCCTGAGAACGGAGAGTTCTGCTTGGAAGATATGGAACTATGAGGTCTTTAAGATAAGATGGAGCCTAATTATTAAGGGATTTATAAGTTAGGAGAAGAATTTTAAATTCAATTCTGGATTTAACAGGGAGCCAATGGAGAGAAGCTAACATTGGAGAAATATGATCTCTCTTTCTAATTCCAGTCAGAACTCTGACTGCCGCATTTTGGATTAAGTGGAGGCTTTTTAATGAGTTACTGGGACATCCATCCAGGCCTTTATGTCTTTTAAGCATGCTTGAAGTTTGACTAATTGATTAGTTTCTCCTGGTTTCATAGATACGTTAGTGACCTTTACCAGTGCTGTTTCTGTACTATGATGTACTCTAAATCCTGACTGGAAATCTTCATACAACTTATTGCTGCGCAGGTGGTGGTACAATTGCTTAGAAACTACCTTTTCAAGAATTTTAGAGATAAAGGGCTGTAAGTTTACTTTGTCATCATTTTCACCTTTGAGTGGTACAAATGTGAACTAAACATCATGTTTTTACTACTTAGTGGCGTATTTCTGTTGTTTGAGTATATTTTAGAGCATGTGCTATACTTCTTTAACTTGAGTAAACCATCTGATGCAGCACTTTTCCTTGTAGTGTAGTACTTTCTTAGGCAGGTACTTTTACTTGTACAACCTCTGTTTATATGATTGTACATTTTTAATCAGTCTATTTAGTGACTCAGAAGACATCCATTAAAAAACCTCACTTCAACACTGTGAACACACTGGCTCACACTCGCTGGAGGTGCTGTTTACTGAGTAGAAATATATGTATAATAAAAATAATGCCATTAGATGTTCTCATGCTGCAGTGGACTAAAAGCATACGTGCTTTAGAAATCTGCCTTTGAGAGTCACATTAGGAATAAACAGGACACTTATATCTGCTGTGTTAACAGGCACACACACACACACACACCCACACACACACACGGATGTGACCGTGAGCTGTCTTTAGCCTTTTGATGAGTTGCAGGGCATTCCTGACCTCGCTGACACACACTAACAAACAGCAGTGAGCTTATGCGTTGTAAATAGCTCGGTGGGAGGGTCAGCTGGGGCATATAAAGCTCAGAAGTCCTGTGTGATGTGCAGAACACACAGAAGACACTCAGGAAGTTTTCAGTCCTCACTCTTCACTGGAGACTGAAGACATAAATCCTAAACAGAGGGAGACTCTTATAACCAGTAGTGTTTGTCTTCAAACGCTGACATGATGTCTCAACACGCTGCCCTGTCCAGCCTGTTCGCTGATGACCCTTTCTTCAGTCAGGAGAGGCGGCTGTGGCCACTCCATCACAAGGCCCTGTCCTCACTGCAGCAAGACTTCTTCAACAGCAGGGCCAAGCTGACCGACCTCCTGAGCAGCAGAGCAGCAGAAGAGAGCCAGTCCTGCTCCTGCTCCTCCTCATCCTCCTGCGCCGCCTTCTCCTCCACGTCTTCATCTCAAATGGGATTCATCCAGAAGATCAACCTGCCTGATCACCTGGACCTGTCCGGGCTATCTTGTTCCCTGATGGATGATGGACAGCTGCACATCCACACCCCTGAGGCCAAGCAGCCAATCAGTGACGAGTGTGAGGTGCCTATTCGGTTCAGGACATCTCTGGAATTTCCTGTTACCAAGGACGAGACAGAGGAGCAACACACAGACTAATACACACACTCCACACACTCCACACACACTGTCTGAATGAAAATGCACACTTAATAAATGAAAGCATATGTTTACACACACACATACACACACACACACACACACACACACACTCAATCAGAGTATGTGAACTTGTTAGGGAGTTCCTTGAGTCACATGCTTAACTGCCTGTTAGAATTAAGGTTAAGTAAAAAAAAACTCCACCAGCAAAGGAATGAATGCTACGTGAGACCCTGTTGGAAGCAAACTGTATTTGGTTGTGGAGTTTGTGTGAATGTGAACTATAAATGTTTGTGTTTTTTCACTGTAGGGACCTGATCTTTCCTCACACCTTCCTTCTTTTGATTATTCTGCTCAAGCTGATATTTATCTGTTCTCTCTCTGTCAACCTAAGAATGATCATTCTTTCTCGTTGCCCTCACCGCTGGCTGTACCTGTACTTACCTTGTCTATCTCTCTGTCTTTCCCGGACAACACACCAGCCTGTTCAGGACACAGCCAGCTCCTGCGCATTATTCATGTGATCCTATTTTAAATCAGTGGTCTAGGTGCCTTCTTGGGTTTAGTCCTGAAAACTATTGCAGACATGGAAAAACAATAAAGCTGTCAAGGGCTGCAACCAGATTTTTGATGAGGCAGGTGATGAGTCACAGGATTTGAAGAAGGCAACTGCAGCACACAAACCTGAGGAATGCTGTCGGACAACTGGCATCATAGACAGCAGGTCATGCATTGAATAATTTTGGGATTGTTACAATGTATATTATAGGTTTA
This sequence comes from Anabas testudineus, assembly GCF_900324465.2. Classification (NCBI taxonomy): domain Eukaryota; kingdom Metazoa; phylum Chordata; class Actinopteri; order Anabantiformes; family Anabantidae; genus Anabas; species Anabas testudineus. The sequence continues at coordinate 2,769,761 of NC_046617.1, read as the reverse complement.
GAAGAACTATTAACATGTGAAGCATTGTTATGTCTGTATCTGGACAAGACAACATATGACAAGTCCTGACTCTAAACTTTGAAAAATATATTTATTCCCAGTCATTCTTTCTAGGCTTGATTTCTAGTCATTTTTCATTCTTTCTTTAGCATTTTATTTTTTAATACGAGAATAAAATTAAAATGTATTCTATCAATGTTCAAGCACAACAACATAGAAGCAGTGCATGTTGTTGAAGTTAAATGTATTGATGGTTATTTTAAAAAGCTAAGAGAAGGGGTGGGGGCAGAAAGAAGGGTTAGCCAATAAAGAAGCAGGTGGGAGGGTTCAAATGGGAGTGTAGTGGAGCAAGAGGGTATGAAGTGCCAAAGAGCAAGTTCAGTCCCCCCAATAATAATAATAATAAAATATTTCTGTACTTTTTGGTCATTTCCAGTCTGGCCCTTCTTATTCTTTCTGCTAATGAGTGCTTTGCATCTTCTGTACTTCAATTTATAAAGTCTTCTGTGAACAGTAGATTGTGAAACCTTCACTCTGCCCTCTGGTGGTTGTTGCTGATGCCACTAACAGTTTCTTTCTTTACAGCTCTCACAATGTTTCTGTCATCACTTGATGTTGTCTTCTTTAGTCTACCCATTTGACCTCTGTTACTTCTAATGGTTGTTCTGGTTATATCTATGTTTGTGCAATGGCTCTGGTTGATTTTCCATCTTCTCACAGCGTAACACTTGCTTGTTTTTCCACCCATAGACAGCTCTCTGGTTTTTGCTCACATGAAAGATGGGTGGGTTCAAGTTGTGCATTGGATCCACATGTAAACACCTGGAAATAAAAGCTGAAATGTTGATCTTTTGATGTCAAACCCAAATATTTTTGGTCCACAGCAAAATTAGAGGAATTGGCCTCACTGTTCAAATACTCGTGGAGGGGAGTGTATATGTGACTTTTACTCTAAATACAATTGAATTGAAAATTTTCCAAATTTTTTATTTATTGTTATAAGTTACAAGATTTTCTTTAAGGACATTTGATACATGTTTTGTTTGTTTGTTGTTGTTGTTTGTTCAATAGTACTCGTCTGGCTCAATAATCTCTTGAGTTCAGCATTTGAGTGTAGCAAGTAAAAACACCAGCTGCATCCCTTAACTTTCAAATCACCCTCCAGAAGACCATTGTGTTTTGGTTTCATTCCACTTACCAAGATGGATGACATGTCTTTGCTGGATAATCTTGTCTATCTACCTGAAAGCTAAAAAAAACTATTAGCAGGCAACGATCTATGAAAATGGTTGAGGCACACTCACTCATGTTGACTTCATGAAGTGTGAGAACAGGGATCATTTTGAGCAGCAAATTCGTATTAGGCTCTATATTCAAGTGGTTGCTGTGAACAAAATTGACATTAAAGAGAAAGTTGTACTTCTCAAGCTGTTCAGACCTCACATATCAAAAAGAACTGCTCAAAAGCCATCAGGAATGTTGCATGGTACAGCTGCTACAGATGTACAGATGTTAAAAGTTAAAAGTCAAATAATTCTGTATAAGAAGCAAATGAAAAGAGATCTTCTTCAGAGGGTGCTATCCAGACTGTTACAGGCCACTGAAAGACTGGATGTGGACTTTTGAAGTTTATTGTTAACCTTTAAATGGCAGCTCAACCTCGTTGGGTTAGGCTGCCACAGGATGTTGTGACTGCTTTGATTCAGCTGTATTCAAGCAAAATTAACCAACCACTGGTCCTGTACAGGTCTTGCATGGAGAAGTGGGACGCATGCAATATATTTGCCTCCACAGCAAACAAAAAAAACTATAACCAATTTTATGCATTGCAAAACGTCTTGGTTTGTGTAAGTATTGAAGAACTTGTAAACTTGGGAAGTCAGTGAAGGACAGGACCCCAGACATAGGCCACAGGCTACCGTGTCCAGTTTTAGAGATACATCAAAATGAATCCTATTAATACTAATCTTTCCAAACTCTATGTAATGATTATATTTATATTTGTCTCAGTGGATACTGTTATGGGAACGATTTTAAATAGGTGTTTATTTTGTCTGAATCCTCCTAGACAGTAGCCTGTATTTAACTACATACATAGCTAGAAATATATAGACAACACATTTGTTTGTGTCGGGTAAAAGAAGTGGAAAACTCCCTATATTCCTGCATAGTTTAAAAACTTGTGAAATAAAATTTAAAAAGTCAAGCATCTTACTAAGATCATACTACAGAGTTACTATCTAACTTACTATAGTTACTTCTTGGAGTCTTAAGGTGAGGAAACAAACTGAGCAGCTGGTAAATGTGGATCAGATTTATACCACTTCATGTACTGACAGCTACTTCATCCATATTATTACATCAACATTTATTAGTTGAAGAACATTTAATTAACATAATTAGGTTTTAAACTTCACTGAGTCTTTGCCATAATTCTGTGTTAAAAGTCATCTGTATATTTGCACATACTGTACACATTGGTGTCATAGGCAGGATTAGTGGTCATAACTCTTAATGATGAAAATCTCCTTCTAAGACATAACATGAATATGTTACCACCAACCACTAAAATCTGCTTCCTTACGTGCTCTCCTTGGCAAAGCTGCAGCTGATTTTCAAACACCTGTCTCTCTCTGTTTCCTTCAGCTACAGCGAATGAACATGCACAAGTCAGCAGTCACTTCTTCTTTGACTGCAAGGAAAGTGCCCTTTCTATGTCTTGTGTTTCTTTTTGTGTGGTCTAGTGAAAAAAACATTTTCCCCACATTACATGCAGCAGAAATATAGCCATTTTCAGAATCAGAATCAGCTTTATTGACCAAGTTTGCACAAGACAAGCAAGGAATTGGATGTGGTCTGACTCCGTCTTTTGTACCCTCTGGTTGCATGAAATATTAATCATTTACATACTTAGTTGCAATTATTTACATAATATACAGCACACTATGTCACATGGGGTTATTGCACTGAGTCCTTGCTTTATGGGATTGGACAGTTCAGCTCAGACATGGCTTGGGGGAAGAAGCTGACTCTGTGTCTGGTGGTTCTGGTGGCTATAGCCCTGTGGTGCCTGCCAGAGGGGAGGAGCTTGAACAGTGTGTGTGGTCAGCAGTGATACTGACAGCCCTTTTTCTGAGTCTGGACCGGTACAGGTGTTGGATGGAAGGAAGCTCAGTCCCAAAGATCTGGGAGGACCACTTCATGTCCTGGGAGATTGTGGATCCTAGGAACCTGAATAAGTTCACAGTAGATACTGTGGTATTGTGAATGGTGAGGGGGAGGGGAGCCAGGCGGTTCTTCCTAAAGTCCAGTGTCATCTCCACAGTCTTGAGCGTGTTGAGCTCCAGCTGGTTCTGACTACAATGGTACTATAACTACAACATGACACTCCATAGTGTGCTGTGGTATCTAGTGGAGTCTGTGCCTTGTTGAGTCGGGGCTATTTTGGCAGCAAAAGGAATTCAAACACAATATTAGCCAGGTGGTTGTGGTGTTTTTGCTGCTTGTTGTTGTTGTTGTTTGTTGCCTGCTGTTCTTTTCTCTCTCTTCTTTCACCTCACCCCAACCGGTCGAAGCAGATGGCCACCCACCCTGAGTTCTGCTGAAGGTTTTTTTTCTCTCCACTGTCTCCTAGTGCTGTTGTGTAAATCTGTTGTGATTTGGTGTCATACAAATAAAATTGTATTGAAATTGAATTGAATTTAGTAGTAACAGAGCTTCACATACTCCCAATGACCAGTTTTTGTCACGTATCTGAGGAAGGACTTTATTACCAGAGACACACAGGACAGAACTAGTTTCAAATGTTTATTTAGTACAAGAAAAAAAGTCAATGAGTACAGCATGGAATTTGTTGGAGGGAGACGGCGTAGGGTGAGAGTTGAGGTCTGGGTGTGAACCGGAAGAGGTGTATGATGTCATGGCCAAGATGGCCGACCAACGGAGAGCATGTAGAGTAGACAGAGGCAGAGGGAGACAATGAGTACCAGGAATGGAGGCTGGCAACAGTGGAATGAGTCCAGGAGAGCAATAACAGTTTACAGGAGCACATTGAGAGAGAGTCCAAATACAGATCCTGATGTTGTTTGAAGCAGTTCAAACAATTAATGCAATAGACTGAGATCTGATGTCAGGGGAATCCTGGTCATATACCTAGAAGACAGGTCCAAAGAAAGGGAGTCTCTTTTTGTGGGATATCCACAACGGAAACAACAGTCGAGGTCAAACACTAGGAGGTCCACACAGAGTCCAAGCAGGGTAGGGAACAGCAGAAGAAAACACTCACAGTAGTTATGGGGGTAGGTAGAAAGCAGGTTCAGGTTAGGCAGGTCCGGTGAGGGGAATTGGGTAGAAACAGGTTCAGGTCCAGTACTGTGAGCAAGGGAATGACGAGGGAGTGAACAGATCAGGTGGGAAGAAACTCACGGTACCAGTGGGTCGGCCAAAGGCAGTGTCCAGAGGAGACAGAGCCCGTACAAAAAGATTAGCAGTCCAAAATGATTTCATGGATAGTTTACTCTGGGTTTGAGGTCAGACTGGAAGTGGAGGAAGCTGAGATAGAATATAGTTTTCTTTATAGATAAATTAGGACCAAATTGTATTGATTGGAAGTGTGACCAGATATATCTGTTGTTAGATACGAGCCTATAATGAAGATGACTATGAGAGATAAGATGGTATCTTCCAGCTTATGATTGGCTGAAAGCAACTGATAGAGGCATTGGCTAGAGCAAGGATAGTTAGAAAGTTATAGTTAGAGTGAATAAAATGAATAAAGCCTTTACCGTTTAGGTTGACCTGGACATTTAAATTGTGTTGTCCCAATCAGATGCATTTATTGAAAAGATTAGTTTATTCAATGATCATCAACACATTTTTTCTTTACTGGGAACCAGTAAAGTGGTTTCCAATAATAAAGGTGTATCATATGTTTGTGTAGTCAGCATATTATTTCAGGGTGGTAGCAAACAGGAGAATAAAGAGATGAAGGAATGACTTGTATGGAACCTCTGAGAAATTCTTAATTAAACATACTTACAAACAAAAAATAGACATAACTAAAACAATAATGATGAAACAAGAGTGAATATTGTTAAAACCTGTAGATGGACTAACCATCTGTGCTTTCTGAAAATGTGGATGTGTATGACGACTGTCATGCTCATCACCTGCTTCAGGCGGCCCTCAAACCACACTTCATTCCACTGTAAATTCCCCCTTAAGAAGTTAACAAAGCTACACAGTGTGGTGCTATCAACACTAGATGGTGCTGGTAATACTAGGTATTTGTCTCATGAACATCCAACAGACCATGACATCATCACACCATCACACAGACCATCACACCAGTGTTACATGATGGCCGAGGGGTGAAGTGAAACCAAACCTGGAGCATAAATTTGTGATCTCTAACCAACTATCTTCAGACAAAGTCTGTTTTTATTCATGAAATGGAACAATAGTCCTTGTTGTTAATTGTTTTGAACAAAGTTTTTTTGTCAGAGTACAGTGTTTTTCTAGGGGATGGTCTCTGACTACGAAAGGAGTTCATGAATTTTAGCAAATGTGGTCACTGAATGTATTTTGTGCGAAAGCAATGAAAATTTATTTTGTTTTGTTGATTGTGTGAAGAGGTTTGACAATGTGCCTTCAGTTTCAACCAGTGCTTGTTAGCAATAGAAGAAAACCGGCTGCATCCATCTTGATTGTACCACAAATAAAACACAGAATTTTCAAGATTGACCATTCAATTTAGTACTTGCTATTTGGGATCTTAGTAAATAAGTGTGATGTTTTCTGTGTTTCATTTTCTCACTTCTGCTGTCAGCTTATAATTTGGAAAACTGAAACTTACGTCAAACCTCTTGCATTTCCCCCATAATCTAAATGAATAACGTGCATTTTGAAGTTTTCAAAACAGTTTTCATGTCTCAGTGATAAGTTTGGAACCAGTGTTGATGTCACTCATGCATTTTCTCAGCTAGAGAAGGAACAAGTTGCTTTAATAGTGTTAAACAGGCATTGGGTTGATTAACATGCTAATTTGTCTAAAGATTCACTCTGTGAATATACAGAAAACACTGTATATGTAGGTGTAAGTATGTATGTAGTGTGAGTAAGTATGTGCCCTCTGTAAGTTTGACCATTAGTGATCATTTCATTACAATCACAAGCAGCAATTGTGCAGACAGTTTTTTGGTGACAGAATATCTGATAGGCTACTGAACTACTGAAACTTGTCACATTACTGTAACTTATGTAGCTTATGTTATTTGTGCCCCATTGACCCTAAGTGTGGTTGAGTGCTGCTGAAAAACTTGATGGCTCACACATGACAGACTGCTTGTGCTGTACCTTCTGCTACTTCTATAACTTAAACTCTGCACAATAAGCACCAGTGACAGGTCCACATAGGAAGATATTGCATATGACTTGTGGGTGTCAGGGAGCCACTATTGGCTGCAGGAGTTAGTGCGACCTCTTTTTTTGCACCTGAGCTGCAAATATCCGGAGCTTCACGCAAGACACACATTTTCATCTTACATCTACAAGATAAGATAAGATAAGATAAGATAACATAAGATAACATAAGATAAGATAAGATAAAATAAAGCTTTATTGTCTTTGTACAGTCACACTTAGTACAACAGTACAACGAAATTGGGAACTGTCCCACATTGATGCAAAAAGAGGGAAGATAACAACAAAATAATAATAATAACACAACTTACAATTGCCTTTCATACAAAAAGAACTATTTAAATATATATAAATATATAAAAAAATATCTAAATATATATAAAAAATATATAAATATATATAAATATATACATATATATATATATATATATAAATATAAAAAATATATAAATATATATATATATATATATATATATATATATATATATATATATTTATATATATATATATATATATATATATATATATATATATATATATATATATATATATATATATATAAAAATTCCCCTCTCACTCCTTCCTTGGAGTGGTCGTATTCCTTCAATCTTGGGTCCTCTACCAGAGGCCTGGGAGCATGAGGGTCCTGCGCAGTATCTTAGCTGTTCCTAGAACTGCACTCTTCTGGACAGAGATCTCAGATGTTGTTCCTGGGATCTGCTGGAGCCAGTCTCCCAGTTTGGGAGTTATAGCCCCCAGTGTTCCTATTACTACCGGTACCACTTGTGCCTTCACCTTCCACATCTTTTATATGTGAACACACACACACACACACACACACACACATATATATATATATATATATATATATATATATATATATATATATATATACCAGCTGGATAAACAGAATATACACAGAATATACACTCTACTCAGGAAACTAAACCTAAACCAGAAGTGTGTGTGTGTGTTCATGAGGGCTGACATTGACGTGACATTGCCCTATTGTAAATACTGTCCCTGAGTTTGTCCATGACATCAGCACCCTGAGTCTTTCTCCAGAGGGCAACAATTTAAACACCCGGTGTCCTGGGTGTGTGCAGTCTTTCATGATGCTGCGTGCCCTCCTAAGACAGCAGGTGCTGTAGAGGTCCTTCAGTGAGGGAAGAGGGTGGCCATTGATCTTTTGGGCAGTGTTTATGACCCTTTGTAACACCTTCTTGTGTGCCATGGTGCAGCTTGAAAACCACACAGAGATGCAGTATGTTAGCACGGTGTGTTGCGGTGTTTAGGACCAAATTGTTGTCTGCACACCATCCCACCAGCTACTGCATCTCCTCCCTGTATGCTGTCTCATCACCACCAGAGATAAGCCCCGGCACAGTTGTGTCATCGGCAAACTTAATGACAACGTTGTCTGGGTGTGTACTGACACAGTCATACGTGTACAGGGTGTACAGCAGAGGACTCAGCACACAGCCTTGTGGGGAACTGGTGTTTAGTCTCCGGGCTGTGGAGAGATGAGGACCCAATCTGACTCTCTATACTTTGTCAGAGAGAAAGTCTCTGATCCAACAGCAGGTGGTGGGAGGAAGTCCAATGTCCATCTATTTTGCTGACAGTCTGTCAGGTAGTATTGTGTTAAATGCAGAGCTAAAGTTGACAAAGAGAAGCCTAGCATAACAACCTTGTGTTTCCAGGTGGGAAATGGTGGTGTGGAGCACAGTGACGATGGCGTCCTCTGTTGATCTGTTAGCTCTGTATGCAAACTGCAGTGGGTCGAGTGTGGGTGGGAGGTAGGACATGATGTCCTACCTCCCACCCTGTCCCGGTCTGTCATCTACCTGCTGCACCGGGCGCTGACTCACCTGGAGAATGCCGGAACCGCTGTGAGGGTCATGTTCTTTGACTTCTCCAGCGCCTTCAACACCATCCGGCCAGCTCTGCTGAGAGAGAAGCTGGAAGGGGCAGGAGTGGACGGACGACTGGCTGCATGGACAACCGACTACCTCACCAACAGGCCACAGTATGTGAGGCTACACAACTGAGTGTCAGAGGTGGTGGTTTCCAGCACTGGGGCTCCTCAGGGGACGGTGCTCTCACCGTTCCTTTTCACCCTCTACACATCGGACTTTACGTACGACACCAGCAGTTGTCATCTCCAGAAGTTCTCTGACGACTCGGCCATTGTTGGCTGTGTGTCAGGGGGGAACGAGCTGGAGTACAGGTCAGTCATTGTGGACTTTGTGGACTGGTGTGAGCGCAACCACTTGTGCTTGAACACCAGTAAGACGAAGGAGATGGCGATTGACTTCAGGAGGAGAACACCACAACACACACCGGTGAGCATCCAGGGTTTGGACATTGAGGTAGTGGACAGTTTTAAGTACCTGGGTGTTCACCTCAACAAGAATTTAGACTGGACTCACAACGCCCTGTACAAGACGGGCCAAAGTCGCCTCCACCTTCTGAGGAGACTGAGGTCCTTTGGAGTGTGCAGACCTCTCTTAAGGACTTTTTATGACTCTGTGGTAGCCTCTGCTATCCACTACGCCGTGGTCTGCTGGGGAGCAGGCAGCACAGACCGGGACAGAAAGAGACTCAACAAGCTGGTCAGGAGGGCCAGTTCTGTCCTGGGCTGTCCACTGGACTCTGTGGAGGAAGTGGGTGAAAGGAGGATGTTGGCCAAGCTAACATCCATCATGGACAACACCTCTCACCCACTACATCGGACAGTGGAGGCACTGAGCAGCTCCTTCAGTTGCAGACTGTTACACCCTCCATGTAGGAAGGAGCGGTTCCGCAGGTCATTCATTCCAACAGCTGTCAGACTGTACAATGCCACAGTTTAAATATACATGTACAAAACCGGTCCATAGCCCATCTGACTGTATTGTTTTTTTACTTTATTTTTTATTTTATTATTACGTATAACATATTATATATGTTAAGTCGTAATAGTGTATATAGTTGTAGATTCTCGTAAAATGTTTATTACTTTTGTATTTTTGCACACCCTTTCATTCTTTTTGCACATTACTGTTGTTCTTTTTGCACTGACCTGCTGTAGCAATTGAATTTCCCCAATGTGGGATCAATAAAGAATATCTTATCTTATCTTATCTTATCTTATGTGACGTTGAACCAGTTTCTCAAAACACTTCATTATGACAGGTGTCAGAGCTACTGGTTGGTAGCCGTTGAGGCTGCTGATGGAGGTCTTTTTAGGCAGCGGGACAATTGTGGCTGACTTCAGGCATGGTGGGATGTAGGACTGAGACAGTGATGAGTTGAAAATGCTGGTGAAGACCCCAGCCAGCTGGTTTGCATACTCACTGAGTTCCTTCCCAGTCACACCGTCCGGTCCAGCAGCCTTCCTGGGGTTCACTGCCCTCAGCATACACCTCACTTGTATGCTCACTGTGAGACTGGAGCTGCTGCAGTCTGATGTTTGAGCTTCAACTGCCTCGGGTCCTTCCACCTCAAATCAGAAAAGTGGTTTAACGCCTCTGCGAGCACAACATCACCCACAGCCGTCATGGTGTGCAGGACTTGTAGTTGGTTAGGTGCTGGACTCCCTGCCACACATCGTGTGTTGTTGTCTCTAAAGTGATCATCAATCCTCCTCTTGTAAGCTGCCTTGGCCTCTCTGATGCCTCTTTTGAGGTTAGCTCTGGCTGCACTGTATTGTGCTTTGTCACCGGATTTGAAGGCAACAACACGTTGCTTCAGCAGGACCTGGACCTCGTTAGTCATCCAGGGTTTCCGATTGGAGCACACCTGGAGACGTTTGACCACAATGATGTTGTCAACACAGAGGTTGATGTAAGAGAGCACGGATGTAGTATGCTCCTCTAGGTCCTGGTCCGTCTGTGTCCTCAAAGCAGTCCTGCAGCTGTTGTGAAGAGCCCTCCGGCCATGTTTTCACAATCTTTGTCACTGGGGGGGCTCTCCACCTGACAGGGGTGAATGCTGGAATCAACAACATGGACGTGTGATCTGACAAACCCAGATGTGGTAGAGGGGTTGCTCTGTAGCCTTTTTGGATGTTGCTGTAGGCTTTGTCCAGTGTGTTTGCACTCCTTGTTGCACATTTAATGTGCTGATCAAATTTGGGGATTACTGACCTTAAAACAGCATGATTGAAGTCTCCAGCAATGATGTGCACTGCGTCAGGATGAGTTCTGCTGGCTGCTTATTGCATTCTGCAGCACATCCATAGCTACGCTAGCATTAGCATCCGGTGGTATGTATTCCGCAATTATCATGACGACGGTAAACTCGCGGGGAATGTATGCATGGTCTGCATTTAACAATCAAATATTCCACATCTTGGGAACAGTAGCTGTCTACAGTCGTTGCATTTCTGGACCAGTTGTCATTGATGTAGTCGGATAACCCCTCTCCTCTGCTCTTACCGGAGTCACCGTTCCTGTCGTGGCGGTAGACCACTAGCTCAATAGCCAGCAACTACACTGCACTGCAGCCTGCTCTGATGTGGTTTAGGCAGCAGTTGCTGATTTGCTCCAGACTGGTCCAGAGTGGACTTCTCTCCTGTATCTCAGTCAGTTCCATTAATGCTACTTGTGCCACCATAGTGGACCAGTTCCTAACACCGTACTTGTTACTCAGCTTAAAGTGTGTCCACATTCACTGCAGTGAGTGAGAGGGATGTCAGGGTCCCAAGCTGAGATATAGACTATACAGTATATTTCCACATGTTAGCACCATTAATTACAGTAAATTATTACAGATATCTCACATTTGCAAAAACCAATATATATATATATATATATATATATATATATATATATATATATATATATATATATATATATATATATATATATAGTAACAAAAGTGAAAACCAAATACCTATCTAGCCAACAGATATCTAGATGTCTGGGTCCAGCAAGTAGTATATCGTTATGTTTCTTGTATCATTTTCTTTTCTAGAAATGTTTTGTCTTGTGTTATGTCATCGCTGTAGCATCAAGATCCCAAAAGAGTTCATCCCATTTAATTATTAATTTATATAATATATAAATTGTTGAGAAACAACATCTGAAATAGAAAAATCCACGTCTTTCCTGCCAAGGAGTAGGGGGGGTGGAGGTTAGGCCCGTCCTTTTTTAACTTTAGGATATTATACTACTATACTTATAGGGAACAATAACATATTTCACAAATCTTTATCTATTTGGAGGAATAATAATTTACTATCAGGAGGAAAAACCTTTCATTCAGGCAATGAAATGATTTCGAAGTATTCGTCAAACTTAATGGAAAGGATTTTTTTATTATCTTTTGTGTCACACAGTTTAACATTGAGCATTAAGCATTCTTTGTTTTTCTATCTTAGACTCAGATGAAACAGGCCAATGATCTGGAAGATCACCCATTTCTTACTTGGTTCTTGGTGACACCAAAATAAAATGTGTCCTTTTTGTATAATAACTTTATTTTATACTTTAAAGTTTTAATCTCTGAAATAAAAGAATGGGAAAAATCTAGGTCCTGTGTTCTATATCTATGTCCAAGAAACCTTGACTAGGACATAGTTTGGTCCAATAGTGACAGGACATCACATAATCCCAATCACCAGTTTATACATTTTAAGTTCTGTCATGGTGCCTTAGTGACATGCCAAGTTGAGATATCAGATGAAGCTGTGTACATATGTGAACTGTACATTCTGACCACCTGGTACTCTAGCAACTCTAAGTCACATTGTGTGATCATGTTTGGAAACTTTTATACAGACATTATCATCTTTAACCAGCATTGATCCAGACTCTTACTCTCATAATCCATATAAATAAGATATGTCTGGCATGTTGGCTGCAAAGAAACTGGTGGTCCAAGCTTGGCTAGAAAATCTTACACTGAAACACTGGATTTACACTCGTCTTAAGATAATATTCCACAAACTGTCAGATGCATCCATGTTTTAATGTTCCTGGGAATTGATGCTGTTGGCTACTACATATGTTAAAAATCTCAATAAAAATTTTACCAAAATAAATAAATAGCAACAACAAAGCACACAGTTGTGTTATTGAAGTGTAACACATCATATAGTCCACAATAATACCAGTATCAATTTTTACATGTTAATAAAAATGTCATTTTACAATATAAATAATATGGCAAAGACCAACATGTGTGCATAGTGTGTGAGAGTGAGAGCAGCATGTACGGGAGAGTGAATGTGGGAGAGATTACAAAGTAATGTCAAGTTGTTTTTAAATTTAGTCTTTGCTTAAAGTCTGAGTGAAAATGAAACTAACACACAAGTGTGTCATTAAACTATAATTGGCATCAACAAAAATAAACTAAAATAAAGCGTGCACATACACTTAATTCCCTGAATATTTGAGAAAGCTGCTTTCTCTGAGTAACCTGGTCACTTATGTATCAGTCAAAGTCAGTAACTCACTGGAACAGAAGGATGGAAAATATCTTTTAGTTTTCACTAATGAATTCTGCTGCTGATCAAAACGTTTTATACCATAAGATGTAACTATGGAAAATAAAAGTAATAAATGTCTCTGTCCTTGGGAGCAGTGTGTGTGTGTGTGTGTGTGCGTGTGTGTGTGTTAGAGAAAAAAAGCTGCAAAAGAGGAAGTGTGGCAGGAAGCCCAACGAGTATGAACTGTGTCTGTAGACCACAGTTAAATTTCTTTGGTTTTATTTTTACTTCTGTTTAGTCAGTAATAGATGAAACTGAGGAGCTTCTGTCTGAATCAAGATGAGAAGTCGACAGAGAAACCTTCACTTTTTCACCATGGGTAAGACATATTTTCCAATTTAATTCTTGTTCTTTTTCACTTGCAGCACACGTTATACATAAATTCAATTCAATTCAATTCAATTTTATTTGTAGAGCGCTTTTTACAATTGACATTGTCACAAAGCAGCTTTACAGAACCAAAGAACAGTACATGAACAGTGAATGTGTAAGAATTATAATAATCAGATTGTCCCTGATGAGCAAGCCGAGGGCGACAGTGGCAAGGAAAAACTCCCTGAGAAGGCAACAGGAAGAAACCTTGAGAGGAACCAGACTCAACAGGGAACCCATCCTCATATGGGTGATTACATGCTGTGTAGGCAGCAGTCCAGTATAACAGTTAATGTCTTTAAGTTAATGTGGAGTCCAGTTAGTTATTGCAGGCAGACTTGTTCCATTCCTTGACTATCGAGCGTTGAGTCGAGACCTCTGAGAAACAGCTGCCGACGTCCGCCGAGGCCAGGACCGACATCATAGTAGCTTGTGACCAATCCAGTCTCCAAACGCATCCCATAGGGCAAACGGTGGATCCAGGCGACGAGATCTCCAGCCAGAAGTTGGGCATCAGGACGAGTCAGACAGGTCCAGAGGGCAAAGGGTGGAATGACGTGTAGCTCGACAGAGAGACAGGAAGAGGGAAAAGAGAGAGGGAGAGGGAAAGAGAGAGAAGAGGAGAGATTGCAGTTAGTTGTATTCACAGTCAGATAAAGTTTGAGGTGAATGTATATTTAGAATAGTGCAGCAGGGACTCCGGCAGGACTAATTATGACAGCCTAACTAAAAGGGTGGGCCAGAAGGAAACACAGACATCAGGGCTCCCTGGGATATAGAGCAACCGAACACTTCACCATCAACAAACCTGAGTGATCAGTGAGAGTTGGGAAGACAGCATCTAAACATACCAGTTCACGATAATGCTCTACGTCCATGAGTCCTTCCCAAATCTATTTACAAAATGCTTGACTAAATAGGTAGGTTTTCAGCCTAGACTTAAACACTGAGACTGTGTCTGAGTCCCGAATGCTATTTGGAAGGCTATTCCATAACTTTGGGGCTTTGTAAGAAAAGGCTCTGCCCCCAGCTGTAGTTTTTATGATACGAGGCACTTACAGGTAGCCAGCATCCTCTGATCGAAGTAGGCGTGGTGGATCATAAGACACTAGCAGTTCACTTAGATAATGCGGCGCAAGACCATTTAATGCTTTAAATGTCAAAAGTAGTATTTTAAAATCAATGCGAAATTTCACGGGGAGCCAATGAAGTGTAGATAAGATAGGCGTGATGTGCTCGTATCTTCTGGTTCTAGTGAGGACTCTCGCTGCTGCATTTTGAACTAACTGAAGCTTGTTTATGCACCTGGTTGAACAGCCAGACAGTAAGGCATTACAGTAGTCCAACCTAGAGGTGATGAAAGCATGGACTCATTTTGCAGCGTTGTTTAGTGACAAAATATTCCTTATCTTGGCAATATTTCTGAGGTGAAAGAAAGCTGTCCTGGTGATATTATCTACATGAGCTTCAAATGAAAGACTGGAATCTAGAATCACACCAAGGTCTTTTACTGTTGCACTAGATGTAACAGAAAGGCCATCCAGAGTTACGGTGTGGTCTAACATCTTGCTTCTAGCTGCAGATGATCCTATAACTAGTACTTCTGTCTTATCAGGATTTAGCAGAAGGAAGTTAATTAGCATCCAGTCTCGTATATCCTTTACACATTGCTCAACTTTATTAAGCTGTTTGATCTCATTTGGTTTGATGAAACATATAACTGTGTGACGTCAGCATAACAATGAAAGTTAATACCATGCTTACGGATAATGTTGCCCAGAGGAAGCATGTAGAGGGAAAAAAGCAGGGGGCCTAAAACTGAACCCTGTGGAACACCAAACTCCACTGGAGAGCATGTGGAGTAATCGCCATTTAGATCTACATACTGATAACGATCAGTCAAATAGGACCTAAGCCAGGAGAGGGCCGTTCCCTTAATTCCAACAACATTTTCTAGTCTGTGAAGGAGAATACTATGGTCAATGGTGTCAAAAGCTGCACTGAGGTCGAGTAGCACAAGCATAGAGACACTACCCTGATCAGAGGCCAATAGGAGGTCATTTACTACTTTAACAAGTGCCGTCTCTGTGCTGTGATGAGGCCTAAATCCTGACTGATAGAGTTCGTGTATGTTATTTCTATGAAGATACGAGGATAGCTGCCCAGCTACTATCTTTTCGAGAATCTTTGAGATAAAGGGGAGGTTTGATATCGGCCTGTAATTGGACAGCTGACAAGGGTCGAGATCAGGTTTCTTGATTAGCGGTTTAATAACTGCTAATTTAAAACACTTTGGGACATACCCACAGCTGAGTGAGGAATTTATGATTGTCAGCAGGGGTTCTATTATTTCTGGCACTATCTGTTTTAGAAAGTGTGTTGGTGTAGGGTCTAATGTACAGGTTGAAGATTTTGCAGAAGAGATGAGTGAAATTAGTTCATTCTCTTCAAGGGGAGTAAAGTATTCTAGGTACTGATCTGCTGAGGTTAGCTCGTCACCTGCGTCAACTAAATTGTCTGGTTTTAAAGCTTGAATTTTATGCCTTATATTTACAATTTTGTTATTGAAAAAGTTCATGAAGTCCTCACTACTGCACAACGTTGTTGTGGAGATATCTGCAGTGGTCTTCTTTCTAGTTAATTTGGCTACTGTATTAAATAAAAATCTAGGGTTATTTTTGTTGTTTTCTATGAGAGTGGAGAGATAAGTTGATCTAGCTGCACTAAGAGCTTTTTTGTAGTTCAGGATGCTCTCCTTCCACGCTATCTGAAATACTAACAATTTAGTTTGGCGCCATTTACGTTCTAACATTCGAGCTGTCTGTTTTAAGACGCGCGTGTCATCGTTATACCAAGGAGCAAGTTTCTTATCTCTGATGACTTTTCTTTTAACTGGAGCTACATTATCTAAGGTATAACGGAATGACGACTCTAGATATTCAGTCGCCTGGTCTAGTTCTGTGGTGTCAGACGGTGATCCAATCAAAGTTGATAACTCTGGAAGATTACTGATAAAGCTCTGTGCGGTAGTTGATGTAAATGTACGTTTAATGCGATAGGGCGGCGCTGAGTATACATTATTAATATGACACACTGTAGTTGAAACAAGATAGTGGTCTGAGATAACTTCAGACAGTGGGAGCGTAAGTAAATTTCTTATTCTTAAACCGAAGGATATTATTAAATCTAACATGTGACCCGCTTTATGAGTGGGTCCTACTACACACTGATCTACTCCTAGCGAGTCCAATATGGACATAAATGCTGTTCTCAGTGGGTCTTCTGGATTCTCAAAGTGAATATTAAAATCTCCAGCAATTAACGCTTTGTCTACAGAAACAACTAGGTTAGAAAGGAAATCTGCAAATTCACAAAGAAATTCAGAGTAGGGCCCTGGGGGTCTGTAAATGATAATTAGCGAGAAAGAGTTCTGTAGTCGTGAGTTTCCACTAAAATTTAATCAAGGACCTGAAAACCAGAGGAACTGTTTCAGCACTATTTAAATTAGAAAAAGTAACGAACTATTTATTCTCTTATAGTGTCTTTTCTCTTGATGCCATCTTCTCCTGCTGCAGGTCAGTTTATTCTAATGTGTCAAACATAAGATTTCTTAAGTAAAGCTTAATATAAAATTATTACTTGTTATATTTTGTGCCCTGCAGGTGTTCAGATAAGATTATCTGGATCTGGATCTACTCAGTGTTCTGGAAGAGTTGAAATCTATCACAACAACATCTGGGGAACAGTTTGTGATGACAGCTGGGACTTAAATGATACCATGGTGGTTTGCAGAGAGTTGAACTGTGGTACAGCACTGGATGCTACTCAGTCGGCCCAGTTTGGTGAAGGAACTGGACAAATCTGGCTTGATGATGTGGCCTGTTCAGGAAATGAATGGTCTCTAACTGAGTGTCAGCACAATGGATTTGGGAACAACAACTGTGGACACAGTGAGGATGCAGGTGTGATCTGTTCAGGTGCAAAGAACTTACTTTTTTGTTTATTTTGTAATATTGTGTTTTAACAGAATGAACAAAAGTTCCTTCAAATAGTGTTCAGGCTGTTTTTTACAGGTTAGTAGTAAAATTAGTTAGTAAAATTCATGTTAAACTAGAAATGGCCCATTAGTGTGAATCTGAGTGGGACTGGTTGTCTGTCTCTGTATGCCAGCTGTGTCATAGACTGGGTGTCCAGGGGTACCCTGTCTTTGCTGTCTCTGACAGCTGGTATTGGTTCCAGCACTCCCACAACCCTTCAAGAGGAAAAGTGGTTATGATAACAGATGGAGAGAGAGATGTTAAAGTAAAAACACTGTTAAATAAGTCCTTCACAGAAAATCTATATTTAAAATATAAAATACTGACAGCCTGTAGTTTTAAAAGATGAAATGGTTAATACATTCAGCACATAGAGTTAAAGGTGAGGTTTAAAGGAAGAAGCCTTGTGATTGTCAGATAATTGTCATATGCCACTTATAATCCATGACAGTTGTTCAAGTGGTTATCTCATCAACCCATGCTCTGAAAAACTAAGTAAGTACAACAACCAAAGTGAATGCTTTAATGCTTTATTAAGGCTCCTTGTGTTGCTGTAGCAAGTGAAGTTTCCCCTACATCATTAAAGTCATATTAAACAGTTCAGCCCTCTATTCTCAAAGATCTCTCAGAATTGCCTTTGGCTGCAGCAGAGAGCTGTTTCCAGTGATGTTCTCACAATTCCCATGTAACACAGTTTGTCTAAACAAACAACCATCAACTGTCAAGTTGTCAATGTTGTTTCACTTGTCTGTATGTATTTTACCCACTTGTTGTCTTTCTCTTTTCACCTAGTACACCTGCAGACTCCCAGCATCTCCCTGACATCTCCTGATGGAGGACTGGTCCTGAGTCCTGAGGCTGCACAGGTCACCAGGGGTTCCAGCTTCGTCATCACCTGCTCCATTAACTCCAGTTATCCTGACAGCCGTTTCTTTCTCATCTCCTCTGGCTCCAGCGTCACCAGCAAGTCAGCAGTCGACCACTCAGCTTCCTTTAACTTCCCTGTAGCTGAGTATAAACACCAGGGCAACTACAGCTGTGTGTATGAAGTCACACTGTCTACCTGGAAATTCAATTCCACTGAGACTGAATCCATTAGTGTCATCATAAAATGTGAGTAGACTGGAGACTTTAATTGAAACATTTTTACATTTTAGAAATAAGAACTAAATTTAATATAGATAATTAAATAATGGATTTCAGACATGGTTTCTCTGTTTATTCTGCCTTTACAGAAAGTTAGCTTTATTACATGGAGACAGTAAGAGGGAGAAAGAAACAGAGAAAACAGAGTGAGGGAGCATGAAAACAGAAATAGAAACAGAAACCTAATTTATATGATGTGTTTTTCACTGTGGTTTCTACACTTAAATAAAAAAAAGACACAACTTGAAGTTAAGGGATTAATGAAGGTGTTTTTTTTATGAAAATGTAAATTTGAAAGTGTTGGATTCAAAGGAGTCAAACTGATTCTGAATTCCTGTCTCAAAATGACAATAATTCATCACAGTTCCATATTGTAAGTGCTGTTTTACCATGCTTTCTGTTTAATCCTTTACAAGTAGAGCTTGTCATTAAAACAGAATTTACATTCCTGCAAATATGATGACTCACAACTGTTAAAGTGGGTCTGCTTGTTTTGGAATCACAGTTCAAAATTATAGTATGTGTGCACAAATTTGTAAAATGCAAGTAAAAGCAATGTAATAAACAATTCCCATTGTGCATTGGAGTAGAAGTATAGCATGAAATGAAAGAACCCATGTTAAACTACCTCCCCAGTTGGAGTATATTTTCAAATAATCTATCCACTAGTTTAAAATGTAAACATCTGCATATGATGTCCGTTGTGATGACTTTCCCATTGGCTACTGCCTACTGTTATTAAAGATTAACTCAGACCAGTTCCAGTTTAGTTTTGTTCTTGGTTTCGCAACCAAAACCAGCCAACGTCAGTTGGTCATCTGATTTTATACCCACAATTTGGTGGAGAGAGCAAGTTGGAGCTGAGCTAAATGCTAATGTGCTTCAACACTGCAGTGTTCTACTACTGCTCTTGAAACTCCACTAATATAAATCACTTGTTTTGAAAGAGTGAGTCTGACACTTGACAACCACACACACACTAAATCTTTTTCTTTTTTCCTCCCAGTGCCTTTGTTGCTGCTGGTCACTTCAGTAGCTGTGGGAGCTCTCTTGCTGGCACTGCTGGTCTTGCTGGTGGTCTGCCTGGTCTGCAGGAGAAGACGACGAGCAAAGAAGCCTGCAACACTCATCTGTAGTCAGTGTCTGTGCTCAACAGGATATTTTGCCATGTCAAATATAGACTTTCATCTAAGTTCTATTCATTCATATGTTTTAATTTGTTTTCTTTATGCTTGTGTTTCAGTGGCTGTTACTGATAATGATGATGATGATCAGGATTATGTGAATGTTGATCAAATGGACACCAAGAAGAAAGTCAAAGAGAACGTAGGTAAAGTGGAAGAAGAAGAAAATGATGACTATGAGAATCCAGAAAGTGATGAAGATCATGATTATGAGGAAGTTGGTCCTGATGAGAGTAACACAGAGGACAAGAAGATCTGCTTCAGTGTCAAAGACTGCAGAGATGATGAGAAGACACTCAAAGAGGAATCAGTTAGAGTGGAAGAAGAGGAAAGTGATGACTATGAGAATCCAGAAAGTGATGAAGATCATGATTATGAGGAAGCTGGTCCTGCTGAAAATAACACAGAGGACAAGAAGATCTGCTTCAGTGTTAAAGACTGCAGAGATGATGAGAAGACACTCAAAGAGAAAGTAGGTAAAGCTGAAGAAGAGGAAAGTGATGACTATGAGAATCCAGAAAGTGATGAAGATCATGATTATGACGAAGCTGGTCCTGCTGAAAATAACACAGAGGCCAAGGAGGTCTACAGAGACAGTGAGGTGGTAGATGATAATGAAGAAAGTGAAACCAGTGATGACGAAGACGACTATGTCAATGTAAACGTGCCATTATGTGAACAAACAAATGTGAATATCTACAGAGAAAACTAGGGTATTTATCCAAACTTCTACTGGTCATATTGATGTGTTAATAACCACCCAGTTAAATTGGAATCATTAAAAAAACAATATATAATAATAATAATAATAATAATAATAAATAAACAATACTCTGCTTTGAAACACTGGGTTATAGGCTGGTACGTATGAGTATGACTTTCCAAGACAAATCACCAACCACTGCAATACAATAGATATGAAGTTGAAACCAGCGTGGTTTAAAGAGATGTGGTGGTTTGGTTTAGATTTTATCATCTGGAAAACTACAATTCAGGTGAAATAATAATGTAACATGGTCTGAGCCACATTCATGAAACTCACCAACAATCCTTTAGCATTTAGCAGACGCTTGTATCCAGAATGCTTTACAAGAGAGATCAGAACAAGCAAATCTAAATCAGGGAGACAACTCATCAGAGACTTATGTCAGTGTTGTTTTTATTTGTATTTATGTTGAGCAATATTTTCAGTCTTGGGTTGTAAAATCATTTGGAATCTGAATTTATTTAAATAAATTGTACAATACGATGTTTTTTGAAAATATTATACTTCATTAAACATTTTTTAAAGGATTAATTGTGAAGCTTCACATTTTTTCTGCACACACACACACATGCACACATAAATACGCATGCATAACCTAGATAAAGCATGGCCATGACTTAAACCAGATGATCTCATCCCATCGTAAATTATGACCAGACTGAGCCGGCTAGTGTAATAATAACCCAGTAATTTAAAGCGGAGCAGAAAGCAGCCATCTTGAATCTTCCTTTCTATTTCTGTCACCGACGTCTCCTGGTTCACTGACACGCTTCTCTATTTTTGCAATAAGCCTTAAGACGACTTAATACTGAATCATCCTTATCTTCAGACATGATGACGTCCTAATGCACTGACCAGATGTTTAAACACAGAAAAACTACTGTATATAATATTTTTACATGATGAATTGTATCTGTTTTGTCCCTGCACACCGTCAAAAACAAAAGTAGGAAATGAGGCTGCTGTCTTCAGCCAATCACATGTGAGCCTGTTCACTGAACCAATGATTTGAAGGCAGTTGGACAACATGACGCCAGCAGCCAAAGATAGACGTGACACACACTCCGTTTAATCTTACCACACATACACACTTTGACAGGCACCAGGAAATGTAGGCACTCTGAGCTCATCCCCCTTAGAAGCAGTGACGAAGCCTCGTAACCTGAAGACAGGCTGTGTTTACACTGCTGGTCTACATGTTCAGTGACGAACAGCTGCTGAAGTCTCACACATCACGTTTATATCTGTTTGAGAAAAAATGTGCATATAAACAATAAAAAGGCAGCTCTGTGAACCATAACAAGACATCACTGATGACTAATACACTTTTCTAGCTTAGTTTAGTTACAGTACTTATTTTGTTGAATACTATGGCTTTGGAAGACAAAACCATATTTAATGGACTAGTCTGACATTTAGAGAAAAGCTGATTCACTGTCTTTCTGAAAGTTACAGGACAACTTCACATTTATACTCTGATATCTTCATTTTTAGCAAACGCATAAAAGCAACATTTATAACTTTCTAACCAGAGTTTGTTATAGTACATTTTTAATGAGTCTATTTAGTGACTCAGAAGACAGCCATTAAAAAACCTGACTTCAACACTGTGAACAGACTGGCTCACACTCGCTGGAGGTGCTGTTTACTGAGTAGAAATATATGTATAATAAAAATAATGCCATTAGATGTTCTCATGCTGCAGTGGACTAAAAGCATACGTGCTTTAGAAATCTGCCTTTGAGAGTCACATTAGGAATAAACAGGACACTTATATCTGCTGTGTTAACAGGCACCCACACACACACACACCCACACACACACACACACACACACACACGGATGTGACCGTGAGCTGTCTTTAGCCTTTTGATGAGTTGCAGGGCATTCCTGACCTCGCTGACACACACTAACAAACAGCAGTGAGCTTATGCGTTGTAAATAGCTCGGTGGGAGGGTCAGCTGGGGCATATAAAGCTCAGAAGTCCTGTGTGATGTGCAGAACTAACAAGAAGAAGACACTCAGGAAGTTTTCAGTCCTCACTCTTCACTGGAGACTGAAGACATAAATCCTAAACAGAGGGAGACTCTTATAAGCAGTAGTGTTTGTCTTCAAACGCTGACATGATGTCCCAGCACGCTGCCCTGTCCAGCCTGTTCGCTGATGACCCTTTCTTCGGTCAGGAGAGGCTGCTGTGGCCACTCCATCACAAGGCCCTGTCCTCACTGCAGCAAGACTTCTTCAACCGCAGGGCCAAGCTGACCGACAGCCTCCTGAGGGAGCTCCACGACGGGCACCCCATGCTTAGACTTAATCAGCTGCCCTTCGTTTCTTCCTCTTTGGCAAGGTATGTACAGGAACTTTGTCTCAGTGGCAGTTAGACCTGTTTGGTTAGGGTGTTTCCTAAACCTATAGCTGCTTTGCTCTGGTCTGAGTCACTGGATGAGCTGGTGGACTTGATGGATTCTGATCCAGATTCTGATTCTCTTCAGGCTGACTGATGATAACGAGCAGCAGAGACAGACTCCCAGCGCAGAGCTGTACAAGGAAGCCCATCCTACAGAAAACAACAGCGACCTCCTGGTAACGCTAGACGTTCGTGGTTATGCTCCCAGTGACATCACAGTGAAACTAGAAGGGCGGAGCCTGGCGGTGGTGGCCATGAAGCAGGCCGCAGCAGAAGAGAGCCAGTCCAGCTCCTCCTCCTCCTCCTGCGCCGCCTTCTCCTCCACGGCTTCGTCTCAGATGGGATTCGTCCAGAAGATCAACCTGCCCGATCACCTGGACCTATCAGGGCTGTCTTGTTCCCTGATGGACGATGGACAGCTGCGCATCCACGCCCCTGTGGCCAAGCAGCCAATCAGTGACAAGTGTGAGGTGCCTATTCGGTTCAGGACATCTCTGGAATTTCCTGTTACCAAGGACGAGACAGAGGAGCAACACACAGACTAATACACACACTCCACAGACACTGTCTGAATGAAAATGCACACTTAATAAATGAAAGCATATGTTTACACACACACAACACACACACACACACACACACACACAGGCAAACGCTTCCACTAAAAGACTGTTTAAAATGAGTAAAGTTTACATTTGCTGAACAAAAGAAGCATTTCTTTTATAAAAATGTGTAATTTGTATCTAAGTGTTGTCGTGTAAGGGATTTATTAAAGAAATAAAAAACTTCTGTTATGGGCTTCTGTGAGCACAAGATGGTGCCAGCAGCCAGTTTTCACCGGGCTCTGAGAAGGAGCACAGGTGGAGGGGGGGGTGGGTACTGCATGTGAGAGGAAGAAAAGGAGAAGAGCGTTACGCTTTCTTCCCCTCAGGCGGCTGAATTAGTAACTTTCAAAGGTTCCAGTGACATCTGATTTCCTGGGGAGATGTTATTTGGAGCAGGTGACAAACAATATGAGCAGTTTAATGTTTAATGGATGCTCCTGCAGTGAGGGTGTCACGACAGTGGGGAGAAGAAAGGGAAGGTGGATGGAATTTAGTTTGTGGGAAAAACCTGAATAAAATATAAAATAATCAACATCTGCATCTTTGTTGAATCTGTATTTATTCAGAGAATTTTCTACTGGCTTCTTTTGTCAACTGTCTCCTGGTGGAAACTGGTGGAACTGATTCCACTGTCCCTACATATGGAGGCATTGTCATCCTAGAAGAGACCATTCATTTCCATCAGGATAGGAATGATTAAACGATTGAACGATTAAAGGACTGAGGACAGCAAAATAAACCAGTAGACTGACTGTAGCCACAGGCTGTAACCACTGTGTGTGCACTGGCTGTGGGGATGGGTGCAGGTCAGGTCTGCTCTGTCCCGTTATATCATTAAACCTTCTTATTAAAATGTGTCCATTATTGCCTGAAGAGAGCCTTGAGCATAATCATCTAGATATGTCATCAGTGTGTGTGTGTGTGTGTGTGTGTGTGTGACTGGTTAGTGCAGTGTTGGTGTAAGCTGGAGTACAGGTGCCGTCGTCACGGTGAAGGGATTTATTGAATAAATAAAAAACTACTTCTGTTATGGGCTTCTGTGAGCACAAGATGGTGCCAGCAGCCAGTTTTCACCGGGCTCTGAGAAGGAGCACAGGTGGAGGGGGGGGGGCTACTGCGTGTGAGAGGAAGAAAAGGAGAAGAGCGTTACGCTTGCCTCCCCTCAGGCGGCTGAATTAGTAGCTCTGAAAGGTTTCAGTGACGTCTGATTTCTTGGGGAGAAGTTATTTGGCATACTGCATAATGATCTAGACATGTCATCAGTGTGTGTGTGTGTGTGTGTGTGTGTGTGTGGGTGTGTGACTAGGCTATCACTGTTCAGTCCAGACTAGGTGTAAGCTGGACTACAGGTGTGGTCTCATTAAAGTTTGGTCAGTGATGTTTCATGATCATCATGATGTGTTGTTCTATTCTGGGTGATGACAGATTAGATTAGATTAGATTAGATTAGATTAGATTAGATTAGATTAGATTAGATTAGATTAGATTAGATTAGATTAGATTAGATTACTAGATTCTAATTACTAATACATGATCGTTTTCTTCACTTTAACGTTGCAATCTTATAATTAGACAGTATTTTGCACTATTACTGATATTCTAGAAAAAAACTAATTACCATGGTTATTAAACAGATGGCGTAAAAGTTTGTACTCTTTCACTCATAATCCCTTTTTCTGTAATGCAATAAAAACTCAACTAAAATCTGTGTGTGTGTGTGTGTGAAGAAGCAGAACATTGAAATACTCAGGTAAAGCACAGTATTTAAGTAACTGTACCTAGTTACTTTCCCCTACTGACTGCTGTTGAAGTGATAGTGTGATGGGTATTACCAGTTAATCACATGCCCCTGGTCACACACACACACTGGAAGCCACAGTGACAGCCATGAGCGTAACCACATTAGCTACAGCCACAGCAATAACCGCAGCTACTGCAGTGAATGTCCCAGCCACGCTCAGAGCAGCAGTTAGAGCCGCAGCGTTATGACAGGCGATAACACAGGCACGGCACCAGAAATGGCCACAGCCACATCAAAGGCTAACACACTCACACTGTGGTTGAAGTCGGTGGCCTTAGAGTTGCAGCAGCACTTTGCTCCTCCTGCAGTAAAATTACATTTTGGCAACAATCAATCAGCCAAATGCGAATGTGATGACAGCATCCACGTTGAAGATTTGACCTCAGCTGCGTGTTTTTGTTTGTCAATTTCTGAGCATAATTTCATTCTCACATTTGGTTAAACATTATCTAAACTATGAACACCAAACTATGGAATGGCTCTCAAATTAAGAATAAAAGAGAAATTAAATAAATAAAATTGGGATTTTATAAATGATACATTGATTTCTCAGGATTAAATGCTTTCTAACTATGTTTTTTTTTTTTACTTTTATTACTAAACTAAACCAGGATTTCATTAAATTTCAGTTTCTTTCTTTCTTTCTTTCTTTCTTTCTTTCTTTCACCGTCGCCCCTCAAACTTCTTCATAATTGTCAGAATGAAATGTCTTCGCGGACTCAGCAGGGGTTTGCAGTGAGTGTGGGGGTGTATGTGATTGTGACTGTGCATATATTTGTGTTATTGGTGCATGAGTGTTTGCATGTGCGTAAGTTCTTGGTTTTCTGAAGTCGTAGGAACCAAATGTGCTCACGCACGTAGAATGGTGTCCTGCAGAGCGAGGGCTTTTTGCAGCCAAATACAGATGCAGCTTTCTGGTATCTGTGTGTGTGTGTGTGTGTGTGTTTGTACAGGTGTGGAGATTGCATTGCCGTGGTGACTTGTACACCCCCTCCCTGCACACACACACACACACACACACACACACACACACTTTGGCGGGAAATGACAGCACATTTTCAGCAGCGACAGTTATGAGGTCATAATGATGATGGATTGTTCAGGCCGGTGAGGTGGGAAATTTAGTTTTTCTTGCAGAAGGCCTTCCTCGAAGGAAGATGCTGTTTACACTTGCAGCTGGTTCACTCTGAATATACAAAACTCTCATCTCGGTAATCTGATTTTTGCTCCGGTCTGAACATTCCTCTGGCCGATTTCCATCACATGTGGATGAACCTCTTTGCTTAAAGTGATGCAAACAAACGTATAATTTGGAAGATCGCTGGAAGGTATCACAAGACATTCAGAATTCTTTGATTTTATTTTATTTTATTGTATTATTTATCTATTTAATTCTGCTTCTCTTAGATAGATAAAGGTTCAAGTGTTTATTTTGTTCCTTTTTGGTTATTTTCTAGCTTATTTTGTTCGTATTTTATATCAAGTGTAAGGTTGTACAGTTCAATTCTTCTGCATCTACAAATACATTCTTAATAAATATCTTTGGTTCTGTATCAGTCTGTGTTGTTTTCCGCAGTGTTGTTTTCCACAGTCGTTTTTCTGTTGAGAAGATAACTGAGCCCCTAAATCTCCTTTGCAAAAGCTTCACAAGGCAGAAACAGACCTCGCTTTAGGTGAGCTCACCAAGTAGTTCACTAACAAGAAGTAAATGATTTTATTACATAAATTATTCATGATTTCTAGTTGGACGCATTTATTGACAAACTCAGTAACAGTACATCAAAACAACTAGACATATAAACAATTACTTACACTTTATATATAATCTTATGAACTAATGACACCACCTACATAACTAGTTTCTATGTGATTTAATACTTATTTTAAAATTATAAAATGTGTTAATTAATACATTTTAGTATCAAGTATTATTCATCCATTTTATTAACTGCTTGTCCGCTCAACGGTTGCTAATCCCTGTTAATGGTGAAGTGATGCTTTGTGATTGATGAATTAAGTATTTATTCATGTTTAACTAATGTTTAATAGTGTTGACCATATTTTGGTACTAAATTATTAATAAAATATTGTATTTTAAAAAGTTGGCAAAAAAAGTGACAAAGCACTCAGCCAACTTTTATTTTCCAGCTTTTGGCAGGTAAAAGTCAAGAAAGAGCACACTATGTAACCTCGGAGAAAGACATCTGACCAACGTAACATGCTGTGTAGCTCCGAGCTGTTCACTGCCTACCCGTCGCATCCTGACTAATGCACCAATGACACCGACAGCAGTCATGCACAGAGTGCGAAGGAATTCATCCTGCAGGCTTAATATTGTGAGCTCTTCCTGCCTCTCCAGGTATGACAATAAAACAAACGGCTCATCATTCTTACATCAGTGTCTTTTATTATACTACAACCTGCCCAAATCTGATTGATTACTTAAATAAACACCAACATGTCAGCGGGTTTAACCTGGAGGAAAGACGTCACGGCACGCTCATAGTGAAACAAGTCTCATTCAGATCCCTGATCAAATAATCAGACAACTAATATTAACCTTAGCTTTGACGGATATCACTCCTCAGGATGACACCTCCAAAGACAACGGTGTTTGACATCCAGACGTGGCTTCGCACTACTGTGTGGGATAAGAAAAAGACTCTTATTCCCACTGGGCCACTCATGCTAAAAGTGGGCAGCCTTTTTGTGTGAGTTGAGTCATTTTGGACCGAGATGTCCACTGAATAGCATCAGAGTTATGACATTCTGACAAATGATTTATCGAAGGTGACAACTGTAGTGTTAATGTTTGCTGCATTTCAAATGCTAGGAAACCTTCTGGAATACTGCAGCTGACTTGGGAGCTGCTACGTCCCACATAAATGGGATAAAATAACATAATCCCACTTTCCAAATTATATGGGACTGAATTCAGATAATAACAAACATTTTTTTTTTACTATTTGTGAGCCTTGTGAGACAGATTCCCTGTTTTGTCATTTCTTTTTTGAAAAAACGTGTGCGCTTCAGAAGAAAGCAACTTTTTTATTTATTTACTTTTTTTTACTTTGTTCTTCTTTTGTATCTGCAAAAAAGTTTAAACTTCCAAATTTTAATTTGAAAACTAAAATAGCAAAGCTGATAGATCAATTTGTAATTGAGTAACTGTGTAAGTCAGTAGACAAATGGTTAAGTATAATATAATAGTTGTTTGTTGCAGCCCCTGCCGTGTGCAGGACACCATCTCATTGCTTTCAGTTTATCTTCTGTCTATGCAGCTGCACATCTTTTGTTGTCTTTAAGGTGTTGTGTTGTGTTGTGTTGTGTTGTGTTGTGTTGTGTTGTGTTGTGTTGTGTTGTGTTGTGTTGTGTTGTGTTGTGTTGTTTTTTTCTGCCTCCATTCTCAAAGAGACCAACAGGTGTGTGCAGGATGTGGCGAGATCAAGAGTTCAAATGAGCTTTATTGATCTAAGGAGAAGGCTATCAAACCGCGCAGCCCCGAGGCTCCTCATTTACTTCCTCACCCCTTTGCTTCTAGTTGTGGGTTCTTTTTTATGAGGCCTGACTTCTACGTTTTTAATTTTTGCCTCCCTCCCTCCTCCCTTCTTCTCTGTGTGTATTTATTTTGTAATTTCTCACATTGACAACCACACTACAATGACTCTTGGCACTTCTCTGTCCTAGTCCTTCTTTTGCAAAGAGACCAACCAACACATACCACAATTTCCAGCATTAAGTCAGGGGGGGTTGAAGTGTTTCTGGCATGTCATAAATATAAGAAGTAGTCTGTATTATGTTGAACAGAGCCCCACGCCCAGGGGAAACCCAGGGCTGCACCTCTATACAAACTGTGGCAGGGATCTAAATGCTGCCCTCAAGAAAACAGTGATGTGAATAGTAAATACAGTAGTTACTGTTTTATGTACAATAACTATCATCTGTTTGCTTAATATGGAAGGTGGCTACTGGTACCGTTCCTCATTCGTCTTACCTGGGTCCCAGTTGTGTTGTAAAAGTCTAAACAAGGACAGTCCTGATGTATTCTCCCCCCTTCACTATTTCCATTTAAATTCTACTGTTTTAATTGTATTTTATTTGCTGTTAATCAATCACAGTAACTCTTTTTATGTTTTGGTGATTACATTTAAATGTAAAAAAAAATGATTTTACAAATTAATTTACTGAGCCTGGTTCTGCTGGAGGTTTCTTCCATTAAAGGGAGTTTTTCCTCACCTAGTGCTGCTCAAGTGGAGTGTTGGGTTTTCTATATCATTCTGTATATATATATATATTTATATTTATATTTTTCTGAAAGGTGAAGTGCCTTCAGATTACTTTTGTTGCTATTCTGCACTATATACAGTAAATAAACACTTGAGGCTAGTAGGAAGAAGTTACTGGATAATGCTTTAATACTTTGACTAAGACTGGGGTCTGGATATTCATAATAACAAAAAACATAGCGTAGCATTATACTGTATCTGATCACATAAACATGTTGCTTTCCCTCCAGTGTTAACTTCTAGGAGAGTCTACCAGAAGAAATGACCTTACTGGTCTCCCAATAAAACATCGCCATCTGTTACACAGCAAATGGGGCAAACCTGCCTCACCTTTGACCTTACCTATCAAGGCAACTTAAAGGAGGGTCAGCACAGAGTCCACCACGTCTGAAGTCCTCCTAAATCTGGAAGTGCGCAAAAGAAGGACCAAAGAGAAGATACTAAAGAGTTAAACCAGAAAATCAGGACTGCCTCAGAAGAAGCCTATAGACACTTACCCAAGAATAGTCTGAGTTGAGTTTTCATGAAGTAATGTCTTGAAGTAATAATGGAATGGACAACACCTGGTCAGTTCATTTCTTGTCAGTCAAATGTCCAAATATTATTAAGCCCCTAAAATAGAGGTACTCAGGCTTGTATGTGCTTGAATGACTATATTTCCTAAATGGTAAATGTCATGTTTTTGTAAAAGTTTAATCATATTATTTATCCGGAAGTTGAGTCATGGCAACTGGACTTCCTTTTTGTTAGGTTGAAACGTTTCACTACTGATCCAAGTAGCTTCTTCAGTCTGTAATTAGTTCGTTAAAGTCCACAATTTATCATTTCACCCTTGTCCTGAATGGACTTGTTAGGTAAAACAATGGGAGGGGAGATTGTGAAGGATGTAATGGTCAAATCTCTGCCTCTTATTCCCTAAAGTGGGATGTAGGTAATGCCTTTTTTAAAGAAGCATTAGAATCGTTAGGCACCTAACGACCCACTTTTATTTTTATTTTATTTTATTTTCAGTGGTGTATGAGGGGAAAATCCTAAAAACTCTGTCACTGTCCAGATATTACAAGTTAGTATAAAATAATGATTTAGAAATTATTTTGAAGGTTTTATTTAAAAAAATGTAAAAATATTAAAATTTTAAAATGTTACATATTTAGGCTGTAAAAGAATTAGTTCAATATTAAAATACACAAGAATGTCTGATCTGTTTTGAATATTTCTCTCCAGCATTTGGAAACAAGTGTTATGTTAGTAAAAAGTAAAAACCAATTCTTGTTTAATGTGTAATCAAATCCTGCTTCCATCACATTGTTAATCAACAGGAACAGATAATGGAGTTAGCTTTGAAACAGAATTTCATTTACTTCATCGTACTGAAAAGGAAAACAAGAGTGTAATAATATGGCTATGAAACCTGAGCCATTATATCATCTGTAGTTGCATTTAATAAAGGGACTGAGGCATATTTCTCAACGCTTTGTTGGGCTTTATACTTGCAATACGTTGCCATTACTCCCAGAGGAACACAGTTGTGCGCAGGTGGAAGTGCCAGTAAGACAAACACACGATTTAGGTAAAAATACACAATAAGAAGCGAAGTGAGAGATACGCAGACACACACAGCAGCGTCCATTAAAGTAATGTTTTGTTCTTGGCGCTGATACGGCTGGTTATCAGTGAAGTCTGGCTGTCATATTGTCCTGACGGAGCGGAGATACAGATAGAAGGATCACAGACTTAAATAAACACTGAGAGGCTCCTGAACATCAAGACAGGAGATGGGCTTTAAAAGCATTTGTGTGCCAGTGTGTGTATTCTTTGGTGCTTTCTGCATCAGTTCATGCACATATGTTTATTATTGTGTCAGGATATCGCTACTTTAAACATTACTCACACTGAAATGCATAACTTTACTTTCTAAAAAGGGAAAAATAGCAATAATGTCCATTTTAAGATACAAGTTTCAATGTGTGAATGCCTACGTGTGTGTGTGTGTGTGTGTGTTTGTGTGTGTGTGTGTGTGTGTGTGTGTGTGTGTGTGTGTGTGTGTGTGTGTGTGTGTGTGTCGAAGGCGATGCTGAGTGACGTTCAGTGAC
Organism: Anabas testudineus; assembly: GCF_900324465.2. NCBI lineage: Eukaryota > Metazoa > Chordata > Actinopteri > Anabantiformes > Anabantidae > Anabas > Anabas testudineus. Next base: position 2,738,168 of record NC_046617.1, on the reverse strand, counting down.
AGCAACAAAACTGTGCGTTTTATCAGTGCTGGTTAAATGTTTCCTGCCACTCTCCCTGCCCGCTTTCAGCGTCTCTAACCTTTACAATGCTGCTGTTGATACGATCACACACAAACACACAGACTAACTGACATGCTCTTTTTCAGCCACACCTGGTGGAAAGTAACTAAGTACATTTTTTCAAGTACTGTACTTAAATACAATTTTATGGTACAGCCTTTTCAATATTATGTTACTTCCCTACAGTTTTAGAAACATACTATACTTTTTACTTCGTTACAGTTTGACTGGACCTCTATACATTATGGATTAACGACCTCCAACATCACTGGTCACTACAAATTAATGCACAACAACTCCAACAATATAATACATTAATCATTTTGCTTTTGGTATTTTAGTGTTAAGCATGTTCCACACCAAGCAGGAGTTTACAATCCACATATATTTATGGTTTCCAGAGGATTCAGGTTAAAAATATCTCATTCCACATATAAACATCTAATGGATGCTTTGGAATTAAGTGTTCCTAGATGATCTAATCACCCCCAAACCTTTCAGCTAGTAACCGCATGGGGTTCATTTGTGGATTAGAGTGAAATATTCCAACAGCTATGGACGGCACTGCCCAAACCTTTGTTACATACATTCATGTTCTTATCTTTCATGTCCTACCTGTGCTGATCACTTAATAAGACAATTTGAACTTGTCCAGCATGTCAAAAGACATTCAGCCTCAACAAAACTTTATTTTTATTTCATTTTTTTTTTTTGTGCTAACTCGCAAATGTAATAGTTACTAACTTTTACACAGCTGCTGTACAGCTGTGTGCACAAAACTGCCAGCATTACTGCTAGATGCATAGTTTTATTACAATGTAAAATATCAGTACTATGAGCTCCACAGACTACCCTGATAAAACCATCGCCTATGTCCTGAGGTTTGGGCAGTGACTGAAAGAATAAAGAATGTATGTGTGCAACTGATTTCCTTCCATAAGGTGGCTGGTCTCATCCTTAGAGATAAGGTACAGTGTTTGGAGATCTGGAGGGAGCATGGAGCTGCGGCCCCATTGCAACAAAAGTACCCCGCTGGATGCTCTTTTCCTGGAAGAACTGGAAAATGTGGCTGAGGAGAGAGACATTTGGACTGCATTGCTGAGCCTGTAGCCACTGGATAAGTGGCAGAAAATGGACGGATGAATAGATTCAAGAACATACAGCAGCAAACCTGAAAAGGGCAGACAAGGAAGAAAAATATCAGAAAGCTGTAAACTTCCATGTGATCACCAAAACCATCAACTTAAGACAGTGACTCTGTCTCACATGACCCTACAATGTCTTCATCTGCTGCTGATACTTTAAGATACATCAGACATTTTCTCACCAGGTTCAGTGGATTTTTTTTTTCTTGTCTGAAAAATCATTAAAAGGCAGACAGCTAGGATATTAAAAATCCACTGATGTACTTCATTATGATTGTGCTGCACCAGAGTGCAGGGCTATAAAGTAAATTGCATAGACTCAGACTAGGAAAGTGTCTCATACAAAGGTGCTTGTTGATGTCTAAAAACTGAATGTATTTCCTCCATGTAAACATCAGTGATTTGTTGCATACTTTAAATTGTGCATTGGATGCACGAATGTGCTTGATTACAGGCTTTTTGTTTGTGCATCAAGTTCTACTTTGCGTGTTACTGCCATCATCTGTCAGTCAGCAGTGCAGTGTGAAATGTGAAACAGGTGGCAAAAATGTGAATCATGTATAACCAACATGCAACAACAACTTGTGTCTGTGCATGCCTATGTTCACCTACACAATAAAAGTGGGACCTATTCAACTTATTATTAAGTCAACGCAGCAAGGTTGTAGCATATGTTTTTTTATTTATTGCATTCAGAAATGTTCACAGCAACATTAGCATTCATTTGGGGACATATCTCTGGCTCCTGATGATATTGAATGTAAATCCAATATTCAACTGATGGCAGTAGCAAACATTCAATACTTGCTTGTCAATCAAAAGGAGTTTATCGAGAAGGTCACTTTAACTTAATTAGCATGTTCCTCAAGCTCAATGTAGCACTCCTAATACACTGTTTTCTTTGTGCCATCGTGTTGCCAGAGGTATTACATTTCTGGGCCGTCTGTTCCTTTTTTGTGAATGTGATATCTGAGAAAAAAAATAATTAATTCACAAAGCTTCACTTGGACTCAGTGATGAGCTAGTTAGTGGTGGTCAAGGTTCAAAGGTCATTGGACATTTGTCCAGTCTGACCAAAAAGAAGGCGATACCTTATTTAAACAGGTTATATTAGGACCACCTTGATGGTATATCTTATAAATTGCCACAAACCTCCACTTGGACTGGTGGAGGACTTCATATAATGTAGAACATTTGTCTGACACGTGCATGCAAACTACAGCTTGATGTGATGTATGTAATTCTAGCTGTCTCTATTCTAATTCAAAGACTAAGCTGGTTCTTTGTATTAAAAAGGCATCACAGACAGCAGGGTGGACAGTAGCACACTCACACACACACACACTCACACACACACACACACACACACACACACACACACACACACACACACACACACACACACACACACACACACACACACACACTTGCCAGTAAATGCCCTTTTAACAAAGCATTATCACAGGTAAAAGTATTTGTGGAAGGAACTATGGTGTGCTGGCTTCTCCAAACACATCTACATTCTCCACCACACACACACACACACACACACACACACAAACAGTGGGGCAGTTAGCTCCTGTGTTTGTTCAGAGAATAGACTACGGCTGAGGGCTAATCTCACATGTCTGTAGTGCTTTTATTGACTTCATGTGTGTATTACACTGAAAAAAGAGACAGAGATTAAGATGGATGAACGGATGCCTATTTGCAGAAAAAAAGAGAAACACTGATGCTTTTTATTTCCATTTCTTATCCAGTATGTTGGCAGGGAGGTGTACAGAGGAAAAATGACTGCGACAGAGAAGGAGACAGGTGAAGGGACTAAAACAGTTAAAATACAATTCTACTTCTAATTTTTCAGGCTAATAGTAATTGCTGTCAAACACGTATCACTGTCGGAGAAGGAGAAATGAAATGTGAGTGAAGATGTGTCTTACATCATGTTTGGCAGAGGAAAATTTCTCATTTTTAGACAGTTAACCTACGTTCTGACTTCTTCCAGCCAGATGATGATGTGACTTCATACAAATCATGCCCTTTAACTATTTGTTTTTTTCAAAGCTGGCATATTCCAGCAGAACAATTAAATGTACATGATTAGATTTCGTACTGTGCAGTAGTTAATTACTCAACTGGACTAGTTTTGTGTTACGCGTGTCCCATTTTATACCCCTTTGCCAGGGCTTTATATTACTGCTTCAGAAAAATAGACTGAGGTGGTCACAGTTAGTAGATAGATGGGGGGGATTTGAAACCAGCGGTGATCTAATAAGCATAAGTTAATTTTTAAATTAGATATAACACATAGACACATATGTTGGATGCAAGTTTTACAACAAAAGTCCACTTTACTAAAGCAATTTTTTATATACAATAGAAATGGTAGCTGGTCAGAAGCAGTGGTGTCATTCACTCCTTGCTGTTTTCCTTGGTTTGCCTCAGAGGTGTAAGCAGTTTCATTACACAGAAACAAAGCTACTACTTCTTCATTCATTCCACTGGACTTGATGCTTTTTATCCTCCTCACTCCAAAGTGCATTGTCTCAGTTAAGATTATTGGATGATGCCAAAAGCTGCTCTGCTCTAGAGGATGATCGATATATGTTATTGATCTGGATCAGGTAGTGCTTACTTTACTCATGTCTTTTCATTTTATAAATCACATCCCCACAATTTGTGTCGGACGTGTAATAGGTCTCATCCACATTCTCACGCATAGAATATCTGAGCAGCAGGTTTGTCTTGGACTGAAGTGCCTAAAGATGTCATGCAGGGGCGGTTCTAGGATTTCATCCTTAGGGGGGCTTAGCCCTCACTAATGATGTTAATCACTGTTAGCATGTTAATGAGGAATTTCATTATTTATTATCATTGAGCTAATAGTTTACTTTTTAGCACATCATGGCACGCTTTCATTGTCATATGACCAGGATGCGAAATATATCATAATGTAGATATTTAAATGTGCTGTCCATATAGTTGATTTATATATCTTTTCTTTTGCATGTTTCAGTTTTAGAGGTTTTTTTTTCATTTGGGAGGAAAATAAACAGCCATTCATCATTGGGAAACTAATTATCTATATCTCTATTATTATATTAAACTGACCAACCACATTCAGGGAGGGCGGAACACGCAGAATAGCAAAGATAATTTAAAAAATTATAATGTTAGTTATTTTCATTTTTATTTGAAAAAGTAAACATTGTACTTTCAATGCGTTTGTTGATCATTTTAGGGGGGCTAAAATGAAAGACAGGGTGCCTAAAGCCCCACAAAAAAGGGTCAAGAACCGCGAAACACAGAAACAACGTAGTGCTTGTTACCGTATAGTGTTCACCTTTCTGTGCCTATTGTTAAGCTGGTGATGTGCTATAGCTGAAGACGTAGCTTAGTTGATTATAACAGCACCCTGTGGGTATCATGGGCCTCATCCTCCAAAAGGTTTGTGCTGTGTGCTGTTTGTCACTTCCTGTACAACAAAATGATTTCACACAGAATCTCCCACCAGCGGCCATTCTAATAATAATCTGTGCACATCAGAGGAATCATTAGCACAGGGCCCTTCTCTATTGTGCTCTGGTGCTTTCCACTCCAGTGCAGTTCACACTGTCTTATAATGTATTATTTTATGTTTAATCACAGTCTGACTGTGTGGGTTGGATGGAGATAAGGAAAAGCAACAATGTAGAGCAAAAGTGGGGAAGAACAACAGTGGTAGAAGATAGAAAAGACATGATGGAAGTGAGGGGATCATGTGGAGATGGAGAAAGGATTTTGGGGATTTCTCCATTCCAACTTAAGCAACTGTAAAATGTTCAAACAACTAACACATGTGTTACAAACATGAGTTCAGATCAGTCAAACATGTATAAATGTTCTGTTTTGTTCAACTAAACAAATGAAAAAACTATTTCTAATGGCAGCAGCATGTTTTCTAAATGTAATGATTTGCATTTATCATGGTGTTTGTAAATTGTAAATGTGATTATAGTGTTGAAGATTTGAATGATTCACCGAAATGATGTGTACCTTTGACAGATGTACAGTATGTTTACGGAGGCTCGAAAGGGACACAGGGCGATAGATAAATAAACAACATAAATACAGTACATGTCTGTAAATAATTAATAAATCAATCAATGTAAAATATAATAATATAAAAATTATCCCCAAAAGATAAAGGTTTAAAAATTTCTTTTAAATAAATGTGCGCACGAATAGAAATGGAAATGCATAAATAAAGAAAAGTGCACTTTATTTATTTACCTGTGTCCCTTTTGGACCTCCATACATGTTAATGTGTCTCATCAAACTGATATCGTAGCCGGTAATGGAGCTTTTCAGCCTCACATGTATCAAAAGGGGGTATTTTGATTGTTTGAATATATATTTATTTATGTGTTGTATTTATTGCTTATAGACATCAGATGTTGCTCCTGACCTCGATAATAGCATTAGTAGGAGAGACAAATCTTCCAATGTAAATAAGAAAAGTTTTTCATCCACCAAAAGATTGATCTCAAAACAACTGAAAAGTATAAAGGTGCAGTGACGCTGTCATTTTGTTTCATTGTATGAGTCCGTTCAGCTGCAGCGTCCACTTACCAACAGGTTTCTAATAAATAGGTTAATGGTGTCATGTATCACTGACCCTCAGATTGGACAAAATAATAATAAGGCAGTCACGTTCTTAAAGTGAAGCTGCTGTAGGTCAACCTGCAGCTGAAGGAAACGCTCACACGCACGACTGCAACAAAACACTGATGTCATCACATTAAAGGGAAGAGAGAGAGAGAGAGGGAGCAGATAGGAGGAGGTGGTATAGCCAAGGGAGGGTAGGTAGAAAGTATGTGATGGGTAAAACCACGTACTAGCACATGTTTGTGCGTCAAAGCTTTGGAGAGACAGAGACGCAATACTTATTATTGGTGTTTGAGGACAAGAGTGTCGCCTAGTGGCAGGGACCAGGCCAGTTTGACCACTATTACTGTGGGACAATCTGGAGAATGAAATGTAACCTCTGTGAGGTTATGTCAGTATAATCCAGTGGAAATTAAAACCTGTATCCTCTCCCACAGTCATGCTGCTCATATAAACCAACGAGCCTCATTCCAGTTTACCATGTGTTGTCGTCCACTACGCTGCTGCAGTGTTGATCAGAACCACAACCATCTCACCAAATCTGAACAGAGGATGCTGCAACAGGAGGTAGTTCGGACATAGAAATACATATTTTATTGATCACTAAGTAAGACAGGCTATCTGGATGATGTCACCAGGAGGACTTTTGAGTTGAGCTGATGTTGATCCTGTTGCTCCAACTATGGAGGTCTTAGTCTTGGTGAACTTACCTCTCCAGAACTCCTCCAGAAGACAACTCTGGACCTGAAAGACCTTTCCTTATAGGAATTGAATTCTTCTCACACATGTGCTGTCCACCCTAAACTAGAACCACAGAGAGCAGGTTGAAAAGTGGTGCAGTTTGCCCTAAAAGTGTCTTTGTCTTTCCAAACATGTTGATTTACTCCTGTTGGTTGAATACTGTCCTATACCTGCTAAGTTCTCTGGAGGTTTTTTAGAGATTTACAGTAAACCTCTTTGTGTCACAGCCCAGAAATGTCACCTCCACCAAAAACAAAGGACTCACTGCGTGACCGGCGCGTTACTAATGTCTCCATCATCTTCGTCACCATTTGACGCATTCCGTCTCTTCACCCCTCCACCTCTCCTCTCCCCTCTTTCCCTCTTCCCGTCTTTGCTTACACACGCACGGACGCGCGCGCACACACACGCACTCGCTCCTGCGATGGGAACTCCTCCCTTTTCCGGAGCAGCTCAACTATATAAATCACCTTCAGTGGAAGTTGGAAACCAAGGTGCAGCGACCTGCAGAGCGCAAACTGATCCAAGAGCAGAGGAGAGACAAGTCTTCGACTCCACGCACAGACCTCAGCTGCTGCTGCTGCTGCGAGAAAACACCTGTAGCTCCGACTTCTACCTGGAAACGCAACAAAGTCTTCTCACAGTACGTCTTCACATTTTTTACTTTGTTGTTATTATTATTTGAATGTTAGGATTTGGTTTTAATAGTTTGTCAAGTGAAAGGATTTGCAGGTTGATGATTTTCTGTGCAGTCTGATTACATTGCTTATACCTGTATTAATAGTTGTGTGTAGGTGCATGCATAGAGACCAAATACCATAGAACCACCTGCAAATTTTTTAAGTAAAAACTTCTAGCCACATTATTTCTGATGGCACAAATGATCAGAATTGTGATCCTGGCGTCTACTGCAAAAGTTGTAAAGGTGTATTATCATTATTATTGTTATATTATAGCATGGTCATGTGGCATAACTGCCTCATACTACACTAGCAGTGGTGGATGAGGTATTCAGATCCTGTACTTAAGTAAAAGCAGCAATTTCACAGAGTAAAAATATTGCATTGATCATTTTAAGTAGCATCAAAATGTACTTGAAGTACCAGAAGTCCATAAGGAAAAGTAGTCATTACACACAGTGGCATATGTTAAACATTATTATATGGATTATTGGAACTCTTGATGCAATATGGTTCCTATCATCTGATATTGACCATGTACATTGTTACTTCACATTCTGGCTGTATTTTTTAACCTGCATCTGTAAGGTAACTAGTTCAATGAATGTGAAGTAAAAAGGGCAGCAAAAATCTCTTTTTTTTTTTTTTTTTAAATACAGTGTTTAAGTAAATCTACTTTCAAGCATCAAAGCCACAGTAGTAGTGGAGTCGATTTATCCACCAGGAACTATAGAGCACTCATGAGCCTGATAATAAGTCAGCCTCAGGCTATTCTTCTTTACACTGACTTTTTAAACTGCTTTATTTGCTCGTCAGTCAACTCAGACTGAGCATTTCCTAAGAAAACAAATCACAGTTGTTGTTTTTTTTGCTTGTTTTTTTGCATTGCACCCCCTCAGATGAGGTTTGACACACACCAAATGTTTTATGATGAAAAAAGAGAGAAAATGTGATTATCAACCACTCAGTTTCTTTAGGGTTTATGGAGGTGTTATGGGATTAATTATCAATGAAAGGAGGTGGTCATTACTTTTACTTAGTGCTTTTTAAACTGAAATATCTAGGTTATGTCCAACATTGTCATGATTTTGAGCAATAAGATTTGAACTCAATATAATTACTAAATCAATTACAGGACTTTTATTTTGAAAGAAATCCTAACTGGTCCTCCAGAGCTGTGAGTTAGAATTCAGACCTGTAGAAGTCTCAAATCACAGTTTCTGAACATTTTTATTTCATGTATCATTTCGCATCTTCCTGCCCTGTCATCACAGATGGCCATGATCCTGAAGCCATGGACGGTGTTGGTGGCCGTAGCGCTGTGTGTGCTGGTGTGTCTGGGAACACTGGCGGATGCCTACCCTCCCAAACCTGAGAACCCTGGTGAAGATGCCCCACCCGAAGAGCTGGCCAAGTACTACACCGCCCTGAGACACTACATCAACCTGATCACCAGGCAGAGGTACGTACACACATGCAGCACATAACTCATACAAACCACATACGTGGGCAGTAGGCAGAGACACTGTTTTTAATTCTGAAATACTTTTAAGAACTTTTTACAGGCAAAGGGGGACAGGAGGGGGCAGGGACAGGGGACATCTTCTGAAATGAGATTAAGAGGTTCTTCTATTAGGGAGTGTTTGAAAATTATTTGTGTAGGGAGAAGTAAGAAATCTTATATTTAAGTTTTCAGTAGGGCAAGGTAAAATGCAACATGTAAAATTTAAAATGTAACATAGTGAAATTTTAGTTACGTTTTAAATGTAACATAGTGTACTCTACTTTAGATCTGAAGAGTTAAAAGTATTTTTCACAATAGTTAAATAAGCCCAAAAGTATTAACTAAATAACATAATCATGAATTATTCTATACATTTCTTGTAAATATGAGTGAAGTGTGCATTTAAAATAAGCAAGAATAAAAAATAGAGTACACTCGTCTTTTCCATAAAAATCCGTTTATCAAAATGCCTTCCTGTTTTCTGAAAACACTCTCAAGGAATTGTCATATGATCTCCAAGGATGATGCTTGAAGTTATGGAGGGCTCTTGGGTCGTATGTTGATCCCTCATAAATATAAAGAACCTTCCCTAAAGTGGTTATGATAATGGCAGTTAGCATGAATTCAGTTCTTCCCGCTCCCCACTATAAGCCAGCTTACATTTTATTAGCTCCAAGTCATTATAGTGACCAAGTTCTATGAGTTTCCCGCTCACACTTAAGCCTAGAGCTCTGTCGATGCGGGACGCGCCCTGCACTCACCCTCCACACCACCTCAGCCCTTCGCCAGCACACAACGGCTTCGTTGATTAGATTACTGGCCACTCTTCAAAACCTCCAGGCCTCTAAATCAACGGGACCAGAGCAATAAAATCACTACAGATGGACCCAAGAAAGAATCCCAAATCCAGTTATCTGGGCCTGCTGCTCTACGGTATAAAAGTTGTTGGTATGGAATTGTCAGGTGGCTTTTTTTTTTTTTTCTTTTTATTTAAAGCTAATCTGACTCACTGGCTATTTGTTTTTATTCATGAAAGTCAAATAGGTCATTGATATTTAAATAGATGGGTTAAATGAGATGCTGGAGAAAGTCCATTTGTTTCATGGGAGCCAGTTCTTATACTGGAGAGCTGCAGATGAAAACATATCATCTCCAATACAGAGTATTAATGGTTATAGAAAAGATGCGGCTGGATCAGTTTAAATGAGGTGGCCGTCAGCTTTAGGCACTGCTCATGCAGATGATGGATGTGGCCATTATAACAGTACGTGTTCACGACACTGAGTGAGTGGTCAAATAAACTCCTGCCTTTACTAAGAACATGAAAATAATGATATAACTACCACTGAGGATACGTTTACTCTCTTTCATTGAAAACCAACATATTTCTAGAATGATTTTAATATTTTCTAGCCAGTAGTTTCCCACCAGGACAACTTCAGACTAATATTTCAAATGCTTCCACTGATTAAACTCCAGTTGATTTTAACAGCCGTTGGCTGTTACGCATCAAAGGCACACATTGCTTCAACTTCAACTTCAACTCTCTCATGGAGACAGTTACAATTTTAAGACATTTAATCCTGTTTAAAATATTTACTCCTGCAATTTTAGCACAAATTTTATCAGATTTATACAAAGCACTATGTAATCTCATACCAGTTAACTAATATAAAAACGCTGTGATTTCAGGGTTTTGTCGCAGTTGTCAGTTAGAAAAGGAAGTGGACTCTGGACACCAGAGGACAAACAGAAAGAATTCAACACAATCCAAGTTTATTTATCAATGTAAAGCAAATTAAATACTGCAGCTTGCCAGGAAATCACATGATCACAGCCACACACAGTAAATGAAAAATAAAATAAGCTCTTAGTCCACGTAAAACAAAGATAGTTTTACAGCAAAAGAAGACATGAAGAGACCAAACAGACTTACAGTAAGAGAAGGGGAGACAGTCAGACATGCTGCGGAGCAAATAAGAACGGGATCGCCCAGCGAGACTCAACGAGACGTATGGTTGCAGACGGACCATTATCTGAAGATCTGATGTGTCACACCGCGTGACAGCCGCATGAGACAGAGCGCGTGAGCTGCTCGATTGCTTTCCCACAGGGCAAGACACACACGTACACACAAGCGCAGACAAACACACCTCCCTGTGTGTGTGTAACGAACCAGAAGATTGGGTGCCAGGGTCATAGGGGGATGTGGAGCAGGTGGCTGATGGGAAAACTGAGAAAGCACAGGTCGCACCGTAGGAGTTGTGTTGAGCAGCACTGCTTTCCACAAACACACTCACACACACAAGGACACACATTACCAAGTAAACGTTCCATTAAATGGCTCTCACTTTACATTTGCAACTCTTCTGGACACTTGGTTTTCTTATCAAGAGAATAACAAGACTTATCCAGCGTTGATGACACCCACTTACACAGGCCAGTATAAAACACAAACTCAGCTGCACATCCACAGAGTGTGAAATGAAGGCAAGCAAAGCAATGTGTTAGACATAAGACTCTACTGAGAATCTACTGCATAACCTCTGTGCTGCAGACAGTTCAAAGAGACTAGTTGTGAAAGCAGTGTGTTATGACAGTGAGTAAGTGATGAGTTAGTACTGCTCAGCTGGTGAAAACAGCTGTTTCTGTGTATCTGGTCTCAGAAAACAACCCTGATGATGTTACAGATTAACCTGCACCACAATCTGGAGGTGATCAGTTTGACAACAGGCAAAAAAAAAGCTGAGAAGATGGTTTTGATTGCATCATGGGGAATGGAGGGTTGGAGGAAAGATTTTATGACTTCTCCTGCATTAGTTTTGACGACATACAAAATAAATTGGGCTTCCTCTTACTGTGTCACACTAAAAGCCATCTCAGCTTTTTCTAATTGAATGCTTTTATTGTGAAGCTGCAGCAGCAGGAAATGCCAGATTAGCATTAGCAATAATACATGCAAATAAACAATGAGAATGGGATATGCATTGCTTACTGTGAAGCCCCTGCAATGTAAATTCAGGGTGCGAATGCCAAAATTAGCTCCTAACAGTTTAACTTTGCACAGTTCTCTACAGAAGAGAATTATGGATTATGGATGTGTTGTGTGCCTGATGAATATTATCAAAGACTAGATCTGATTTCAATGAAATGTTCAGGACTTAAAGGAAGATGTGTGTTTTGAAATCTCCTTCTGTTTGCCACAGGTATGGAAAGCGTTCCACTCAGGAGGATATAGTTGCAGAGCTGCTTTTTGGTGGCGACAGCAACAGAGACCAGAGATCAAGGTAAGAAACCCCTAAGGTCCGTGGTTAGAAATCTGAGTGGATCAGCTGAAGATGTGAATGTTAATGTTAGCAAGAACCTATAGGTTTCCCTTTGTTTTTTCCACAGATATGACAACTCCTACATGTGGTGACTCCACCGTCCCCCTCCCTCCTCATCCAGCATTCCCTCCAGGTGTGTCCCACAATGCATCTGTAGGGGCCAACATGTGCCTCTCACCTCCGACCCATGAGCCCAACAAATGACCGTCACTGACCAGAATACAAGCTCTCTCTGTCTCTCTTGTCACTGTCTCACATCTCTCTCATTACGACATAGCTGTACATAATTTATTATTAAAATAATATATATATATATATGAGATCAGAGCTACTAATCAGAAGGTGGAAACATGTCTGTGTGTGTGCGTTAACGTCCTTTTATTGTCTTGTTCAGAGGAGGAAATTCTTGTTTCACTGTTGCTGTAAAGAGTAACATCAGAATAAATGAATCAAATGGGTAAAGATGTTGAAGACTTATTTTTGTTGGGGATTCATTCATGATGATCTAAGTGTAGACAGTGGACATGTAGCTTTTTCTTTCCTGCATTGTACAGAATATTTTCCCTATACTGTCAAAAAGTTGAATACGGTAATTTCTGCCCATTCTCCACCACAAATGGCCTCTTATTATCCATGTTTGCAAACAGCATCACAGAGGTGGCATCTTTTACAGATTTAGAAAGACTGATGGTTGATTGAAGATGTTGATTTCATTGTAAGTAGTAGTAGTAATTTAGCTTTAATGTAGTTAATCCAATAATGTTGTCAGGGGTTTCTTTCTAATGGGATTCCAATGGGATAATTAATGGCATTTATCATTAAGATGCTAAAAAAAAATGAGCATCAGAGTCACAGGAATATAAGTAGTGGGTAGCACACAGTCATAGTTGGGGTGGCTTCTGGAGTCAGGGAGAGTGCTTTGGTGGCACTATTGTAATTATTATCTTACACAGATGAACACAGGTTGACTTAGTTTAGGTGTAATACTAAGTTGCTCTGCTGCAGATTGCTCTTCCACTGTTTTCACATGTAGCAGGATTTCATCCTACCCTTCCCATAAACCCATATTTCTAACCTATAACTGGAATCATAGTCTTAGGCCCAACATGGCATCATATGGCGTGTATACATGATGACTATGATGCTGTGTCATCCCAAGGTTAGCCTATTTTATCATACTCCAGCACACAGCCGCAGAAGAATAGTATGGAATATTATATTATATAGCAACTTTTCACATCCGTAGTGATAACTAAACAAGTGTTAACGTGTGAAGTCAATTGAGTGCTTCTCAAATAGGGGCAGAAAAAAAAAAATCCAACAAAAACAACGCACTGGCCCTTTAATGGTACTTGGGTACCACACAGGCATTTGTCAGGTTCCCAGAATTATGTAGCATTTGACCGGAAATGTGTGCGATTAGCCTTCAAAATTAAAATTAAATAATGAAACATTTTAAATGACTTCTATAACTACTATTCCTTACTATGCATACTATAATTAGAGCTAATGTAGTCTATTCTATGTATTTTAACAACAATAATAATTTAGCAAAGACACTTCACGCAGTCGCCTACGGGACTTTATTGTTAAATGTTCTCGGAAGTCGTGTGTAGTGTCCTGCTGCACTTGACGCTGCTGCCGTCGCTGACGGCTACAAGAAGCCAGACGACGACACGACTCGTCGCAGACAGCGGGAAGCTCATCTCACCGAGCCGCAAGGTACGTGGAGCGCTTTTAACATGGCAGCTCTATTACCAGGCGACATGTACGATATAGTGACTGTGAAGCACCTTTGTTGCCCGTCTCCTCCCACTGAGGCTCGTTTATTGAAGAGAGCAGATACACTGGGACGGTGCTGACGAAGCTGCGTGCGTGCGTGTGTGTGTGTGCGTGTGTAGTGAAGTAACAGTAACGTCTATGTTCGTAGTAACGTCAACATTAGCATGCTAGCCAACATGTGTTGGTGTTAGCAAAGTCGGAGCTGGGCCTTTGTTTGTGTGTCACACGGTGCTTTGTTATGACTGAGTCCATTGACTAATTAAGACTCTTCTCTGTGTGTGTGTGTGTGTGTGTGTGTGTGTGTGTGTGTGTGTGTGTGTGTGTGTGTGTGTGTGCGTGTGGAGGGATATACATTGGGCAACGCTAATGATACAGAGGTTGACATTTAAGTGGCTTAAAGAAAGAAAGGAGCCCACATGATAAAAACACCTCACACACACACACCTGTGTAGTGTGAATTAAGCTTTTTAGTAATAGAATATTATGGCATTATTATTATTATTATTATATCAGACATTGGGTCATTTCTCTTTGAAAGCAAGGTATACAACAGCACCCTGTCCTCAAAACCAGTCAACTTAATTTATAAATTGTTCAGACATAGGTTTACTACATGTTGTTATAATGCATGAACACTTTTTAGGTATCCTATATGTGGCAGTGTGTGTGTGTGTGTGTGTGTGTGTGTGTGTGTGTGTGCACCTGCTAACCTTTGTTTCTTTATATATGGAGGCAGCAGAGCAGATGGATGATGGTAGGAGGTGTAGGGAGGAGGGGCAGGGTGGGTGTTGGGGGGGTAAATAAGGGCATAATAGAGGAGACGGTGTCAGGACCACTTGGTGGCTGCGAGCTACAGGGAAAACATTAAGGGAGACAGGATAGGGAGAAGTTGGCACCGCGTGGGAGTTGTAGATGTTGCAAACAATAAGCAAAAAAAAATAAAAAAGGCAAAATGTGTAAAAAACAGGAAAAAAAGATGAGGAGGAGGGAAAGAGGATGGAGGGAGGAGGGGAAACAAGCTGAGAACCAAGAGGTTAGCAGATGGAGCTGTGTATGTTTTGGTGTTTGTATTGTTCAGGTGAACAGCAGCTGAGCAAGCTTTTAGATAGTTCATCATTAAACAGCTGTACATTTTATTTTGGTTCCCTTTTAGCGGTTATCCCACGCTATGCACAGAGACCAAAAAGAAAAATGACTACAGCAGTTATTATGTAAATAATAAAAAAATGCTATTCTTTTGACTCATTTAATATATTTTGATGTTTATACCTTATGTACTTTTTCTTGTGTAGGACTTTGCTAGCAGGACTCAAAGCCTACAGTAACACAGGGAACAATATTATGTTTAATATAAACCCGCAGTAGTGTAGCATGGCTCCATCAAAAGAGGAGCATCAGAGTAAACAAAAGCTGCATGTGAGCACTCTTCTGTTGTCATCTGGTCTCATCTCTTAGTGTTGGATAATGCTTCAATCAGCTAATGTTAGCATGCAAGTAATGAGGGGTGAAGTTCTCACAAAAATAAAGGGCAATTTCACACATTTTCAACTTGCTATCTATAGTTGGAGTTTAGAGAGCATGTGCATATGAAAGCTATTAAACCTCACTCTGCCGTCTTTATATACAGTTTGTATTTTCTTACAGGCAAGGACAGTAACACATTTCCTGAAATACAGTACATTAAAATGTGTGTAAACAATGAATAATAGTGGGTGGTAAAATATTTTACCGTATGTGTTTTACATTTAGATATCCCTCCATCCTCTTCACATGTGTAAGCTTTTATTTCTACGTTATCTTCTCTTTCAGACCCTCCTGCTGTTGCTGAGGCGTTGTGTAATGCCTACTCTCGCATTAACAGCAGTGTGTGTGTGTGTGTGTGTGTGTGTGTGTGTGTGTGTGTGTGTGTATAAAGGCGACTGAAAGAGGGTAGGTTTCTATGGTAGCCACGAGTTGTAGCAGCAGATTTGTCGATAGATAGATAGATAGATAGATAGATAGATAGATAGATAGATAGGTTAAAGCTCTGGGTATTTTATATACAGCTAAAAGAAGTGTGTGCCTCTTTGTTCTCCCCTCTGTTTCTCCAGCTTTCCATTTTATTGTATCTGTCGTCATGGCGATGTATAGATTAGTTCCACCCACATGCCCCACCCCTTTTCCTCCATCCTTTTCCAGTCTTTACTTTTTTATTTTTGCTAGTCTCACTCTCGCTGTTTCATGCTGGATACTCTAGAACAATCGCTGGGGATGACGTCACTGCCTGCTGTGTGTGTTTTTATGTGTATGTGTGTGTGAGTGTGTGCGCAAGTGTTTGGTGTGTCATGTTGTGGTGGGAAAAGGAGTTTGCATATGATTGCTTTAGGGTAATGCATTACACATGTTCTGCTCGAGCATCTTATCACAGCAGTGTTAACCACGTAATGTCATGAATTTTCATACAGTCCCTTCCAAAAATATAGGAACAGGAAAGCGGATATTTACATCTACATATATTAAAAAACATAGCAATAACATAGCATCAGATCACCCGATGTTTAAGTAAACTTACAAAGGATTTGCACATGGGACTGACACCATGGTGTTTCTTGCTACCCAGGTGTAACTTATGAGATTAACTGCTCAAACAATAATAAGCTCAGCAAAACAAAGTTGAAGGAATTATTTAACTGGATATTTAACTTGAAAACTAAATGAATTCACTTATTTGACAAGAATTAGATGAGAAGATCCTGTCAGCAGTCAGGTAGCTGGAAAACAGCTACTTTGGTTGTGCCTGTAGTCAGTTATCTCTACTAAAACACCTATATCTTGACCAGTGCAGTCACTGTTTTGTTATTTGGAAGTTGACAGACTGCCAGCAGACAACCACAGATGATCCAAAATGAAGCAGTATGCCTCATTTTTGATTAATCAAAAAGGACACGGTCACACTATTGTTCATATCAGTCATCATTTTCTTTTTGGATTTTGTTAACTTTGCAGCTACAGCTGTTTCCAGTCTTTATGCCTAACTACAGTAAGCTAACCAATTGCTAGCAATGTCCTTAACCATGCAGATTAGTAAATATGAACATCCATGAACTTTTAAGATTAAGATTTAGTTTCCTTTCCTATTTTTTTACTCTCTCTCTTTCAGATTGACTGAAGCCCTATCATGCCTGTGGCTTCCACCAAGACAGAGCCTGGTGAGACCTGACATCCTTTCCCTCAGCCTCTATCATCGTATACATGTTCACCATGTTTTCTTTATTCATTGCTTCTTTTTTAAAAACATGAATTAGAATACAAAAATGTCTGAATTTAAATATTATTTCACCCGAATGATTTAAGAGGTAGATGAATAAAGACATGGAAACAAAATGCATCTAATGTAGTCCTCTAAGTGAAGGGAGCAATAATACACACTGTAAATAATTAAATGGTGCAACACAGGCTTTCTGTTATTATAGTGCCCCAGGTATCAGACACAATGAGCGACAGCACCGCCAGCTCCACCACGGCCAATGACCTGGACCTCATCTACCTCAAAGGCATCATGGAGAGCCCTCTGGTGTGGTACACAGGCACACACAGATATGAAAAACAAAAAAAAAGCTAATTTGTGTATTTTTGTTTGTGTTTGGACATGCAACCTTTGCTTAATGATAACTACTGTACATGTGAATAAAAGTGTGTAAATGGGCATGTGTGTTAGGAGCAAGAGGAGAGCCTGAAGGAGCCACGTCTGTCGCCAGTGAGGGAGAACAATGTGGAGCTCCTGCAGGAGATCCTCAGAGACCTGGACCCCTTTACACAGCGCTCTGACACAGCAGCGGAACTAGCCCGCATACTCACACAGCCTCACTTTCAGGTGTGGAACATGCAAACATAATGTACAGAAAGCCACACGTAAACTAACTGTTAAGGTGTGGCTTTCTGTACAGTATGTCTATAGTCCAACAAAAAAGCTGTAATTTGTTTTATCAACCTGGCAAAAAAGGCGATGCATTATTTTGATAATCAGTGTGTGTGAAATATCTTTCTCTCTTAGTCACTACTGGAGACACACGATTCTGTGGCATCCCAGACATGTGACAGCCCACCTCCTAGCCCATGTGATTATGTGGATCATGAACTAGAGGGCGGCTACACACCCAACCCGGTTCCGCCACCTGACGCAATCCGCATGGTGGGCATACGCAAAGTGGCAGGGGAGCCTCTGGTAGGAAACATGAACACAATGGACACACAGTTGTTGCTGCAAGCGCTCTGATTTGTTATAAAAGCACCTTTTCTGTGATTCAAAAATGCAGATAAAAAATTTATATTGTAGTAAAACAAGCTTAACCCCAAGTCCTCATTCCCTGACTGCTGACTGCCCTGCTAACTACTTAAGATCCTGATTTGTTGACATTTCTCATTGGTGATAGAGACAATAGCCTATGGTAATTGTGTTTCAGGGTGTGACATTTAAGGTGGAGGGTGGTGAGCTGGTGATAGCCCGCATCCTCCATGGTGGAATAATAGATCAGCAAGGACTTCTACATGTTGGCGATATCATCAAAGAGGTAAACTAAAGCTGAAGTATGACTTGTGCTGATTACTTACAATCTTTGGGTTTGAGGTGGGATCAGTGGCATCTTGAAATTTAATTTGGGAAACATTTTCAAACATTTTAGAGTTCAATGTTTTACAAAGTGAAAGATAATTTATGTGAGGCCATCTTTCTGACAGCTAAATCTTGGTCGAAATTGGGTCATAGAACAGAACAATGATCCAAAGCACAACAGTAAATTTACCATCAGAAATGAGGCTGAAGTCCTCCCCAACTATGTGAGAGACTGATAAAAGTGGACCTAAAAGCTATTCAGTCATATTACCCACTTTTTTTTGTTTTTGGTTTCATTTTTTGTAAATAAATACATGCATTTGCACTAATCTGCAATCAGTCTCTACCTCGTAGTGGCCATGATACACCCTCCTCTCCTGAGCAGCTGTTGTAGCCTAACTCTTGAGATTCATAGTACCTGTAAACAAAACTGTTCTGTACTGCTCATGGAACATTGTCCATCAAAAGTTTCTAGATTTTGTTGAGAACACAGGAAGTGAGCAGAGTGGAACTGGTTAAAATATATTCTTCGCTCAAGGAGCTGTTTGCCTGATTCGCTCCCCATATGCTCTAAAAAAAGGAAAAAAAATTATGTATAACTTAAATTGTAGTTATAAGTAAATTGTACCAAAGAAATATTAACCACTCACAATGGCCAACTTGTAATTGAAAAGAGCATTCTAAGGGTGGCTTGGGCAACAAAACAAAAAAGAAGCCGCTCTGTGCTATGTCCAGAATCCGCTCACTCAGTGTAAACATTATAGTGCTTTTTATCCAGAAAACTGGATCCCTTACTTGTATTTGTTTACAGTATGTCTAATATGACAATGACGTTAATGTTCCAATCCAGTGGGCAATGCAGCATCTATTTATATTATGTATGTGACTTCTAATAGTTACACGAGTCTTACAAGTGTCTTGTCGAGTAACAACTAGCACCTCTAATGCTGACTAATAAATATGTAATATTGTCTTTGACTAATGAATATCAATATGTTCTCATCACTGCCAGGCAATAATCAAAACTTTCAAGAAGTCAGCGTTACCCAGCCAGGAAGCAGACAGTCACATAACCCTTAAAACTACAAATCCTTTTTTTACACTTTAGTAGATAGATTTATTTACCTGCAGCCAGCAACAAGCTAGCTGTTTGCACTATTTATGCTAAGCTGCTGACCCGAGCTTAATTAAGGACCATTCCAACTTCAACATCATGTTCAAAGTAGACACAGGGTAATTGTAGATTTTTGTCCAATCTAAATGGTGGAGTACATTGTACTTGTTACCTTATGTTCTAGGTTGCTTTATTCTTCTAAATTTCTTATAATCTTTTGGAACTGATTTTCATGAATGTTCTTTTTCACATATCTGTGATATTTAATGAAAATGGCAGATACTGTCCTCTCATTTTCCACTGACTTTTTTCAAAATGTTTCTTTTGTCTATTGTGTTGTCAGGCAAATGGACGTGAGGTGGGGCGGGACCCCAGGGTGCTGCAGGAGGAGCTGCAGGCAGCTAGTGGAATTGTGGTTCTGAAAATACTGCCTAGTTACCATGAAACTATAATGCCAAGACAGGTGACAAATACAAGCTTAGAACAGACATGCATGGTCGTACTCCAAGTCATTCATTTTACTGGTTGGAGTTTCTGTATTGTATTAATTTAGTACTAATGCAATAATAATAAGTGTATATTTCAGAACATTCATGTAGATTTATACAAAAATATTTCCATCTGTGTTTCTGCAGGTGTTCTTTAAGTGTCACTATGACTATGACCCGGCCAATGACAACCTGATTCCCTGCAAGGAGGCAGGCTTAAGGTTTGAGACAGGAGATATCCTGCAGATAGTCAACCAGGACGACGTCAACTGGTGGCAGGTACACTACAAAAACAGCATGTGTATAAAAACGCACAAACTCATGTTTGTGTGTTACCTGGTTTATTATTATGTAACTCGCAAAAACCTACTGAAAATCAGATTTTCTAAAGACTCGAATCAAATGAATGTATACAAAGTACAGTCTATACATTCTCTGAGTGTGTGCATATGTTTAACAGGCTCGTCATGTGGAGGGTGGGAACACAGGGCTGATTCCCAGTCAGATGCTGGAGGAGAAAAGGAAAGCCTTTGTCAAGAGAGATGTGGAACTAGCCCCTGCAGGTATAGTAACAGCAAAGAAAGGATAATAAAAAGATGGTGATAAACTATTACCACTCTTGTGTTGTTTTACACTGCCATCTGATGGTGAAAGACTAGACCTGCAAATAAATGTTTTAGTTGGTAATGCTAAATGTGGATAATCAGAGCTTCAAATATTACTGTAGATTCCTTTATAGTTAGTCAACATTATGACATATTTTGTGGTTGGAGCTTACCTGGAGGCAATATAACCACCTAAACATGTCCACTAACATGTCTCAGAATTTAGCAGAACAGGCTCTTTTGAAAACAAGTAACAAGTAACTCTTAAACAATTAAGATTCCTGCCTAGAGCTAGCATGATTTGCATGCAGCAGATATAGTAATGTGAAGCTGCTTCTGTGTGACAGGAAATCTGTGTACTGGTGCTGGAGGGAAGAAGAAAAAGAAAATGATGTATGTGACCACAAAAAATGCAGGTAACAAAATGACCAGTGTAAAACCTTAAATGTAGAGCTGTGTGCTGGAATGCCCCATTTACTTACAGTCCTTACTAGTATGCCCTCCTCATACCATGCCAATCTATCCTCTCTCAGAGTTTGACAGACATGAGATATTGCTGTACGAGGAGGTGGCCAAGGTTCCACCTTTCAAGAGGAAAACTCTGATATTGATCGGTGCCCAGGGTGTGGGGAGGCGGAGACTGAAGATGAAGCTTCTGCTGAGGGATCCACAACTCTTTGGCACAACCATTCCATGTATGAGATCTAAGACACAGAGTCAAGTACAAAAACATAATACGACATATTACAGAAAAGGTGTAATACTGAATTTAACTACATGACTACCTGTCTTCTTTCCAGACACTTCCAGAAAACCTAAAAAGGGGGAGCGGGAAAGTCGTACGTACGCCTTCATCAGCCGCAGCAAGATGGAGACTGATATTAAAAATGGGCGCTACCTGGAACACGGAGAATATGATGGCAACCTCTATGGAATCAAAATAGACTCCATACACGAGGTGGTCGAGGCAGGACGCATCTGCATACTGGACGCCAACCCTCAGGTCGGTGCACAGAAGAACACAAACACATGAAGCTATATTATAGAGTCAAGACAGAGGAAATCATTGTGTAAACACATCATTGTATTATAGTATTATTGCGTTCTGTAGGTCTTTGTCTGCATGTAGAGAAAGGAATCCAAAGCAAGATGAAATGAGTTCCTTTCAATTACACAAATATTATACCTATTATAAGCTAGTTCCTAACTTAGTGTTTGATGATTTGTTGGTTGTATAAAGTGGTTTTATTCTTCTTCTTCTGTGAAAACTACCAGCTGTGACCAGAACCAATGCTCTGAGAGTGAACCAAAAGAGGAAAGATGTGGGCTTTTTAATCAACACTTTGTGCTACAAAAAAAACTTGACACACTTATGTGTGTACCGTTTACATAATTCGTATTGCATTGCATGACTTTTTCCAGTTTTGTGTATTTTCTTTCTTTCTTTCTAGCTGTTTATCTTGTTGCTGAACAGTGATGGGCTCTCAGGAGTTCTGTACAGTCAGTTGAGTGTCATGTGCTTTGCTCAAGTGTATCCTAGAATAAGCTGACATTGTCAAACAAAGTTAGCTATTCAGTGTCACCACTCAGGAATCCTCAGCTGTCAACACTCTCTAAAAACACCTTTGTTTGTTCCTGATGGTTTCTAGTCTCTCAAAGTGCTGAGGACCTCGGAGTTCTTGCCCTACGTTGTGTTTCTTCAGTCTCCAGACTTCGAGGTGCTCAAGGCAATGAACCAAACTGCTGTAGATGCAGGGGTGGTAACCAAGACACTGACGGTAAGACACACTTCCTGGGTGTTCAAAAAAGTTTTCAGCCCATAGAAGGGGTCAATTTTAGTGAAAGAATTTGTTTTCCATCTCAGGATGAAGAACTACGAAGGACGTGTGATGAAAGTGCTAAAATCCAAGCAGCCTACAGTCAATACTTTGACCTGAGCATCATCAACGACAACCTGGATGAGACCTACCGCACCGTCAAAGCCGCCCTGGAAACGGTTTCTAAAAACCCACAGTGGGTACCTGTCACATGGGTGTTCTAAAGAGAGGCAATGTAAGCCAGGAAATGTAAGAAACAAGGCGCTGAGGATGTATTACTGTGAAAATAATGGATGTTATTTAGATGTTCATGCCCTTAGCAATAGATTTAAACATTAGAAGCCTTTGGTTTTCACTAAAGCAACAGCTTTTCTTCAAAGTATATAAATAAGACATCCGTTATGACACAGGGTTATATTCTTCAGGACATGGTACATGGATCTTTGTGTGATTCTAAATTATTTGTGCCATAACATATGATCTCAACCAGTCTGCCATTGTTTACATTTCAAGAGAGGGAACACTTGGCGGTTACACTTAACGCACAGCCTACTGTATGAGAGGTTGGATGTGTTAAATGTGTTATTTAACCTCAAAAAAGATGAAAATAGTGAGCTTTAGAACTCAAAAGGAGCAAACAGATGTTTCAAACAACTCATTTGTTTGTAAAACCCAAAAGTATTCACTTTACAGTACTATGGCATTTGACCATTTCTAGTATTGTCAGTAACTAGTTTGGTTTTGTGGTTGATTATTTAACTAATCTTCAACCCAGTGCAGCGTTACATTCCACACAGTAACAAATGAGTAAATCTGACACTGTAATTGGCAGTGAAAAAGCACAAAAATGTCTCATGTCCTATTAGTCTGTATTGTACAGAGTTCTATTTTACAAATTAAGAGTGATCCAGCGTTTGCAACGCCTACTGCTAACCTTACAGCCCATCTGTTCTCTGTCATTGTTGTGTGCCTTTCTTGTCTTGTGTGTTTAACGTAGTGACACACACACACACACACACACACACACACACAGAAAGGCAAAAACAGGTGGGGAAAAGACAAGAAGCCCTACAATGTACACTTATCTACATTCAATTCGGACATGTCAGTAGAAGAGAATAAGACATATCTCAAACCATCTTGGGCTCCTGTTGACATTTGTGTACCTATCATGTCATTCAACATCTGTGGACCCCATGACATAGTTTGAAACCTCTCAGCATATAAACACACATACAGAAACAATTCATAACAGATTCTACAGGAGCTTTATTTTAGTATGACATTGTATTTCACAAACATGCTATCACTTCTATTTTGCACTTTTATTTTGTAGTGTGTATATAATTTAAAGTAAAGCCATTTTCACTGGGTCCTATTTATTAACTCAGTTGTACACAGTTTGTAGATAGCATTTGCACTGTCCTACAATAGATACTCATAGAGTAAGTACAGTATGAAATTCCTGCTCCTTATTTACTGTATGTGACACTTTAGTGATAACTTTGAGAATGTCATCAGTAAAGACGTGTGCCGTGGCCTACAAGTGAACAAAACAACTGAAGCACTTCAAAATGAAAGTATGAGAAACAAATGTGCATGTTTTGCTTTTCAGATGTTCTGTAGTGCACCGTGAGGCCACCGTACATGTACTGTAACCCTGTCCATGGTGCCATCTGTAAAAAGCTCATTGAGCAGCTTGTTTGTACTCAGATCTTTTATTGTGGCAGCTACTGATTACCTTTCATGCACAATGAATTGTTAGCGATAAACATGGAAATCCCTATAAAATGTAAGTACTGAAAAATAACTGAGTAGTTCAGACCCGTTGTTTTTTAGTCAAATTAAGTGGAGACAATAGGAATCAGTCCGTGTTTGAGAAATTAGTTTTTAAAAGTGGCTTGAGCAGCGTGTTGACTGGCAGCTATATCTGGATTTCTGGATTGTTTGGTGTTGAGATACACCTCATTGGTTGCTCTCTCGAGGACATTCCAAAAACCACATTGTGTCCTTTTTTCTATGATAGCTCATGAATGCAATAAAACAGTTTGTCACTGTATCTTTTTTAGCTAATTTTCAAGTCTGTTTTTTTAACAATCAGGTGTCCATTGAACACTGAAAGAATAAATTCAGCATCTCCTGTGATACAGATGTGAGGGTACAGTCCTCCATCTGTGCAGAACTGTATTAAAAGGTTAGTTAACACATTAAATAGATATCTTACTAATCGAAGTTGCAGCCTTGTTTTTCTTCCAGTGCAACTTAACAGGGAAACACTTGTACTAAAAACTTTTTGATTCTCAGACTTCTTAAGCCTCAAAATAGCTTTAGTTATGCATTTAAATACATTTATGCACAGAAGTCCTGTGGATTTTGTAGCAATCTCTTTATGTAAAGTAAGAACAGGAGGATTGATTACAACATGTAAGCCATTTTTTAGTATTCATACGGGTGCCTGACTGTTGTTTTAAGACAGACTTGAAAAATTGTGAACCTGTCCTCCAAGTACAACCTTGAGAATAAAGAAGTCATTTGACTTCACCATTTTTTATTCTCTTCCTAAGATGCAGTGAAATAGGAAGTGGCATGAAGTGTAGGTTTGCTGTACATATTTTATGTGCAATGCTGTCATAAATACCATCATTGATATGAAACTTAGTGATCATGAATGAAAAAGCTTCTTATTTTTATCATCTTGGTCATTCAGTTATGCAGTTATGCAGTTGTCACACGGGCGTGTTAGCAGCCTTTCCTCAAAATAAGAAGTCCATCAAGCTTGAACTTTATTTTGTTGTAGAACTGATTATTGCTGAATCAGACATTGTTCATGTTTCTATCTATACTGAATAAATTATTGAATTGTTTGAGATTTTCTGAGTTTGTATTTCTGCTTCTACCTGTAATAACTTTAAAGCCCCTTTTACCTGATTATCAGCCCAAAATTTTATTTGTTCTTTGGTTTCTGACTTGAACTCATCAAACTATATTGTATTTTGTGTCTAAAACTAATTAGTATGTTAGCCTGCTAAAATGCTAGACTAAGAGATTAACATTGTAAATATTACACATGCTAAACGCAGGTATTCTGAGCATGTTAGCTGGCTGAATTGCATTAGCATGGCTTTTGTTCCTTAGTGTTAATATTGTATATTTGTACAGTTTAACTACAGCACAAGTTGTCCAAGAATAACCACTGATTCTTTTTACTTTCTTTTTACCACCAGATGTTTAAAAAAGTTTTCTTCTGAACAAATGAAAGCATCTTTGTTCACAGTCAGGCTGTGGAACTGTGGTGATTTCAGCATTAAAGTGGGATTTTTGTAAAAATCCAAAGACAGTTTAGGAACCAGTCATCAATTAGCTTTGGCTTTGTGAACACTGCTGTGACTGGACACTGATGAAGGGATGAACAACCAGCTCTTTCTTCTCTGCCAGTCTCATGTCTTTAGCGTGGAGAGTGTGTTATCTACGCTTGTAATACTAGGGTCAGAATTTCCCAAATGTCACATATGGGCTTTACTTATCTTGAACTATAATACTCATCTCCTTTTCTTTTACATCTCTCTGAGGAAGAGCCTCTTTTCTTCCTATTACCCACATTTCTTATCTTTTTTTTTTTTTTACACTTCCTCTTTATCATCATCCTCATTTCAGATTATCATTCTGGACTTATTCTGAATTTTGTAGCGTTTCTTTCTCTCCTCTCTGTCCAGTAGCCACATTAGTCAGTGCTCAAACTCTTTGTTGCTATGTGGTGGTGGCAGCTTGGTGTATTCAGCTGTGTGCTGCTGGCGGTGGTTGTCATCTTCTTCCTAATCGCCGGGCAGCGCTACCAGGTGTTCAACGAGAGGTGCCTGAAGCCACCTGGTCCCTTAGTTACCGACAGCAAAAAGAGGGATGCCAGGCTAAAGAGAGGTAAGAAAGGTTTCAGATACAGATTCAGATAGTGAATAATCACTAAAAGTTTATATAGACATATGAATGATTTAGTTTAATATCTTAACATCTAGTAGATGACTTAGCACCAATGTTTATGCTGGCATTCCTGGTCGCCTTTGTTCCTTTCCTTTGTTTTGTATAAAAAAATATATACATATGTAGTTATTATATATTTTGTTATTTATATGGACACTTGCAAATGGGTTTGTTTTCCAATAAAAACACATGTTCATGTAATTGACAAACCATTTTTATTTATTTCACAAACACTTAGAATGAATTATACTAATTAATTAAACCAATTAAATTCATTGTACCTATAACTAAGTTATAGATTGACAGATTTTTTTCTGTTGTCAGGATAGGTATACCCATAATGGTTGTAATGTATTTGAAAGCAGTATTTAAAACCAGCCTCACAAACCTTTAAGAGATGCATTTGAATCTGCATTTCCCTACAGGATTTCATGTGGACCATATTCCCACAGCTCTGGATGCAGTGGTGATTGGCAGTGGTATTGGAGGTTTGACAGCAGCGGCACTTTTATCCAAAGCCGGGAAGAGGGTTTTAGTCCTGGAGCAACACGATCAAGCCGGAGGCTGCACTCATACCTTTCAGAACAAGGGTTTTGAATTTGATGTGGGTAAGATTTTGACACAAACTCACACAAACACATACAAACATTACAGTATCTCCCTGTAGCTGCCATTATTATCAGAAAACATTGACTCCATTGTAAATATAAGATCAGGCCACAGATGCTGTATTTACACCAATTAATATTAAAACACATGAAACCCTATGACATAATCTATTTCAAATGCCAAACTAATTTAAATGTTAAACAAAACCTAACCCTGCAAATGTCAGTTGTACATGTTTCAAAAAGGTTAAAGTGTATCAACGGGACAAGTAACATTGTTCAGGAGGCAAATGCGCCAGACTCAAGGATATATCAACCTATCCCGCTCCCAAATTAAAAGTGGACCATTAAATTAGGTTGTTCCTGCCTACAATGTTCACTGTTTATTTTGCACCACATTGGGCCAAATCATGGCATAAGAGGAACTTAATACATTCATGTTTACTAATGTAGCACCAGCCACTGTCCTGCTTGTTTGCCAACTATACCTATCCTTACAACTTCTGATTGATAGATCTGATTGAAAGACCAGATAGGATAAATTGTATTAATCCCCAACTGGAAATTCAGGTAGTCTTGTAGATAGAAAGATAGTAAAAGTAGTTAGGTAGTAATCATCTTCTGCTGGCTAGGCTGTTGTAGAGTCTGATGGCTGTGGGGACGAAGGATCTCCTGTATCTTTCACTCCTGCAACACAGTGAGGTGAATCGTCCACTGCACCTACTCCTCTGGTTCATCAGGATGTTGTGTAG
Source organism: Anabas testudineus (assembly GCF_900324465.2). Lineage (NCBI taxonomy): Eukaryota > Metazoa > Chordata > Actinopteri > Anabantiformes > Anabantidae > Anabas > Anabas testudineus. The sequence continues at coordinate 2,710,333 of NC_046617.1, read as the reverse complement.
GGGATGGTTGGTGTGTTGTAGAATGGTCTCTATCTTTTTCTGTTTGAATATCTCAACCACAGCCTCCAGTGATGCTGCCTCTCCAGCAAACTGCAGCATGAGATAGCACACTTGCTACTGTAGTTTGGTAAAAGATTTGTAGCTGTGCTGATTCATAATTGTGTAGCAACACACAGCTTGAACCACATCATTAAGTTTGCTGATGACACGACCGTGGTGGGCCCTGATCCCCAAGAACGATGCGTCAGCTTACAGAGACAAAGTGAACATCTAACAGACTGCTGAGGTAATGCTGACAAAACCAAGGAGAGGGTTGTTGACTTCAGGAGAATACAGAAGGACCATGTACCGCTGGACATCAACAGCTCCTCTGTAGAGATCATCAGGAAAGGTCAAATTCCTTGGTGTGCACTTGGAAGAGAACTTGAGCTGGTCCTTGAACACCCGCTCCGTTGCCAAGAAAGCCCAACAGGGCCTCTACTTTGAGGAGGCCGAGGAAAGCTCATCACCCATCCTCACCACATTTTACAGAGGGACCATAGAGAGCATCCTGAGAAGCTGCATCACTGCCTGGTTTGGGAACTAATACCCTACAGCAAATAGTGAGAACAGCTGAGAAGATCATCAGAGCCTCAATGCCCTCTATTACAGACATCTACAATTCCTGTGGCTTTGTGGATGCAGCGTGTGGTGTAGATGATCACACACACTGTTCGCCCTCCTGCCTTCTGGGAAAAGATTTAGAAGCATCAGGACACATGTGTTCAGTGTGTTCAGTCCCTTTCAGTGTAATGCTCCTCTTCCTTTCTATTCCATACATTTTAAACTTATATAATTCTGGTTAACTGGTACGCTGTCACCGACAGGTATCCATTACCTGGGCCAGCTTCACGAGACCAGTCTGCTGAAAGTGGCTCTGGATCAAATAACAGAGGGACAGCTGCAGTTTACACGGCTGGAACAGCACTTTGATACACTTATCCTGGGTCAACCTGATGAGCGCAGGTGAAACAGATTTTGTTTGTTACAGTTTTGAAAATTTGTACTGCATAGCACTGTGAACTCATTACTAGTATAACCACCCATATAATACCAACTACAGAAAAACTGACTGACTATACCACAGTAAATGTTAAACTAATAGTTCCCAAAGTTTATAATTCAGTTACTAGTTACTTCTCTATTTTACTACTCTCTTTTATTCTCAGGGAGTACCATATCCATGCAGGGAAGACTGAGATGGCAGCTAACCTGAAGAAACAGTTCCCTGGAGAAGAGGAGGCCATTGATGAGTTCATGAGATTGGTGAAGGTAGAGAGGGTTGGAAGTAATGATAATAAGATATGAGTGACTGATGACAAGGGAAGAAGAGGAGGCACAATAGGATGAACATGAACAGGCTCATGAACAGACTTAAATCAGAGTCATCTGATTCTCTGTCTCTTAATACGACCACCAGTGGTTATCAAATTCAAGACTAGAATGAGTTTCACTGCTATGGACATGACACCCACCTATATGCTGCTGTTGTCCAGATTATTTATATATATATAAGCAAAGAGTCTTGTTATTCTGACTAATAAATGTGATTGTTTGTCTGATCTGATCTTGCAGCTAGCCTCACAACGTGCGCCACTTATTGCCATCTTGAAGATCATACCATATTGGCTGGTCAACTTCCTCATTCAGACTGGCTTATTACATAGTATATCTTCAGTGTTTCGCCTGGCAGGAACCAACCATTCAGCAATAATGTCTCGCCTCACACAGAACAAGGACCTGCAGGCACTGTCTGCCTACCTGTTTTATGGTACTGGACACAGAAACGCATGTTATAATATAGATCACACACACTTGTGTACCCTCTTCAGTCTTTTGTAACGTCTCCTTGTCTTGTAGGTGTCCCTCCTAAAGAATCCAGCTTTCTCATCAACGCACTCCTAATTCACCACTACAAACGTGGTGCATACTACCCAAGAGGGGGGGCCAGTGAGTTCGCCTTTCACATCATCCCTGTCATTCAGCAGGCAGGCGGTGCTGTGCTGGTCAGGGCTCCTGTACAAAGCATCCTCGTCAACCAACTAGGAAAGGCCTATGGTGAGAAAGTAAAGGGACAGAGCGTTTTCTTTTTAATGTTTATTATGTTCCAGTCCTGCTCAGAAAATTGTGCAGCGAAAAAGTCACAGCACCTTATTTTGTCTGGCTGGACTTGCTTGAGGTTCTCCTGATGCAGTTTAGTCGCCACCAAAGAGCACTCTTTGTTGGTGTGGCTCTAACATCGAAATGTAGTATCACTGTGTGTTTGCAGGTGTGACAGTACTTAAAGGACAGGAAGAGATTGAGGTCCATGCCCCAGTCGTCATTTCCAACACTGGAATCTTCAACACCTTCCAGAAGTTTCTGCCTCCCCACATACAGAACAAACCAGGTGATGTCATTAACCTCATCTAATGGTAATTTTTCCTTATTTGGGGACTTTTTCTACCATACACATTCCTTCAACATCAATGCGTTATTAATTTTGCCTTTCCCCTCACTATATGTGAGTATTTTTGCATGTGTACAGAGATCCAATCACTGCTGGGTATGGTACGTCATGGTATGGGTTCCTTCTTGGTCTTTGTTGGTCTGGATGGAACCAAAGAGGAGCTGGGCCTTGTTTCTACCAACTTCTGGATGTATAAAAGCAATGACTTGGACTCACTGTAGGTTTTTGGTTTTATATTTCTTTTTTATTTCCTCCTCTTTTTGCATCTCTATCTTTACTCCCACTGCTGATGGTCACTGATTTGGATTACAAACTTTACCGTGGTTTAATGAATTCAAAGAGTGTACTGATTATACTTGTTATTTTATGAATGTTTTGGACACAAACTTGTGAAGTATGGAGCGATACTCAACTCTGGGAAGAGATCAGATATTGGGGAACATTCCCATGATGTTCATCACCTTCCCATCTGCTAAAGACCCCACAGCTGACCTCAGACATCCAGGTAATACACACTGATATTTTAATAAAGGTGTACTTGCTTGCTGGTGGTCCTTTGCCATTTTTGATCAGTCTTTCTTTGCTCTACGTCTGTACTGTGAACATGATTACTGGGTATTTATTTGTCAAGTTCTGGCTATCTACTGTAATAATGAACATTTGCTTAGTCCATCTTTCTCCTTACACAGAAGTAAACAAAAACAGGCTAACATGGCACTGTCTAATCTGTCTTTTGGCAGGTAAGTCCTGTATGACTTTGCTAACCATGGCTCGCTATGAGTGGTTTGAGGAATGGAAGGGGACGAATCTCGGCAAAAGGGGAAGAGACTACCTGGATCTGAAAAACAGCATGGCTCAAGAGCTGCTGGACTGGGCATTAACCATCTTCCCTCAATTAAGGAACAAGGTGTGTGTCAATGTTTCTATGTCGATATACAGACTGATAATCCCTGAATGCTTGACCTCCATAACGAGGGAATCCACTGCCTCTGTTTATATCCTGGATCATATGGTTGCATGTTATGAAGCCATATGTCATAAAAACCCAAAGTGGGCCATTGTCTGCTATTCTATTTTGACTATTTGTATATTGTACTCTTACACATAAATACAATTTTGCCTTCAAATGTAAATATGTGTGTTTGTGTATTCAGGTAGTGATGGTGGAAGCTGCCACCCCGCTAACAAATGCTCACTATTTGGGCGCACCAAGAGGAGAGATGTATGGAGCTGAGCACAACTTGGAGCGCTTCACACCAGAGACAATAGCTAGGACACGACCACAGACACCAGTCAATGGACTCTACTTAACAGGTGACTTAACAGACTTTCCAGGGACTCTGCGAAGTGGAGTACAGCTAGTGATAAAAATATATCTGAACTTAAACTTGATGCTGCTGATAACAAACATGTCAATATTTATACCAGTGTGATCCGTGAGGGCCTCATAAACATGTTTCTGCAGCGATCTCATATGTTTAGGCCTTGTTCAGTTTTATTCGTGAGTGGATTCACCGAAAAAAACACTTCAAAGACCTGATTTCTACAAATTTACCTTAAAATTATTACAACACTTTATTTCTATTCAGAAATTCTACATTTAGTTAGTAGTAATATAAATACAAATGTGTGTGTGTGTGTGTGTGTGTGCGCTGTCCGTAGGTCAGGATGTATTCTGTAACGGCATTGCTGGGGCTCTGCATGGCGGACTTCTCTGCGCCTCAGCTGTTCTCAACCAGATCCTCTACATTGACCTTCTAGCCCTGAAGACCAGCCTCAAACAGAAATCAATCTGATAGCCACAGAGCCCACCTCTACCCCTGATCTCTAATGTATGAGCCTCTGTTAATTCTATTCTATCCATTTAATATATCTTCTATATAATCTGCGTACTGGTAATGTTTTGTAAGGTCTTAAACACTGTACAGAGAGATGACTTTTGTTGTGATGCTGTATAAATAAAATTGAATTTAATTGAAAGGAAAATTTCAAGCTAACTAATGATATTCTCTATTTTCCATTGTAACAGCTGTTCTTTGACAGAATCTCTACAAAGGTAACAGAGGTGAAGAGCTGAAAACAATTACTGTATGTCAACAGTTAGTGTATGTGCACATAAATTAGGCTGAAACTACTTTTATGTTTGATTTTAAATCCAGACTTTTAGCTTGATACGTAAAGAACGTAAAGAACGTGAAACTGAAATTAACCATAACCCTAAGAAAAAAACATGGAAGAAAAAAGAGAAAGTGAGAGAGCTGCTAAAATCAAATTTAAAGTCACAATGTAGAACTGACTAAACTCAGCAAACACTGGAATCAGCTATACAGTGATAAATGATGGAATACAGACACTAACACAGCACAACATGTTTGAATAGACAAAATGACGTGATGCCATTAATTTACATGAGTTTGCACTGTTTGAAACTAACTTGTTCTTGGTTGCCATGGAGGTGTGTTCGGAAACCCCAGAACGAACAGTAACAAACAGTACACATTCCCCATCAGTCATAATAACACCATGTTAATTACCCTAAAAAGAAGTAACACGTCAATTTAAGTTTCTAACTCCTTTGTAACAGAATAATATAGTTGGGGTTTTATGCAACATTATTTTATCATGTGTAAATACAACAATCAACAGATGTGTGGCAGAACTTTACATGACATCTACTCCCATCACGTGTAAATCAAAGCCCCTTATGTAAAATATTGCCAGATTAGCTTCTTAAAAGTGTTTAACCATGTATACTTTAACAACATACATGCATATTTATTGAATATTTTCCATGATGGACTTGCATCACAAGTTTTCCAACACAACGCTCCAGTGCCTCCTCCCCAAAACAGGAAGGTGCTCTCAGCATGCAATTGGCAGTGTCTCAGCAGAATAAACACATTTTACACAATGGTCCACCATGTGACCAAGATTTGTAATGACACGCAAACCTCTGGCAGCACATTTCTAAACGTTTTACATGATAGATAAATAAAAAATCAACATTACATTATGTTCTGTGGCATTTCTGCCACAGAAATGTGCAATTGCTGAGGAAAGTCAGGAGAAAATGACACTAATATTAAAATAATGACTACCACCTTCCTAAAGTATCTTGCAGTATTTCCCTGTCCAGTTTGGGGTATAGTTGATACCACTTTATAAAAAGTGCACTATTTGGAAGAAGAACATTACAGACAAATAGGCAAGAGGTGATAACTTTCCCTCATGGGGAGTTCAAGACTTGTAACTGGCTTCCACTAAAGGTAATGAATGGTAATGAACGCTTTGTGTAAATTTGACAGCTATAACTTAATAAATACTTTCCACTAAAGCAAAAAAGTGTGTATTAGACTATTTTTACAGCCTATGCTGCTATTATTGGCTCTCTCAGTGTTGGTGGAAACCACAGGAAGTCACTGTTAAGAACAGTTATTCAAATGTATTTCCTGTTGTTAAAAAGAAAACCACAAACTAACCTGATGCTGAACTAATGTTTATTTTCCATCAGGTTTTAGGGAGGCCGAGAAAGAAATAGTGTATAAAACTCCGTCTACAAAGAAGTAGACTCAGTAAAAGCAGCTATAGGTAAATGTTTACAGCAGTCTAGAGACAGGTTTACAGTGAACTATAAAAAAAAAGATATCACAATCAGTGAAACATGTCTTCAGCTATGATTGAACAACGAGTTAAAAAGATTAAAACTGGACAGACGGGGAGATAAAAACCAAAAGTCTGCCTTAGGCACCAACTGATATAGATTTGATAGGAAAGCAATGAGTGGCAGTCAGTGTTGGGGTGACGTCTCGGGCAGGAATGGGAACACCTGGTGGACAAATAGGAAACAGCAGCTGTAAAAGAACAAGACCGAGTTAATGCCAGTAGGCAGATGATGGTGTGGGAAAGTATCAAAATCTGAACGGCGTGTATGCAGTCACATGAGTTTGGTTGGACATGTGTCCGACACATAGAAAAGCCAAAGTTGCTTATTCGACCACACTGTGTGATGTTTGTGCACGTAGTGTGAGGCCCAGATGTCAACCAAATACCGCTGTGTCAAACACACGAGGAGGCTACTGAGATGTGCACTTGACAGGTGGAAGTTCATCTGAAATATCTAGAAAACAAGAGGAAGAAAAATACACACACACACACACACACACACACACACTAATTAGGGCAAAATAAGTTATGCAAAATAATCAGCAATAAGAAAAGTACAAATCTAAACTATATTCTACTAATAAATATTACATAGATAGTTTACTGTAATACACATCATCATTCATTCCCGTCAGTCTTGTCCTCATGCTGACCCCTGTGCACCAAACCACTGAAACCACTGGATGGATTCAACGATGTAGCTGATCAGTGTAAATATCTTGTGTGCATTAGTTTGGAAATCATGTTGAGCAACTTGCTACAGACCCTCACAGTGATTCTGAAACTTATCTAACCCTAACCTTCCTCTATTTCAATAAACAGACTCTTGCTGTTACTGTAAGTCCAGACTCTATTCATTCCAAAATCCCCCTTTGTCTTATTTCACTTCTTTTTTCTTTTCTGAACTCGGTCTTCAGGGCTTTGAACTGATCATAAACATCATGATCATAAGAAAACACTTGTTACAGTTACATTCTATTTATTCAAAACACGTATAATAGCTATGTTACACACTGTTTTTTTTTTTTCGCTCGCCATGACCCAAATCCACAAGCGTATGTAGCAATGAAATACAAACAGACCTGACGTTTGTAAGACACACAACCACCATGTTTGTGTATCTACCTACACAAATAAAATAAAACTGTCATGCAGTTAGCATAACATGATAATTTGCTACAGTTACTACACAGCAATACATCAAAATGTACATATTGTTACAGGTGTGGGTTGGAATATCCAAGAACTGAGCACGTTTTCATTGAGAACAGTAGCTGTGCCATGTTGATGCTATCACATTGAGTGAGCACAATGGCGGAAATATTTTTTCTGTCTCAGATGGTGATTGGACTGAGCCTGAGGCATATTATTTACTAATTGTTGACCTGAGCATTTTTGGCCCAGGGTAAAAATTAACATTAGCCACTGTTTTGGTTTTGGTTGTACAAATCAGCGACCATCAACACTTTCTGCATTCTCTTTCGGGCTCTGGTACTTTCCTTTGACAGAACAGATACAAAAAACATTCCACAATCCACCATACTGTCCACACTACATTATTGGATTGAGGTCTGGCCTCTGACTTGGCCACTCCAACAGGCGGATGACTGGTCATTGTCCTGTAGCATCATCTAACAGTTTCAGCTGCCGTAAAGACATTCTCACGTCATGCTGAAGAACTTTTGATACACTTGGGAATTCATCTTCCCTTCAATCACTGCAAGCTGGCCAGGTCCTGATGCAGCAACATAGGCCCAAATCATGATACTGCCACCACCATTGCATTTAGAATTGGATTGTCACCAAATAACTATAAATTCTGAGGTGAACAAGCAAATTCTACAGGAAAATATCAAAACATCTAGCTGTGATCTGATGACCAACAGAAAAGCAAAGAAAAGCAGAGAGATGCAAACGTCAAGCACAGAATCAATGTAAAGAAGCCAACGACATCACTCAGCTGAAGCTGTTTATTTAAGATTTAATACATTCCCATAATAACTAAAGGCAGGGATGTAAGTTTTACCACCTTAGTGAAATTCATATTTTAGGTTACATTTATGCTGGATTTAGAAAACTCTAAAGGGTTCACAAACTTTTAAGCACTACTGTTAACGTAGCAGTGATAAAGTTTGCGTGGTAGTGTCACAGGCCAAGTTCATGTGTATTCGACTAAATTAAAATAGGTCTCGTTTTCTCTCTTCAGGAAATGAAAGTAGCCAAGAACCTCATATTTACCAGTTCCTTAAAATATTTAATTAGAACAAATGTACTGTAGTTTCTAGTTTAAAGTAACATTGTCATTCTACTTCTGTTTGACAGACAGAAGAACAGAACTTAATTTCTTTTTGATATTTTTTATGTCTATACTCAGAGGTGCTTTCTTATTGTTTTTATATTAAACTCAGTGCATAATGTGTGCAGAAATACTAAAAAAATAACTGAAATTGATGACCAAAACAGCTGGTTTAAAAACCTAAATGCTTTCAGGACACATGTAGACATTGATAGATTGATTCTTTGACTATTTCTCAAAATTAGCCAAAAAAAAACAACAAAAAAACGCCATTCTGTTATAAACTTGCTCTGGTGTTATGACTCATTGTCCTGTAGCATCAACCAACTTCTACAGAGTTTCAGCTGACGTACAGACATTTTCACATATTTCTTAAGATTTTTTGATACACTTGAGAATTTCTCTTCCCGTCACTCAGAAAGCTGGCCAGGCCCTGATGCAGCAAAACATGATGTTCTCTCCACCATACTTTACAGTTGGAATGATGTTTTCATTCTCACACCAGAAGACACCTTCTCCAATCACACTGTGAGGTTTTTGTGATTGTTCTTAATAGAGATGAAAGATCAGAATTTTTTGTGTGTTGTTGCTTTAGACCCCTCCTTGTATTGATCTAATCTTAGTGTTGTCTATTATTCCAGCCTTTTCTAGCCACTGTGAGGATTCCCAGTGTCCACACATCCCATCCTTTTTCACGACCTGACATAAGATCTGGTCATACTTGGACGTTGGCATCTTTCTTGCCTTCTTATCGTTGTGTCTCTCTGTCTCTGTGTGAGTGTGTGTGTACACAGTATACACACTTAAGGGCAACAGTATTTCCTGATTCCTGAATAACTTGTAACTTCCTACAGTAAGAGGAACAACAAGGTCAATATTTAGAGGACCCATCTCATTACAGGACCAGAAGACAAAGGTGTTGTGTAGTCCATACCTGAACAGGTCAGACCTCATTTGGTGGAACTGGAGTGACCAGTACAATATTAGGCAGCTGGTGTTCATGCAGCAGGTGATGCCTCTCATCCTATATTTATGTTTTTATGTGTCTGAACGTCAATGTCCAGTTTCTTTCATTTGACATAGAGCTATTCTTTTTTCCCTGAACGGAAATAAATTAAACCTGAGACTTTAATTGCAACTTCAAAAATACTGTGACATTTAAAAACCCAAGATTTTGATAAAACACACAAACGCTCTGAATATTTATTGTGCTTTTGAGACAGAAAATCATTTACTTTTTTCACTTTTGACAACCAGTGGCATTTTCAAGCTCCTATTACTTATTACATTGTAGATTAGCATGGAAGACATCATAAACAAGGAACATAACACATGGAATTATGTAATAAGCATAAACACAGTTAAACACAGCAATGTTTTCTTCAAATTTCAGCAGGAATTGACCAATTAAGCTAATATATGTATATATATATATATATATATATATATATATATATATATATATATATATATATATATATATATATATATATATATATATACACACACACAAAAACTACTGTTTTTTGTGTACTACTTGATAATTTATCCACATTTCAGAAATTTTATTTGTGCAAAATTGCTCATAGTTCACAAAGGAATATCATCAGTATGTGCTGTGTAAAAAATAAACAAAAAAAAATTAGAAGTAAATAAAAAATAGAAATGAAAAGGTTTTCACTCAAATGCTTTAAAGAATTGGTTTGTGTTGGCTGATCAGTGGCCTCTCTGTGACTCACGTGACTCGACACCATGGCCTGCATATTTTAGACAATGAAATTATTTCTTTTTCTCAGACACTTGCACCTTCATGACAGGCTGATAAGCGTCTGACATTGCTGCCATGATGGTGACATTGTCACCTTGATAAATGAGACATGGATCACGTGCTTTACCTCTGATAAAGGCTTTGTCTGTGTTATAATACATCTCATGATAAAGATTGTAATCACACTGCCTTTTCTCATCAAAGACTCCCACTGCGTACCAGTTGCAGTACTCAGTAAAGTCGTAGGGCACAGAGAACATGACGGCTATTTTCTCCTTGCACTCCTGCTTTGAAGCTTTCGGTAGGAGATCGTAAGTGAAGACACCAACAGATCCACATGCTGTGTTAGGAGTCTTGGAGAACTGGAAAATGTCCGATTTCAAAGGTGCGATGAAGGGTGACAAAGGAATAGCACAGCTTCCACTCTCAATGAACATCCTAGATATATATATAAAAAAAAAGGAGGGAATTAATGTGTAATTAATATTCATCTTTACTTAGATGGCAGAAAGAAATGTGGAAGATACCTGGGATTACAAAGGCTGAAGTTAGTGCAGTTATTTTTTATCTCAATGATGCACTGGCGATGTGTTGGAGCAACTTCAGCTATTGAGCTGCCCAGTGCCACTACTGCCCCAATAACTCCAGCTGCTGCTCCCACTACTTCAGCCATGACGGATCTATTCAAAGAGACCATAACGTAGCAAACATTACAGTTCTCCAGCAACACAACCTCCAAAATGACTGTATCCTAGAAAGAAATATCACAAATGCTACCCTTATCCTAATGTACCAACCTTAACTATAAAGTATTTGTGATGCAGTAAGAAAACCTATAGAATGAACAGCGTTCTTGTCTGATGATACAATACTATTATGCATTTCATGACGACAAATATATGTTCAGTTACTAGTTACTTACCTGTTCTCACCTGGAGTGAACACTTCTGGAGGACAGCTTCAAGCAGATGTTTTCAGATTTGTTCGTTTCGCTTGTCAGTTCTTTTTATTCAAACAAGAACGCAGCTTTGGGAAAGTCCTCTTTATATAGTCGCCTTCCTCTCAACAGGAACTCTTTTTATTGGTGCAGTAAAAACTGTAATGTACACACACACACACACACACACACACACACACACACACACACACACACACACACACACACGTCACATGATTAGAACATTACTATTAATTTTACTGAAGATCCAGAAGATTTCCTCTATTTCTTCTATATCAATCCAACTATAAAGTTTACAAATGTAAAATGTTTTTAAATTGCCTTTAGATAATTTTACTTTTGTACCTAAATATTATTTTATTTAAGTACTAAAGGAAAGGAGGCACCATATTCTGAAACTTGTGATCAGCGAGTAACCCTGTTGAAATTGGAATTTTACACAACTGTTCTGAACTCCAGTCTGAATATTATAATCTTAGTACTGGTTAATTTGGCAACAACAAACCCATCTGGAAGTCATAGTCATAGACTGGTATAGTTCATATTTTAAATGTGCATTTGCTACTTTTTTTTTATTAAAAGTAGCACTTCAGTAAAAAGTGTCAAGGTTTCTAGGTAAGTTTATGGCTTCTGGATATAAAAGTTTCTTATACTTTTTAGGCCACCACTATTTCACTTAAGGTTGGGTCTGCAGCAACCCCGCATTGCTTTGAAGAACTTGCTGCCCTAAAAAAAAAAGCATTTCATGCCATTGAAAAGAAGATGGAGACTACAACAGCCCAGTTAACAGCCCAGCTGCAGACTACAACAGTCGAGCTGGAAACCACAAAGGCTTTACTGGAGACCACGTGCCTGAGAGTAGGGGGCGTTGAAAGTCGCTTGGGACTGAGATTCACTAGTGCTCAACCTCACAAATATACCATCAGCCCTTCTTCACCTTCCTGTGGCCGTGAACTATTCCCGACCAAGGCAGAGGACAAGTCAATGGATGAGCCACAGTCCTTGATTTTGGCGTTGGAGTCCACCTGCTCTAACACCAGCAACACTACAACTGAGCGTCGTATTCAGGACCTGACTCTCCGGACTCTACCAGCAAAGCGGGGAGAGTCTTTCTACAAAAATTGTTACGTGAGAGGAGAGCGTCGCCCAGATGTTTACACGTCAAACGTGCTTATGGCACTCACCCCCTTTGACGCATACACAGACTGGGTGAAGAGGGTGAACTGGACTGGCAGCAACAGAAAATCAGAGCTACCAAAACATTTGAAGGACAAAGTACATGAATATGTCAGTCAAAGATTTCCTGATTTAACAATGGACCACTGGTACAAGATACGCAATAAAGTCAATGAAATTAGATCTTCACGAAAACTTGACCCTGAGATGTATTGTGGAAGTGTGGAAACAGTTGATCTCTACATGGTATAACATCATTTTCCATACTGGTAAAGTATTAGTACTACAATGTACTTTTTTGTTTGACTACAACAACACCTCATCAATGGTGAGGCTTTTTGTGCAAGACAAGCAGGGGGGGTGATTTCAGCCATAGCCAATTAAGACCATATTTAAGGCACCTGTTTTGCTGGAGCGTCAGACCTTGTGTTCAGTCCTCTTTGTGTAAAGACCGATTTGGGTAAAGACCTGCGAGTCTACCTGTGCAAGTCCACTGAGCAAGAACACCGCAAGACACATGGTTTCCAACCTTTCTGCACTACATTCATTCCAGCTTTTTCTACACACTCTGCCATTCAGCTGCTTGCACTTACAGAGACCTGGATTTTCACCGCAAAACACGGCCACCCTAGCTGCGCTCTCCACCGGCTTTGCTTTTTCGCCCATCACATCAGGGCAGTGGGACTGGTCTTCTTGTAGCTGACACCTGGAAGTTTTTCACAATGGCATCCCTCAGCAATCTGTCGTCAATAGAATATCATGCCAATAGGATTACAGCACGAATCACAGCCCACATCATTGTGATCTACCGACCGTCAGGCCAGCTGGGGGACTTCTGCGATGAGCTGGATATGCTATTGTCCCTGAAGATGGCACTACTCTCATCATCTTAGGAGACCTCAATATTCACCTGGAAAAACCACAGGCGTGCTCGCTCTTCTGAACACATTTGACCTGAGACTAGTCTCCTCTCCTCCAACCCACAAAGCTGGCAACAACCTGGACCTTATTCTGATGCGGAACTGCACTGTGGACGACATTTCTGCCACTCCTATGACCAGTCTCCTCAGATGAGGAGACTAGTCCTCAACCAAAAAAAAGAGCTTGTTTGTGGACTGACCTGACAGACAGCGAAAGATTGCACAGTGTGGCATGAACAGATGGGGGTGTATCTCCATTTCACCCCAATAGAAGCGTACGCCGCAGATGGAAAGTCAATGGCTAAAGCCAGGAGAAGTATCTCAAGTTGCCTTCAGAGCTTCCTGTGTTTCATCACTCTTGACATGCTTGGTAGCATTTAAGAATGGACTATTCAACATGCACAGCAAATGGAGCATGTTGATGGCCCTCGCTGAACTAATGGCATTCACTGCAATTGTCATCTTGCAGGGGCTTACCAAGGTTCCATCACTACGTGACTGCTGGTCAGCAAACCTGGGAAACCCACAGATCCTGGAACTATGTCGCGAAACCGCTTCCAAGACATCATGCAACACCTAAGCTTTGATGACAGGTTCACCCGCAGTGAGCGGGCAAAGAGGTTTGCTGCAATTTCCGGTGTGTGGGGATCGTTTGTCACCAACTGCATCACATCCTACAACCTTGGTCAACATATTGCCGTTGATGAATAGCTTTTTCCCCATCAAAGACTCGCTGCTGTTTCCTGCAGTACATTGCAACTAAGCCTGACAAGTTTGGGATCAAGTTTTGGGTGGCTTGCGACTTGAAATCCAAGTACATTTGCAATGTCCTCCCATATCTTGGCAAGAACCCCAGTCGTCCCAGTGGGGAGAGATTGTCCGAAAATGTAGTGATGAGGCTGATGGAACCATTCCCGGACAAGGGAAGAAATGTTACCACGGACAATTTCTTCACATCGCTGTCACTTCAGCAACGACTGCTTAGCCACTATCCTTGGTGCAGGTCTTTTGTGGTTCTATGCTAATGTGTTTCTAATTTGTGTGTGAAAGTGCTATGAAAATAAGTCGTCTTATTTATTAGGCGTTTTCAACCCCTCTGCCACGCTGACAGTGTATGCGCCCAAACGGAAGAAGAATTTCAAACAGAATACCACCAAAAGGAAGCCAAACACTGTCACCCTTTACACCACAAAGGGAGTACACTGTCCGCACGGGAACATGGCGCTGGCCAGTCACCGTGTTCTATAACGAGTGTTATGGCAGCACATGTGCCGTTTCAAGCATGCACCCGGAGGCAGGAGAGATGGGTGGACTTCCTGGTGGAGCTTGCAAACGAGATTGGCCAAGTGTCAGTGGGTGCGAAGAAGGCAAAAAGGAACAATTGCTTTGGCAACAACCTTCCACACCTAGCCAGACAGCAGATGAGGTGACCGCTTCTATTCTTTACATTGTATTCAAGTTTGGGGCACCTCAAAGACTGCTTACAGACCAGGGAACAGAATTTAAAAATGAGGTAAGCTAAGATAAATCTCATTATCCCTAAAGGAACATCCAGATTACAAACTATAAGCCACATTACCTAAATACCACTATGCCGAACTGTAACTTATTTTACATGAATTTAAGGTGAATGCTAGACTCTGTGATGCAATGGGAATCTAAAGGAGCTTCTGTGCCCCCTACCACCCCCAGACTAATGGCGTAGTTGAGAAATTAAATTGAACCATCCAGGGGTATGTTACTGTATATATTCATTTGGCAGAGATCTAAACTCAACACAAAAACTTTAGATACATCTTATATATAACCCTTGCTGTTACATGTTATATACTTTTCAGCTCTCTCAACAAAACAATGTACAAAATGTATTATTGTATTATTTAATGTTTGGTAGAGAGGCAAGGTAACCGTCTGAGGTTCCACAGAAGTATCAGGTAAGAGGCTCTAATTGTTACTCTGTCCTGAAGTTGAGTATGTGCTCAAGAATGAGCAGGCATTTGAAGGATTGAAACATCAGGAGTCCACCTACAGGCGTGTAATTGAAAACATCCACAAGACAGAATTAGAAAGAGGAAACTGAAAAAGACTGAGGAACAATTTGAAGTAGGTTATTGTGTCCTAAAAAAGAATATCAGGGAAGAGCAAAAGAAAAGGAGGAAAAATAGATAAGGACATGTTCAGGACAGGAGAACATAAACAGAGGGTAAAGCTGTTACAAAAAAAAAAAAAACTAACAGAAATTCTCTCAGCTTGTCCCTGCCCTCATCCACTACGTCCACTATCATCCACTAACCCTTCAAGCCCAGCCAAACCACACATTCAGTTAAAGGAAAATTTCAATTATCCGCCTGCTTGTGACTTCCATGATGCACCACCTGCCACATTGCCAGGAGAACCTACAACCCTTCACAGTAATGGCATTAACATTTCAGTAATCAAGTATGATGTCTTAATTCTACTCTTGTGACTTGTATGTTTAAAAATGTTGAATTTCTTTTCCAGTTTTGAAAAAAATTTGGAACAGGAAGAAAGGAGAGATTCTGTGGACCAAACAGAGGCCATATAAAATCTTTACTGCAGATCTCCTGAGCCTGGCACTGGGAAAAGAGTTGGAGAGTGAGGTAGTTGTGATTTTTATATTTTGTTTTGCATCTTATCTAGAAACATTGAGTACTTGAATGGTGTTTTATGATTAATAGTCTATTCATCTAGATATCTATCGCATATCGATATCTAACTATCGTAATTATATGAGCTATAGCGATATATATAATATATAGCGTAGAGAGCTAGATATATCGATATCGATAAATAATCTAGATATATAATATATATATATATATATATATATATCTATATATCTATATCTATATATATATCTATCTATATATAATCTAATCTATATATAGCTATATCTATATATATATATATATAAGATATATCTATATATATATATATCTATATATCTATATATATCTATAATCTATATATCTATATATCTATATATCGATATATCTATATCTATATACTATATCTATATCTATATCTAATATATATATCTATATATATATATATATAATATATAGATATAATATATATTATCTATATTCTATATATATATATATATCTATATATATATATATTATATATATATATATATATAGATCTATATCTATATCTATATATCTATCTATATATATCTATATCTATCTATATCTATCGAAGATCTATATATAGATATATCTATATAATCTATATCGCTATATATATATCTATCTATATCTATTATATATACTATATCTATATATAATATCTATCTATATCTATATCTATCTATATCTATATCTATCTATATCGATATATCTATCATAGATCTATATATCTATAATCTATCTATATCTAGCTAGATCTAAGATCTATATATCTATATATATATCTATCTATATATCTATTATATATATCTATCTATATTCTATATATATATATATAGCTATATAGTATAGATATCTATATATCTATATATATCATATTATCTATCTATATATATCTATAGATATCATATATATACTATATATATCTATATACTATATATAGAATATCTATATATCTAATATAGCTATAGATATAGATATAAATATAGAATAAGATAATATATATATATATAGCTAGAATATATTATATATATACTTATATATATATATAGATCTAATATATCTATATCTAATATCTATATATATCTGTATCTATATCTATACTAGCTATATCTATATATATCTAGATTATATCTATAATATATAGATCTATATATATATATATATATATATATATATCTATATATATATATCTATAGATATCTATCTATATACTATATATATAATATATCTTAGATATATTATCTATATCTATTAGATAGATCTATATATATCTATATCTATATATATTTATATATATATAGAGCTATATATATATCTATATATCTATATATCTATAGATTTAGACTATCTAGATATAGCTATATATAGATCTATATATCTATATCTATCTATCTATATCTCATATCTGATCTATTATATATATATCTATCTATCTATATCGAGATACTATCTATCTAGTATATCTATATATCTATCTAGATATATCTATATATCTATCTATCTATCTATCTATATATCTTCTATCTATATATATCTATAGATCTACTATCTATATATAATCTATATATCTATCTATCTATCTAATCTATCTATATATATAGATCTATATATATATCTATATATATATAGATAGCTATCTATAGATATAATATATCTATATAATCTATATATAGAGATATATATCTATAGATATATATATATCTATATCTATATATATATCTATATATATATCTATATATCTATATCTATATATATATCTATCTATATATATCTAGATATATCTATCTACATATATATCTATCTATATATATATCTATCTATATATATATATATCTATCTATTATATATATAGATCTATATATCTATATCTATCTATATATATATACTATCTATATATATATATATCTATATATATATATATATCTATCTATATATATCTATCTATCTATCTATCTATATATATATATATATCTCGATCTATCTATCTCTATCTATCTATCTATATATCTAGATCGATCTATATATCTGTATCTATATCTAGATCTAGATCGATCTATATATCTATATCTCTCTCTATCAAGTCTTTTGCATTTGCTGCTTGGAAAAGGGACACCTCTGATGCACTTGTGGACAACTAGGTAGGAAACCTTAAAAGTCTTTAGTGTATTGTGGGCACTGTGTTCTCAATCTTCTAGTTAGGGATGGCCCGTTTGACACGGACGCTTCTGCACTTGTTTGTTCTTTGTGCAGCAGAGTGGTTTGGCACAGTGTTCCAGGGCATGTACTAAATGGTGCTGATCCTGTGATTGATGACATCCGAAGCACTGAATGCATTGTTTGGTCAAACCAGGGTTCAGAGGTACAGTAAAGATTATGACCTCCATCACCATTTATGCTCATGCTCTGCTGCTGAATGACAATGGGCTAATAATTACTTTCTAGGTACTTAAAGGAACCCCACATTTCCAGAACAGAGGGTTTGTGATGAGAGAGATTTGGAGAGTGAGTGTATTTTGGCAAGTTTAATGGCGAGTACCACCAATAAACAACGTTCTAAAGTTTGGGATCATTTTGATCTCATACCACCAGATAAGGTATAATACAGTTTATGGCATACATTTTATGTTTCCATAATTTAATTGTATTTTTCCTTTTTAATTGGGTCTCAAAATTATAATTGCTTGTAGGTGTGGTGTTTGCTCATGCAAGCAAAGCATAATCACAATCATACCCAGCAAACCAGTGACCCTGTCAACACTGGAAATCCTGAAAGTAAGCTAAATATAAACGTACATATACTGTATATATGTAGGTGTCTATTTATTGTAGATGTTGTGTGTCATAGTCATATACCAACCTTTCTTCCACAGTGTCCAGAAAATCCTGTGAAAAGATATTTTCCAAAGCTGGGGAGCTTGTCAGCCAGAAGAGGAGCCGACTGAAGCCTGCGACAGTAGAAAGAAAAATTATATTTCTCAATAAAAATCTGTCAAAACAACCAACCTGTCATAATCATTCCAAATCAACCATACAAGTCTTCAAATGACTTTACACAAAAAAAAAAAAAAAAAAAAACACATACGTTTCTGAATTCAAACATTGATCATTTGCAAAGTAGGAAGGATCTCTAATCCTGTTAGGGACTCTAAAGGTCAAAGCTTTAAAAGAACCCTATTTAACCCATAATATAATTTGCATTGATTCTTTAGCTTAATCTGGAATGTGTTTTAGAGTATACGAGAGAGCATCTGCATATTTTATTGTAATGACTATATAATCAATTATTTGGTATGAATGAACAACACTTTTATTGCTGTCATGGGATTGAAACAGAGCTTCAGTCGTGCCCTTTAGAGGTTGCTATGGCTTCAGTTGTCCACCAGATGTCACCGTCACTGAGGTCTTGAAGCTTTGAACCTTTTTCAACACAATTGTTAGGAAAGCCTCAGTGCTTCATGAGGCTTCATTTACCCACCACTAATAGGAACTTCGACATTTGCCGTTTGTAATTTCCTATTTAACACCATCTGTTGCTCATGACACGTTTCACCTACTCAAAATAGAATTAAAGGAAAAATCTGAAACTGAATTGACAATATAGTGACAGTGAGACTGAGAACAGCTGATGTCTTATTAGTTTTGCAAACGATGCCACATTTTGATGAATATGCTGAACTCTTTGGACAGAGGTCACAAGTGAATACAGCAGCCGCTGTGAGCAGGGGCTGGATGTGGGATGAGTTCATGTAGTGAACCCTCGATCTTACAGGTGGAGATGCTGGCTGAGTGGTTTAACACACTGCAAGTCCAACATTTCCCACAGTATCAAATCTTAATAATGTATAAGAAAAACACGGTTGATATCTGTTGGAAACCCTTATATAATCTTATATAAGGGTTTCCAACAGACCTCACGATAAAATAAAATAAAAAATAAAATAAAATAAAAAACAGAACAACGTTTGAGATTTTTATTTTGGACGTGGTTTGTCTGGTTTTAATAAACAGACTAGAGAAAGTCAGATTTACTCAGCTCCTCTTGATTTCAGACGCAGCGTTCAACCTGCGTCTGACTAGTTCTTGTGGTCCTTGTCAAAATACTATTTAGCTACATTTCTGTTTTAATAAAGAAATAATGAAAACAGTCAAATCGCCACAGACAAGTCCAGCTAACAAGCTCTCTCCGTTTCCAACAGCTGTCGTAACGAAACGAGAAGCAACAAGCGACTCGTTCGGTAGTCGGTCACCAGTTAACGCGGTCACTCGTAAATCTGAAACACCGGCAGGCACTGCACACTACGGCAACTCTCACACACTTCTACTTGCAATACAAGCACCCAAGGTAAGGGAACGGCGTCCAAGGAGGTTGCCAACAGACCGGCTCCCAAACTAAAAGGCTGTCGGACAACTAGTGGTTCCCACACACGATACAACAAGATTCAAAGCCACACAGCAGTGGCGATCAAACGAACAGTGTGCGCACGCCTCCAGGGTCCCTTTATAGCCCCCTCTGAGGGGCGTGGCCAGGCAACCATCGTGTCTTAAGAATATCAACACACCTGACCTGGAGAGGTCATTTCCTGTACCTATAAATAGTTCCGGGTCGAGGGATAGTCTCAAGGGAGGGATGTAAGGACATGAGAGCGTTTTGAATGGGTGAGAGACAAGGTAGCAAGAGAGATAGAAGTCCTGGAAAGGGTTTTGTTTTTTGTTTTTTCGTTTGTGTCCAACGGTGATTTGGCTTGTGATTCCGCTATGGAGATTAGAGAGTACTGTGGTAGATTTAGAAGTATTAAGGATTAAACAGCTTCTGAGTATAGGTGGAGCCAGTGAGGTCCACATCTTAGAGGGCTACACCTATACTCATAGAAGCTGGGGTTACAATACTTAACGTTCTATTTTGTATAGGCCTCGTCCTCTAAGAGCTGTCACTATTGGGATGAGGGCGAAGCTTGATGTAGTCGATGCCTCATCTATCGCTATCAGGGTGAATCTTCTGTAGTTTGTGTATTGTGTCTGATGACAGTGAGAGAGCTATGGTAACGTTAGCATCGGGTGGTATGTAGACAGCTGTGATTAGTGTGGCTGTTAGCTCTCTGGGTAGGTAGAACAGACGACATTTAACGGAAAGGGACTCTTAAGTTCGGTGGGCAATGTTTGTGAATTATTAGGCTATCTTTGGACCAGTCATTATGCACATACATGCACAAACCACCCCCTCTGCTCTTACCTGAGCCATCTTTCTTACGGTCGCTGCAGTGAACAATGCGGTGTTCCAAATTTACCAGTGACCACGTTAACTGGTGACCAACTTCCGAATGCATCGCTCGTTGCTGCTAGTTACGGCAGCTGTTGGAAACAGGAAGAGAGCTCGTTATCTGTCCTTGTCGATGCCGCTTTGATTGTTTATCGTTGTCCATCTATTCCTGTATATTTCACCGCTCTGTCCTCACAAACTGCTGCCATTTGTCTGATGGTCTTTGGTACCAGTCACCCTCAAAAATATGTATAAGCAAAACACGATTTGTGTCGTATTTGATACCATGTGCAGCGGTGGGAAAATGTTGGACTTACAGTGAGTTAAACCACTCAGCCATCACCTCCACCTGTGGGACTGAGGGTTCACAACATGCACTCATCCCTCATCCAGCCCCTGGTCACAGTGGCTGCTGCATTAACTTGTGACCCGAGTGTCCGCTATGAGTTTTCTGCGTATTTATCACAATGTAGCATTGTTCGCAAAACTAACAGGACATTAGCTGTTCTCAGTCTCACTGTCACTATATTGTCAGTACATGTCGGATTCCTGCCTTAATTCCATTTCGAGTACACTAAACGTGTCATCAGCAACAGAAAGTTGAATGGGAAGTGACCAACAGCAAATACCGAAGTCCCTATTTGACTACTGTCACTAGAGTCAACCCCAACCTCTTGGCTGGGTGTGGGTGATTTCGACAAACAAGTAGGGCAAGTGTTGAATGTTGAATGTTATTTATTTGTTCCCTGTCCCAGGCTGCTTCCCTGTTAAAGGCCACTGGGTCCTGGAGTCAATCCACTGGGCAGCAGGCAGGACACACCTCCGAGGTAATGGTGTTTCTGTACAAACATAATAGCAGGTTCACAATTTGTAGCCAACAAAGGAATGGTAAAATGGAGACAGAGACGAAAAAAGAAAATATAACTGACGCCACACCAGCATCGGATTAGATCACAAACTCCGCCTGTGCCCCTGGCTAGCAGCCTGGACAAAAAAAGGCCCCTTCGGTTACAGGTTGTCCCACGCATGGGCAGTGGAACCACATGCTGCACGTAGTGCATTCAATCTAAAAGAGAACCATTAAAGTCAGGGGCACATTGCACACAATACACTAAAGAGTAGCAGCTTTGAGTACCAGCCAGGTAGAAAAGCGCTATATAAGTGCAGACCATTTAAAGACTTTCAAGGTTTCCTACCCAGTTGACCACAAGTGCATCAAAGGTGTCCCTTTCCCCAGAGGCACGGCAAAGTTCCTCAAGGTTGTCTATAAAGACAAGTCATTACTAGGGTCAAGGAAATGCAAAAGACTTGGTGTGGCTCACATACAAATATTCTAAGCCTACCTGAGTCCTCTAACAGTCTTGTGGCAATTTCCAGCCGTATGGAGTCAATGTCTTCCACAGGGAAGTCCACATTGTCCCCTTTCAATAGCAGCTCAGTAATCTAAAATACACTGAGGTGTTAAGACCCTTTTTCAATTGTGAATGCACAATATGGTACATCACCTTACTTTGCAGACAAACACTCCACAGGATGTTGAATCTTGCTGCCGAGGATGAGATGGTTTTGCAACTCCCTCGACACATGGAGATCTCTTTTGCGTAAGAAAGCCCTAAGGAAAAGAAATGTCCAATTAACATACAATACCGACAACATGTGAGTTGGAAGTTCTTGGCACATTAGACAACACTTAAGGGAACCAGCGTAGAGAAATGCATTTGGAGTTGCTCACCTTGTTGTGTCCTTGCAGTGTTTTATCTGGTTGGCTGTGGCTCCAAATGGATCAACGAATAACGCCAGTCCCTGCTTGGGATACATGGCCTTTCAGGGATAAAATGCGTTGGTGTACAATAGTCCAAGTTATTGATATTAGCAGGAACTGCATTACTTACTACCAGCGTCCAGTGCCTGCCCTTGCACACAGCTCCTACCAGTGTGTCCCAGTCTGTGACAGCAAGCTGCAAATTAACAGTTTGGTCAAAGATGGATAAAAGACCGTCCCTGGAAACATATACACACGCACTCACCTTTCTCAGGCCCCTTGACTGTCCGTTCCAAATAGCATCTCGAACGTGTCAATAACCTTTATTCTATTAGTAATGGTCTTGGCAACAGTCAGGAGGTAGGCATTTATAATCTGTGGAACACATTCATATTAACTCAGATGTTCCTGAATAAAAGAGGCAAAACACAACATGGGAACCACAATTACCTCACTATCCAACTCTTGTCCTGGTGCCAGACTGAGGAGATCCGCAGTAAAGATCTTATATGGCCCCTGCTTGGCCCACAGGATCTCTCCCTTCGTCCTGTTCCAGATTTCTGTCAGAACATAAAACTCAAAACATTGTCAAACATAAAAGTCATAAGGGTAAATCAAGTCATCATGCGTCATTTCTGAGCTATAAATGGCATTTCTGTGAATAGTTATCAGTGCTCCTGGTGCTGTGGCAGGTGGAGCATCATTAAGAGGACAGGCAGGTGGATGACGGAGGTGATGATTGCCTTTGACTGAAAGGTGTGGTTTGGCTGGGCGTGAAGGGTGGCATGGTGGATGAGGGCAGGGAGAAGCTGTGAGGGAGTTGAGCCATTTGAGTTTCTCTGGGATTCTCTCCTCTGGCTCTATGTAGTGCATTAACTGGTCCATGTTTGCGATTGTTCTTGTTTTGCCACCGGCAATTGTGACAACTTTTCCCTCTATCTTCACTACATTAAATGGGTCCAGCAAGCAGTCCTTATCCATCTTTCCTCCCTTTCTCTGCTCTTCTCTAATATTTTTCTTAAGGACACAGTTGCCTACCTGAAATTGTTCCTCAAGGGCCCTTTCAAGTTTCCTTTTTCTTATTTTGTCCTGTGACTTTTGAATGTTGTCAGTCACTTGCTTGTAGGTGGATGCCTGATTTTCTAAGCCTTCAAATGCCCTCTCATTTGTCAGCAATTTATCAACACTTTCTGTCATCACCTATAACAGTAAGAGCAAAGAAACAATCTTTGAACTGAAGTGTTTCATATGTTGAACCTATTATCCAAATTATTACCACAACTCTAGGACAGGACAATTGTAGCCCCTTACCTGATACTCCTGTGGAACCTCAGATGGATATCTTGCCTCCCTTCCAAACATTAAATAATATGGACTGTACTGTGTGGTGAGTTGCTTTATTGTCTGCAATGCGAACATTGTGGGTTGTAGGTACCTTTCCCAGTTATGTGGATTCTGCCTGGCGAGTTTTCTTGAGCGAGCTGAAAAGTATATGACACGCAAAGGCAAGGGTTACATTTCTCAAGAGTAATCTTAGGCTTTTGTGTTGGGTCTATATCTCTGCCAATTGAACAACATGTCCAGGAACATACCTCTGGATGGTTCCATTTAATTTCTCAACTAAGCCATTGGTCTGGGGGTGGTAAGGGGCACAGAAGCTCCTCTTAATGCCCAATGCATCACAAAGTCTGGCATTCACCTTAAATTATGCAAAATACAGGTCGTACAGTACAACATACTGGGATTTGGGTAATGTGGCTTATAGTTTATGATCTGGATGTTCCTTAGGGATAATGACGTTTATCTTAGCCTACCTGATTTTTTTAAATTCTGTCCCCTGGTCTGTAAGCAAGTCTTTGAGGTCCACCAAATTTGTATACAAAGTCAAGGATACAAGCGGTCACCTCATCTGCTGTCTTATTTTTTAGAGGGTAGGCTTCTGCCCACTTTGTGAAGTAATCAACCATGACACAAATGTAGAGATGACTACCCTCTGTTTCAGTGAGCTTCATCAGGTCCATCCCAACCAGTTCAAATGGCTCACTCACCTGTTGAGGTTGACTGATAATTAGACATCTTTACTGAAAGCTCACAGTACATAGGCACATTTGATTGGAGGCCTCATCAGGCACTGACCTCTATTGGGTTGTACTGTGTCTTTTCCTTTAGACTGGCCCTCTTTGCCTGGCAATCTGGGCACTGGGCAACCTAAGGACAATATGAAATTCACTAATGTGCATTTACCAATCAGAAAAATTTAATTATTATAATGTTCAGTAGAAATGTCTTTATGAAATGGGATATATCACATATTGAATGTCACTGGGGATTGCCTTAATTTGTTCTGACATTGTTACTTTAAGTGGCTGCTTGAACACAGGTGGCATGGTAGACTGAAGATGACAGTGATGTCTTTAACTTGCCCATTTGCGGATGTCTGCTTCCATCCCCGGCCAGTAGTAGCGGGTAATGATGGCATTGTGTTACGAACAGGGACTGACGGGACGAACGAGTAAGAACAAAATATATATTTATTGACAAAAGGCAGGGGACACAAGGAAATAACACAAACTAACAAAGTATCAACATAAAACACTGTGGAAACACAGGCAAAAACTCAAACTAAAAACTCTACCGACAACAGACAAAGTACCAACAAAAAAACCTCGCACTAAGGCGGACATGAAACTAACAAACTAAATGTACAAAGTGACAAACCAAAATCACTGCGCAAGGCAGGCAAACAGGAACAAAACATACAAAACTAACAGGACAAAGTATCAACTAAAAATGCTGCATAAACGCAGACCAAACAAATCAAACCTACTAACCAAAAACAGACAGGTGCCTCACAGACGAACGAACGAACGAACAGACCGACCGACCGACCAGAGATGTGGGGGAGTAGTGTGCAGCATGAATGAAATCAGGGTGAAGTCAATGTGTGACAAACCAGCACCGGACTGAGGACTGAGGGGTGCTTTTAAAACAGAGGGAGTAACAGGTGAATTGAGTCCGTAATTAGTCAGGGATTAGTGTGGAGAGTGGGGGAAGAGGAAGTCCATATATGGGTGTGTGGCAGGAGAGTGAGACAGAACAAACAAAACCAAACCAAAAAACAGGGGCAGAGGGAGGAACTGTAACACATTGTGCGTTTTATCCACACCACAGTGTCCGCCAATGGTGCGGCAGTGGAATTCTGTTGCACTTGCTTCAGCAGCTGATAGGACTACTTTGGCTAGGTGCTCTCTTTTGTCCTGTCTTCTTCTGCAGGTGTAGTAAAGAATTCCATCTGAAAGTAAAATAGCTCACTGCAACAGCTCGGTGTAACAGGACAAATTGGATTTTTGTGATTGATGTTGTCAACTTTCCACTTAGCCTGTAGCACAAAGTTTAAGGATCTCCTTTTGATGACATATCGCTGATGTTTTGATAGACCTTCCGGCAATTTATTAAGTTTGAAGGCAACGATCTCTTTCACTTGTTTTGGATCCATGCTTTCTTTCTTTCTTTCTTTCTTTACTCCTCTTCACTTCCACAGCTATTGTAGCATTTGGTCACCTTATATACATGTCTCTCATCACAGGTGATGAGCAAATTGGCCCCAGCTTTTTTCCCTCCTTTCATATTCTCCATCCATTCTCATTCACTTATCCGGGGCCGGGTCGCGGGGGGAGCAGCTTAAGCAGAGATGCCCAGACTTCCCTCTCCCTAGACACCTCCTCCAGCTCTTCCGGGGGGACACCGAGGCGTTCCCAGACCAGCCGAGAGACATAGTCCCTCCAACGTGTCCTGGGTCTTCCCTGGGGCCTCCTCCCGGTGGGACATGACCGGAAAACCTCCCCTACGAGGCGTCCCTGGGGCATCCGAAACAGATGCCCAAGCCACCTCAACTGGCCCCTCTCGATGCAGAGGAGCAGCAGCTCTACTCCGAGCTCCTCCCGGGTGACTGAGCTCCTCACCCTATCTCTAAGGGTGCGCCCAGCCACTCTACGGAAGAAACTCATTTCGGCCGCTTGTATCCGCGACCTTGTCCTTTCGGTCATGGCCATAGTTGAGGGTAGGAACGTAGACTGACCGGTAAATCGAGAGCTTTGCCTTTCGGCTTAGCTCCTTTTTCACCACGACGGACCGGTACACCGACCGCATTACTGCTGCCGATGCACCAATCCGTCTGTCAATCTCACGCTCCCTTTTACCCTCACCTGTGAACAAGACCCCGAGATACTTAAACTCCTCCACTTGAGGGAGGATCTCCCCCCCAACCTGGAGGGTGCAAGCCACCCTTTTCTGTCTGATGAGGCCAACAGGACAACATCATCTGCAAAAAGCAGAGATGAAATCCTGTGATCCCCAAACCGGATTCCCTGCGACCCCTGGCTGCGCCTAGAAATCCTGTCCATAAAAATAATGAACAGGATCGGTGACAAAGGGCAGCCCTGTCGGAGTCCAACATGCACCGGGAACAAGTCTGACTTACTACCGGAAATGCGAACCAAGCTCATACTCCGGTCATACAAGGACCGAATGGCCCTTAACAAAGGGTCCCAAATCCCGTATTCCCGAAGTACCCCCCACAGGATGCCACGAGGGACACGGTCGAACGCCTTCTCCAAGCCCACAAAACACATGTAGACTGGATGGGCGAACTCCCATGAACCCTCAAGCACCCTAGCAAGAGTATGGAGCTCGTCCAGTGTTCCATGGCCAGTGTTCCTCCTGGATCCGAGGTTCGACTAGCGGCCTAACTCTCCTCTCCAGCACTCTGGAATAGACTTTCCCAGGTCAGGTTCAGATCAGGGAGGCCGTTCCTCCCAATCACGCCCCTCCAGGTATCACTGTCATTGCCCACGTGAGCGTTGAAATCCCCCAGTAGGACGACAGAGTCCCCAGTCGGAGCACCTTCCAGTACCCCTTCCAGAGACCCAATGAAAGCCGGGTACTCTACACTATTTGGCCCGTAGGCACAAACAACGGTGAGAGACTTATCCCCTACCCGAAGGCGCAAGGAAACAACTCTCTCAATCACCAGGGAAAACTCCAACACATGGCAGCTGAGCTGGGGGGCTATAAGCAAGCCCACACCTACCCGCCGCCTCTCACCATGGGCAACTCCAGAGTAGAAGAGAGTCCACCCTCTCTCAAGGAGTTGTGTTCCAGAGCCCAGACTGTGTGTGGAAGTGAGCCGACTATCTCTAGCCGGTACCGCTCAACCTCCAACACAAGTTCAGGCTCCTTTCCACCCAGTGAGGTGACATTCCATGTCCCAATCGCCAGGTTCCTTGTCCAGGGATTGGGTCGTCGAGGCACCTCCCCACGGCTGCCACCCAATCCACACTGCACCGGCCCCCTATGCTCCTTCCTGCGGGTGGTGGGCCTACAGGAAGTCGGTCCCACGTCGCTACTTCGGGCTGAGCCCGGCCAGGTCCCGTGGGAAAGATCCCGGCCACCAAGCGCTTGCCTACGTGCCCCAACCCCGGGCCTGGCTCCAGGGTGGGGCCCCGGTGATGCTGATCGGGCAACGTAACAGTCCTTGATTTCATTTTCATCGTAAGGGGTTTGTGAACTGCTCTTAGTCTGGCCCGTCGCCTAGGACCTGTTTGCCTTGGACCCTACCAGGGGCTTAAGCCCCCGGCAACATAGCTCCTAGGGTCATTCGGACACGCAAACCCCTCCACCACAGTAAGTTGGCAGTTCGAGGAGGGGCCTTTCATATTCTCCACCCAGTATTAGTATGTGAAGGGGATTGACTATTAGGTACCGGCTTTTGTTATGTAGTTACAGGATTTATTTTTGGGATGTTATGTGAGAGTTTTATATAGATGCATGCCAAGTATTAGTTCATTGTGTCATTGCTAGGTTTAAGATACCATTATCAATGGTGTTCAGGGGCTTGAACCTGAACCTTGTTGGTTTGGAAGTACAGACCACAGAACCAGGTTTTGAATCAACTGCATGACCAATCTAGAGACTTTAATATGTGCTGCTGTTGGTACTGTCATACAGTGTTTCTGGTATTCATCCTACCTTGACTGACATAAATGTTTGACACCATGCAATTCAACATCTGACACTACATCTCCACAAAGTACTTTGGTATCTCTCTGCAAATGTATGAGATTCTGATATTATGTAGGGTGTCTTGAGATACTTTTGTTGTCATTTGGTGCTATATAAATTCAACTGTATTGAGAATGTCCTACCACAGTGTCATGCCTTGTTTTTTCTTACACAATTACTTTCTACACGGGACAGATTATTCCTAGTATGATAGAGGCCGTGGACCCAACAAGGGGTCACTAGTCAAATAGGGACTTCGGTATTTGCTGTTGGTCACTTCCCATTCAACTCTCTGTTGCACGACACGTTTAGTCTACTCGAAATGAAATTAAGGCAGGAATCCAATATGTACTGACAATATAGGGACAGTGAGACTGAGAACAGCTAATGTCTCGTTAGTTTTGCGAACGATGCTACATTGTGATAAATATGCTGAAAAGGTGGAGGTGCTGGCTGAGTGGTTTAACTCACTGCAAGTCCAACATTTTTTGAGGGTGACTGGTTTGTGATTTTCATGAGGACAGAGCGGTGAAATATACAGGACTAGTTCCTCATTACAACAGACCTCACAACAACAACGGAACTCCGAACAACGTTTGAGATTTATTTATTGTACTTTTCGGACATGACACATTAATGTAGTGAAACCCAGACCAACCCTGAAGGAGAAACACTGTCAGTGTTCAATAGAGACATTAAAAGAAGCTGAAGTTGTGTGGCTGCTGCTGCTGTTCAGAGGGACATGTGTCTGGATGCTGTGGAGGTTGAAGATGGACAATCAGACGATAAGCATCGGTCATCTACTGGATCAGTTGTTTTCATCTCTCCCCCTGAACATTTTCCTACAATGAGAAGCGGGTTTGAATCCCGAAAAACCATTTTTTCTTAATTTGTTATTGTAATGAAGTGCGACAGAATATTTGTGTAGTTGACATTTATTCACTTAAACAATGCTCCAAAGACGAAACGCACAGGTTTGATGTTTGAGTGAACACAGAAGAGTCACGAAGAGATTTCTTCAGTCCACCTAGGATCCTCTGATTTCAGACACTCCCGTAACACAGTACAAGCAATGATCAAGCTGCGTCGGACTAGTGCTGCACGTTCTCGTCGAAATACTCGTTAGCGTTGTGTTAGGTTTAATGAAACAACGATAAACAATCAAAGCGGCATTGACAAGGACAGCTAACGAGCTCTCTTCTCATTTCCAACAGCTGCGAGCGATGCCTTCGGAAGTTGGTTACCAGTTAACGTGGTCACTCGTAAATTTGGAACACTGGCTAGTTAGCTGGATAGCTGCATCGGGGATCAGCGGGTTTAGGGATTGTGTGTTGGTGAAGAACATACTCGAAAGAGGAGACCTGTGGGAGTCTTTCCTCAGTCTTGCTAGCAGGCCTAAGCGACAACCTGACTTCTGCTTCCTGTCTCTCCTCTGTCTCTGTCTCCTGCTGGCACCGACAACAAACCAGGGGGCACCCGATGCTCTTACAATCTCTGTAGGAATGCTGGGGGAACAGCGAAACTCGTCAGTGACAGTTGACTGCGTTGTAAAACCCATGTCCAATAATGTCTGTCAACTGTAGTGGTTATTAACGTGCATAGAAAAGCACAAACGGCACAGAAAACACAAAAGTAACACCACAGTCCGGGAATGCTCTCACTTGTACTTCTACTCCTAGTGAGTCCAGTATGGACATAATTGCTGGAGATTTTAATCTTCACTTTGTGAATTTGCAGATTTCCTCTCAAACCTAATCGTTTCTGTAGACAAAGCGTTAAATGCTGTTCTCAGAGGGTCTTCTGGATTCTCAAAGAAATTCAGAGTAGGGCCCTGGGGGTCTGTAAATGATAATTAGCGGGATCGGCTGAGCAGACTTTATTTGTATCTATACATGTTATGTTACTATAGAGACATTCAAAAGCTTTAAATTTGTGTACATGTTTTTGTATGATATTCAGATTATCATTGTAAATAACTGCGACACCTCCTCCTCTACCAGTCAGACGAGGCTGGTGAATGTAGCTGTATCCAGGAGGAGTTGCTTCATTTAAAGCTACATACTCGTCCTGTTTAATCCAGGTTTCTGTTAAACAGAGTATATCAAACTCCTGATCTGTGATAGTTTCATTAACAGTAAGAGCTTTAAATGTAAGATCTAATATTTAACAGTCCGAGCTTCAGATCAGAGGTGCTGGCTGCACAATCAGTGTGCTCTGAATTTGAGGTCTCTATGTTAATTAAATTACTAAAACAGACTTTCTGGGTTTTTCTAACTTTTTGTTTAGCTCGGGGAACAGAGTCTCAATATGTTGAACCCTGAGTGACGACTCTGTGCAGCTAGCAGACGCTTGGTTTAGCCTGTTTGTCTGCTCCCTGGCCTGGGATCTAGGTAGTCACCGACTAACTAGGCCTGTTCTCAGACTATGTGCTATGCTGCAAGAAATGAGAGCAGCATCTTCCCAAGTGGGATGGACATGGTCAACAAGCCAGGTTTGCCCTTGAAGGTACTCCAATTGTCTATAAAGCCCACATTATTTTCGGAGCACCACATGGGCATCCAGCGGTTCAGCGACCATAACCTGCTGGGCCAGAGCATATTACATCTATGGCCTCCTTCGCTAATTTAAACATGTCTTTAAAGTTATTCTTGGTAACCTCAGACTGACGAAGGCGTATATCGTTAGCTCCAGCATGTACCACTATCTTTGAAAACCTATGCTGCCCTAAGGCCCTGAGATTACCTTCTATGTCCGGTGCTCTGGCTCCCGGGATAGACCTGACCAGTGCCGCTGGAGCCCCTAATGTTACAAACTAACAACAGGAAGAGGGGGAACGAGTACAAACAAAGGGTTATTTATTAACAAGAAGTGCAGGGGACACAGGGAATTAACAAACACTAACAAAGTATCAAGGTAAAGAGACCCAAAAACATGTTGGATAAATACAAACAAAACCATAACCTGACATTGAAAGTCAAAACTGAAAACACTACAATAAGGCAGGCAAAATACGAACTTCAAAAACCAACACACACAGAGAACCGACTAACCTTACAAAGTACGACTCAGCACACACTACAACTCACTAAATAGGCAATACAAAGACAAAAAACAAAAATCACTGCCGAAGGCAGGAAAACGAGAACAAATATACAAATGAAACAATACAAAGCAACAACGAAAAAGGTACTGCAGTAGCAGGCAAAGGACAAACTCACAAAAGGGAAAAAAGATCAACGAACCAAAAGAGTCCAAGGGGATCAAACGAACACACGTGAAGAGACTTCATGGACGGACATACCTGAGTCATGGAGGGACAACAAACCATCAAAAACCAGAGGACTGAGGGGTGCTTATAAAGCAGAGGGAGGTTCAGGTGAGATGAGTCAGTAATCAGTCCTGTGAGTGGATAGTGGAGGAAAAAGAAGGCCATATACGGGCTGGCAGGAGAGTGATACAAAAAACAAGAACCGAACACAACAAAAGCCACAGACAGGGGCAAAGGGAGGAATCGTAACACCTAAAGTGTGCTAACACACACCTGTGACATATAAAATTATCACTAACGACAGAAGATGATGTCTGAACATCCTGAACTCCACACACTGAAAAAGCTGAATATTAGTCATTTAGCGTACCTGAGTTGGAGTAATGTTGTATAGAGTTAAAAAATTCCACTGTTGTTCTCAGACGAAAAAACATGCGTGCCCCTGCTGCTCCCGGTTCTGCCCCTGCTGCTCCTGTTTCTGTTCCTGCTGCTGCAGCCGTTCCTGATCTGGCTCCGGTTCCAGTTGCCAAGGCCACCTCAGCTCCTGCTCCGGCAGCTGCTCCGGCTCTAGTACCTTTCAGAGCCAGCTCTCAAGTTGCTGCCGGGCAGTCCGCCTGGGGGTCTCCTGCCTCATTTGTCGCCTCCTGGCCATCTGCCTGGGGGTCCTCAGCCAGGTCTTCATTCACAGCTGGGCTGTCCTCCTGAGGCTCCTCGGCCAGTCACAGGTTCTCCAGCTGGCTGTTCAGTCGCCGCCAGGCAGTCCGCCCAGGGGTCTCCTGCCTCGTTTGTTGTCTCCTGTCTGGCTCCCCGCTTCCGGGCCATCCACCTGAGGCTCTCCTGGTCTGCTGCGTCCAGGCCTTCAGGCCCTTCTATGGGCCCCCGCCTCCTGCCCATCCTTGTTTGCTTGTGGCCGTCTGAGATCCGGCCCTTGCCAGGGGAGTTCTGTCAGGGTTCCTGCCTCATCTCCGTCCTGTTGGGATTTTTGTCTCCCCCTGGTGTTTACCTGGTCTCACTTCCTCCACTCACCAGACTCATAATGACTGATTCCTTTCACCTGTGTTTCCTGTTCCCTTTATAAGTTCTCCTCAGTCTTTTGTTTGTTGCTGGTTTGTTGCTCGTTACACGCTACACTTTCCATGACTCTGGCTTGTTTCTTCGTCCATCAATTTGTCAATCAAGTACTTTTCCGTTCGTTTGCTGGACCCCTGGACTCTTCCTTTGTTATATGCTTTAGTTTCTTGGTTTATATTTATTGCCTGCATTATTGTGTTTTTAGTTGGTCCTTTGTGTGTCAGGTTTATGGTTTTGTTTGTACTTTTGTGTCCACTGTGTTTTCGGGTCTCTTTAAGTTGGTACTTTGTTAGCTCCCCGTGTTCCTTGCCTTTTGTTAATAAATTATAACCTTTTGTACGTTCCCGTTGGTCCCGTCAGTCAAATCCTTACATGTACGCTATATGGACATACCAGAGGGAGGGACACAATTAATTCTGTATTTATTTATTTTTATTTTTAATATTGAACAAAGCTGTGTATGTCACACAAATACGGAGATAAACAAGTTCTATGCCTTATTCAAATAAAATAATACAAATTCAATTAAAAAAATGTATAAAAAATATTTTAATTTACTCTAATTCCAATCTGTTATGTAAATTATGCACATAAGTGGCACGCTCAAATTCTTTGCACCCCCCTCACATCCACAGCCACCAGGGACCATGTCGGACAGATTTTGGAGAAAAATCACAGACATTCACTATAGGCTGAATGCCCAGTTCAGCAGGAAGAGAACTCTCTTCAGCAAAGGTAAGAAATTACTGTGCGGAATACATTAGTGTATGTTGAGGTAATATAAATGTGTATCTACGCTCATCGTTACAATAACATTCAAGGACCTCTTTCAATTATAAAATCAGGAGCTGTTAAGGTTTTTAACTATCAACTATCGTCTCCCTTTGGAATAACATTTACTCAATGTATGTAACTTTTGGAATTCCCCCCAGAATCCTAAAAGGCGAAGTGATTATTAGAGTTTCGGCGCCAAATTCCCCCATGCTCTTAACTAAATCTACAATGCCAATTTGAAGAGTTGACCCTATCAGTAACATAACATAATAGTAAAGTCCTTCAACTTAATGTTAAACATGGGAGGTAATAATGATTGTATGTTACGTGTCCACAAACAACAGGTAATCATACCTCGAAGGCTTTGATTTTACATTGTAAAATCCAACAGCGACATCTACTGCACCTCAAATAGTGATGCAAAACCAGAAAGAACTCTATCTGGGATACTGTATAAACTGCAAGCTGGAAAGAGGTTTACAAGTTAAGTTAATGTACTTCATTAAAAAGATATTGTCATATTTGCATACCTGGTATTACCTGTACAACTCCAAAAATATGTGTAGAAGTCATAATGCGTGATGTGTAACTGTATTCCATGTAATCTCTGTAATCAATTTACAGTGTGGTTACTTGAGTAATAGTACAGCCTTGGATCATCAAAAAGAGTTAGCAGAGCCTCAGGCTTCCCTAGATAAAATGGATATTTTCTTCTCTTACTATTTGTGACACAGGTTTTTTTTTTTTTCTTCAGCTGCCTTTGACGTCTTTATTACTTTGATGTTCAGTTGCTCTTTGACAATACTCATTGTCAAAGAATTGTAGACAGCAAAATATATTCCTATTGGTATTGTTATTCTGCTACAGATGCGAGATGTTCAGACAGGAGAGAGGTGAAGGGGCCCTCCGGCAGAAAAGACGTGCCAGAGGGAGGCCACGCATGGTAACATTCAAAGTTTTAAATTCAAAATATTATTATTAGTAATATTATTATATTGGTTTTCAAATTAGGCTCACGAAAGTGAGACACAGACCACCGCTGAGGGACCAGCTCTTTGGCAACCTTGGCCGAGGTTGCGGAATAAGAACTAAGTGTATTTTGTTATGGCTGTGTCCCCGGTGTAATCGTATAGTTGAGTGTGGTGGTATTTGGATGTTTTTATGTCATGTTTTATGATTCCTGATTATCTAACATAAAATATAATTCTTTCTAATTTTTGTATGTGTTGCTGTGTAAGTTTGATACGTTGGCCAGACCAACAAAGGGAACACACTATTGTTCACAGAGGTGTCCACCTACAATGAGAAAAGTGCACAGGAACAACGGAAGTAGTCAGAGCCATTTGTGTCCATTGTTTAAATACTATTCCTAGCTGCCTGTGTCTTTACAGATTGACCCTTCCTCCACCCTCACCTTTTAAATGCTAAAGTGTGTTACAGTTTTAATCTATGTAAATTTTTGTTCAGAGAGGGTAATCTGACGCGGAAGATGCATATTTTTTGTGCTGCTTCTTGTAAAAAAATATTGTTTTGTTTTATTACTTCTACTTTTATATTTATCGATTTTAAAAATAAAATTAAAATCAAATGCATCATTTTATAAATCGTAATAAAACTTGTGCTCTTCTTTGATTGTCTTTTTTATGTTTACAACTAAATATTAGTTATATAGTTATAAATACAAGCGCCCCTCCTTTTCTGTTCACAATCATTAGCATCCATGTCAAGTTGGACAAACTTAATACACCCCTCCTCAGAAAATGGCCAAATGAAAGATGTCAAGGGCACAATTCACTAAAAAAATTCAGCGTACTCCGAGTTTA
The DNA here is from genome assembly GCF_900324465.2 of Anabas testudineus. Classification (NCBI taxonomy): domain Eukaryota; kingdom Metazoa; phylum Chordata; class Actinopteri; order Anabantiformes; family Anabantidae; genus Anabas; species Anabas testudineus. The sequence goes on along the minus strand of NC_046617.1, from coordinate 2,674,395 downwards.
CTGGCGATTTGCCAACTTTGAATCCCAGAAATGCAGATTGAACTCCAGTGTAGTACCATGCTCAAGTCAATCAGCTCCATTTGGAGGTTGGTTGTTGCGCTTTCCACTTCAACTGCAAACGGATTACTGAGCAGTTCAAAAGTATGAGTCTGTGGGTGCTGCACAGTTTCCATGTTTCCTCCCCAACACACTGCACCAACTCTGTGCCCACACTGCTCAAATGCTCAGCAGCACTTATCTATGTTGATGAAGATGAACAAAACACCACTCAGGAGTCGTCTCACTGATACTGAACACCTTCACTCAATATTCAGGATTTCCTCAGCTCAGAGCCAAACCCCAGACATCTAGGAAGAGATGTCAGGTATCTGACTTGAAGCAATGTGCATCAGAGTAAATCAGAGTGTAGCAAACTGAACTTGAATGAATGCTTTGTCTCTTTGTCTTTGTCGTTGTTTTGTTGTTGGCTGTTTATTATTTACTGTACAGTATATTAAAATCTATTGCAGTTAAAGTGCAATGCAATACGGCAACTACTGAATTTTACAGTGTAAAATTGTAACTGTAATGGCGTAATTCTGGCCCTTCTTTATGATGAATGTTATGATGTTTGGATAATGAGTTTGAATAAAATCTTTCATAGATAAATTTAATGCAAGCCATTCAACATGCAAGATGTTCTGAAAGGATATCACAAAAACTTTAACGGTCAATAGGCCAGATTCACCAGAAATTCTTAAGATGAAATTTCTTCTTAAACCCCATTTACTCAGTTTTTACAAAGCCACCAATGAATGAATGATACTGTTTAATTTCATACTTCAGCTGATACTTCTTTAACATACACACACACACACAGACAAACACTAGGTTGAGATTTGCTAAGTCCTCAGTAAGTTATTTGCTGGTTTATTCATCTCAGAAAGCTCAGTACTAAAACAGAAGTGTTAGATATACATACACTTATAGATAAATATACAAACACTGTGATTTCTATTGTTTTTATCTGAATTGATTTATGACTCATTGACATACCAATATAATAATTATATAATAAAAAACCACAACATGTGAGAGTATTCCTTTCTTTCAGTGTTCGGGTTTCATAGAAAAAAGGATCAGAAGGGGATGAATCTAGTTTTCTCATTTCAATATATAATTTGAATGAATTTGATAGACATAAAATATTCACCGAAATTGCTTTGAGCAGAGACAATTGACTGTTGGTTTAGTTTCTGTATAGCGATCATTAAAAATGCTTTAACAATAGAAAACTATTAATCTTATCTTCATTGTGAAATAAACGGAAAATCCTCCAAAAAATATAGAAAATGACTTACATGTACACCCTAAGAGGTCAACTGGTTTAGAAAATAACAGATCAAACTAAGTCATATCAAGCTGCAGGTGGTCTCCTTAGGCTCTTCTTTTCTGTCCAGAAAGAAAATCTTTGCATGCTGCTTTCTCCACGTCAGCTTCGTGCTTTCACTCAGGCCTTTGCTCTTCAGTATCTGACTGAGCTACAACGAACACACACACAGTCTTTATTGGGTGCTGTACAAATGTTATATTGTGAAAATAGAGAAGATAGACAGGACGTTTAACCCGACATCTTGTGGTTTTGTAATGTGTAACTCTTACTTACTGTTGCCTACTTTTGTGTTTTGTGCTCTTGATAAATTCCACTCGCCCTCCATGATTATTTTCAGTATTATTATTCTGACAGAGCTGATAGTTAGCGACTGTTATCCTGAGGTTTTGTAAATGCGTAGTTTCCCAAGTTATCCTTTATACACACTACTGTACCCCCTGCTAACTGAGAAGCCCATTTAAAATTTCTTTACCTAACTGTTTCCAGACTTTGCCTTCTATTTATGCTCGGTAGTATCAATGTAAGTATGCTGGAGATCTACATGAATCAGTACCTAACACATTCTAATCCCACGGCCTCACATAATGACATTTCCATTTCTTGTTTTCTCAATGCCAATGCTAAATGTACTATTTAGCATCACTCCTTGATGACACGGTAAGGACGGCAGCTGCCTTCCAGACCTCAATATAATTAACATATTTCAAGTAAATGAATAATTAAAATGTATACAGTATTACTGTGCTAAACTGGCCATTATTACCTGTTGTAAGATGTCTTCCGATGCATCCTCCAGGTTCACAGGGGACTTGTTTTTAGCTACTTTTATCCTCACAACCTGTTGAGTCACTGCAACCTCTTAAGGAAAAATTTGCATTTTAATATTAGTCATGCACAATATGAAATTCTTTAACTTATTACAAAATTAAAAGTTTAAATGTTTAAACAATGTAACATATACATAACATATGTTTCTCAAATGACTCACCAGCATAACAGACATAGAATAGATTATCTTTACATGTATGGGCTTCCCACTGGTCTTGGTGTAGCACCACACAGGAGTTATTAATGTAGGAGCTTTGAGAGTAATATGGCGGTATCCACTTTGTCAATGTAATAGGGCTGCCATCTGACCATTTCCACGAGTCCCTGTGAAGGCCAATCCACGCGGAATTGTTCTGGACCAGCTGCTTTATCTCTTCATGCTCGGTTTGGTTCCTCACGCTGACCAGGTCTGTGTAAAACTGCCTGCAGTGGCTCTGAGCCTCGCTCCATGTCTTAGGCTCAGTAACTAAGACGTAGCTGTAGGATTCCACTGTTTCTCCACTGCCTTAAAAGATGTTTCAACAAAACGGAAAATTGTTAGCCATGAACCTGAAGAAATACTGTACTGTCCTTATAAAGAATTAGAAATAACACAATTGTTGTAAAACAAAAAACTAAACTAAAGGACTTCTTCTTCTCACCATTACAGCAGATAAATTGCTGTTGAATTTGGCAATAACCATCGTTCCATCCATAATTACGCATTTCTACACAGTCTTCCAGTCCCCCATAGTTATTGGGTTCTCCACCGTTCCACATCGAGAACTGTCCTCCATAAAAACCTTCGTTCTGCAGGGACCACCTCCAGCTGTTAGTATCATCATACAGTCCAATCCAAACACTGTCATTATAATTCTTTTGAACAGCCAGCAGCTTATTAGACTCATCCTCACTGCTGACTGTAGCAAGATCAGTGTAAACTGCCCTGCAGTAGCTCTGAGCTTCAGCCCAGCTCATTGCCTCTTCTAGGAGGATGTAAATATGAGGAAAACAGGCTGGTAGGAAACACAGTCCTGTGTAAAAAAAACAAACAAAAAGAAAACACCTTTTTTAATGGCTTCATTTCATCAATGTCAAAAAATTATTTTATTTCACACCCATATATGTCAGCCATAGAGACATTATTAAATGACCAATTCATTTATGTCTCAGATACAGAGATGGTTTAAAATTATTCTTCTGCAAATCACAAAAACAGTTTCATGTTTTGTCTATAAATCCCAGATCAACAACGGCAAAGTCAAGTCCGGATTCAAGAGCAACAAGTCAAAGTCCTAGACCTTATGTATTAGGTTCTATCATGTGCTACACACCAAATTGTTGCCATTTTTTAAAAGTTGTAGGAAATATGTTTGTAAATGTTCAGTTACTTGCCTCAAAATAACAGTTAAGACACATTTATCAAAAATGATTCTTGTGATTCAAGTTTGGATTCAGTAACATGTACATTTAGTGATTGGGCAGATCCTTTTATTACAAAAACGAGTGAGGTGAGGTACAAGGCCAGCAGAACATACACGCAAAGGAGAAAATCATTTCACATTTCATGGGGTGCAATTGCAAAGTTTGTTTTTTTTTAAGATTTTAAGATTTAAGTGGTGGAGGTTTGAGTTAATATTATATATTATATATTTCTCTTATATGCAGGAAGATATGTTGTTATTATAAATTTAATATTTTCCCTCAACATTTTATTATTTTTCTTATCTAAGAATTTCATATGTCTATTTTTTTCTCATAAATAGATTCATACTTTTCTGTTTGAAGGTACGCAACAGTGTTATTCAAATATTAACCTCCAGTGTTATCCAAACATTATTACCTTAACATTAATCTGCTGAAATCTAATTTTAATTTAAAATATTTAGTTTTCACAGTGATATTCGGACAACTTTATAAGCATTACTAAAATAGTTTGTTAGGTTTTAGGTAGAGCTGAAAATGACGGGTTAATATTTGCAGCACCAATCGCACGAAGGTAAATAATATTTGCAATATAGCAGGGCAAAACTAATAAAAATAAGAAATATACATTTAAAAAACAGTTTAAAACAGTTGTTAAAATAATCATATAATGTCTGAAATTAATGCCACATGTATTTTTTAAATATTTATTCATTTAAAATATCATATCATTTCATATTGTGTGATGTTTTTCCAAGACAACTCACAAAGACAAAGTTAACAACTTAACTTCTGTAACCACTTAGAAAAGTACTTAATGTGAAGTGTGTTCAAGAGAAATGTGCATGAAATCACACTAACCTGGTAAGACCACGAAGATGAAAGTGTTCCCCTTCATGGCATTTGTTGTTTTGCCTTCAATGTGCTCGTTTGCTGTCGTTGGTCTTTATTGTCTTCCCAATTTGCATTTCATGGAAATATAGACAAATAATTTGCATTGAGACAAAGACTGAGGTTAACTCATCAAGAGAAAATTCAAATAACAACCGCAGCAATATGAGTGAAGATTCTCAATCATCCATGTGAAGTTAATCTCCTTCTTCAGCAATACAACAGTTTTCTTAAAATTGTTATCATCAGTCATCACCAATATGTAAGTTAAAGTGAGGAATTTCAACAAACCAAAGCAAATCCAGTTCTGGCTACTGTAATACAAAGATTTAGTACCGTTTGGAAAAATGCCACAAATATTTGCATGCTGCAAATTTCACTTGAACAAACACACTAAGCAGGATTGTAGGTGACCAAGTGCAACTAGCAACGCAAACTGCACACCACTGAGTGCTTAACAAATCAAGAGGAAAACTATATTAGATGGTTTAGTTTGAGAAACAGACACCTCAATTGGCAGCTTAATTAAATTGTGACCGCGAAAGACCACCTTCAAGAGGTGACTCCAGTATGCTGGCCTTCTAGGCAGAGAAAAAACTACGTCTCCTTCTGGACAATACAAAGAAAATTAAGATGAGCAAAAGAACACAGAAAAGGGACAGAGAGCTTCTTTAAACTAACTTTGTCATTGACTGAACTTCCTCTTCGTTTTACTCCATTCCTTATTTAATATCATTGAGTGAAATATTGTGAATGTTTTTGTGGCAAACAAGGAAAGTGCCCAAACCCTAAACTTTTAAATGGTTTAGTTTAGCAGTGTTAGTGTGGGATCTGGAATGAAGATACATGTGTATAACCACCAGCCAATCTTAGAGAACAGTGAAGCAAAATTATTACTTTTGTTTTGAGTGAAGACAAAGATGTTATGGAGGAACATTCCATTTAAGGGGAACTCTTATTTATTCACTCATTTTTACAGTAGTGGTTAAGGACTTGGTGTTAAAGGAAGATGTTGGGGTTTTAAAATTGGTCTTCATACAAAATTCAAAAACAGCTCTCTCTCTCTCTATCCTGTTTTATTACTACAGTGTACCAGTTGTATTAAGTTCCAGTTATCTATAAATAAAATGAAACCCAACAATTAATACAAATACACAGAAAAACTGTATTACCATGTACAAAAGTAAGCTATATTTTAACACGGCTGATTGCACTACGTACTGCTCAGCACAGCAAACAGGTATTTAGAGCACAGTGCAGGTGAACTATTGCTCATAATGAATTATAATAATGCTGTTTTCTAACAAATTAGCAACTACATGACAGCACAGGTCTACTGCTGTTACTTCCCCTATTCTGTGCATTCATTGAAACCCTCGTATTATCTGCCTCTGTGCCATTAATCACATTTCACATACACAATTATAAAAAAATGTCAGAGTTATACACACAAGTTATTGAAAATGTCCAAGTAGTAGAGCATAGAGTAGAAGACTTTAGCACACAAATTCCATTTCTAAATTATATAAAACGTGAATGAACATTTCCTAAGAGAAGTCAAACACTTGCAAAAAAAAACAGGAGGTGAAGTGAAATCATTTAAAGTTGCACGTGTTCTCCTCAGGATTCTTCTTCTCCTCTTTTCGGTCCGAGTAGAAGATCTTTCCATTAGGCCGTTCCCTCCATGACAGCCGTGTGTCTTCACTCAGGCCAGTCTCCTTCAGTTTCTGGCCAAACTAAAAGAATACAATATTTATCAGGTCTTATCCAAATACAGCATGTTTGTTTCCATATCACTCCAAATGCTCAGTTTTTTTGTCATGTGTCATATTTCGGACCTGTTCTGTACATTTCGCCCCGTTTCTCTGCCTACGGCCAGTTGCTCATTCAACCACCAGATGTCCTCAATGCTTTCCATTTCCCTGGTCCACTTGTGCCTTTTCTAGTTTTTCCTAATCAAAGGGGCCAATATATGTGTAAACAGTGGATATATGGTTGGAAAACGTACCGGTTTCACTTTATCAGATTATTTCTATTCATCTGGATCGTTTGTCTGTAAACTCAATACCTGCATCTTGCCAGTATGGTAGTTTCCTGTTTTCATTCTTCCATTCTTTCCAGCTTTGTCGACTAGTTTTAAGTCTGACCACCACATGACTGCCCTGCTTGTACACTCCAATTTTTGGATCCTTTCTGTCTGCTGTTTTAAGCACACTGTGACACTTGTTGTGTTTTTTCACTCTAAGTGTTAGAGGAGTCTCCTCAACAGTTCCTAGTGTGCCAAGTTCACCTGTCACTTGCTCATAATTAACAACGGGTGAATATCTGAAATCAGTTCCACTTGTATCGCTGTCTACGACCAGGATACTAAACTTCTTTTTTTACTCGTTCACATTGCTCTCTGCACTTACAGGATTTCAACTAATTAACCTCCTATTACTGTACAAAACCAATAATTATTACCTGTTGTAAGCTGTCTTCCGATGCAACCTCCAGGTTCACAGGGGACGGCTTTTTAGCTATTTTCACTCTCAAAATCTGCTGAGTCACTGTAACTTCTTAAGGAGTAAAGATGCACTTTAATATTACTTGCCATGCAATACATGCAACATTTTAAGTTAGTGGTCCACTTGTTGAATGAAGCAGGGTTCCCATCAGACCATTTCCACGAGTCCCTGTGAAGACCAATCCATGTCCGGCGCTTCTGGCTCAGGTTCTTTATCTCTTCATGCTCAGTTTGGTTCCTCACGCTGACCAGGTCAGTGTAGAACTGCCTGCAGTAGCTCTGAGCCTCGCTCCATGTCTTAAGCTCAGTAACTAAGACGTAGCTGTAGGATTCCACTGTTTCTCCACTGCCTTCAAAGATGTTTCAACAAAACTGAAAATTGTTAGCCATGAACATGACGTTACTTAAGATTAAACTACATAATAAATATAGCCTTTTGTTAACATAGTATTTAATATTATATTGTGTTATAATGTGTCTTACCATAGTAGCATACAAACTGGAACAGTCGTTGGCAACTACAATCAGCCCATAAGCCTGCAATGTCCATTTCTACACAGTCCTCCAACCCTCCAGCATTATTGGGTTCACCAGTGCCCCACATGCGAAACTCAGGCTCTCCTTCACTATAAAAACCTTCCTTCTGCAGTGACCACCTCCAGCTGTTAATATCATCATACAGCCCAATCCAGACACTGTCATTATAATGCTTTTGAACAGCCATCACCAGCTTATTAGACTCCTCCTCGCTGCTAACCGTAGCAAGGTCATTGTAATTTCCCCTGCAGAAGCTCTGAGCTTCAGCCCAGGTCATTGCATTTTCTACGAGGAAGTAGAGATGGGCGAGACAGGCCGGTAGGAAACACAGTCCTGTGTTAATAAAGTAGGGTTTTTTTAACAGCTTTAATAGTGAATGTATGAGTATGTGACAAAAATGCATACATAAGCAACTCAATTTTTAAGTTAACAATTTCTTAATGAAAGATATAGTAGCTTTTAATTTGTATTTTGAATCAAGATTCACTCTCAGTCTAATATCTGCTGAACCCTTTGGTGTCTCTCAGCTGATTGTTTCGGATTTCAAGTCCATCCCTCCATTTTCTTAACCACTCGTCCACTGAAAATAGGCTGGAGCTTTTCCCAGCAGTCATTGGGCAAAGGGGGGGTAGACCATGGACAGGTCGCCGATCCATCACGCAGCAGACATACAGAGACAGACAACCATTCACAGCTATGGGCAATTTAGAGTCACCAATTAGTTTTACAGGCATGTCTTTGAGGTGGGAGGAAGGTTACAGGCTTTGATTCACTCTCCCTCCTCTCATTTGTACTGTTTTATGTGGAACAGTGAAAGTTGAATCAGCTGAAATGTTTTAATTAACTTAAACCCTAAAGCCCTAAACAAAATGGCGGTTGCCATCTTATATAATGGCACCAAAATGCAGTATTTTGTAAGTTGACTAACTTATTTTAGTGATTTGAAACACCTTGTTCAATCTATGCAATCTGTGTTCTTTGACTTCAATTATTTAAGGTGACTATTTCACTCAATTTTTTGTTTGAACAAGATAAATTTTACAGTGAAATAAGGAGGTGTATCCAATTAAAAAGCTTGAATAAACATGTGTATATTAGTAGTAGACAGAGCTGACAGACCCAAATGTTCCCACTCAATGTGCCAGGTTTTTAACATGAGGAATTGGTAGAGACTAAAACAGAGGTAAAAGGAGAGTGAATGTTGGAGTAAGATTCCTCAAATGACTGAGTAGTGAGGTAAAACTGATTGCTTGTGATAACGAACCAAGAGAGAATTACTATTCAACTCTGCAGTTCCCCTCAGCTATTTTTCTTTTTCAGATTATTGTTTTTCTTTTATCATTCTCACCATCCTTGTTTGCAGCAACTCACCTGTTCTCTCTAACCACATACAATGGCCTTGTTATAAAGTGGGTCAAATAAAAATGACCATTAAATCCCACTCACCTGGTAAGATCACTAAGATAACAGTTTTACCCTTCATTTCCTTAATTGTTTTGTTCTTTTTACTGTTCTGCCATTACACTGTAAGAAATGTTAAAAGCTTTACTTCAATTTACAAATAGACATTCATCATTTGGTCACATTAAACATGTTTGTGAAGTTGTGTTTTACATGGTAGACATTCTAGTAAATGAACATTATTATTGTATATTATGTTATACACAACATATGTTCTGTTAACCTTTGCTGAAATGAACTTACAAGCAAATTATCCCTCCCATGCAAAACATCAGCTTGTCATCATTACACATTTTCATGAGCAAGTATATCAACTGAGTCCAGTGAAATCAGTGTTTCAAATGTTCTTTCAAAGAAGTGATGTCTTACCCGTGATATGATAATAAACACAAACCACCGACAGATATAAAGAGTGTAGTAAGTGCAATGAAAATCTGCAGTTATATTCACTGCAGTTTCAAATGAGCTGTTAGCTGTCATGGTTCTTTATTGTCATCCCCAATTTAAATCTTATGCAAAGATATTAACAAACAATTTATTTGCATTGTGTCAACGAGTTGGGTTGACTCCACTCTCCGTCAAGGAAAAATTCAAATAACCTAATTTAAGTTACTATTTAATAAATAGTGGCACACCCTGGTAGTCTAAGGGTTCCTGGTTTGTGTCTGACCACTGATCATTGTTTATTCCCTTTCTCTCACTTCTCATTTTCCCCACTGTTGCTATAAAGTGCCCAAATAATAATATCACCTAAGAATAAATCAAACATATTGATGGAACAGTTTTTTGGTTTTATGGTCCGATGCCAAAAACATTTGCATGCTGAAAATCTGATTTGAATGAAAGTGCAAAGCAGGACTGTAGCTGATCAAGTGCAATACAATACAAATAATGATACATAGAAAACAACCTTTTACAAGCTATAGAAAACTAAAAATAATTATTGAGATGTTGAGAACATAATCTTGTTACCTTCAGTCAGCTAGATTGATAATTACCACTTTGATGTATATCTATAGTTCCTCTTATTATTATCATTATTATTATTATTATTAGTAGTAGTAGTAGTAGTAGTAGTAGTAGTAGTAGTAGTAATAATAGTAGTAGTAGTAGTATTGATAGCTGTACTGTACCATTTGAAACAAATGCGCCTTTATTCTGAAAATGTGCTTTGTACCGGTCAACAGTGTCACTTCCGGTATGTGTGAAAGGCGGAACAAGCGGCCTTACAGAGGGAACAGGGAACAAAGGACGATTGAGTGAGTGTGTTTACGTTGTTTTCAATGCATTCATTTAAAAATGTTACATTTTTACCATTTTGGCACTTTGTTGTAAACCAAAATAAGTTATATGTGATTTACTGTTGGGTAATTAGGGCAGTAAGTGGGGCTAATAATTACCTCCATGTGCATAGCAGTAGCGGGAGCTGGTTTGGGCTGTTAGCCTAACGCTAGCTTCAATGGCGATGTCTATTCAAATATCTTCCAAGAGTAACACACTTAAGACGCATAAACAAGTCTGCATTCTATTAATATGCGCTTGTTTTTGGAATAAAACAGCTTCGAAACACATTAAGCGGTTAGCTTTTGCTAATATCGTCAATGAGCGAACTGCCTCTTTGTGTTAAAGTTAGCAGGTTTGGCTAATAGGCCGGGCCGGGTGGGCAGCCATTGTTGTCATTAATAATCAGAGTTTAGTCAGCTGTTTAAATAATTTACCCCATCATTTTAATTGCTTTTTCTTATTCAGGTAAACCAGAATGGAAATTGCCTGTACTCGTTAACCGAGTCTCGAGCCACGATGTCAAGTAAGTAAATAATATTAAGGTTATTATTATCAATTGTGATATAATAGTGGAGCTCTCATTAAGGCAGGAGCATATGTGATCATTTTGTAAGTAAACAATTATGTACAGCGATGTTTGTTTTTCTTTTCTTTTTTCCCCCTGTCATTCATTCATTCATACCCCATATCCTATTTGATGGCCTTTTAAATGACCATCGTATTCTGCATAGAGAAATATTCTCATATCAAACAGTATATACAAAGTATATAAACAATGACACAGATACCGCCTATGTGACAGTTAAAAGCAAGTACACCCCCAGCCTTTGTAAACTATAGGGTTAGGCTTAGAGGCAGACTAGAGTCGAATCATTTCTGACTTCAATCTGAATTTCCTTCTTTATGAACTTTTCACCAAGGCCACCATGTCTCTATGCAAATGCATTGTTAAAAGCAGATATACCCAAGGCTGTAAAGTAGAAAGATTTCCAGTTATCAAATAGCTACACGTAAACATGATGCTTTCCAAATGATTATATACCGTTGTTCTTATCTATTCTGCACCACAATTTTATTCTGGAGCTTTACACGGAATTCCTGAGTCTTACCCGATTTTAACTGTCATAATGGACTATTAAGTGTTTATTGATGTGCACAAATAGCCGGCTTGTTTATTTAAAATCAAAGCTACAACTCAATGATAGTAAAATAATAATAATAATAATAATATAGCTGTCTAATTACCTTCTTGAAGTGGCTCTATATTCAGTGCAGTTTTAGATGTAGCCATTAACCCTGTTACTATGATTGTTTTTCATCTTCCTCTTTAATTTGAATTCTATGCAAAAACTTTTTTGAACTTATTATTTGCATTGTACAAGAGAGTGGAGTTGATGCCATCTGCAAAAATGGCACGTCCACCTATTTTGTTGGGTGCTTTGATTTATTTACTTAGTAAATGATCACCCGACTGATCTGTATGTTGGGACACTGGCTGTGAACTAAAGAGTCTCTAGTTCTTATCATGCAGCTCACCTTTGTCATTCCCTGTCCCTCTGTCCTCATATAATATCCAATTAATAATACCAGTAATAGCAAATTGAGTACAAATTACACACATTTTCATCAATACTACAATAGTCATGATTTCTACCCAGTTACATTGTATCCAGTCGTGATTATAGCCTATACCTATAACTTTGTTTTAGTGAATTTGAACATATGAAAACATCCAATTTACATACAGTCAAGGAAATACAAATTGTGAGGTTTTCGATCATTATTATTAGGATGCAGCTCAAGTCTTCATTATATAGCAGTATTATGAACAAAAAACAACTGTGTGTAAATCATAGTTTTAGTACAGTTTTCCAAATGTTTTGCAGAGTTATTACTTCAACTGTGTGGTCATTATAAATGTTTTAGTTTGGGCCGTTGCTGAACTGTACAGCATTATACTAAGAGGTGTTTTAGTTATTTAATCCATGTATCTGTAGCATCAGTGATTTCAATGGGAATTATTAATAGAAACACTTGACTGTATACTGCAGTACAAGGAAACAGCACTCACACATTTGACAGAGTGTATGTAGAGTGTATTAACTGTACGCAAGAAGTTGTTTGAATAACTGTTAATTTCTCTCTTCTCTTTTGGACAGAACGACCATCCTACGCCCCTCCCCCTCCCCCAGCCCCAACAACAGTAAGTGTCCAGCTGTCAGTTTCTTTCTTAGGGCCCACATTAGCTCACACTCTTTTTGCTTCCTGTCTTTCTGTCTCCCTCTTTCTAAACATTTTCTGTTGCTTTCACTTTACTTCTCTCTCTTTGTCTGAACACATGGAGGTTGCCACAAACCTTGTTCAGCTCTCCATAATCACTGTCACTCCTGCTTTTTCCTGTCACTCCACCACTTATTTAAAGTCTTGCACAGAGATGGTCTGTTCGGCCACGGCATCAAATCTCTCACTTTAGCACGGCTATTGTTAGTAGACATATAGAGTTTAGATTTAGCATGCTTGCTTTGATGCTTTTATTTCCTTATGTTGAGTAACAGGGCACAACATTGTGCAATGATGCAGTAGTTTAATAAATGTAACTTGTGAGTAATATGAGTTGATTTGAGCTTGTTTGAAGGTCCTGATGTACATGTAACATTCACATGTTGTGCACTCATTCTGAATGTCAGCTTGCCGGCCGGTTACCTTTTTTACCTTGCATGATGATGTCATGAAAAACAAACAAGTAAAAATATTTTTTTTTCATGTTTTCCCCCCTTTTCACTTATTTATGTTTATCCCTCTTCCTCCTCTTGTTTGTGAACCATTTCTCATTCGTGTTTTGTCTCATTTGTCTTCCATCAGCAAATGCCTTCCACCCCAGGGTTTGTGGGCTACAACCCTTACAGCCATCTGGCGTACAACAACCTCCGGCTGGGAGGGAGCTCCGGAGGCTCCAGCAGGGTAATGAATTGATGGAGGGATCTGGAAAAAAAGAAATAGAAAAAGGGTTTGGTTTGTTTTATGATGAGAGGGGTGGGAATAAGAACATGTCTTGGACTAAAAATTGGCCTCAGATATGAGAAGAAGTGAAAAGACAAGAGTTGGTAAATTTGCACAAGGATAGAAGGTAGCTTGCAGTAACTGGCTGCTGGCAAATTTGTCGTTCTGGGGGGTTTAGTGAAATAATAAGTAGAAGTGTAAATAATGAGTACAACAGGGACATTTAAGTTGGACATGAATTTGTAGTGGTCACAGCAACAACACCATTCAGAAATACATGGTAAAATAGTTTGGTCTAAACATTTAGTTACAATAACCAGAATGAAATGTTTTCTGGTGTATTTTTTTAAATGGCCAAAATAAGCTGTCAGAGCTCTGTGGATAATCTCATGGTGTTACTGGACAGAGCATCGTCATTGCTTTCCCATTTACAAATTGCAGCACACACTGGCCAAGTCATGTAGTGTCATGCCATTTGCTGCATATGCACTTATCAGTCACAACATGAACACCACTTGGTGGGCAGCCATGTACACAGCATATTGCTCTGTTTGTTTTCCAACCATCCCTGGCCTACCCACTGCTCACTGCAAGCATTGAGTTCAGTTGAGGGTACAGTTGGGGGACACAAAGTGAACTGGTATCATCTACCTTCTAATTGATGGAATATACCTTGTCATGGTAATCTGCAGGGATAGTTGGAAAAACAAGCAGAACTGTGGGCTAGAGTTGGGTTTCTTTGCACTACAGTATGTGTTCTGATGCCTGTCAGTCACGGCCAGCATGGTATTTTTTCCCTTGCTGATCCCTGTGCACCACAACATTAAAACCCATCAGACAGAAATCAATAAAAGCTCGATTTTTTGCACATATACAGTGAGGGAAAAAATTATTTGAACCCCAGCTGATTTTGTAAGTTTGCCCACTAACAAAGAAATGATCAGTCTATAATTTCAATGGTAGGTTTATTTGAACAGTGAGAGACAACAATGACAAAAAAAATTCCAGAAAAATGCGTTTCAAAAAGAGTTATAAATTTATTTACATTTCCATGAAGGAAATAAGTATTTGATCCCCTATCCGTCAGCAAGATCTCTAGCTCCCAGGTGGATCTTATACAGGTAACGAGCTGACATTGGCAGCCCTCTCAGCTCGTTACCTGTATAAAAGAGACCTGTCCACAGAAGCAATCAATCAATCCAGATTCCAAACTCTTCACCATGGCCAAGACCAAAGAGCTTTCCAAGGATGTCAGGGACAAGATTGTGGACCTACACAAGGCTGGAATGGGCTACAAGACAATCGCCAAGCAGCTGGGTGAGAAGGTGACAACAGTTGGTGCAATTATTCGCAAATGGAAGAAACATAAATTAACTGCCAATCTCCCTCGGTCTGGAGCTCCATGCAAGATCTCACCTCGTGGAGTTTCAATGATAATGAGAACGGTGAGGAATCAGCCCAGAACCACTCGGGAGGAACTTGTCAATGATCTCAAAGCAGCTGGGACCATAGTCACCCAAAAAACAGTTGGTAACACACTACGCCGTGAAGGACTGAAATCCTGCTGTGCCCGCAAGGTCCCCCTGCTCAAGAAAGCCCATCTACAGGCCTGTTTGAAGTTTGCCACTGAACATCTGACTGATTCAGAGGAAGACTGGGTGAAAGTGTTGTGGTCAGATAAGACCAAAATCGAGCTCTTTGGCATCAACTCAACTCGCCGTGTTTGGAGGAGGAGGAATGCTGCCTATGACTCCAAAAACACCGTCCCCACTGTCAAATATGGAGGTGGAAACATTTTGCTTTGGGGGTGTTTTTCTGCCAAGGGGACAGGACAATTGCACCGCATCAAAGGGAGGATGGATGGGGCCATGTACCGTCAAATTTTGGTTGAGAACCTCCTTCCCTCAGTCAGGGCTTTGAAAATGGGTCGTGGTTGGGTATTCCAGCATGACAATGATCCAAAACACACGGCCAAGGTAACAAATGACTGGCTCAAGAAGAAGCATATTAAGGTCATGGAGTGGCCTAGTCAGTCTCCAGACCTTAATCCCATAGAAAATCTGTGGAGGGAGCTGAAGGTTCGAGTTGCCAAACGTTGGAGAGGATCTGCAAAGAGGAGTGGGCCAAAATCCCCCCTGAGATGTGTGCAAACCTTGTGGCCAACTACAAGAAACGGCTGACCTCTGTGATTGCCAACAAAGGTTTTGCCACCAAGTACTAAAGCACGTTTTTCAAAGGGATCAAATACTTATTTCCTTCATGGAAATGCAAATTAATTTATAACTCTTTTTGAAACGCATTTTTCTGGATTTGTTTTGTCATTGTTGTCTCTCACCGTTCACATAAACCTACCATTGAAATTATAGACTGATCATTTCTTTGTTAGTGGGCAAACTTACAAAATCAGCTGGGGTTCAAATAATTTTTTCCCTCACTGTACTTGTGACAGAGTTCAGCCAGGTCAGAGCCAATCAGGACCATCTTCATTCCAGCGGAAACCAACTGAGTCTGTTTATTTCCTGACATAAATGGAACTTAAACAAAACAGCGGAAAAGGTTAACGCTGCAGTCTCTGTTTCCCGATTAGTTAGTATGTGTCCTTAACACGTTACGTTGTGTTACTTGTTGACATAGTTGCAGCTTCTCCACAGCCAAGCAATAAGTCGCTGTAAGTGTGAACTTCTCTGGTAAATGTTTTGGCTTCAGTCTCTGACACTACAGGCATTGGAAAAATATGGAGGCAGCTATATACTCAGAACAAAGGAGGGAAATAAGTTATCTGTTTAAAGTATCCAAATGTTGAAATAAGGACACACGACGTTCGTGATAACTTAAGAAGGACTTGTGTTTAGCCTCAGTTGGGAAGTGATGCCCTATTGGATTATTTGATCCAAATTCGCCTTTAGCTGACAAAAATAAAACAGTAAATTAAGTCAACAGTCTCTGTTGACTTAATGAATGTATTACTTCTGGGCTCAGAAAACAGACTCTGCACCTGAGAAATATGATTGACTAATTTCTTATTGTAAACTGTAGTAGATAAATGAACAATAGCGATAGTAAATGATACAGTTTCTTTCTGTAATCTTTGATTACATTTTTGGCTGTATGAAAAACTAGGAATTTCATTGTAAAATGTAAATCAGGGCACAACATTTGTGAAACCTAAACTGCAAAACTACAAACGTCCACTGTCTCTTGATTAGTTCCAACTGATTCTGATTACTGGTTTAGATCTGGATCCAGTTTCAAGTGTTGGGTGTTCATGCTTACTGCAATACTTCAGTGGACCAGAGCTTCCAAAAAATGTGTGGCATGCCTGTTTTAGTTCCTGGTATTTCAGCCACAGAACTCACATGGCTGTCAACTAAAAATGGATGTACATCAGCACATTCATGTAAATGAATTGATGTGCAACATAGATGCTAACAGTTTGTTGGCATTCAGGGCCATTTAAGTGTATTGTCATTTATACATGTACACCTTTTATTTTACCTTTACATAATCCCCACAATCATCAGATCATTATCTGCCGATGTTCTATGTTGTTTTCTGTCTCTAAAGCTTTTTGTTCCTCCCCCATTTTCATCTACATGGCGTTCATCTTCTCATTCACACTTTTCTCCCTTTCTTTGTCCCCCTTCCTTCCACAGAACTCCTCAGGCATCACCGTCCCCAAGCCTCCAAAACCTCCAGACAAGCCACTGATGCCTTACATGCGGTACAGCCGGAAGGTAAGCAGGAAGGTAAGACACCCATCCACGGTGTCTGCTTTTACTGCTTGTCCTCCCACCCTCTGAAAAGCTGCAAGGGTGGGAAACAGCCGAGCCATGACGCCTTCACCACCACCTCTCAACCACCTAGTGGAGACTCTCGTTGGCAGCAGCCTCCTGTTTTCAGTGCTAAAGAGCAATTACAACATGCCCTTGTTTTGCCTCTTTATTTCCCTCATTTTGTGCCTGTCCTTTCTCTGCTTCTCCAATTCCAGAGCTGGACATTTTAACATTGAATGCTGCATAAAAACTAAACTTACATTATGTATTTTTACTGACATAAAACTGGTGGTTCTGTCTCTTCAGAAATACTCCATTCCATTTCCATTTAGGCTTTTTGCAGAACTTTGTATGCTACCTTTATAATAAATTCCTTGCACTTTATCTTCTTTTATTTCCTTCATTGTCTTAACAGCTCTTTCCTTGTAGTGACCATCTGTTACTTTTGTGTGTGGTGTGATGCTCCTCTCTGTGCACGTGTGGTAAGGTATGGGACCAAGTAAAGGCTTCCAACCCGGACCTGAAGCTGTGGGAGATCGGGAAGATCATCGGTGGGATGTGGAGGGACCTGACAGACGAAGAGAAACAGGACTACCTGAATGAGTATGAAGCTGAGAAGGTAAGTCACCTAAAGACTAAAACGGCTGTTGCATCTCCTCCTGCCGAATCGACCTCACTATGTTTGTCAGTGGGCTACGGCCAACACTACTCTTCATGAGCCAATGAGAGGAGCACAGTGACATGATTTACTGACTTACTTCAACTCAAATCAGGAATGCAGTCATGAACTATTAGAACCCTGTAATGGAAGTCAAAAGCTCATCTGAAAGAGGTTGAGGGTTTGACACAAATTAATTTGGGTGGGTTATTCTTTTTAATGTAAGGTTGTGCTTGTTCTCCCCCCTCGTAGATTGAGTACAATGACTCGCTGAAGGCCTACCACAACTCACCAGCCTACCTGGCCTACGTCAATGCTAAGAACAGGGCTGAGGCCGCCATGGAGGAGGAGAGCAGGCAGAGGCAGAGTCGAATGGACAAAGGAGAGCCGTACATGAGCATTCAGCCTGCTGAGGACCCTGATGGTAAGTCTTACATGTATACCTCTGAAAATCCTTTTGAAACATCAGATCATTATTATTGGATTAAAACAAGTACTAAAGTCGTTCATCATTTAACATGAGAACGGTAAAAACAAATGTCTTCCAGACTACGACGATGGTTTCTCAGTGAAGCACACAGCAGCCGCTCGCTTTCAAAGGAATCACCGGCTCATCAGTGATATCCTCAGCGAAATCGTGGTTCCCGATGTCCGCTCAGTGGTCACCACAGCCCGGATGCAGGTTCTCAAGAGGCAGGTTCAGTCTCTTATGGTGCACCAGGTAGGTCGACAGGCACTGGAGAGCATTAATGTCCTTTTGCTCTGTATATGGAGAATAAACACACTTCACAGACTCACTTACGTGTGTGTGTTCTGTATTTCAGAGGAAGCTGGAGGCAGAACTGCTGCAAATTGAGGATCGGCACCAGGACAAGAAAAGACGATTCTTGGAGACCACAGACTCATTCAACACCGAACTGAAGCGGGTACATCAGCACTCACCCACACAATCAGAAGACAATAAGTTGTAATCATGTGCAACTGCAGTGAAGTAAATTCAGTTCTGTAAATTTAAAGTTCTTACTTCCTGTGTTTCCTAGCTGTGCAGTCAGAAGGTGGAGGTGGACATGGAGAAGCTCGCAGCAGAGATGGCTGCTGCTGAAGAGGCCGCACGGCGCCGGGCGGAGGAGAGGGAGCGTGAGGCAGCTGAGCAGGCCGAGAAGGCTGTTCAGGAGGCGCAGCAGCAGCAGCAGGAGGCTGCAGGAAACAAAACTGCTGAACAGGGCAGTGCTCACGCCAACAGCACAACTACCCCCACCTCAGGGACCAAGGAGGAGGACAAGCCCACTCCCATGGAGACAGGTGCCTAGACAGTCACACTTTAAAAATGTTACATTTGTGAACAGTGCTGGGTTTTATCCAGCATCATGGAGCTGGACCAAATGAGAGCCTGTAGGAAAGTTAGGAATGCTGTTTTATTAATTTTTGGACTGCAGGACGTCCTGTGGGTGACGGTAAGGAAAGCTAGAGGTGAAACATCTTGAATTTGATCTCTTTTTTTTTTTTTGTCTTCCAGACGAAGCACCCACAGAGGCCTCGTCTGATCCCCAGTCTGCTCCGCCTCCTTCATCTGACCCCCCCTCTTCTGCCTCTGACAAAGCAGTTGCTAGCCCCGAGCCGCCCAGGGAGAGCAGCACTCCCAGCAGCAGCGCCCCCAGCGATGATGGCAGCAACAGTAGCATGCCTCCGCCAACCTCCGAGAGCGCCCCCGGAGCGGCTGCCCCTGAGACTCCAGTGGCCCAGGAAGGCAACCCCAGCGCAGCTAACCCTAATGCAGCCCCACCACCACTTCCCCCTGCCTCAGAAGAACCAGCCCCACGACCACTACTGCCCCCCACCCAGAGCAGCCAACAGTATGATATGTAACAGTCAGGTTGTTAGTTGACAGTGGTAGCTGTAGAGGTCCTCGCTGTGCTACAGCTCTCCTCATGTGGAACACAATGCTCCATCGTAACAGTCTGTTAGTAAGGTCAATAAATAGCTAAACATATATTTCATGAGAGTTCACGTAGGGTTTCATCCAGCCTCATGTAGCTGGACCAAACAAGATACTGTAGGGGAGTTATTATGTTGGGATATTGGAATAATCTGTGTATGCTTCCTTTAACTGTACTCCACATGCCTGGTTTGATGTGAGCGAATGAAGTGTCACCAAAGAGTCCGATATTTACCCCGACCGAGTTTGTGCTCCAGGTGTCAAAAACAAGCCATTCCACTTTTTCAAATCATGTCCTTTAATATTTTGTTTGTATGTCTTTAACACACAGATCAGTCACAACCTTAACAACAACTGGTGGTGTTAATGTTGTGGCTAGACTTTACTACAGAGCTGTAAAATGGAAAATGTTCAGCAGTAACCGTCAGGTCCAAGCATCCAGTTAGGTAAGCTAGTATCATGTAACATCACTGTTACTACTGCACACTGCTATTGTCCAAAATCAACCATAATCCACCTGTTAATCCTCACACACATTTTCAGTTGGCAGCGACATTAGCACTAAAGCCGACCTCTGACACAGATCACCAGAAGTCATTTCTGAGCTTCATCAGGATGGAACTGAATCTTTTTTTTTTTTTTCTTTCATTTAACAGTTCTTGTATTTGACCATCAATCCAAAACCCAAAGATGCTGATTTTATATAACACAGAAAAACAGCTCAGTCTCACATTACACAGACCTGAACTAACTTTTTTTTTTTTTCCTATTGATTGATAATTGGAGTTAAATGTTTCATCGCCGTGCTACTGTGAGAAGAGCACATGTTTCACTGGGATGAATGGATTCCACAAGTTGACGTATATTTTCATACTCACATAGTCCAGATGTAAACCTCAGATAACTTCACTGTGTAGAATTTGTACCGACGGACTTGTATGTCAGCTCATGTACATATACCTCCCTTCACCCCCTTCACAATTTTGTAGTTTATCAATTTGCGATGTATCCGACTACTACTGTTACTTAGTGGTTTTTAGACGTAGAGGAACCTTTTTAGATAAGTATAATCAACTTCAGCCTACGTATTAAAGCTGTACTCTTGACCCAGATGCTATTTCTAATGTTTCAGCGTGGCTTGGGGGATAACACACATGCTAGTGCAAATGATCATTTCCAGGAAATCAGGAGAGGGAGGGGAGGGGAGGGGCAGCCACGTTTGAATTACTTGTGCACTGACGTTCTGCATGCTCAATACTAACCCGTAATCCTGCAAGTATCTGCTGAGGCTGAAAGTTTAAGATAAAAGAAATACAGAAACAAAAAATGAAACGACAGGCACGTGTCCATGGTGCTTTTTAAAGAATCTATAGATGAAATGACTTGGATTAATTATCAGAACAGATGTTTATTGTTCCCGTGTTCATCAGTTGGCATTTCATCTGGAAGCCTCTGTCCAACATGAGGCTCCTGTTCTTTTACCGTTCCTCCTTCAGACTGCATGTTCCTGTTGACGCTGCAGGCATTTAGCTAGAGCAGAGAAATGCACATGCTACCTTCATCCCAACGTAACCTCAGTCTCTTATGCATTTAAAGGACTGTTTGTTACTTGAATCAGACTGTTTTTAGGAATATGCTTGTTTGTTTTCTTTTTGTTTGTTTTTTTTTTTTCATCTTTTTTTTTGTACTGTCTGAACTGATCTATCGAAATAAAGATGATTTCTCAGTCCGTCTGTGGCTCTGGTGAGGTTTTGAAACCTGCTAATATTTCCCTTTAATTTATATTTATGGTTATTTTAATATTTCTTGTAGCATCATTTAAACAAGGTTGCTGTATCCGAGCTGCAACAGGCTTTGAATGTAGAGCAAAAAAAGGAATTATAGGAAGTGATGTACAATTAAGTATAATTAGAAAAGTAGAGGAGATCAGGGTAGTCTGAAAATCATCTAACCCTCTTCTCTCTCCATAACCTGCATTAAAAGTACAGTAACCAAAAACAAACGTCCCTTTGTGTGGAGGAATCCACCTCACAGTAGAATAAAATCACAAGTCCTAATGGAGAAGTTGCTGCAAAGTCCTGCTGCTTAAAACGTACGTTAAAAAAAAGCACGATAATTCATTTGTACCTAAAACCTGTCATCAGCTGGACTTTAGCTTCTGTCAAAGGGCTTTGTAGCCATCTGGTGGCTGCATGACATGAGGAATAAAGTAAGAACCTGGTACAATTAATGCACCACACTTCATCCCTAATGTCTCTTTATTCATAGCTCTTAGTTGTGTAGAAGGAAGAAATGAGTGAGTCAGAAGAAGTCTTCAGCTCTGAAAACTCTGGGGTTGGTTTTAGATTGTCCAGTGAATGCATATGAATAGATTAAACATCCCTCTGTCTTCCCTGTATTCAAATATTACTCTGCTTCTGACTTGAAGTGTCCAGATGACATCATCTGATTCATTTCATACAGTACATACAGCTGATTGAGTGGAACTGCCCTTTAAACATCATTCCCCCCCAGTTTTATCTATAATAATAATAATAATAATATTAAAGTAGCTGCTTCAGTGGGAACTAGACAGGTCCAGATAAACTCCTAGAGACCTGATGAAGTGTTACGGACTCAGACAGGTTCATCCTGACCAGCTCGTCTCACTCCCATGAAGACACTCGGACCTCAGGGACCTGACGCGCACTCATGCGCGTCACCGGCGCCACTCGCGGTGGGAGAAGAAGCAGCGCGGACGCATAACACGCATCGTGTCGGTGCAGGTCACCCGTCACCATGAGGCACCCGCACCGGGCGCTCAGCTGCCTCCCCATCGCTCTGGTCCTGATGCTGCGTCCGGCGGCGGCGGAGTACTCGTCCAAAAGCGAGCTGGACTACGAGTTCGGGGACTACCGGGGGAAGTGGTGCATCGACGACCACGGCTTCGTGTACGGCATCGGAGAGGTTTACTACCCGAGCCCCACGGCGTGTCCGTGCACGTGCACCGTGGACGGTCCCGTGTGCGTTCGGCCCAAGTGTCCGCGCATCCACCCGCGCTGCACGCGCATCACCTACAGGGCATGTTGTCCGGTGTGCGAGGCGGTGGCCCGGGTCTGTGTCTACGGGGGGAAAACGTACCGGCTCCTAGAGGAGTTCAGGGTGAGAGAGATCTAAACTTCTACACCCACACCCCCACCCCACCCCCACCCCGCTGTCCCAGTCCACACACCTCCACATGTAGACAGATCACCTGTGCAGCATCAGCACATTGGTCCTTATGGATTCACGCAGGTATTTAGCTGTAACTGACACATAAACTTAGTGATGTTGTGTCTCCTGTTACACTCTGGATTCATATTTTCACATTTGGGATTTATAATATTTGTATACTGTTCTGTTTTTACACAGTTGTACTTTTTAAACTTCTACGTTGACCAAACTCTTCTGAAATACACTAGAAATTATGCTGCTGATTATTTCTTAGTACAAACCTTATATTTAATATTTGTATATTACCAAAGGAAAAAACTAATGTAATGGAGAGATTTCTGACTGTTCTGGTTTTCAGGACTTTATCACTGTTACTGATCAGCTTTGTTTCCAGCTGTTGCTGCCAGGCGGCAGATTTAGGGAGAAGTGACGTGAAGAAGTTGCCACAAACTTATAGAAATCATCATATATTCTGCAATAATTTCAAAATGAGTTAGTGTTTATTATATATTATACAGATATTTGAGTTTAGGTTTAAATGATGTGATGAACATTTGGCTACATTTGAACAACATTAAGTAGAACGTAGTATCAAATCATCTAAATTTTAACGGAGCAAACGTAGTGAAACACAGTTTTAAAGTAGATAAAAGTAATATTTGGTTGAATATATTAAGAATGTGACTCTGTTGGTTTCTTCCTTGTCTTGCTGGATGATGAAACTAATCCTCTTTGGGTTTGATGCATTTCCATGTAAATCTATGTCAAATGATCGCGACACCTTCAGCCCTGCTCTGCAAAGAATATTGGTAACATCTTGTGTCTGGGTTGTTGTTTTTTTTCACACCTCTTTCATCAGCTGCTGTCGTTTTTTTCTCTGCTCAATCTTTCCGTGTATGAACAGTACACCAGTGGTTTCTTTCTTTTTCGGGATGTTCCACATTGTTTCCTTTTCTTTTCCATTTCTCCTGCTCTCGTGTGTTTTGCTGCATACTTTTTACCTTTTTCAACAAATGCAGGTAAAATCCCAAAAAAACCAGAGGGGCAATTTTAAAGTCACAGGTCACCTGGGCAACACAAACCAACTGTCAGTACTACTTCAGTACTGAAATGAGGGTCCTTTTTTCTTGTGCTGTCAACAGTTTCCATGCTGACGCGCAGCCGTGTGCTCATTGGGGGAGCATGAGGACAGGCGTTGGCTGGGTTTTATGTAACTGATGGTGTATTAGACAGCAGTAGTGTGTGTTTGTTGGACACACACACGGCATGTGCAGGTCTAGTCGCATCCTTATCAGAGGGAGCCCGCGACTAACTGGCTACATTCAAAACTGCATGTGTGTGTTTCAGTTGTCGAGGTGTGAGCGATGTCGCTGCGAGGCCAACAGAGAGGTCTACTGCAGCATTTCAGACTGCCCGGCCCCTCACTGCGTCAACCCCACCTACGAACTCAACCACTGCTGCCCCATCTGCAAGACTGGTAAGATGAAGTCTGAAATGTCTGACACCATCTGAGTAGCAGTCTGAATCTGGCGTTCATCGTCCAAACCTCTTTAAGGCAGGTCATCCACTCCCAGCCGTGCTGCTACAGCCAGGTCGTAGAAGGATCATAACCCCGTGTGTTGTCATATCCCATCTCACTGACTCTCCAAACACACACACACACACACACACACACACACACACGCACACACACATTTTTAAGCCGGTGCCCCCTGTCATTGTTGACTGTGTGTGTCTTCACCCTGCAGCTCTCATCAGCAGCGCGGTTACATCACCTCACACACCCTACAGCTTACAGAGCCGTGGTCGTTATGTCACACATGCTTTCAGTGCCAGTGGCATTAATGCCCCTCTCTGACATTGGTGAGATGTGTGTGTGTGTGTGTGTGTGTGTGTGTGAGAGAGAGGTGAGACAGTATTGGACAGTCAGAGTCTAAAGCATTCATTCCATATAAACATCAACATGAATGTTTTTCTATCTGCTCTATAACAGTTGTAGTTTCTATTTTTACACCTCCTCTGCTGGACAGACAGTGGGGCAGATGGTTTGGTTTGTTGCGTCATTGATGATGCCCCCCCCCCCCCCCCCCCCCCCCCACCCTTCATGTGGCTGCCAAATTCCCCAACGTCAGCTGTGCTTTATCAAACGCGGCTGGATCTGGCATCAGACGAGCTGAGCTTCCTGTCGTCCCGCTGACAGCCGGTGGTAATTGTTTAACAGGTAGCAGCCAAATAAAGGAACCCCCATCTGTGAGGGAGGGATGGAAATAACATGAAGGGAAGCAGTTTGAGGGCCCAGACAACATCTGAACGCTCTACTGACAAAACCATGCAGAGTCTTAGCACGTTGTAGAGGGGGGACACTTTAATTTGACCTTAACGTCCCTTTGTCCTCAGACAAGAGGAATTCTTATTTCTGTTTATTAAGTTTTGTAGCCTCCTGTTTATTGTAAGTCTAATTATCTGAAGTGAAGTGTAGCAGAGCATGGAGAGGGGGGGCTGGGTGGAGCAGAGTAGATTGATTTCTAGTTACTTCAGTTCCCAGCTGAGGCTGAAGGGAAGATAAAAATTACACACGACAATTACAGCATCCATGCAATGCCACCTTTCTTTGAGTGTAGGCTTTATCCTCTGGGGACCACGAATCCCCGTGCTCCATGTCACGGGTGCTAATGTGAGCCTCTTCTTCCTCGCCGCCTTTTCTTGTCCCCTGTAGGTCCCAACTGCTTTGCTGGGGACAAGGTGATCCCAGCAGGGGAGCGCGTGAACATCGACGAGCGCACCGTGTGCTACTGCACCTACCGGGACGGCACGTGGCACACCCACCCCCACGCCACCTGCGAGCAGCGCCCCCAGCCCAGCCCGACACCTGGTGCTGGCACCGAGTCCCCCGGCGACGAGGGCGCCAGGGAGAGAGCGGGGAGGCCGTTTATCCCCAGGCTGGATGTGATACCGTAACGTTCGCAGCAGACACGTTTGATTTGTGGTTTTACAGTTGTAAAAACATAAAAACCCACTGAGATATGATGTAGTATAGAGGAGGGTCCACACAGGTGATCTGAACAGTCCCATTAGTGCCACTTTCCTATTCCATGTTTCATCCAGTGAACCTTTTTCTAACCCAGGGAGCAGACTCAGTGTTGCCAATCACACAGTATTTACCAGTGTTTATTTCAACACATGATGCTGTGAAGGTGCAACAGCTTTGGAATAACTGGTCAGCACAGTTTTTCTAAGCTGCTGTTAAATCATCTATTTTTGACAATAGAAACAATGATAATCGGATCCTGTCGTGATTTCAGCAGCAGTGTGTCAGCTGGTTTGCTTCATATTCAAGTCTTATTAAATCCTAAATCCTTATTTTAAAGAACATCTTTGCCCATAAGTCTTTCTTATAGTCAGCTAAATGACAGCAACACCAAGTAAACAAATACGAAAAAGGAGAGTAGAGTTTTATGGCAACGGACTAAACACAAGCTGATGAGTTGAACACCCACACTGCCAACCTGTAGGAAGTTTTTTAAATGTTTGTGTTCACAAACTAGTGAATTTTCATTTTCGTGTTTTAAAAACACAGCTTCATAGCACACATGAAGCACTAACACCAGACTGAGAATCAATCCAATGGTTCCACCTTCCCCCTGCTCTCCTGAGTCTGACTTCATGATGAGCCTAGTTCTACAAATAAAAGAAAAAAGGGACATTCTGTAGCTTTAAAGAGCTACTTGAACAAACTGTCTGTCAAGTGTATGTCTAAGAAATAAATATTTCAAAATGGATCCTTACTGTATATATATTGTATAGAAGACTGTAATAAATAATCAGGTTGTCAGAGATGGGCATTAGCTGCAGCTCCTGCATGCGTAAAAATGAAATTCGGCACGTTTTTGAAAGTTGACAGTGTCTAGAGGTCGGGAGGTCGTATTAAAGTGCCACGGTGGGAGACAGAGGAGAAAACAAGTGTTGGATGCAGGTGGTGGCCTTGAATTTCTCTAAGGTCCTTCTGTGAGCGGAGGGAGGCAGGAAAAGTCTAAAAGTCTAAGTAGAACGCGCACACACACACACACACACTGTACATAGTCTTAAAATGAGTGTATAAGCAGAAAACTGGTGATTTGCCACTATGTGGAGCAGCAGACTGGTCTGCAGTCTTAAGTGTTTGGACAGTTACATGTTTGTTTGGTTTTTTTTGTTTTCAGCTCATTTAATATGAAATAAAAGAAAGAAAAATGCATCTAAGAGCCTCATTATTATCGTGAATTGCACGGTCAGCCATCTCTCCCGTCCTCTTGTCTACTCTAACTCCCTCCCTCAGGGGTCTGTTGAGTACTCAGGTTTACAATACTTCCTCCCCAGTTCTGTCTTACTAAGGTCTGGATGCTCCCCTCTAAACGTCCATCTGTACGTGGTTCCAGTTAGTGTAACTGCACAGAAACTAAACTGTTGAACTGCAGCTTGTGAAATAAAACTTACAGCTCATTTGTTCCAGGTCCCGTCAATTCAGTTCGCCCTCTAGTGGGGATTTCATGAAGTACATTACCAGTACCACACCTGATGACCTACGATTAGTGTTCCCAAGTGAAAGTATGAACTGCAACATCCATGTCTTCAGGATTTACATTCAATCTGCAACCAGCTCACTATGTTGCTCTTCTGAAACTTCACATATCAAAGTGCTAATTAAGAGCTCATGAAGTGAGTCCAATGCATGCTCACAGAAAGTTGAGCTTGTATCAACTCCTGTTCCTTCATTTTCACTGTTTCCTCTACATAACTGAAAACAAAGACGCCGTGTAATTTGATTAACAACAGTTTTTATTCAAAACAAACAGGTGCAGGGTCCAGCTCAGGCTATGCTGCCGGCGTTGGAGGCGATCCTGGGCCACAGGTCAGCGCACTCCTTGGCCACTGGGCCTGTGATGGCTGAACCTGTAGATACAAACAATGAAAGAGTTCCTTTAGTTCCAACACGGCATCAGCTTCATTTAAATTCTAATTACACTGAGACTCTCAATCATTACCACTGTGAGAATAAAAAACATAGGCAAGATCAAAGTCCAGGTAGTGTCGCTTTAGTGTAGCTTCATTAGTGAATACACTGCATGTTAACTGGTTGGGGATAAATCCAGAAATCAGTCAGTGGTTGTAATTTGTCTCGTCACTGATTGAGATCAGTCAGCTACAGTTGGTCGCTGCCGTCTCACCCACAGTGACGAGCTTGATATTCCCTTCTACGACAACTCACCGAGCCACTGAGCAGACAAAGCAAGTGCTTTTGGAAGGGGAATGAGTTCCTGCTAACCCACCACTTCGAGAGCATACAGAGGTAAAATTGTAATTTACTGTGAAGTGATTAAATTCTACTCACATAGAAAGAACTTTGCTATTAAACTGCTGAGAATCAAAGTTTCACCATCACTGCAGCACATGAGGGGCTGAGGCAGCTGCATTAACACAGTAAATTACAAGTCTACTAATAATCACTGAAAAGTATTAAAACACTAAAACCAGCATCAAAGCAAAAAAAAAAAAAAAAAAGATGCTCTCAATTCCATTTTCAGGTGATTTCACACCAACACATCAAACTACTATTTCCTGTTTAATTACCCTGTTGTCAAAGACGAGATACAGAGAGGATGACAAGAACAAAACCCACCCTTCATTTCTCCTTTGTTGTTTACTATGACGCCTGCATTGTCTTCAAAGTAGAGGAACACGCCATCTTTTCGCCGATACGACTTCCGCTGCCGTATCACAACCGCAGGATGCACTGTGGACAGAAGACACACACACTGTTAACTATGATTTGACTCTAAGTGACTCTGTGGTCACCAACTATTGTGCTTGTTACCGCCCGTGACTATTCAATTACTTGACACCAACTACTACAGTGAACACATCAGGCTGGACAGTCCCGCTGGTTCCACTCACCCTTCTTCCTGAGCTCTGGTTTGCCTTTCTTGACTGTGGCCATGACCATGTCACCCACTCCTGCAGCAGGCAGACGGTTCAGACGCCCCTTGATGCCCTTCACAGAGATGATGTAAAGGTTCTTGGCACCTGGAGAACAAGGAGACCACAAACATTAAAGTCAACAGCAAATTGGGAAGAAATTCTAGAGGATGCTGTGTTCAGGATTATTTTGTCTCGTCACTGATTGAGATCAGTCAGCTACAGTTGGTCGCTGCCGTCTCACCCACAGTGACGAGCTTGATATTCCCTTCTACGACAACTCACCGAGCCACCGAGCAGACAAAGCAAGTGCTTTTGGAAGGGGTGCAACATCAATAGATGTGCCACAATTTTACTTATGACAGCAAGTCTGAATTAGTAAAAACACAACTGTGAGTAGTCTTTAAAAGAAATGTGTTTTGCACAAAAGTTACATCTTTAAGAACTGTACATTTCTCCACATGTCCATTTATACCTAGATGAAAAAAGGTAACATTTCCATACAGGAAATAGCATTTCACCAAAAGTTAAGCGACACCACTCAGACCTATGTGACTGATGCATCCAGAAACAGGATGGCAAAAAACTAAACTTGTTTACTTCCCCGTTTACTGATTTTCTTCAGTAATCTGCACAGGTTTTCAGCACTAACATTGTTTACTTTGTTCAACTATGAGAAAATATCACCTGCACAACACCTAGATTGCATATTTATGCCATGACATTACGATAGGTTAATTAAGTCATACCTGTGTTGTCAGCGCAGTTGATGACCGCTCCCACTGGGAGACCCAGTGAGATGCGGAACTTGGCTCCAGATGAACCACCACGTCCTGTAGGAAGACACAGTTAAACACTGACTTGTTTAAGGCATTAAATAACCCTCTGTATGTAATATTTAAATACATGTTCCGTCTGGTTTATTATAAACTAACACTGAAAATGTTTCATTAAGCTGTTGCCAGGTTCATCTGATCACACTATGTTTTACACATTTCAGTAACAAAAACAACACTATAAGTGGACAAGTAGTAATCAGCATCTTGACACAAGGTCCTAATGAACAACATGTAGTGTCTGTGGAATCAAACTGTAGATCTACATCTGGGTCAAAAGTCAATCAAGCTGCTCAACCAGTTGCATCTTGCATTTCATTAAACCCCTGTCTTCTGATGTTACTAGTATAATGAACCCACAAAGAATTGGATGAGACAGTGCAAATAAAATAGCTAAAAATGCAGCAGCACACAAGAAATTTAACATTTAGATTGAGCTGCTCAATTAAAGTTACTTCATTTAGCAAAACCCAGTGAACAGTATTTCAAATGTGAGCGAATCCAGCTCCTGACTCAGTCACTGTTCCGCTATTCAAACAAATAAACACACTTCTGGATGAGAACAAGTCTGTAACCACAGTAACTGAAAGCTACACAACTAGATGCTGACAGCTGTTAGTGCTAAATACCAAGATCAGGTATTTAATACATAGAAATATTACATTTATAGGACAATGAGAAACAAAAACATGACTAAAATCAAATTTAAAATCAACTTAGTCTGATTCTAATGTGCCCTATCCACAAGTCTGTGTCCAAATACCCCCTAGCAGCAGACAACGCTCTACCTATCGATGGGTGCACCATTTCTGAAACGTTAACAAGCAGTCCCTGTTAGGTGAAACCTTACAGCAGCTCCAAAACACACTTATCCTCGGTTTAGAAATAGCAACTACATGTTACATGCTGGTTTCAGTGTACATGTTTGATCAATCACTACAATATCAAAATGTATACATGCCACATTGAAAGACCTTTATTTTCAGATTTATGGTCTTTGAGTATGTTCAGCAGCTGATAGACTTACTGAGAAAT
Organism: Anabas testudineus; assembly: GCF_900324465.2. Lineage (NCBI taxonomy): Eukaryota > Metazoa > Chordata > Actinopteri > Anabantiformes > Anabantidae > Anabas > Anabas testudineus. Next base: position 2,643,730 of record NC_046617.1, on the reverse strand, counting down.
GTGACTGCTTTAAACAAACTGCTGGTTAAACTCTTTAACCATTTGGTAAAAGCACTGTTTGATGTTACCTCCCTAGATGAACCAGGAGGATTCACAGGTGATTGCTAACATGCTACGTGCTCCAGTCGAGAATGAGAAAAACGGATCGTTAACCCTTTCTTTCTCACCCCACTTCTATTAACTGAATAAGAGGGTAGCGTTACCCAAAATTAAGTTCCACTCAAAATCTTAAATATTTTTCTGCTGCTGTACATTCACAAGTCAACTTCCACCACCAGTTGCTATTTCACGATCACTATCCACGTTGACCTAAGAGTAACGTTACCGGCTCTGACTAGCTGCCTCTGCTAGCCTTAGCTAGCTCGGGCCGCAACATTAAAAGTTCACAACATGCGACCTATCGTTTACTTACTTTAATTCATGCGACGCTACGTGCATCGCAATTAAACCGGTTAGAAGCTAACACAGAGCAGCAAACGCCAATTATTGGCCTCAAACGCCATTTACTTCACGCCTTCATGGCGCTGGCAGCGAAACATGGCTACCGCCAACTACCCAGCAAAAGTGCTATCGTTCAGAAATAGTGGACTGTTTTCATCTTTTAAAAAAACTAATCGCACATATATGTTGTCTTCCCCACACTGTCTCATATTAACAATTATATAGCAGCTGGCGTGGCATAAAAACGACAGATGAATGTTGATTGTACAAGTGGGATTTTCATACCTCTCTTAGACATTGCTGCAGTAGGGAAAGAGGAAGACAGAGAAAGGAATTGTGGGATATAAAGTTGAACAGAACTTCCGGGTCACGGCGCCGTGGCGTGCTGCGTTCAGGGGCTATGGAAACGCTGTAAACAAAGCAAAAAAAAATAAATAAAAGGCGTTTAACGTTGTAATCAAGCTCATTTCAAACATGTTTCAGGAAAATAGACCCCACAGTTTAAAATCTACCAAACAATTGCATTGATTTTAAAAGAAAAAAACATTTGATCTATTTAAATAACATCAAATCCAATAGAAATTCTGCTTTAAAAAAAAAAATGACATAGATACACATAGATTTATCTCTCGACATTGCAATTCAAACGTTTTGCAGCATTTCTTTGATCAGTGACTATATTCCTATTAATTTTCCAAAATGTATCATTTAATTTGTGTTTTCATGGAGTACAAGAAAATGAGAAATGAGAAACTTACTACAAAATAGTATTGTATATTTTAACATTTAATGAATCCAGGCAGTACATGATCTCACATTTAAATAATTTGGACTTACATTTTACATCCTAAAGCCCATGTTATTAGTAATTATGCACGCTGGCCTATTTTTAATAATAAAATGAAAATTAGAGTTTGTCAATGGGTAGTTATATTATCAGTATTGTGATTTTTGGTTTATGTATGACATGAACAAGTTGATTTTTTGTGATAAACTCAAGTGGCATTATTTGCTGACTTTTTTATATTATATCTTGTTTTGAATTTTTGTTATTTTGTTATTGTTCACAAAATAGTTAGACCTACTTTTTCTACATATTTTAACTGGCTTCATCACTAATGTAGCTATGCTGCAATTTAACTACTGCCAGTGTATAGTAGCTTCCCCAACACCACAATTAGAAAGTTGTTGGGGTTAGGGGGCATCCTATGTTTGTATGGTTGTATCCCATGAGGTCAATGGTTATCAGGGTTCAGGAAGATGGGTGACAAAATATTCTAGTAATAGGAGAATAATAAGTTTAGGTTTAAGTTCTTGTGAAAGTACGTTTCTTCCATGTCATTGATCTTCTTGTGGCGTCCATTGAAAAAGTCTCTAAAACAGATTCCTTTCTCTTCCTGCAACATTTGATTTGATAAGATTATAGGGCTGAACTGGACTAGCTGCAGATTTGTCATCCAGTTGTTGCCTTCTTGTGGTACATGTTAGAATGAGGAATGAGTAACACTGCTGACCACAGGGCCTAAATTGCAAAAGACTCCATAATGGTACACTGAACTCTGCACCTCACCCTGTTCAACAGACTGAACAAATGGCAGCTGGATACATCTGCACCAGTCTTGAGCCTGACAGTAAACAGCTTTTTCACCTGCATGTGCAAAAGGAAGATGAATTCACCTTAGTCCACTAATGACTCTAAATGTTCAGATTTTGTTACTGTTGCATAATGTAGATTTAAATAATCATGTCTGAAGAAACATAGCATTTTGAAAGTGACAACAAAATGGTGGATGTAAAGACTTTATTAGACAAAGCTAAATGTTACTGCTTTTACAAGAATAAAACTGAATTTAATTAATTTAAACAAAATTAATTTAATAATAATTTTTCATAGAGCTGTTCTTGTGTTGTTGGCTTCAGATCAATGTTATTAATAACACATCTATTAAACAGTTATAAACTACAGAGACTGGATCTTCTCCTATTAGATTTTTTTCCTTCATTTTATGTTCATGAAACTTTATCCAGTTCCTACAATACATCCAGGGTCAGGGAGCAGCCTCCCAACGACTGTGTCGATTGTAGAGGTCAAAGGTTGAGTGGTGGGGCCAGGTTGATGGGTGTAGCTTGTAGCCAACAGGGTCCTCCATTGGTGGGAATGGCACCTGCCTGAACAGGTCAGAGGTCATAAAGTGGAGGAGTGTCGGGCCTTCTGCTGTCTTATCACGGCAGTGTGGGGATGGAGCCAGCAGCAGCCTCTCCTGCAGTGCCTGGCTGATGAGCTCATCCTGCTGCACGCTGACACTGACCAGTGAGGTGAAGAGTTGTTGAGAGCGAGAGACATTCACTACTACATACAGAGAGAGAGAGAGAGAGAGAGAGAGAGAGAGAGAGAGACTCATACTTAAACAAGGTTGTGAAATACAATAGATATTTGGATCTACTGAAACTGTAAGTGTAACCTCCAAACACAAAGTAAATATGAATAAAAACAGAATTCTGTGTATGTGGAGTAGCCAGGTATCCTAGAATGCACTGCATTCCCACCACCAGTCATGTTACACTAGACTTTAGTACATTTACCTTTGTCCAGGGCAGAACACTGTGAGGCCATGTGGTAATTTACTGCTGTATTTGTTGTCTGTAGTTTAATTGATTTTGGAAGATAAATGCTGGTGTCAGAGTTGATTTATGGTATGCTGTATGTTTAACTGACGAAAAGATGAAAATAAACATTTATTGGACATTGTCCAACTTTGAGGACTCTCCAAATCTATATATATAGATAGAAATATGCAAAAGGGCTGTGTATTATCAAGAATATGGCAATACAATAAGTATCATGATACAGGGATTAATTAACAAATATATTGCAATACATATATTACAATTTCTAATTTAAGATCTATTTTTAGGAATACTGTCATAGTGTAAATAGCATACATGAAGTCTGAGTAAAAAACCAAAAACAAAACTCATATATACATAACACTAATCGTCCAGTGGTCTGGGACTGTCTGCCATGAATCTTTACATGTACATTCTGAATTAAAAATCAAAACACTATCACACAACACAAGATCTTGAGTCAAGTATATCAATTTTTTTTATATATCCTTACTATAAAGGTCTATGAAATTGAAAGTGAACAGGAGCAGTGCTGTGTACATTCAATTTTCTTCAAGTTCTTACTTGCCAGGAGACAAATCATTGTATGGAAACAAGATGTTTTTTCCCACTGAACCAACACTGGAAGCGACTGCAGCTCAGCTGGATCAGTCTGCAGGTGTTGAAATAAGCCCTGGAGTTTGCATTTTATCTCTGCATTTCCATTTACAACAACAGTCTGACAGCATCTGCACATACATTAGGAAGCCCTATATTTTTTGTTTATAATGCGAACAGATCTGCTTAGACAAGAAATGAGCCAGCAAAGATGCATTTATTTATTTATTTATTTGCTGTGTCTGCTTTTACTAATATTCTGTTCGCAATATTGATATATAATGATGAACATGTTGTTGCTGTGCGTGTGCGTGTGTGTGTGTGTACGCGTGAGAGTGCGTTACCTTCAGTAGCTTTGGTATTGATCAGGTTTTTAGTCCTCTCTGACCTCTGCAGTGTCTCCTGAATGGCCTTCTGGGTGTTAAACTCCACTCCCTAAAAGTCAACAGACAGCCAGGTTATCATGGTAATCAACTAAACAACTGTTAAATGCTGTTGCGATGAGTTATTGATAACCCTAGTGATTAACCTGCAGTGACTGAAGCTCTGCCTTTAGAGCCAGAGTGGTGTGCAGCTCTGCATTTTTCAGACAGACTGGATCTTGAATGGCTGCTGCAGCAGGAGGCTTCACTGATTGTCCCAGGGCGCACCAAATAGCAGAGAGGAAGAAAAAAATGCTTTATTTTATTATCAGCAACCACTGAGACAGAGAATATAAAAACAATAACAAGCCTGAGATTACTGTAAGAATCTTTATGTCAGGTTAATGAACAGAGTAAAAGCGTGATTTATTCAAACACTGTCAGACTCTGGTTACCACAGGGACGTCCTCTGCTGCTCCTCTGACCTCTGACCGGCTGCTGAGATGAGGCATCTCTGCTGAGAGTGATGTGAGGCTCTGGTGTGACAGTGATGGCCACTGGCTCTTCAAAACACACCTTCAGGAGATCACACACATGATAATGCCATCATGCACATGCTCAAACACCAGGACTACAGGATGAAGTCATCACACATGTATTACATACACACTGTATGTGGAGGCAAAACATTACTCCTTATGGACTATTAGTTCAAGCAGAGAAGGATTTTCACATGGAGCTTTTGATCATGGTTATCACTTACCCTTCTCACAAGTGCTCTAGAACAGTGGTGCCCAACCTTTATTGCACCATGAAGCAGTTTAATGTCAGACAATATTCTCACGGACCGGCCATTAAGGTGTGGCGGATAAAAACAACAAAATAAAATGATATGACCAGCATAAAAACTGGTAATTTCTAAATTTATAGGGGCGAAGCAGTTTTGAAAGGCTTCCTTGCCTCATTAGACAGCCGGCTTAGTGCGTGGGAACAACTTGTTGCAATAAATCCATATTCCAAGTAGGACTCCTGGTACTGTCTGTTAAATGCAGCTTTTCTCTCTGGTTCTTTTACCCTGTGCAAAGAAACTTGTTCTTTGTTCATTTTGCTAGTTTGGGGGGTTTCATATGTGTTACCAGCCGGACCAGCCCCTTTAAGAAGGTAGCGGATGTAGGTAATGTGACCGAGGCAAGCATCTTGACATGCATAAAGAGTGAATCATAGACAGATGTGGCGGAGAGAATCCGGTAATTTTCCAACATAACCATCGTTCATTAGAATCAGATAATAAATAAAATGAAAATAATGTAAGTTATGTATTCTTTCTATGCGACTCGGTATCAATTGACCCACGGACCGGTGCCGGGCCACGGCCGGGGGTTGGGAACCACTGCTCTAGAAAACACGCATATGCAGAAGACTGAGACACTGACACAAAGACACAGCAGCACTACAGGATGATCACCTGTGTGTTCCTCGTTCTTCCAGTGTGTCTTCTCGGGTGGGACTTCCGCTGTGATTGGTCACTCTTCTCACCTGTCCTCGGTGGCCGGGGCTTCAGGTGCTCACGACCTGTCTTGGGTGCAGGGCTAAGTGTGACGGAGAGGTCGAGTTCAGGACAGTGCGTGAGAGAGGAGGAGGAGGTGAGGGGGACGGGGGCTGGGTGAGGAGAGGGGGGAGGAGAGAGGACGGAGGAGGAACTCATCCTGAATGGAAACAACCCAAAAATGAGAAATGTTTATAACTTTCTGTGGAATACTCCTTTAAATCACAGTCTCTGCTGTAAACATCAACATCATAGCTTCATAAATAACCAATACAAGCATAAACTGTTCGGTATATGAAATTATGTTTCTATTCAATGATGAAAAACTATATAATATTCTTGTATTGTGATATTTAGCTAAGTCAATATGCAAACTATTTGCTGTTAGCTGCATGTAAATTAAGAGAGGTGTACAAAGTACACAAACTCAATACTCGTGTAAAAGTACAAGTACTTGCCCAGAAAGTATTTCTTTAATTTTCAAGTAGCTAAAAGTACTTAAGGGAAAACTGTAAATGTTACATAAAGTACAAAAGTAAAAATAGATGTAGTAGAGTAAAAGTACAATATTTTTAGTGGGGTAACAGTAAAGAACTAATCAAACCTTTAACTACTAAGAAACCTATTAGCACTACAAACAGCACCGGCTTACCTGAACTCCCTCATTCTGGTCTACAATCGATTTTGCTTGCTTTGTACCTTACTTGTAAGTCCCTTTGGATAAAAGCATTTGCCAAACAACATTTAACTTAATAAGTTAAATGTACATATATATGAAGATGCTAACGGGCAGCTTACAGTTACATATATTAGCGGTAGCAGTGGCTACAGCTAGCTGATGTTACCATGGTAACAAGTGAGCGAAGGCGGTTTCTACTAACAAGTTAACGCTATAACAAAACACCGTCCTGCGTCAAATAAAAGTTAACATCAGCTCAGTTCAGTGGGTCTGTTTGGTTTGCCACTGTCCCACAGAGTTAAACATTAAAACCATAGCTAATGTTAACCGCTAACGCATCTTGTATATATGTTACCTGATTTAATCCAGTCAGAAACAATCCTCAGCAACAAGGCCAGTCCCTCCCATACAAATCACACCACTGTCTATCGAGCCCTGAAGATGTTGTACACGTTTTTATTATCCCAAGCTTTCAGAACAATAATCAACTACTTCTCTTTTAAATTCCCCTCCTTCCACCTTATCTACTTCCGCCTTCTACTCATTGCCGTTCTTCTTCCGCTTTTTCTTCTTCTTCTGTTTTTGGTGGTTGTCAAACGACCTCTGGTTCATTACCGCCACCTTCCTCTTTACATCCGCAACATACCCTTAATGCTAAAGTCTTTTTTTTAATTTTCTACAATTGTGTCTGAATTGTGTTGACCTATGTTACTCATTATTATACATTTTGCCTTGGCTTTGCTAATTGTTATCTCCCAGTTTGAAGTTATGAAAAAAATGTTGATGTTATTGACAACTATGTGGACACAGACATTTTTATTATTACTGTCAATTGTTGATAAAAGTTCAATATTATTCTGATACAACGTGACATTATTTTCTCCTTGAATACAGTATTTTCTTTTATTATATCTAGTATTTAAAGGTGTAAGGTTTTTACTTCAGCCTAGAAACTATGTTTAGCTTATATCAGTCTCAAATCTCTTAAAGTTTGTGTTTTAGTAGATATGTCAGTTGCCACATATGTAAAGTCAATGCATCATGTCACCTTTTTGAGACTAGCAGGGTGATGTAATACTGTTACCTTTGAGAAGGTTTCATGTCTACTTTTATTGACCAGATGACTGACCATCCTTGAATAAATGACATTGCTGTGTGTTCCTGTTGACTGCTTTACTGTTATGATCCATGAACATTTTTGTATATATATTCTCAGATAAAGAAAACTGTATGAATACTATATTTTATTGAGCTGTGTAATTCTTACACACTTCACATTTAGAAAAGATGAACTTACAGTGAATAACAAAGATCTGTGACATGATACATAATGTACACTATGTGAAGTTCTGGGTGTGTACTTGGTTTCAACTGTGATGTTTAATAATGTTTCAGAAAAAAAAGAAGTTACTAGCAGTAAAGCTCCTCCACTTTTGACGGTCGACTCTGCAGTACACATAATATGATATGAGATCACACCAAATCAAAAACAGAAGACTCAGAGATCTGGTGCTGCATGGACTTCCTGGAAGGGAGAGGGAAAAAGAAGAACATATCAGATTTCTGACTGAGTCATTTATCCATTAACCATCACGTTTACACACCTAGACATCTGTTACATGCTCTGTAATGTTAGGTTCGTGTTTGACCTTCAATGCTGGAGGATCATCTCTGATTATTTCATGTCCCTGTCTCACTTTATCCCCCCACACACACACCTCTTGTTCTGCCGACGGAGAACAGCCTTGTTAATCTCCCTCAGCAGAGTTTCCTTGTTGTTCCTTATGTTAGCTTTTGCTGTTTCCACCAAAACATTTATCTTCTCCTGGTTGAAGGGACGCTGGAAAGTGGAGAACTCCTCCATCTTTGCTTTGAACTCCTCTGCATCTGTAGAATCATGTGTGAACACAAACAGTAGGAAGAAGTCAAGTTGTTTTCTTTTCATTCATTTGTAACTAGTTAGAGCATGGGGTAAATGTGGACACACGCCTGTGTAACTTCATTAAGATAGACAGTGCACTATTCAGCTGAATCCATGAAATCTGTGAACGTTTGTATGAGTGGAACAGACCTTCGCAGTTCTGTCTGTTGAACAGTGGCATGTAAATGATTGTGGGCTCCTTCCCTTTCCCCTCGAACACATAGCAGTCCTTTGGCCAGTCTCGGTCCTCCAGGACTTGGTTGTCTATCTCTGGGAAAGGCCTCTTCAACTCTGCTGCATAGTCTCTGGCAAGAGTCAGAGTCTGTGAAGGATTTACAGGTCAATATTATTGGAGATCATTTTTTGTAAAGATCAGGAGATGTGTAAAAATCCTCACTTTTCTTAACCACTACTGCTAAACTAGAGTCATGTGTGGAGCGATCTCAAGTCTGAGAAAATACTCTGAACGATTTAATAGGAAATGGACAGAAAACCTGCACTGATGACATGGACTATAACAGAACATTGTAATAAGCAGAGACGTTCTAACGCAGTTGCATTATGGGAAAGCTAGTTCTTCAGTTCTGTTTTTTGCAAACGCGTTTATTTTTCAGCTAAATTTTTTTGACATTAAGTCTGTTTGAGCAGCACCTGCTACAAACTAGGTTTAGTGCATATTCTCTAATGTTTTAAAAAGTAACTGGTTAATAGTTACAGTAACTAAGTTTTTCTGAAGGAGAATATAGGACCTTGGAAACCTAAGGACTTACTGCACTCCTGATTTTGATGGACTTACTGTACTCCTGATTTTGTTAAACTTAGTATAGGGAAAATAATAATGCATTATAAACCTTCAATCCAATCAAGCAAATCTAACATAAATAAACTCCATCTAATGAAATCAATGTAGTTTCAGTCTACACTGAGGTTTTTTCCACACTCTTTACGGTACCTCGAACATGTTTCCAGCACTGTACTCGGGTGCGATGATGAGGTCGATGTCTCTCTTGTCTCCCAGAAATGAAGGGTAGGCGACATTGATCAGCAGTCCAGCATCTACCAGGTGGAATTTATCTTTAGAGTGAAGGCAGGGTGGCACCGTGGAATCTGCCGAGCAACAGAATTGTATTTCTTTTATTTTCCTCATTTAGCAAAACATTTGAATGTGAATTATAATTAATAAAGTTTTTCCTATTAACTGGATTTACGCTCCACTGTGTTATAGGTGCCACTTCATTTGTGTTCATTCTGTATCTTCAGACAGGCCACTAAGACACTGCGTGTAGTCTGGAAATTGTTTGGTGATCACAGTTAACAGCTGTAGAGCTGTTTGGATGAGCAACTGTTATTTGTGGACAGAGGCTGCCTTGGTCTTTGTGTTAGGATACTAATGTAGCATCATATTTGCTAGAAGCATAGTTGTGGAACTAGAAAAACTGGGAGCCTTGCCCCCTCTTGTCACCCTTGTAGATTCGCCCCTACATGCATGCAGCCATGAGAGCAGTCAGTTAATCTGAACATCTGCTGCCACTCTCTGGTAAAAAGAATAATATCCATATTGAAAAAAACAACGACTGGTAAATGTAGAACTTACAGAATCAAAATTAAATGTTTACTAAATGTCTTTTTCTTCCTGTTGCTGTCTGCTCACCTTGGTATTGATAGAGGAAGTTTGTGGTTGTTCCCCACTCCCATTTCATAATCAATGGAAGAACCTGTTTAGTGAGTAGAGAGACTGGGAGAAACAACACATCACATCTAATTTAAAACTGTGTCTCTTGCATGTTAATGTAGACCAGTCTACCTGTCATATTTTACACTCACTGTGTGTTTTAAAAGGCCCCTCTGCCAGGCTTTGGCTCCAGGTTTGTACCTCAGACACCAGCTCCAGACTCCACTGCTGGAACAGACTTCTTCTTTCCTCTGGACTCTTTGACTCCAGCAGTGTGGACTCATTTTGATTTACCTTGTCTGAGGAAGATACAGATCTAATGGGAGTTGTGCCGTTTTCAATAATCGGTGCCATTACAGAACTGGGAAGAAAGTGTAAACACTGGTGGTATTCCTGTCTGTGTATCAGCAGCTGTGGGTTCATACCTTTCAGTATTTTCTGCAGGTTATCCAGGTCAGACAGAGCAGCAGGATCTTGAATGGTGCTTTTGGTCAGGTCCACCAGCTTAGCGAGCAGGTTGTACACGCGCAGGTACTGTTCAGCAGCATGGTCTACAAGCCCAGGCACTGAAACACAGACAGACAGACAGACAGACACACACACACACACACACACACACAGTGTATAAGTGTGTAAGACAAAAAATTATGTGCTGTCTGTGGAGATGTAAAAAAACACGACAATTTTTTCTACGACAATGAGAGTTTGCTCATAAAAATACATTTAGCATGTAATGAAAGAAATGTCAGATTGTGATTACCATTCAACCAGGGAGGGATGAAATCTGCAATAATTTCCTCATGAGCCAATGCACAACCTAGAACCCCTGCAAAATATGACACACACACACACACACAGTTATGAAATGAAAATAAAAATAAAGGTCTAACATGCATGCATGAGTCTGATCAGGGGATCATTTAATAAGATGCAGTCACAAAAACACCCCTTAAATCCTGAGTGGATCAGTGGGACATATTTTATGTCATATAATAGAAGTCAACCTAAACCTTGAGTTCACAGCAGACTTTGTTTGAGGAATTTAACCAAAAACCCCCATTTAGAAAAAGACTTCGGGATGTGAAAGTGGAAAAATGGATTTGGATCTCTTTTTTTAAACAGATCATAAATACATACATCATTTCAGATCTTTGCTTATGACCAGCACACATATACACACACACAGCAAACACACACACCAACACACAAACCTTGTAGTTTGACCATGTCCATCTCTGGCTTCTTCTCCAGCAGCTCTCCGTTTTCAAACTTGCTTCCCAGGAGGGACGTCTGGACAAAGAGACCCATCTCTGTGAATCCAGCCTCATGAGGGCTCACCTCAAACCATTTCCCTAAGAGTCACAGCTGTTTTTACATACAGTACAGTAATACAAATCGATTGCTTAAACTGTATTGTGGCATGTGCACCTTCTATGGGTCCATTTGAGTAGCAGTGCTTCTCTATGGCGCTGTAGACAGGATAAGGGTTGGTAGCATTCCTGCTGGCCTCATCAGAAAGTCGCCGTAAGTCCATCTGATGAAAGATAGTTCTCACAGTGTGTTACATTTTAAACAGGAAGAGCAGGAGAGAGAAGTGTGTGTGTACCTGTTTCATGATCCCAGCAGAGGTCAAGACCCCCCAGATGTCGGTGAGAGAGAAGTCCTCTTCTTTTGCCCTCTCAGTTAACCAGGCCAGAGCCTTCTCCAGGTCGACCCCAGGTCCTGACAGCCTGGACAATGTTCTGTCCATGTTGGTGCTCCACTCAGGGTCACTGTACAGTGAGGCCATGGACCTATCAGAGAGAAGAGGGAGACAAACGCAAGTCAAGAGAAATAAAGTCTTTTTTCTGTAATTAATTTGTTTTTAAAGCAGTTCAACAAATATAATGTAGTGTGTTTATAGTAATGACAAACATTAATTCTGCTGCAGCATCTTCATCTAATCCTCTTCCATATTAGTGTGATTGTTACCATGTTGACCCAGAGACTCCTCCCAGGTAGAGCACAGTGTCCAGCAAACCTTCCTTTTCCATCTGATAGACGGATCCTACCAGAGCAACAGCTGCCCTCTGACCACCACCTGACGCCAACAGAGCAATGTGGGGAACAGAATCCTGGTTGAAGAGGTGAAGGAGACGTGGTGAATTTGACTGAATTGAAATGGACGCTCAAGATGAATTGTAAAGCAGATAGATTTACTGGTTATTGGCAACAAGAGACACTAAAAGACGTGTAACCCTGAGTGGGTCTCTGAGAAACCTGGGCTCTCATTCCCTACTGATGAGTCCAGAAGGGGAAAAAATAGTCATCTAAACCATGTCACACAGGACCTAACGGAGCATCTAACAGTATTTGAAGTTGGGTTTCATTAATAGAAGCCAACGTAAAAGTGGAGTCATGTTGAACACTGGAATGCAGCAAATAGCCCATTCCTGGACACAGTATTTACCAGTGGAAACTTAATATGTAATCAAAAATACAAAAGTAGCACTGGAAACTGGAAACGATCAGTTTGTTCTCTTCTGCCACCACTGTTTACTGTTCTGCTCAACGGTGAACGGTTTTCTTATTTTCATGTCCCTGCGAGCAGGCAGCTCATTTCTTTCAAGTTTTTGGGGTTCGGTGTCTGGCCAAGGATAACTTCCACATGTGGCCAGGACTCCTTAGGAGCCTTAGGGTTCGTTTAACCCCTATTGGTTTATTCTTATAAAGCCTCCCTGTTTGGAAAAGGTTGTTAATAAAAACAACACATGGGGTTACAAAACAGACAGCGCAGGCTCAACTACTTTTTTTGCCCCGAGGATCCGTGACTGTTAAGACGTTAATACTTGAACGTGTTGTGTAAAGTGAAACTAACATTTGTGAAGGTCATGTAAGTCAAGTCTGACAGAGAGAGGTTATTGTATTCGGGTCTAAAGACCTCAGAGATATTCTAACCATAGTTACTCTAGATGGTATAGCTGATGAAACCTTTGAAAGGATATGTCCTTTGTCTCACATATAAAATAAATTCTACCTGAGGAATTTTGATAAAATTCAGAGAATTAGTTACTTTTAATACTTAAATTTCTCCTACATTGGCTTCTGCCCATTCTGTCTCCTGTAAAATGCTTCCCACACATAATTGAGCTCCATCGTATCTCAAAAACCCCACAGTACCATATTTTCAACTATCAAGCACCCCAACCTGTTGAGGCGGATGGCCGCCCTCGCTGAGCCTGCTTCTACTGGAGCTTCCCTCTCCTTTGGCACTTAGTGCTGCCGTAGTGGGATTGTTTGGCTTTCTATGTAATTTTCTAAGGTCATGGCTTTACTACGCAAAGTGCTTTGAGATGGTTTTATTGTGATTTGGTTCTATATAAATTAACTGGATTGAAAAGAGTTGTGTTTCCACAAGAACAGTGAAAGACACAGAGAAATGACTTTCTTACTTGAGTGCAGTTCATTTCCAAGCTGTTGAGGGACTCCAGAACTACTCGTTTCCGCCTGTTAACATAATCCTGTTCACCAGCACACAGAGACTGGGACTGACGGATGAGTTTCTGGAAAAAAGAAACAAACCAACTCATGTAAACTGAAAACAACATGGAAACTGTGAACTTTCCATTTTTACTTTTAATTATAAATATAATACACACAATTGTGAATTAAACTGCTGCTGCAAAATCAGATATTGAATACTTGAAATAAATACTTTTACAGTTCCTGTCACCTTGTTGGTTAGTTTTTTGTATGTCAGCAGACATACAGTGCATTGTAAGCATCTAATAGAAATGTCTCACCTCTGAAGCTGCTTCTTTTCCCTCCATGTTGTCCACTGCTATTGTCAGAGTTCTTGAAGCCCCAAGACACAGGAAAATGAATGAGATTGACAAACTTGCTTTTCCAGCCAGCATATTTGGCTGTGGAACCAACATATGATGCTAAGTGAAATACTAAGGTTACATCCACATCATAGTGGAAGCTCTGACTTCTTGGTTAAGTTAGATTCCTCTGATCTGCTTTTTCAAAGTGGATTCTTCTCAAGCGAGTGGAAACCAGTCACCCTCAGTGATGCGCACACACAAAGGTATGTACACGCACGCACACACACGCAAACACATAGCTGGGCTGGAGCAGGTACCAGAAACAATTGCATTAGCTCTCAGATATGCCTGAAAATGCGCGCACACACTCTCACACACACACACACTAACACTTGCTGATCTCTATCATGTGTTGTCTACTGGGAGAAGAATTTCTCAACACACACCAGATGTTGAGGAGGAATGAAACTAGTTCTCAACCAATCACACCAATGCAAATGCAGGACAATTTCAAGACTTTAAAGAATCAGCTGGCATCCTATCATGGTTTAGTTTATTGTGGCCATATTTGTTATTTTAACTAATATAAAAGCCTCCCAAAGGACCTAGACACCTGAGGACTAAATGTCAGCGCTCAACAGAAGAGGAAGTTCCAGGAGTTAGTAGAGGGGCTGCAGTTGGCAGGACAGAGAAAACTGAATGCGGTAGATAAGTTTGTAGTAAGCAGGCAACTGGAGTGCAATTACAAAGCAGTAAATGTAGAAACCTTGTTAGATTATGTAATTTGTGTAGAAGACAATGCAACTCTGTTCCATCATCCAATACTTACTGCATACATTAAGGGGGAAGCTCCCCCTTCTTAAAGGTTAACAGGCACGTGCAGAGGGGTGGCTTTGGAGACTCAAGGCCTTTTACCAAATGAATCAAAGTTGCCCCTCTCAACACGAATTAACTTGACCTTAGCTGTTTTTTTGTATTACTGATGCTGTGACTCTGTAAAACTTGGATGGATAGTCATGATGGGTGCATCACCCACATCTCTTCTTACCCTGATCCTCCCATCACTCTGGAACAAAGTAAATCTGGACTCATCAGACCACATGACCTCCTTCCATTGCTCCAGAGTTGAATGTTTATGCTCACTAGCAAATTGAATTTTTTCCCCATTAGCCTCACTGTCAAGTGGTTTTCTTAGGGCTATATAGCTGTTTACTCTCAACCCCTTAAGCTCCCTTTGTATTTTCTGTGTGAAAATGCTTTTACTTTCACAATTAAACATGCCCTGATTTCTACTATTTTTTTTCTTGCTTTACAATTTGATTTGACCAGATATTAAGTGATCACAATCATTCAAATATTTTTCCAATCACATTTCTTCCTTGAAGATGATGGTTCCCCCCTTTCCTTCCAGTTTTTAATAACGTGTTGGACAGTTTTTAACCCAGTTCTAGCAGTAGGTAGTTCGTCAGTACAGAGCAATTTTCTTTAATTTTGGAATTATTCAATATTCAATGTTTAGATATTTTCTCTGTTTGATACACGCCAGAAATTTGACCCCTCTAAAATTTGCTGCAGTGACAAGACATTATACAACACCAACAAAACCTTTTTCAGCATTTCATCCTTTTCTGTCAAAGTAGAAATAATATATATTAGCAATCCTATTTTCATAACTGTAACTGTGAAACAAAGACTGTTTGAAAAGTCTACCATGGAGATGATGTGTATTTATTTTGAATAATTCCAAAATTAAAGAAAATCTGCTCTGTACTTATTAAGCTGCCCTTTTTTTAAATGTAAGCCCCTGTCCCTCTGTACACATCCTTGAATGTTATGTTAACTGACTTCTGAGTAGAGTGGTGACTTATAAATGATGCCAATGGCTGTGTGATAGTTTACTTACATGACTTTACATAAAGGACAATATGCAGTTCTGCTCAGCTCTGTAGAGCTTTTTAGCTTCTCTCAGTTCAGCGTTTTGGTTTTTTATGATGATGGGTTTTATAATTCACTTTTATAGTTCACTCTCATGGCCTTGTCAGCCTTGTTTTCAGCAGCAGCAGCTGTATTTCAGGGAAAAAGCTCTGGTTAATCCCCTGCATGCTCAATATCATGAGAAGACAGACAGACAGCAGTCAGCTGGTGAACACAGTGGAGTATTTAATAGCTCAGGAGGTGATGGGTAACGAACCAGAGCTAAAACTAGACTCAAAATAGGAGAGTACATTCATAATACATAAGCCAAACACCATGCTCACTGTTACTGAATGTTTACAGCAACTCCCATTTACCAGTACTTTTCCTCTAATAGAGAAATTAGAATGCAGAAGCGAACATTTCTGTTACACTATGTTGAAACAGGTTGTAATGTAATGTTTCCTCTGGAATCAAACTGAAAACCTCATGTTGAATTACACTGTATGTGCCTAAAGCACTGCCTTCAAATCAAAGCTTTCATAAAATGTAGAAATTCACAAACTACTGTAGTAGTAGTGTTTTAGTGCCACCATATTGTCAAAATATGTAAATACGCAAGTACTACTGTTAGCAATTAGATCCACACTATTTATTATTAAAATGATAACAGTTACACGTCTTTATAAAAGTCCGTTCCATCTGCCCACTAACGCTCTTTGTGTGCTTCCAGCTAGAAAACAATGCCAAAAATGTGTGGGATCCCATTGAAGCTCTGGGAATAGGGCCAGGATAAAGCAGAGGCCAAAAGCTACCCACCCACACCTCACACATCAAACCAGCATAAAGAGGTCAGTGTGCAAACAGAACTCACTAACAATAGATCCAAACAAACTAAGTGTTAAAACAGAAAAATATCTACCTGCTAAAGTACAGTGAAAACCAGGAAACAGCCAAAGCCAATCTGATACCAAGCAGGTTCACGACTCACTCTTCTACCTCTCAGGCTTAAATCCGGCACAACCCTCTTATAGTGTCATCCCCTGCTGCCGTCTCTCTCCAACGACAAGTAGGCCGTCTACTGACAGTAGAGCAGAGAGGGAGACGGGGCAGGACTTCACATCTTTGGTGCATTCAAAGACCACATTCCAATATATGACATTCAAAGTGAAGATCATATGTTGAGGACAACTGACAGTGGAGTGTGAGTAAACGTAACTTGACAAGTTGAGTGAAGATGGCAGAAAATACATAGTGCTGAGGTAGTTTTACAAGATAATCTGCACCATGTCCTCGCAAAGACTATAAAAATGTCTGTGAGGCTTGTGGAGAGCATGTAGCAGCTTAAGAGACTGGAAATACTTGATTTGTTTGAAAAAAAACAGAAATATGACTACAGTTGCACACTGCTTACTGACTTTACTGAGCTGATACACCCATCATATGTTCAAATTTGAATGCCAGGGGATGGACTATTCTGATTTTCTATGAAATGCCACTTTCAGGGAAAACATGACATATTTAATCTCAGGACTGGTGCAGCTTCATTCCATTCAACACTTTTATAAAATGACATGTAATGATCATTTCACCCTGTAGGGGTCAGGAGCAGGCTTTGGTCTGTTTGTCTCTGCTGCCCAGTGTTATCACTTTACATTTGAACAGGAGCAAGTTTCTAGTGAGGAATAGTGTGTACTTTAAGAATTTTAAATGCATTAAATTGAACTTTTAAATACAGTGTAAAAGTCACACTTTCCAGGCTTGGAAAGTAAATGTAGGCATTAATGTATTTTCTTTTTCTCTCTTCTATTTTCTTTATTTTACTATACACATATACATGAAGGCATGCGTGTGTTATTCCTGTTTTGAGTGAGATAGAAACATTGAGTTAAAGCTACATTGTGACATTTTTAGTATGGTTGTCAAACTATTTAAAATCTAGTAAACGATATGCTCTCTGGTTAGTTAATGTAAATCAGATTATTACATTGTTATTGCATCATTTTTTGCATTGAAGTATGTAAAAATGAGACCTCCAGGTTTTCTGGTAAATGCTCTGTATTGAGGTGATATTGCAGATTTGAAGTACTCCAATGTTATAAAAATACCTCCACAACTGTAATTGTGGAGAAAGATGCTCTCAACAATTCCATCTGGATGTTTTATAATGTAAATTTTTCATTCACGGGGCCAAGCAGCATCTTCTCATCTCCATCATGTTACAAAGCCACTGTGGCCAGGACAGGTTCAATGACACTGGATCGAAGGGCACCACAGAATCCAAACATTTTTTAAATACATTATTGTATCTGTTATTCATTAATTGAAAATAATGAAGCAAATATCCCTGTAAGGCAGTGTGGTTGCTGCATGGTGGCCACAGAGGAACCTTTTATTCTCAGCTATTCGTAATTAATTTGTTTTGTGTTTTGTGAGTATTTGTTTTTAGTTAACCCCTGTGTGTCATATGTGATCTGATCAGCCACTATATATGTCTTACTGTGTGTTTCACTGCTTCAGGTTAGTTGATCTTTGTTAGTCGGTCTATTCAGTTAAAGTTAAGTTTGCTTAGTTAACTTTTCCTGAGTTTAGTTTGTTTTGTTGACCTCTTACATGGGCTCAGAGAAATCTTAAATATGTATATATATGTCTGGTCCCTCACACAACCACTAAGAAGTCTTGTGACATGGTTAACTACTTGCCGATGCAGTTTGGCACACAATTAGAGCACGTCTTGCAAATGTAGTGCAAATGCTTATGTGTCCTGAGGCATCCCCAACAAGGATGTTACAGAAAGAATGTCATCTTTGCAGAACATTCTGGTTGTTCTGGTTAGAGTGCAATGGACTGCATGACCCCAGCCCACCCCGGTCAGATGGCAGAGAAGGTGCAGCCAGCCCTCGGGCAGATTGACAGTCTAATTATATATTGAATGTTAGCGGAAGTGATGCATTGTATAAAAATCTGAATAGAAGTGGTCTGCTGGATGCCACTGAGATACATAAATGTTCGAATGAATGGTGATGTTCACCCAGGTTGCATTTTAAAGACAGGAAGTCTTACATCAGTACCAATTAACCAAGACTAATTTCTCGTTTAGTCTTGTGAGTATGACTCACGTGGTTGAGGGCAGTTCCTTTGCTGTTAGAGACTGGCTTGACGTTCTGTGTGTAAAGAGGCTCTTTGCTCAGTGACCCTGTTGCAAAGCCTGGGGGCAATGCACACACAGACAACACATACCCAAAACCTAGAGTCAAGCTGCCTTATGTCATGTCAAATATCCGTGTTCTCTTAGTGTGTTTCTCCTTTCTTCCATTTCTTTCTTCTCCACTGTCTCCTTGTATCACTTATCTCCTATCAATCTTGACCCTTGTTTTTCTCTCCAGTACCCATTTGTCGTGCTGTGTCCACAGCTTGTTTGCACACTGTTTTGATTCGTAACCGTCTTTTATAGAAGTTACCAATTTAAATTTGGCCCCTAACAACAGCTTGTGAACTTTACGGCTAATGGCATCAACAGAAGCGAGTTAGCTGGGAGTTCAATCGATAAAACCAAATTGGAGTCGTGGGTTAGGGCTACTTGAACAACATTTTGAGTTTGCTATTAACAAGAAGGGCCTGCTGGTAAGAACCATACCTTCGACAAAAGGAAGCTCAGATGATTTAGAAGTACAAGAATGAGTGGTATTATGTTTGTTATTGTGTTATTTAAAGAAGTGTTATTAGCTTAAGCATATTTTACTCGTCTATACTTGTGGCTTAGATGAAGCTCGGATCACAGTTTAGGACCAATTTATGCAGAAAACCAGATCAAACCACTGTAAGAAAAACTACACAACAATTTCAATATGTTTCAATGTCTTTATTTATATCTTCATTTGTTTCACAAGATATTTCATGTCAAGAAAAGCACAAACATCCCATTGAGTGGCCAGATACAGATACAAATGGTCAATGCAGATGACCACAGCGGCTCCACGCACGGCCACGGCTGTCATTCATCGACCGGCAGGTTGACCACATCACCAACCCACCGACAGCGATGAATGTGAACCGGAAACCTGCAGAAGTAGATGACTATTCCATGTGATGTTTACCCCACAGAAACATAGATAGAGAACGCAGCTCTTCTGACGTAAGAAACAGATGGATACGCGCACCCATCAGGCTTTGACAAAATGTGCATGCTGTGCATGGATATTCTGCAAAAAGCTTTCCAATTTCCAAACTGGCCTTAAACAGTATTCAGCGTTTGAAATGAACATTTACAAAGTTGTCTCTTCCCACTTGCAGCATAGAAGTTACTCTTTACCAAACTAGTTTTACTTTCTATTATTTTATTTGATTATTTTATTTACCTAGCGTTAGCTAATGTTTAAATGCTAGCATTTACTACAATGCATGTATTTAAAAGAACACGTAACTGGAATTAAACATGAGTGCATGAGCCGAAATTTAGTATTATTACAGTATTTATGAATAATTTAAATTCAATTCAATATGTGAGCCGATAGTGACATCACGTTTGAATATATAAATGGTATTACGTACACTTTGGCCTACTAGAATATAAAATATGTGATCACCTTTTGATCAGATATTTGTTATTACCAAATTATAATGAATGGGAAGCAGCAAAACTAATTAAGCAGATATTGTTGAAATTCTCTGGCTCCAAAACTTCACTGCCGGGCTGGTCTGTAAGTCGGACTTCATATGTGTCGGAACATATTTGTAACAAACTGCTGGAATAAAGTTACATACTGGAGCTTTAAAAAGCTATTTTAACAAGCATGCAGACGACACCAGGCCTGAAACCTTTCCACCTAAATGGAATGCAGCCATTGCTAACATGTCAAAACAAGTGAACAAGTCCAGGTACTCTCCTATATGGTGCCTCAGTGCTGTAGAGATATGGAGGGTCATGTGTGTGTACAGTACATGCACAAGGTGTGTGTGCGTTTGCAAGGTGCAATGTGTATTTCAGGCCGGTGTCAGCACAAGTGTAAAGGTACACTCAACGTTCGATGGTTTCACTGAGTCACAAACTCACCGACAGCGTTGAATGTTCCCCAGCACTTGGAACAACTCGGGCTGATAGCGAGCTACCAACACGCCTGTCCTCCAGTGTTTCAAGGAGTGGACAGCCACCACAGAGTGGATCCAAGGGGACACCAAACAGGAAGAGGCAGGCGCTCTGCAGGTGCGTCAGTTCCCACATGTTGGGATTAGTAGACACATCTGTCTGTTTCTTACCCTCTTTTCCACAGTACTACTGTTCCCAGACATGAATCTAACCAGCCTCAGTTCCAGTACCTGTTACCTGTCTACATTCCTGAATCTGTGCTCGACTGGCCCTATTTTGAACCGTGCCTGATTTTCTGGATTATCTTCAGTCTCTGCTTCTGAATTTGGTCGCTGCTTTGAAATTCCTGCCTGATGCTGACCTCTGTGGAGACCTTTGTTTTGCTTCTGGTTTTCTTTGCCCACTCCCCGTCTGCTACCTGCTGGTATTAAAAAAAAACAAACTCCAGACCAGCCTACCTGTGTGACCTGAAGTTGGATCCCCTGTAATACATAGACACAGAGAAAAAGTATTAAACATGAGCTGAACCATGTAATTCAACTTAAATAACCTGAAGAATGCTGATTTGAGCAACCACAACACTGTCTTCCCTGTATGTTCAGCCTGTTTGTAAGCCTGCAGGAGCGTGTGTGGTCATGCAGTCAAATTTCAACACTTCTATATGTTCATAGCGCTCTTGGTTCGATCGTGTGATGACGGAGGAGGAGGGTGAGGTGCTGTGCTGGTGGGAGTGATGGAAGAGAGTCAAGGGTGAGTGGAGAGAAAAAGGAGGGTGGGCGGATGATTGGAGATGTTGGAGGGAGTGGGGGGTTGGGCTTGATGGCGGGGTCTGGGTAAGAGCAGTGTTGATCGATTCCAGGCTTGGTATTTTTTTTCCAGACAGGCTGAATGGTAAAGGTCAAAGGTCAGTCGCTCTTGTTTCCTATGAAAGACAGACTGTGTGTGTGTGTTTAAGTCCTTATATGCCTGCGCATTTCTGTGCTCATGTGCGGAGTGGCATTTATCCCCGCGTGTTTGCTTGACTTTGGGTTAAAACCGTGTTTAGTCAAATCTCCAGTTACACAAGTTAAAGAATCCATCTCTGAGCCAAGAGTGTGTGTGCAGGCAAGTGTGTGAGCATCTGAAGTAGCTTTTTGTAATTCACTCATATTGGTGCTGAACTTTTCCTGCCTTTACTTGTAATAAAACAGCCTTGGAGCCACAGATTCAGAACTCCCTTGCATTTTTGTATAATTTTTCATCTCTTTTTTGATGATATAAGCTTCATATTTTCATATTTTGATTTTAACCAATCACTGCCATTAATAAGAATCTAGGTATTTTTGTGAAGATCTGAGCAGCAGAACACTGTGAACCCAAAACAACAACTAAAGCAGAGTATGCAGGCAGGTGGTTGGCTGGTTTGCTCAAGGGCATGCTGGAAAAAGCAACAAAAAAAAAAAATCGTCTTGAGTGCTGCTGCTGGTATAAAAT
This sequence comes from Anabas testudineus, assembly GCF_900324465.2. Taxonomy (NCBI): domain Eukaryota; kingdom Metazoa; phylum Chordata; class Actinopteri; order Anabantiformes; family Anabantidae; genus Anabas; species Anabas testudineus. Next base: position 2,621,605 of record NC_046617.1, on the reverse strand, counting down.
CTGACACATCTGCTCCACACTACCGGGTGTTTGCATGTGTGTGACTGTGACTGTCTGTTTGCATTCCGCTCCACCCAGTGTGTGCCTGCCCGCATAGCTACATTGCACTGACATGGTGATGACAACACACGCACACAGTGTCTCCTCAAATGAGATATGGATCCTTTTTACCTGTGTGGCTGAACTGAAATACATACATCACGCTCAATCCTGGACACACACAGACACCCGACTCTAGACAGGTAAAAATGCTAATTGCAGCCACACAGACAGGGATGTCGAACACTTGTGGCTCAGGTATCAGCAGCCAAAATAAACACGTGTAAGACGTGCGGTGTACATATTCATCTGTAATACACACGCAGACTTGGACACACACAGTGATTCAGTGGTGATGTGAAGGTTGCACATATATTGCATGTGCACTACTTCGCGTGTGTGCGTGTGTATGCATGGTTGCATGTGAATGCATGTGTGTCTGAATGGGAAGACATATTGTGGCTACGAGGTAAAGAAAAAGGAAGGAGGGTGAAGGGAGAGGCACAGAGACACAGGGTTGACGCCGGGGTGGGGACCAAGTAAGCAAGTGAGTGAGAGAGTGGTGGTCCTCCTCCTTCCCTCCCTCCTTTCCTTCACTCTCCCACTCGCTTACTTGGTCCCCCTCCCCCACCTGGGACTTGAACCCGTGACCCCCCGGTGAATGAGTTCATGGGAGGCACCGCCATTACTGGGGAAACTGCGGGTCTGCATGTATGTGTGTGGGAGTGTGTTACAAAGTGACCTGGGCTGAGTTCACCCGTATGTGTGTGTGTCTTTGTGAGTGTGTGTAGACAGAATTGTGTTACTGTTTCGGTATTTTTATAAAAAAGTTCTTCTTTACAACAGGAGTTCTGAATTAGATTTATGCTCCGTTCATCAATAACATTAATAATGTATATAGATATTTACGTGTGTGTGTGTGTGTGTGTGTGTGTATGTGTGTGAGATGTCAGGGGCAATGGGAATGGTGATGGCCCTTCCCCCTCTTTTGCTGCTGGGTTTGTGACCAAGTCTGCATCTTGCTACCTGGCCCAGACTGGATCAATACTTTAATCTAATTCTCATTCACTTCCACTGGGACAGACAACACACACACATCCACACACACACATACACACACACATATGCATACAACACACAAAACCCATGCATATCTGTGAGAAACCACATGCACATAAACACATATCTCCAAAAGCAACACACTTGCAAAAACACGCCCATCCTTCACGCACGCACACACACACACACACAAACACACGCACACAAGAAATCATGAATGAAAATCCTCATTGTGTGAATGCACTTACTATGTTAGCGTGCTGCCTCGGTGTCCTTTACTACATCCACTTCCATGCTCAACTCCACACTCTTTCCATGCCTGTCTGGGCGTTCCTCCGTGGCGGTTGCATCCTGCATGCACATCAGTGTCTGCAAACATCCGCTGACACACTGTCACATCGCATTCATGTCTGCCGGCAAGCAGCCTCTCCCACCAGAGTGACAATGGAAAAAAAAAAAAAAAAGATGTCAGGACTGCTCTGGGATCAGAGCCCTGCTGCTGCGTGCACAACAAGCGACCTAGGAAAAATGTAGGAAATGAAGGTGCAAACTGACTTACCCAACATCCTCTTCTGCAGGAGCAGCAGCGTCTCTGTCCCTCTTTCTCTGCATTCCTCTGTCTCTCCCTGTCCCTCCTTCTTTACCCCTCCCTTTGAAAAGCCAAGCCACCACTCTCTATCTCTTTCTTTCATCCTCTGTTCTCGTCTTTCACTCATCACCTCATCTCTTCACTCGTCCAAACCGCTTCTCTTCCCCACTTCCTTCCTTGTCCCTGGTCGCTTCCTATTCCTCCTCCTTATCTGTCATTTATCACACTCTTTCCCTTTCTTTCTTCCTCTCCACTGGCTCTTCGGTGCCTTCTTCCTCCTGTTGGAAACTGCAGACTGTCTGGCAAGAGAGAGAGAGGGAGAGGGAGAGAGAGGAAGGGAGAAAGAGAGAGAGAGAGGGGAAGAGAGAGAGGGAGAGGAAGGGAAAGAGAGCAAGGAGCAATGGGAAGTGCAAACCAGGACACACACAGCCTCTGTCAGTTTGAATGAATATTGTGCACACTTGGCTCGTCCCCTCCTGCTCACCCCCTCCTCCCTTTCTCTGTCTACCAGACACCCCTCCTCCACTCCTCTCTCGCTTTGCTCTCCTTCGCTATCTCCTCCTCCCTTGCTTCTGTCTTCAAACATGTTCACACTCCAGGACTGACTGACATTATGGAGCTGTGTGCGCGCTAACACACACACACACACACTCACACACACGTGCACACAACAGATACTTCTCACTCTCCTGGACCCAGACAGTTAACCCTTTTGATGCTGCACATCCTGTCTGTTCGTATGTGTTATCATCTTGCTGATGCTGTTTTTATACACTGAATAATTCAACATGTATTAACAGAACTTCTATAGCTCAGAATCTCAACAGTAATTCCATCACTCCTTTTGTTTGAAAAATGTATTTTCTCAACCCATGTTTGAAACTCCCATGAAAAATCACACCTCATCGCCTGTGGTGAAATTAACAGTTATGTGCACATATGGAGTATTTGAAATCCAGAAGTGAAATTGTGAAACTGATGCCTTCACGTGTGGATATATGATATGAAATTTACGTGGGTATATGAAAAACACGTGATGATATAACTTTACATGTTAGATATCACATGTAAAACTGCTGCTACTCTTGAAATAATGTGAACATCTATACTTGTGAAGCGTGTTTCAAGTGTAACTGTAAGTACAGCACATGCTAAATGTTGTTTCAGATTAGATTTTATGTGAAAACCTTTTCACGTGTAACATCTTTTCCAAATACATTTTGTTTGTCACATGTACCTGCTTCATGGGAATGTAAAGACATAGAACGAGACTAGAAACATGTGCTACTATAATACCTGAAAACAAACTTATAGATCATGATTTCCTGATATTGTTTTAAAGTTCACAAAAAGAAAATTACATAGTGGTTTGTCACATGTGGAATAAACATCACATATGTGCTTGTAGCATGTATAGAAGTATAGTTATAATTAAAGGTGTATCACATGTGATGAATTCACATGAGCTTCTATGTGCAGCTAATGTTTCCATAACCTTACAGAAAGTCAAAATCCATCTAGAAACAACGAGAAAACAGCTTTCTTTGAATTTTCTCCTAAAACAAGTTTATGGAAAGATAATTTGACCATTTCCATTCCAAATAAATGCACATGTACTCATTGGAAAACACTGTTTTCTTTCTCGTTCTGACATTTCTTGAATATAGTCTTAAAAGACACCAAAAGACAGACAAAATAAAAAACGGTTTCTTACATCCAGGCTCATGATGCTGTTTGAAACTACTGTATCAGTTCTTGGTGCATCATCAACTAATGGTTACAATGCATTTTTGAAAAATATTCCACTAAGTACATCTTCCTGTGGTTTGCATCCATCAGCACCACCCGGACCCTGCTGTATTTACTTGTATTTTCATTTACACTGCTCCTTTACCCTCCTCCATCTTCAGCAACTTATCCCCCACTCCGTCCATCATCCTCCTTCTTCCCTTAGTTACATATTGATCAGGTTGCTGAGAGACTGTGTGCCGTATTGTGTGCGTATATGTGCATGTGTATGTGAGTCGGGCCCTGCTGTGGTCAATGAGGTCAACATGACGGCCAGACAGACGTTTTTTTTTTTCCCCCCCTCCTCCTGTCACCTCCATCACCTCCTGCTCTCCATTCTCAGAGTTAGTGAGTGTAGACGAGGTAAAGGAAATGATGTAAAATACAATTTCTCAATATCATTCGTCCGTTCATCAACAGCTTGGGCGATGGTAGCCCACAGAAAATGAATGCACAGGCTTGCAGTGTGTATTACAGAATCCCACCATGAGCTTCATGTTCTCATGTAGGAAGAGGAGAGATCTGAATCTGAATCCCTACATTTTCCCGCGGAAAGTCAACACACTTAAGAGTGGAGCTCCCGTATCATAGAGGTAAAGGACATAGGACAAATAAGAACGACGGATCACTACGATGGTTTAAACGTGTGAAAATGTTTCTGACTGTTCTCTGAAATTCATCAGATGATGTTCGTCACTTCGTCCGTCTTGTGTTTGCATAGAAAGGGGCGGGAAAAAAAAGCAGTGCGTTACTCAAACACTACTTGACAGTGACCGTCCTCGCTGACCCCTACAGCCAACAGAGGCGGTGTCTCTGTGGAGGAGGGGGCAGGATGGATGGGAGCGCAGGGGTCGATAGAGGCCATAAGGCAAAGAAGGGGGGACATATAGACAAGAGGAAGCATGAAAGGATGCGATACAAGAGGAAAGCAACAGAGACCAAGCAGAAACACCATATACATGAATTTTCATACATATTAATTACAACACAGCCACCGTTAGTGTGGAGATGTTGATTATGGTTTCCAGCAACAAATAAAGCCATGCAGCAGAGGTGCAGTAAGCACGCTAAACATGCCAAAATATAATGGGAAACAGCATGTTGGTTTGCTACATGCGTTGACTGTAGCACACTGCAGTGACTCGCTGCACCCTCACAGGGCTGCATGCATGGCTGTAGACTCATGGCTTTGTTGCTGACCTGATGACAGCTAGAACATTGTATCCGTATGTGCCAAGCTATGTGCAGCAAAATGCACATTAATTAATTGAATAAAAAAAAAGCATAATTGATGGAGCTAAAACAGAATAATGTTCTGCGGTAGGACATTTGGAACAAACAATAATTTTAATTTTCCCTTCGATCATTTCTTTTAGATTAAAGAGTTGTAATAAACCTTATATATACAAGTAAGACTTTTTTTTTTTTTTGCAGTGACTGGATTGTTTACTGTCATTTAGAGTTAGCTAGTTGTCGTATTGAACAGCCAATCTCACTGGACACGTGGGCGTAAATACCTTTAAAAAAAGCTGAAATTCTTCTATTTGTCTATTGAGCTTGAACACAAACAGCAAACACTACTGAAGTGACCTTTAGAGGAGACGCTACAAAGTGCAACTGCATGAAATCCAGGTACATACGCTTGTTTTTTACTGATTTCTGATTAATGACGTTTAACCTTTGTCAAATGTCTCTCACTGTGTCTATGAACTTCAGCTGACATTGTCAAAACAACTTGTTTTATCCAATTTCTGAAACGTCCCTCACACCGAAGATATTCAATTGTTAAAGAAAAGCAGCAACTGGGAATGTCTGTGGAGAGTGTCCAGTCATCCGGGTCATGGTTATTTGAAGGCACTTGCTGGAGATTCTACAAAAGACAGCAAACAACTACAGACAAAATACAGAATGTTTGGCTTTTCTGCTTTTTTATTTAAATACTTTTGTGTTGATCAACTAAATGAATGAATCTTTTCAGCAGATTTTTCTAAATGAATACAGGAACATTCCAGTTACTCTATATCCAGCAGTAAACATCTTCTTACTGCAGTAACCATGCTCTATGTGAAACCTTTCACACATGATAGATAGTGTTGCTCAGTCAGTTGTCATGTAGGAGGCCCGGATGCATGGCTAAACAGAATTATGACTTTTATATTATGGGTTAACAACAAGATCAATAATAATCAATAATAAATAATACAGTGCGTGCAAAGAGGGGTATACTCTCAGAAGTCTTGGTATATTTATGGACTTTTGTTTCTAAGGTGAAGAATGAACTTTAAACATAAAAGATGGTTTTAAAATATTATTTCTTTAATTATTTTGGGAATATGTGCTTTCTTTCTGTGGGTTAAATGAGACGATATGTAAGTTACACATTAACCTAAAAGCTTCTCTGTGTTCAGAAACGAAGTGAGTATTATAGTGACATATACAACTCCATAATAACTAGATGATCCTGCTGAAGAACATCACGCAGGCTGCTGCATGACCTCAGGGTGATATTATTTTGTCAAATGAAACGTTATGTTTACACCAGTATGTAGATATCTGCAGCTCCTTTAGCTCAGATTGAGACTGTGACACTCATGTTAACCAAGCGTTAGACGTCGTCTTAGGCACCGTTCAGAACAATGATCTATGCTGAGGCTCCTCTGACTTGTGGCTGGGCTCCGAACTATCCTTGCACTACAGCGCCACCTGGTGACTAAACTGGATCCACCAGTTCTTAGACAGACTGATGAGAAATCCACTGACAATCAAGACTATTGAAAACCACAGAATGCCCCCTGACCTGTGACTTCCTTCAGGTGACATCTGATAGCCTCTGCCACTGAATCACATCAGTGACATCACAGTCGCCTTTAACCCCATTATGGCTCGATCTCCTTTCTGTTGCTGGGTTATCGGGGGTCACAGATGTTGTTAGACCCATGTGCACTTAATGCAGTACCTCCACTGTACAGCTGTTTACAGCAATACAAGGTTAACAGAGGTTAAAACAGTGTTAAAATCCTCATTTGTAAAAAACAACATAGAAGAACCTTAAGATATTAAGGAATTAACTAGCGTCTCACAACTCATTTTAGTTTGCTTTGTGTAGATCCAGATGATGCGTTTGATTTGTCAGCTTCTCATCTTTCAAGTGGAACCATTTAAATGGCTGTGATCAAAGGTTTACATACCTTAAGTGTTGGCCTGGTAATACAGTGTACATGTACACACCAGCAGGTTTAAATGGCTGATATAGTTAACTGTCCACACCTGTCGCCTGTTTGCTTGTAATTATGGTCTAAAAAGTCTGAGAGTCTCTGGGCTCTTGACAGACCCTGCAAATCTCATCCAGTGCTGCACTGACTTGCTAAATTCTGAGACACACAACACTTTTTTTTTTTTTTTTTTTTTTTTAAAGGAGGTGGATGCATTGTTTCAATTCTACGTAGCACATTTTACTTTCCCAACATCACAGAACCAGGATATACATTACTGCAATATTCAAAAAACACTCGATATGACATGTTGATATACTGCTACTGAAAACAAGGTACACCCACATTATGTTTGCACATTTTTCAGAAATATGAAACGAGTGACTTTAAGACATCAGAGGATTAGTGACAGATTTATTGACTTGTGAACTGTGATGTCAATACAATAGTTTCTGTGGGGATAAAAAGAATCTTGCAATAAATAAAAACAACTGAAGCTACTTTCACACCTTTGATGGGAAAAATAGGGTGAACGTTGCCATTCCTCTGTGGTTTGTGGCAGCAGTCTGGACAGTTCAGAGCTGAAAAATGTACAGTACAGTTGGGATCCAGCACTACAAACAAGTGCAGTCTATGATGTTGAAATGTGAAATGTCAGCACCACACAACACTTAAGCCTGAGTCTGTTCTTGTTTTAGTGGTTTGATTTGGCTCTCTCCACTGACCCTCTCCTCCTTCCTGTCCGCTACCTTTGTTTCCATCTCCCGGTCCTCCACTGTCAGTGTTAACCACGACTCTTTGTGCAACCTCTCATTACTCTCCACCTCCTTAACACTGGGTGGTGATGTCGCCTGCATGTGAGGAGGCAGGTGCTTGAACTCTTCTTCATTCACGTCATAGTCCTGCATCTTCGAGTTCAGGATCCACCAGTGTCCAGCGAAGCCCACATCTAGAACCCGCTGAGGGAGGTCCCTCCAGCGAACTGACAGGTTGGAGCACTGGGCTTCGTACAGTGTGGTGTTAGGGTCGTAGTCGGAATAGTAAACCAGAGATAGAAGTCCCAGGCTGATGTGGTGGAGTCTGCCCTCGTTACGAAGATTTACTAGACTCTGCACATGACGGTCTGAGGTCCCATTACGATTCCACGCTGACAGCAGGCCGAGCTCGGTGGAGCGATCCAGCAGGGCTGCCTCAAAAGACGAGTAGTCAGGTTTTGTATGGAAACAGGCCCAAGTGCCACCCAGCAGAGTCGCATACACTGACGCTTTGAGGGGACGTTCCCGGGCACCAACAACAATCTCCCTGCAGGCCTCTTTATAATCAGAGAGCAGGCTGCGACACCACGCACCTACAGAGAGCGGGAGAGAAGACATCAGTCATGCCCGCTGTCATAAACATAAACACACACACCTCACATGTGGTCCACAATATGTGCTGGCTCCTTCAACTATTTAGGGCCAATCTGCAGTTTTTATTTCAACCTACTTTATTAGGTAAGTATTTTAAATGAGGCTACGTCAAACATTGTTGTTGTTTGAAAAATAAATATGAATATGCATAAATATTTTTCCTATTTTGATGTTTTTTGAAGTTTATTTTATTTGTTACAAATACATAATACAGGAATCTGTAAAATTGTATTTCATTAGTTGAACTTTTAACAGTTTTATAGTATGGGTTTAAGCTTTTCACTTTGATTTCTGCATGCACTCTCCAAACATCTCCACTGCTTGCTCTTGTTCATATGGAGCTAATTTGTCCACAGCAGAATTAGTTTAAGGTCATTAGATCATTCATGTTAATTGATTTGATTAACGTTTGGCAGCATGGGAAACCTCCTGATTACGCCATGACATTAGCAGGTTAGGTACTTGAGTAGTTAAAGTAACAGACAACACTTCTATTACAACGTTCCACCAATGTAAACACTGCATTAGTAGTGAATTTGGGCAGTAGGATAAATATCTCGATCTGCGAGTGAACACCCAGCTAACTAGCTAAGTGTCTTTCTGGGTCTCTCACCTGCTTTGCTGCCTTTCAGCGCTTCCCAGCGGCTCTTTGTGGCCGGAGCTGATGCTCCTTCTGCCGCAGCACAGAACATCCTCCTCGCTACACGCAGCGAAGCCATTTCAGCAGATATTCAGTTGTCAGCACGGTCACCTTGATGCAGAGGAAACATTATGTCGGAGTGGAAGACAGCGCACATGCAGCCAATATGGCGTCCACTGGGTGGATCCGTTTTAATGTTCCGACGGAAACATGGACCCCGTAAACGTTCCGGTTGTTGTTACTTTTTAAAAATGCCTTTATTGAAACAAACAAACAAACAAACAAACAAACAAACAAAACAGCTATGGATTTTTAATCTTTCACAAAACATTAAGAAAACATTCATATTAAAACAAATGTCAAATGCTACAGTTACATTTTGTGGGTAAATTCGTGGTTGAACAGGAATTAAATAAAATTAAATAACAAATAAATGATCCATTAACTCCAGGAGAAAGGAGAAATAATAAATAAATCGATAAAAAGGAAAAAAAAAACTAAACACAGAAGTGCCATGTAATTATCCAGGTCGGTGGGAATATATTTTCAAATTTTATATAATGTGTGCTTTTTCCCTTCCACTAGTTTTGGGGACCTTGGGAATCATTTGAATTCATTTAGAAAAACAAATCTGGGAGAAGATCTCAGGGTTCTAACTTTTTCTATAAAACATTTAGACAGGCAAAGAATTGCATAACATAGTTCATTCATGTTTTTTTATGAGCATACCAAAGGTTATATTTTCTCTTGTGGTAGTAGCTGGAAATGTAGAAACATTTTATTTTATCCATTTATGAAAATCAAGCCAAAAAAATATAGCTACATTTATTATACATATGTTAAATATAATATACATATACTACTACTATTATATTTTCACAAAGTGAGCAGAAATTACCATCAATATTAAAACAAAGTCTGAATAACTATTTAGAGGGATAAATTGGCTTTTAAAATAACATTTTTCATATGTGTCTCTTTTGCTTTGGGAGGTATAGGGAAGGTCAGATACATTGTTCTCATTAATGTCTGTTAAATTTTTATCATATTTATGTAGGATGTCATTTTGTTTTGTTTACCAGGGAGTAACTTTTCAACAAGACAATTTTGCATTAAATAATTATTATATACCTTGTCCAGGATTGTGATCCCTTGAACTTACAGTGAGGCGAGTGGTTGGTGTGCAATAATGTTGTTGAGGTTCTGTGCACATAACATTTTCCAGTACAATAATATCTGTTTATGTTATTTTGTGATAATTGAGGAAGTTTATTAATACTACTAAGTCCAGTTTTTGTCACATGTAACCATACAGTTTATGGTAAAGACTGTGGGGTTTCGCACTAAACAGGATCACTCAGCTGTGTAATTTCTGCTGTAGCATACAGCAACTTCTCTGAACATTGTTAACAATAGCAGTAGTCAATGCTCAGATGAGGTGATGGTCCACCTTTTCCTCATCTCCCTCTCATGTATCCATTGAGTAGAATGCAAGTACATTCAAGTCACTGAAATTCTATGCAATACTTTTTCTTCTAACCACAATGCTTTATTTTGTTTCCATATTTTACACAATTAAATAAATCAAAGTATAAATGTAATTATAATATGATTTAAAATTGTTTTTTGCAGAACGTCCTTGTTAATGTTTATTTATCTGTTTATTTACTTGTGTATTTACTGTGTGTGGTTTTATTTGTCACGCCGTCAAATAAAGTTGTTTTTAAAAAAATTAATCACGTGGTAGCTTTGTTTACGTGGTGACGTGTCCGGAAGCCACGCTAATCAGACAGTCTGACAGACATGAAAGACAAGCGTTAGCAGCGTTTCATTATTATTTTTGTCAGTTTATTAAACCTATAGGCTACGTGTGGTCATACATCTACGTTAGCCACATTCTGACGTTCAAACAAATGCCAAACAAGAGAGCTAATGTGCGGTTAGCCTAGCTAGTTTCAGCTGTTCCAGCTTTTTTGTCGCCGCACGCCGTCAGCATCAGGAAGATCCTGCTGGGACAGGTTGAGTGTTTTTAACCTGTGCTTTTCTATTCACGACACATAGGCAGATTATGAAAGTGACTTTTATTTCTTCTTTTCTTCTGCTGTGAATTACTGTGTGTTTGATGTCGACTACATTTAAAGGGACGTCCTGATAAGTTAGCTCGCTGCTTATTAAATAAATTAACAGGCGTTTCATCATCTCCTAGGTCTTACCTAAGGCTGCTGTTTGTCCACTGATACAATGGCCAGTCCTAATGATCTACAATTTCAAGGTGAGTATCATGGAATTAGTAAATGTCTCTCTTATTATATTAGTATTTTTCCACCTTCCTGATTTTGAAGAGAAAGAAAATGTGAGATCTGAAGGGACACAGCTGGGTCAGCTGTCAGTCTCCTGATGTTAACAGTGCAGTAATTAGTGTCTTTTGATGCCTTTGAATTGATAACTGTCCAAATAATAGTAACAACAGAAATGACAGTTACTGCCACAGGTAGGGTTTGTTTTTGCATTTGTTTACATAGTCATTCTGCAGATGATTTCTCTAAAGCAACTTACAACACACACAACTTCAGGTTCAGTGTCAGCCTGGAGGAGTCGCAGATCGCACCGCTAATGTTGCAATAAGTGGACAACCTGCTTTAGTCTTTACAGTTCTTTATAGTGAGTACAGCTCCATCCTACCACTTTCTGTTAAACACGTCTTATGAGTTGTTTATTAGGACCACTATTTTAGGTGGCGACCCAGAAACAACTTAGTAGTTGATTAAAATACCTCAGTTAAGGAGGGTCTTGTGTGTCATAACATCACATCATTAGACATCCTTCATGACAGTGAACCCGATCAATTTCAGATTGATTGTAAAGTATGTGCTGCACTGACCTCTAGTGGTATTTGTTCAGACTAAACTGCAGAGGCTGTTGAAACCTCAGCTACTTTAGACTTTGTGATTTTATTTTGTCTTTGTCCTCTCTATGCCTCTAGAGTTTGAGGAAGCAGCAGAGCTGTTGTCTGCAGACCCAGGTGCCTCCACAGTCAGTATGTCTGCTTCAAACACCCCTACTGCAGCAGCAGGAGGAGAGGAGGTAAAACTGGACCTGTCAGAGGATGAAGACGCTCAGGAGGAGAATTCAGAGGTGAGAAAAGCATCACTATGACACTCGTTAAGAGTATTAATATTTGGAGTTGCCAGCAGCTGAGAGATGTCTCTGCTTCCAGCTGTTAGGAGGACAGAAACCATCTGGTGGCTTCTGGACCTTTGAGTACTATCAGTCGTTCTTCAATGTGGACACAGTGCAGGTATGAGCCGCTCCCTCTCAACAAATACACTCAACTGCAACTGCATGTGTACTTAAACAAGGACTACAAGTACATTTTAAAATAGTACACAGAATTCAGAGACATTGTTTAATAGTTTCCATTGTTCTTTTGTTTGACACCACCTCATGATGCAGGTCCTAGACAGAGTTAAAGGATCAGTGATGCCTTTACCTGGAAGAAACTTTATTAAACACTACCTTAGAAATAATCCAGATCTGTATGGTAAGTCAAAAGACACATCTTCAATTGTTATGTAGTATTTGATATGTGTCTTTATTGTTTTTGTTTTCATCATCTTCTAGATTTAAAATACCACACGTATAAAATCTTAATGCCTTTTTAACAATTCCACATTCTGATTACGTGTACTGTATGTGTTTGTAGAAAGAATTGACAATATTGTTTAAACCATGGGTGGGAGAATATTGTTGAAAACCATGGGTGTTTTTTCTTTATACTGTAGGTCAAGCTTGATATAAATGACTATTATAAACAAACACAACTTATTTCAGTTTAAAACGCACACATCATCACATTCTTTCTTCCTGTCCACGATGAATAATTATGAATTTGCTAAGAACCATCTAGTGATGAAACTCTCAGTTGCTGATTTATTTTAAGTTGGAAATAATTACAGAGCAACTGCAACTTGTTATATTTTTCAATCTTTAGACAAACTGTCTATTAGTGGATATATTTAGCTCTGTGTCACCCAGCTAAGGCTAAAGGCTTAAAGGAATCATTAAAGCTGGTGGATATCTCTATGTGCGAGTCATACGTGGTTTGGTGCTTTGCTTTCTCTGGGACTGAACAGTTTCATCCTCGAGGGAGAAATGAATTTCCAAGGCTATCAGTGTATCCCACAGGATAATGTCAGTTTGGCTAAAGCTCAATAGAAGTTGGTTGTTGCAACAGAAAGGATGCTAGGAAATGACAAATTAAGGAGTAAAATCCAGTCCAGGCCCCACCAGAGCCCACACTTCAACTCAGCAGACACAGCTACACTAATTGTCCAACACTACATGCATTATTATTTTTTATAACTAGAATTGACATTTTATAGTCTCTTACCATCTAAATCAGAGTTAATGATTCTGATATAAGGAATAAAAGCAGTAATTTACTGTGTGTTTGTGCATCTGTGTGTAGGTCCATTTTGGATCTGTGTTACACTGGTGTTTTCAGTTGCGATCAGTGGAGACCTGTCCACCTTCCTCAGCGAGATGAAAAACCCTGCCTATCACTACAGACCACACTTCCACAGAGGTCAGTCCTACACAGAGTCATGGTCTATGTTCAAACCTGTACTTGTGGCACTTTCATTGACTAATTTGCTTTATTTGTGTTTCCTTGCAGTACCAGTAGCTGCCATAGTAATCTTCCTGTATGCCTGGCTAGTGCCTATTGGCTTGTGGGGTTTTCTGACCTGGCGGAAAGGGGCTGAGAGACAGATCGGAGGCTATTCCTTCCTGGAAACAGTGTGTGTATATGGCTACTCCCTCTTCATCTACATCCCCACCTCTGTGAGTACATCCTGATTCCTGAGTTTTCATTCTTACTAATTAACATTACAGGTATAATGCTATTTATTTATTAGTTTATTTTTTGCAAATAAACCAACTATAACAAAAACTATAGGTAGAAACTATACATGAACATGTATGGTCAGTGACCTTGACATTTGACTTCTAGAATGTAATCTTTTCATCCTTAAGTTCAAGTAGATGTTTTTGTCAAATATGAAGATCTAAGATCTAAAGGTGTTCTTAAGGTATTGACTTTTCATGAATGAGGCAGATAGAGGATTGGGCAGGAAAACCAAGAATATAATAATGCCTCCAGCCATGACCGTCACCAGCGCAGAAGCATAAAAACACTGGTGTAGAAAGTGATTTAGCAACAAAGTAAATAATATAAATGAGCATTAAATGTTCTCATCTCCAGGTTTTGTGGCTCATACCGTTTGAGTGGTTGCGCTGGGCACTGGTTCTTGTTGCCATGGTAATATCGGGCTCAGTCCTGGTCCTCACCTTCTGGCCTGTTGTCCGTGACGACACCAAGGTGACCGCAGTGGCTACAGTTGTGACCATAGTGGTTTTGCACACGCTGCTGGCAGTCGGCTGTAAGGTTAGTGAGCTACAAGGGGGTAGTAGCCTCATATCAGTTGCACATGTTTAACCTTGACCAAGTAATAAATTACCTCTTCTTTTTTTTTTTATTTAGATGTACTTCTTCCAGACAGCAGACCACTTACCAACGCCAGTCCCTACAAGTCCTGCAAATCACATAACGCTGACCACCAAAGCCCACTGACTGGAATCAGCAGACAAAAAAACAAAAAGACTGTGTACTGTCCGGTCTAGGCAATATTGATGATTGCCATTTTATAGTCCCCCTATGTGACACTGGGATGAGTGTGTTTGTGTTAATTTATTTTGAGGGTGCTCTAAAGGAGAAGTTCACTGCAATAACTGTGCATTTCTGCTGCGCTGAATAAGGATGTTGTGTGTCTAAATGGTCTAGCATGGCTTCCTTAACACTGTGATTTCCCTCATTTCTTCAGCAAGACTCAAGCACAAGTTCAGATGAAGACGAAATTAAGAAAGAAACATCTTAGTAAAGGGTAAACCTACAAGATGACTGAGCCATAACACCATATTAAAATGAGCCATTTATTAGCATTCTCTGGGCAGCATCGTGCTGCCGTAGCTGTAGACTCTAGCCTGTGTCCTCCAAATCAAACTCTGAACTAATCACCTCAGGGCTGAATGACACCTTATCGTAATTGCACCTCAGACTCACATTTGTATGTTGTAAAGCATGGCTCTCTCCTAGAAGGTTTCATTAAATTGTATAAAATATGGCAAAATATGGTTTCCTGTGAATGTATTCCCATGATGCTTCAGTAACAGATGTGGGAAAAGAAGCCATTCCAGACTGTAGGGCAGTGTAATGGTTGTGACTACTGCTGACACACCACATCTCTTCTCTCCCTCTTAACTTGTCTTCAGTTTCATTACTTACGTATAAAATGAAGTCTATATTAATGAAAGGGTTAATGTCTGCAAGTGCTATTTAATAAATGTAGGCTCTGTACTCATTCTGTGTGTGTAGTGATGATGAAGACACGCGGGCCTCCTCAGGAAGCATGTTCAGCTATATATAATGGACATTTTGGTTTATACCCAAACCTGCAAAACATGATATAGCATTCCCATCTGCCTTAGCTGTCCTTGCTGTTATTAGTACATGTTCACATACTCTGAACTAAGATGGGGCACTGTAAACATTATATGCTGTACATAAGCCGTTCCTATTATGAGCACAATGACATGATAGGGTTAGCATTTACCCAAGTACAGCCCCAGAGAGCCACGAGCATGGCTGTAGACCAATTCCATTTTCAATTCAATTCAATTTAATTAAATTCAGTTTAATTTGTATAGCACCAATTCACACCAGTTATCACAAGGCACTTTACAGTGTAAGGTTTAAGACCTTACAAAGTATAATTATACAAAAGATTATATAGAAAACCCAACAATCCCATTTGAGCAAGCTTTAGGCAACAGTGGAGAGGAAAAACTCCCTTTAGAGGAAGAAACCTCCAGCAGAACCAGGCTCATAGTGGGCGGCCATCTGCCTCGACCGGTTGGGGTGAGTGGAAAGAGAAGAGAGAAAAGAACAGCAGGTAACAAAAACAACAACAAGCAGCAAGAACATTGGACAGGTCAACTGGATCCTGGAGATGTACAGCTCCAGGCCGAGGATACCTGAAGAAAAGTACAGAGAAAGAGAGACGGAGATCCTTATATGAAGTAACTCAACAGCGTTACAAGGGGTAAGAGTCACCAGTTACCAGTATGTCTCTGGTTAAGGCCCCCTCCATCAATTATATGGGTACTCTGGGTAGTCTATGAGGAAACACAGGAGGTGAAAGAAAGCCACACAAGCACAGAAAATTGAGCCAGTGAAAGGATAACAAACATTTGTGACAGGTTTAATGAAAAAACAACTCACATTCGTTTGCTTATTCCTTCTCCCATATTGTGGTTGATTCATTTCTCATTTCTCTGACAACCCCTACTTTGCAGGAATATGTAGTTCCATCACGTAGCCCTACCCTATTCTATTAGGCCAATAAAGTGAGTCTGAAATGTTCATTATCTTCCTGTCATTTAAGAGGGGAACCAGCAGTACTAAGCTTCTTTCATAGGAGTGAATGGGATCCACATCGACAGCCTCCCCACGCCCTATAACATCAGGCTTTTAGCACTGTCTTTGCATGAGGGCATTTGGAACAAGGGCTGTGTAAAAAAAAAAAAAAAAAAAAGAAAAAGAAAGGAAAAAAAAGATATTGACATGATTTAGAAATGGAAAGACAAGTATGCCGGGAAGTGAAGAGAGAGGGAGGAGCGAGCGGAGAAGTCATTTGCAGAGGATGCTCGCTGAGTGAGCAGCCATGCATGTGTTTGTAGAGCAGCAGATGTGTTTGCACGTGGTCATGGTCATGCATGCGTACAAGCTGATCCTGTCTCACAGTGGAAACTTGTGGCTGGGAAACACAACAGTGTTACACACCTAGAACACACTGCTAGTCAACATGAAAGCTATTTTCCAAACAGTAAGCCCAATGTTAACCCCTTCTTTTCATATACATTGACCTATTTTATGATTGAGCATTGTCTTGGTTGCATTCACTAATATTTTATGTCTAAAGATTGACAGTTTATACTTTAACAGTACTATTTACGTGCAGACTAAACTTTGAAAGCCTTGATCCTCTGTGACCGTGGATGATGCTACATGTTTGCCCTTAGACGACCTTTAGCCATGAATGACACAAGCAAAAGACAAAGTCAGGTGATGTAGTCATTGAGTGAGAGAGTTGGTGGATGTACTTTCCCTATGTGGCAGTGATAAAGTCTAAAATGCCTATAAAATAATCTGTATTTGGTACGAACAAAGCACAGTTAGCTTTTTTTTTTTTTAATCTTTTGTAAAGTACATCTGTCCAAAATCACTCCCTAATTATTTAATAGCGCACTATGTTCTGTGGGGTATTCACTATTTTGTATGCTTTGTATTTTTTGTCTTAACGCTGTCTGCACCCAAAGCTTCCACAGTGGAACAGAAGAAGTAGTGCACACTAACCTGCTAACAATCCCACAATGAGATATGAAAATGATCAGTTATTAAACCAGCAATATGAGTTACTGCTCACCATAGAGTGTACATCATACAGAGAGTAGTGGCTGAGTGAAGAGGTCTTTGCAGTAACTAATGTGGAGTTCCTCTTTAACAGCTGTTTGACTGCCCCAGTTTACCATGTGCTAAAAGCACAATGACATGTTTACAATTGTCATCATGTCAAATCTCCTTCTTTTCCCGCTTCTATCTGTCTCTCCCCCCTCCCTCCTATTGACCCTGTCTCACTCCAGTCCAAAGTCCATGCCCGGGGGAACCATGTGATCTCCCTGAATATAAAAGCACCCATTCAGTCTGCAACAGTCAGCCACACACGCACTGGTCCAATTTTTGAACATATTCAATGACCAGAAATGCTCTTTTTCTTTCCATACATCCATATGATGACATTTGACTCTGTCATCGGGGCTTAACAGACACTTACATTAAGGACTCACTTATATACACACACCCACATCAGCGGCTGCAGAGAAAGTGCTGCTGTTTGTAGCAGCACTGGATGAGAAAATTTAATTTCTAGGCAAAAGGAGGCAACACTTACAGAGATATCATTACTGAATGTTGTAAGTATCATTCTATCTAATTATATATATTTGATAATATTGAAAATGTATCTCATTAATGTCGATTTGTTTTTCAAAGCACTCCCACACTATTGTTCTCTTTCACTGTTTAACTAAAGTTTAACTTGATTCTATCGCACAGCACACACCTGAATTTGAAATTAGGACATTTTTATGTGTTTGTCTTTCATTTATAAAGTAAAAGGTCAACATTTACACCTTTGGTCATCCATCTCTTTTGCAGCAGTAATGGATTTGCTCCACAGTTCTGGTGTGAGCAGCACAACCTACTTGCAGACTCACTACAGCCACAGCCAGGGTTACTTCCTGTTAGTCTCCATGGCTACAGACCTGCGCAACACCTTCTTCCTGTTGTTCCCCATATGGTTCCACGTACAGCAAGCTGAGGCGGTCAAACTGGTGTGGGTGGCAGTGGTGGGAGACTGGGTGAACCTGATGCTGAAATGGTGAGTAGTGGAAATTGGCTGATGATGATGATGATGATGATGATGAAGATGGTGATGTTCGGTTTTTGGCCACATTTTTTTCACACAGTGTTTTCCATGATGCTGTTTATGTTCAGGCTTCTGTTTGGAGAGCGTCCCTATTGGTGGGTTCAGGAGACAGGTTTCTATGGCAACTCTTCCCAGCCAATGATAGAGCAGTTCCCCATGACCTGTGAGACTGGACCAGGTGAGATTAGTGTGAATCTAGTTTAAATGTGATAGTTATTCATGTGGATTCCTTCAAAAAGTCCACTTCCTCCTCTAACAGGAAGTCCGTCAGGCCATGCCATGGGGGCTGCTGCTGTATACTACACTATGATGTCGTCACTCCTTGCCACCTTGCTAAAGGAAGAAGGACAACGAATCAGGAGATGGTGAGCTCAACCTCTGCTGTGTTCACTGAGGCACTTAGCAAGTTAGCCAGAGCAATAACAATGAGTTTGTCTTGCCTACAGGTGTGTGCGTGTCTCACTGTGGACCCTGTTCTGGTGTGTGCAGGTATGTGTGTGCCTCTCTCGGGTCTACGTTGCTGCTCACTTCCCGCATCAGGTCATCACTGGAGTTATGATAGGTACGGACAGGCCACATCATGCTGCACTTAAGTTAAGCTGAAAACTGGAAAAACTTGAATGTAAAAATTAAGCAGAAAGTAACAAAGAAAGGTATCTTTCTTTAGATTCAATGATGTTTGCCATTTACAAACAACATTCCCTCATGCACTACTTATTTTTATTCCTTATTTTTACAACTTGTTTGTATTTATTATTGTTATACATAGGGTATAATAAAAATAAAACAGAAAAACAAAACAGAAATGTGGAAAGTCAAAAATAGAAATGTAGTTATATTTTTCATTGTATGTTTATTTTATTTACACTATGAAAACTATAGCAGGTTTCAAGGATCCATACACAATAACCCTAACACGCATCAGTGCACAAGAACACTTGTACTAGTAATAGATACTATTACTGTGCACATGTCGAAGTCAGACACACTGATTATCCTCCCACTGTAGCTGCCCACATTTCACTGGCTTTAACTTTTGAATATTCACTTACAATGCTTGTGTGATGTGACATTCTCCTGTGGACCAGACTCAGTTACGGAGATATTCACTACACTTTTTAAGAGTATCTCACTCTTCTAACCAATCAAACAAGTCCAATAACTACATAGACCAAACATGTTCTTATTTATATGAATTTAGTATTGTCAGAATATGTTGTAAAATCCTGTTACAGTAGATTTTTTAGTTAAAAAATACAACAAATGATTTGCACTGAGTGATAAAATGCTCAAGTTGTTTTAACATCTTCCAGGTATTCTGGTGGCTGAATACTTCAGCCGGACTGGGCAGATCTTCAAGGCCTGTCCTGCGTTCTTATGTTCTCACCTCCATTCTCCTCCTCTCCCTGGCTCTCCTCTTGTACCTGTGCCTCCAGTTGGTAGGCGTCAACCTCCTCTGGAGTGTGGAGAAAGCGTGGCGCTGGTGTCGCAGAGCAGAGTGGGTCAGCGTGGACACCAGCCCCTTCGCCAGCTTGTTCAGAAACACTGGGACTCTGTTGGGCCTGGGCCTGGGGCTCCACTCCCCTCTGTATGCACATGCCCACAGAACAGTGGTCAGCAGAGGGGCTGATGGCGCCACCTACAGGGTCACCTGTTTAAGTGCAACGCTGCTGTTGCTGCAGTTATTTGACTCCGCTTTTCAGCCGCCTGTCCACAGTGGAGCTCTGTTCTATCTGCTGTCATTCTGTAAAAGTGCTATAGTGCCCCTGGCTACTGTGGCTATTGTTCCCTACTGTGTGACTACAGGGCTGGGATACAAGGCGGAGAAGCTGCTATGAAGCAGGTGACCTGTCCTTACATGGACCGTTGGCTGGGTGAACCACTGTCATTTACAAGTGAAGGAGTAAGTATAAAGCTACAGCATCCAGCCACATATAGTCTATGTCTGTTTTTCCTGCTCTAGTTCACTTAGCTCCAGTGAAGCCGGTCCTGATGAAGTATACAGAGATGATTAGGGCAACTTTATATCAACAGTGTTTGTTTCTGTCCTGTTTCAATATGACAATGTGCGTCTGATCATGAGCCAAACCTTCAGACATCAAGGTCCTGGAATCAAATGGTAAATGGTAAATGTTCTGCAATTATATAGTGCTTTTCTACTCAAAGCGCTTTACACTGCGTCTCATTCACCCATTCACACACACAAGCACACACACATTCACACACCGATGGCAGAGCTGCTATGCAGCTGACCTGACTCAGTCTCTTATTATGGGTGACGGGGTCCTTCATGAGTACAGTTTTTTTAGTTATTTTACATGAAATATGTTTGTATTGTTTTTTTAATTAAACTATAAGAAAATATGCCAAACATTTCCATTGGGCCAGAAACTGAGTTAGAATACTGTATTGCAAATTGTCCAGTCAAATCACCTTGGTCAAGGCTGGAATACCTCTACTATTGATTGCTGTGACCTCCAGTACACATTTTCATGGTGCCCGGAGGATGAAACCTGCTGAATTTGATGAGCCTCTAACATTTTGACTTTTCCTGTGTGGTTTCTTTATTTAACATACTCGTGGACTGACTGCTCTATACACATGTATAATTCTTAATACTGTTTTTTTTGTACATATGCAGAATGATAAAAAAGAGCCACTACAAGCTTATTTTTCATCTTGTATTATTTCATTGTACAGTATGAAATGTGGCATACCCAAAAGGATCAGCTACAATAAAGCACTGAATACATGTAATTACCAAGTTACAGTGACAGTTGCGCCCCCAGAAACTTTCATAGGGGGCCAGTGAAAATCTTAGGGTGGCACACTAAATCCTTCACCCATCCTGCATTACTTATGTTGAGGTTTTTTTAAACTGTTTATTTAATATGGCAATGACAATTGAAGCATTAGCTACAAAACACTACAGAATCACATAAGTTTTTGTTCAGTCTCCCAAAAGATAGATATGGACAGAAGCACTGAATAGAAAAGACTTACAGACAAATAGTCTGTGGTGTTGTTATTTCAAGGTGGACGATTTAGACAGAACTGAACAGACAACATGTTTAAAGAAAGGGAAGGATCAATGGAGTAAGAAAATAATAATATCAATAATAATAATACACAATACAATTATATGTAAATTCAAGTGTTACGCAATATTCAGCAATATTGCAGTGGAAAGTAAAAGTAATGGCAGTGCAGTTTGCTGTTTTTCTGCATGTATGATCATGAAATGTGATCTGATCTTCACTAAAGTCAGAAATATCAACAAACACAATATTTCTAATCTGATAAAACACAAACAGTCATGATCTTTCATTAGTTCATCTTTCATATAGAACACACCCATTAAACACACAGAGTGATGGTGGAATAAGTAAGTGAAACAGTGTTTTAATTACCACCTTTGGCAGCAATAACCTCAACAAGCTCTTGCTGTAGCTGTGGATTAGACCTGCACAACGTTCAGGAGGAACTTTGGACCATTCTTTCTCACAGAGCTGCTTCGGCTCAGATATATTCTTAGGACGCCTGGTGTCAACAGCTCTCTTCATGTCATAACACAGCATCTCTGTTGGGTTGTGGTCTTGGCTCCGACTCCAAAAGGCAGGTTTGTGTTTCTGAAGTCATTCTGTAGAGAAATCTTTAGAGACGGTATTCTGCTGCATCATGTGGTGAAAAACAGAGCTGACTAAAGGAGGCAGCAGTACTTTCAAAGCCATGGATAATTCCTTAATCTGTGACATTGTATCTTACAAACGTGTAGAGAAATACATTGTTTTATTTATTAGCAAAAATGTTTTCAAGCCATTTATAAAAATTTAACATCAAAATCATTCTGTGAAATGTATTTTTGTTTTTCTTCTTTGTTTTCATTGTGTTTTTATGAAATCATTTAATTGTATATTGATGTGTTTTTTTTTTCTTGTCGACATATATACATTGATGTGTTATAGTATTATTTGTAGTTTACATATGTGTAAAAAGAAAAGTTAAAATAAATAAATAAACAAAAAAGCCGCAGAGTTGCGTTTTTTGCGCAGTGACGTAAGCGGACATTACGTTTGCTTTTCCGGACACATGGCGCAGGGTGGGCGTGTCCTAGACGCTGATGTAAACACAAAATACGCCTCATCCTCCGTCGGATAAGTCACGGTGGACTGAACTGGCGAGATTAACCCTAGTAACCCTCGCTGGTGCGGGAAGAACGCTCCGTGTCCGTCGTGTTTAATATGCGTTAAAGCGCAGACAGGCCGCGCCATGGACTTCTACATCAATCTGAAGCTGAATTTCAGGGGAAATTCCAAGAATGTCCTCCTGTCGGGATCCGAGACCAAGAGCTGGGAGTCGATGGAGGCCATGGTAAGCTCGCTCCCAAACACCACGATCACCGCACACAGGCCGCTGCTGTGTCTGTAGCCTAATGCTCGTACACACGCTCACTTACAGTCACCGGCTGTGAGTGATGACATTGAGTGTCGTGCCAACCTACGGATGAACAAGCTAACGTTACGTTATCACCGGAGACAGAGAGATGCTGCGGAAACACTCCGGGTTGATTTAAATGTCGCGTGTGTCCTGTCAGCTATGAACAAGAAATCAGTGAATATGAGAGCAGAGCACTGATAAGTTGTCTCAGAGGACAGGGAGGATACACGAGCTGCTACGGGGTTATTACAGTCATTTGTCGTCATGGAAACACTGTTTACCAGCACACCGTAACTGGTCTGATCAGTTAGAATCACACATCCACCATCTGAGCTCTATTCATCTGGTCTGAGCTCACTACCACTGTGACACAGGCCTGTTGAAGGTCTGACACTATTACACATTCCTATCAGTACAGTCAGATCAACGTGTTACTTCATTTTATATAGTTGATCATTATGCAGGAAGATGTCTTTCTGTTTCCGACCTGTTCTAGCACCATCACGTGTCACAGCAATATCAAACCAGTCTGTGTCAAAGATTCACGATTCACAGATCTTTTATTGTTTCTAAGGGCGAAAACATCTGTTAAAAGAAGAATTACCACCTAACAGTGGTATCCCTTTGCCAGCCAGTCAGGTCGCAGTTGGGGTTTATGTCTGTCCAGACTTGTGTTCTAATCAGTTCATCTGGGAGCCCACAGGATGTTTGCCAGATTCTTACTAGGCATTCTTGAGATATTTAGTTGATGACAGTGGGACAGACGTGAGGAGACATTTCTAAAATGTGGAGCATTGCACTGTGGGGTAGGGGTGTAGGTGGTGATGATGGTTGTGTTCAAATTCAAGGTTCTAGGAGGTCAAGCCAGGGGCCTGTACAGTGAAGCCAGATTAGGGGGTTATCCAGCTATTTGGACTACACTACAATGGTAACACATGCTGCACAGTTAACCTGCTCTAGAGCAGGCTGGCTTCACAGGACCACATGAGAATTTGTCAACAGCCTGACTACTGACTAGTCAGAGTGGTTAGTAATCTGGCTGTTGACATTTTCTTAACTGTTCCAAAGATCACTCTGTTATATTTGGTCTGAAATCCAGCAACAGAGAACCAGGAAAAATAAAACACAAACAGTTAGACTCCCCTAGATATACATCATACTGTATGTATTATGTTTGTAACAGACACCTGCATCATGGGTGTTTGTTATTATGATTATTGTTGCTAAGGGCTTGAAGGGTGAGGCACAGTGCGTACGATATAGATCAATCTGCGTCTCTTTCTTTGGCTGCCATTTAAACCATGTGACTGATGAGTCACCGTGATAACACAAGTCACAATTCCAGCAGCACTTGACCGTCATACCACTGTTGTCTGAAACTCGCACTATGTTGACTGGTACAGAGCCAACTTGGGTCATATGGCACAATACTGGTTTAATGTAGGAACTGGTGTGGAAGGATTAATAAAACAAGTAATAGGTCTGTGCTCATAGGTGAAAGAGATGTCCTAAAGTTAACAATGGCTCTGGGTATTTACACATTTCAGATATCAATAGTTAATTAGTTTATTTCATTAGCTTTACAGTTTTATTCTTTGAATCTTTTTAGTCTGATCTGTTAAATTCTTAACTGGTACATATTGTAAAACCACCTTTGCTTGAGAAGAATTATAAATTCATAAAAGTCATAAATTGGATTGAGCAACTGGGTTTTTTTTTTTGCCTATGAACATTATTCTGGCTTCAAGTTAAAACATAACTTAAAATAAAAGAACTTTTGTGGATTTCTAATAATGGAGTCATACTGAAGACCGAGGTCAAAAGTCTAAAGATGTGTGGTGGTATTGTAAACAACCATGTGCCAGGTAAGAGGGTGAAATATTGTTTTTTGAGCCCTTCACTGTTGGGATTTATGATCCGTGTCTCTTGGCCGCGGCACCCAGGAAGAGCTCATTTGCCTGAGTGCTGCTGAGTCACACACGTCAGACTTTACTTTGAGCTGTTTTTCCAATGAGAGAGATGCAAGCGGTCTGGCTGTTTAAGACTTAGCGTTGTCTGCTCTTCATTCGACATGGTTTGTTGAATAATACATAAATCTTACTGATTCGTGTCGAAGTGTAATGAATGAATGAATGAACACGGAGGGAAGATCGTTACCTGGATACAGTGTCCAGCTCTCAGCCAGTAAAGAGCCAGCAGGAGGGTGAATAGAGCCCAGTCCATGAATACAGCTTCCTGTGGCTGAGCAGGGATGGCTAGATTAAGAACAGCTGACCCATCATCCTCTGTTCTTATCAGATGTGCCTGTCTGTCTGTGTTTTGTGTGCAGGTGAAGCGCTCCTTTGGCCTCTGCAGCCTTCAGCTGACCTATTTTGATGAAGAGAATGAAGAGGTGAGAGACCCTGTCTGTCATTGTTGTCATTTGCTGATTATCCACTTTTATTTTAGCAGTCGAGCAATATAGCATTACACTTCTGTAAAGATGGAGAGCTGGAAAAATCTGATTAGAAAACAGTGGTGAATACTGGTGCATCAGAGTCAGAGTTCCTAACATAGGGTGAACGATTGGATGCATTTCCCATAGTGCAACTTGGGAGCATCTTTCTTTACGGCCTACCTAGTAATTCCCCATACCTTTTAAATACCTTTTAAATACCTTTTAAAAATTTAAAACTCCAATATTTCCCTAATGAAACTATAATTTCATGACCAAGAATCCTCCAGAGCGAAACATTTTTTACAGGCTAATAAGTATTTCTCATCACTAGTAAACTTGTCCATGTGTAAATTGGTGGAGTGAACCAGGAACTAAAGGGTCTTTAGTTCTTCGAACTCTGTTACCGAACCAGAACTAAACTGACACTGCAGTTAAAAAGTCCACATTTACATCAAAATCTTCTTCTTTCATCCTCCAGGTATCCATTAACAGCCAAGGTATGTGAACGTAATCAAATCTTTATGGAATGTAGGTTGAAGAGCATGTTAATGTCCTGTTAAAAATAAATGCTGTTTCTGCTTTTATTCTAGTCGAGTATGAGGAGGCACTGAAGGTAAGTCGATGTAAAGTGCAATTACTCTTCACATTTACAGTGTGCACTAAAAGGAAGCAAAAAAGTACAGTGCATCCGATTTTACCTTAGCTTGAGTTACTGGTATAATGGCAGTACCAGTATACAGCATCAACTTGACTCTAGCAAAGTATAAAATCAAATAAAACTCCAATCCAGTAGCTCAGTGTCATGAATCCCAACTCTGCCTGATGCGTTCAGTTTTACAGTTCATACAATCTACACAACAACAACAACCTCTGTCCTTCTGAGGAAGTGCTCCCACACAAACCTTTTTTGTCTTTTGTCTTTGAGGACAAAGGTTTGTGTGGGAGCACTTCCTTAAAGCAGCGAGTGAGACTAATCTTCCAATTTGTGTCCCAGAGTGCTTCAAGGCAGGGCAACCGACTGCACATGAACGTCTATGAGACCCGAGGCCAGCCGGCAAGGGTCTCTACCACTAAGGCCAGTGGAGCGGAGCCCAAGAGAGGCTTCAGACCCCCGCAGCACTGCCCCACCCTGGCCCAGGTGGTCAGTCGGAAAGTTCAGGCTGCAGTGCCAGAGCAGGGAATGGTAAGAACAATGTTTCCAGTTGGACACACGCGGCTTGATTCACTAAGATCCCAAATAGCAAGCAATAAATAGTTTGTGCAGTCTTGAAAATGGTGGGAGCTTTGTGAGTGATCTACTATGCCCTTTGAAGGTGTTCAGAGGAGACATAATATGTGTGTGAAATGTCTTGTGGTTTAAGATTAAGTTGTGTTTTAAGCTTGTGTTTTCTAACGTCTTCACAAGCAAGATTTTCTTTTTATCTGGTTTATTTTGCCTTAAAACTGAGCCCTGTATTTAGGCTGCTGGGAATGTTGTTTACCATATATGACAGCTAAAGACACTTGAAGAAAATACTTGTATACTTAATGAAATTACTTGTATTTCTCTATGGTAGGCGTTCTCAAACATGCACCTCAAGCCCCATTGTCGTGCTTGTTTCCTAACTATCCCTGCCCCTACCCACTGCTGGTTACCTACATTAGGTGTGTTCAGTCAGTTCGAAGCTGCTGCAAATGTAGAGTTTCTGCAGAGTGAATATTCTCTCCTTATGTTGATAAGGTGATCGTAAAAGAAGTAAAAGGAACCAAAGAAGAAGACAAGACTCCTCCAGCCTGGTTCACCTCTTACATGGAGAAGGTAAGAACCACCTGATGGAGCTGACACTGAAGTTATATGCTGGAGGAACTGATGGATTACTAAGATATTGGTTCTGCCGTTCCACATTATTCCTCCAGTTTAAGGACCAGGTGGTCCGCGAGGCGGTGGAGAAGATCTGCAGGGAGTTCTCTGGGCAGTGCTGCATTCACAAGCCTATTGGAGGAGGAGGAGGAGGAGGAGGGGGAGGAGCAGCAGGGGGAGGTAGAGGGGAAGCAGTAGGGGGAGCAGAGGCCCAGCAGGTCCCTGAGGTGTCCTCCACCTTACCTGGAGCTCCATCCTCCTCTACTCCTCCCTGCTCCTCGTGCAGGGGCCAGACTACTGGAGGGGGATACCAGTGCAGGTCTGTGTTATCATCAGCTAACCAGCTGATTGTATGTGTGTTAAAGATGTCGGTCTCATGTCTGCATGTTAAGTACAGAGCTGAAACCAGGACATGGTTAGCTTAGCATGAAATTTGGAAGCATGGCAGATGGTTTTGGTTTGTAAACTGGTCAGGATCCCGCAGACCTGGCAACCTCATTATGACATCAAGACTTAGGCGGTGCACCCAGCTGTAAACAGTCCCGCTCAAACCACAACCCGGTTTTACGATATTTAGGGGTTAGGGTTAGGCTTTACTCATCCACTTTTTAGCCATTTTAAGATATGTTTTTTATGCTTTGATATACAACTGAGGAGTCCCAGCTCTAGCATCACTTACACACAAGGAGCAGGGTGCATGGTACATTATTCATTGTGTCAGCTTTAGCTGGTATCGACTTCTCTCCTCATTTTCTGTTTCTCTTTCAATTTTCTGTCTTCTTCTGTCTCCCCCACCCTCCCTATATGTCATTTTTTGTCCTCTCTTTCTTCTCCTGGTTCCTGTCCTCCTCAGTGTGTGCACCTCCTGTACTCTATGCGAGCCCTGCAGCTTCTCTCATGATCCCAGTCACAACCTGGTGAGAGCCAGGACTCCTCTGTCCATCCCAGAGCATGGATCGCCTGCTCCTGACCACAGCAAGTATGACACAACAAAACTTCTATTACAATTACTTTAACCTAGCTTCATATTCTTATAGTCACAAGTGTTGAACTAATATATTATTGCATTGATGTTACTGATGCACTAGTATAGAAGTAGCATTAACTGTTCATATACAGTGCATTTAAACATATTTTTTTTATATAAATGTAAGTAATAGTAGAATTTGTCTGTAATTAAATTGTTCGTCACTGAGTAAATGGACTCTCAGTCTATTTACTAATGTCTAGGGCCAGGAGAGTGGCTCTGTGAGTTAGTTCTAAGTATTAAGTAGTGTTATTACTCTCTTAGTTTAGCATATTAGCATGCACATTTTTAATAATTACCAGAACCACAAGTCAGGAGATGGTTAGCTTAGCATAAAGTCTGAAAGCAAATTAGCTTGCTGACAAATTTGTACGCTGTATTCAGTTCTTTGTTCTGTACAGCAAACACAAAGTAATGCAAATCCTGGGAATAAAATCCTCTCAGTAGCTGCATGTGTCAATAAAAGTACAGCTGACTTTTACTTCTGTTAAAAAATAATTTAAGTGAAAAGGCAGAGTCACAACATATGCACTATCACGCACACTAGAATGATACAACATGATATGGATGATCATGTTATCATATCATATTAGCTTTTTGACTTTTTACACTAATATAGAAAGCCAGTTTGACTTGTAGGGTTTCTTCCTCCAGGTTCTACAGGCGAGGTGACCGCAGTTTCCGGAAGGCAGAGAAGCAGCGGTTGAAAGCAGAGAAGCGCCTGCTGAAGGCCGAGGTCAAGGAGATCCGGAAACAGCTGAGGATGGAGAGGCGGGGCATACAATGGAGCTCCTCCCACAGAGATGGAAGCTCCTCCCCCGTTCTTCTGCAGCCTCGTGCCACCCAGCACAACAGCCCAGAGTAGGTCTCCAAAAACAAACATTAGTACACGGTGCAATTCTTAGACCTATGTTACTGAGTAAAAGAGTGAATGAATGAAGTCATCGTGGAAGAATGAATTGCGAGAATTGTTACTAGCCTCTTTTACGTCATAGTGGTGAGTAGGTGTTGACCTGATTAAGGCGTCTTTGTCTATTTACGCTGCACTTTAAAACTCCACCCTAAAGATGCTCCAGTGTAGGTGTTACACAGGTAACTGGCACCCGGCCTTGGTGGCATACTGTTTAATGTGACACTACCACTCAAAAGTTTGGGATCACTTGGATATTTTATTGTTTTCCAAGGAAACACACATACAATTAGTCTAGAATAGAGTCGGAAATAATAGTTTTGATGAATATGTTTTTCAAACTTTTCCTTCATCAAAAAGCAATTACAGCCTGGCTCTTTGTAAATCTCCTATTTTACCACCTTCTGCCTCCGCCTGCTTGACTAAAAGTATTAAGCACTGTTCTAGCATCTGTGTCTCCTCCTCGCTGTTCATGCTGACACTGGTGTTTGACATGTAATATTTAGTGCAGCTGCTAGTTGAGGACCTGTGAGGCGTCTTTGTCTTAAACTACACACTCTCAGATATTTTTCTTCATGCACAGTTGTGTATCGGGGGCTCCTGAGTAGTCTTTCTTTCTAAAGACAACAATAGACTGACAGGTCTCTAATGAAAGTTCTTTCTTTTTCTCTATTGGTATCCCTTGGAACCTGTAAACAAAGAACTGCTGATGTTCAGACATTAAACTAACCTAAAGAACACCATGCTCCCTTGTTTACATCATTAGTACAACTGTTCTCAGCTGAGCAACACAGTTGCAAAAGGGTTTTCTCATAATCAGTTAACCTTGAAAATGATTAACTTGACTTAGTAGATCATTCTTTAAAAATCAGAGTAATTTTTAATTGTTTGTGAATTGCATGAAAATGTGTTTTTCTTTGGCAAACAAAGACATTTGCAAGTGATCCCAAACTTTTTAACACGCACGTTGGATATACATCACATTCCAAACATTACAGGTGAATGAACCTTCATGTGCTTTTGCTAGTTTTGCACATAATAGAAATGATTTGCTCTCAAAACACAGCTGAAGCGGGTCGAGTACAACAACAACAATTATGGTCACAGATTGAGTGTTGAGGAGCTAGGGGAGAACGCTATTCAGACCTCTACTATGTGAAGCGCTGCAGCAGGAAGGAATTAATGGATAAGGATCGATTTGCAGTAAGACTGGGGTCTAGTTAATCATAACAATACACGACTGGTTGGGCTATGTCCAAATAACTCACCATGTTTTTCTGTTGCCTTCATCCAACTCGTTACCTCTGCAGTCAGATTCATTTCTGAATAAAAACAGCAATACAGTTATATTTTAATGTTATGTTTGCTGTTACAACTGAATGCCAAAGTATGGATAAATGGTCGAAATGCATATCTACGATTGGTGGATTGATGAAACAGTTGAAGTTCAAATTCAAATATATATTCAAAGTTGTTGGAAGCGGCAACAAATAAATGTCAACTATAGAACAACTCACTGTTGTTGGAGGACAAATGGATTCTATTTCTTGCCCAGGCGTCCAAAGCGTCCCTGTCCCCTGGTGGTCCCGGCCATGACGGCCACATTTCTGGATGAGAACCTTCCTGATGGAACCCGACTGCGTCCTGGGACCAAGTTTATCAAATACTGGAAAATGAGGAACACTGGTACCATTACCTGGAGTGCTGACACCAAGGTAAAGACCTCTAGACTAGTCATCTGCTTTTTTTCCATGGATTCAGAGAAATAATAGGCTCAGTGGAAATCTGTCCCAAGAGTCAGCGAGAGAATGGCTAAAGTCAAACTGGAAGTTACACATCACAGTACATAAAGTTAAGTCAAAGTGCAGGTACTTCCCTAAAATAATTCTCAATTACAAGTAGAAGTACCACTTAAGTCAAGCATTAAGTACAAGCTCTAAAAATTTACTTCAGTAAAGTACAAATACCTCATTAAGTACCTACCTATTCTTAGCACCTGTGTGTGTGTGTGTGTGTGTGTGTGTGTGTGTGTTTGTACGAGATACTTTATGCGTTACACAAAGTTATGTGAGCATTATTCATTTAATAATGAACTTTTGATTAGTTAAGCTTCTAATAATTATTATAATAAAGTAAAATTATTGTCCCATTCACAAATGAGCATCATATTATGTCCTGTTTGCATCCTGCAGCTGAAGTTCATGTGGGGAAACCTGGCGGTGGGATCTGGGGACCGTTGGAGGGAAGTGTCCGTTCCTTTCCTCCAGCCAGGACAGGTGAGACGGCAACACGAGGAAGTTCTTTTCACTCATGTCTGTGGAAATTTGACAACTGCATCATATTTCTCTCTTTCTCTGTATAAGACTGATTCACTTGGATTTGGTCGGCACGTTACTGCTGCGGCACGTGAACTGTGCTGTATGTTCCTCCTTTCCAGGTTGGGGTAGTGAGTGTGGCACTGTGTACTCCAGCTGTGGAGGGCTCTTACACCTCCCACTGGCGTCTGGCCCACGCTGGGGAGCAGTTTGGACCAAGAGTGTGGTGCAGCATCGTAGTCGACCCTCTGGCCCCAGCACCCATGATGGCTGATGGGATATTGGTGTCACCCTGTGTCACGCCACAGGTAGGGCAAATGAGTGGATGTATGAAAACAGTAAACCTATATCAGCTTGATGGTAACTATGTTAATGAACTAAAATACACACAGAGACATATTTCAGTGCACTTAAATGTAATTAGTCATTTTTCTCTGCAGGGTAAGAACCCAGTGGCAAAGGATGGAAAAGCATGTGCGGCTTCCAGGGAGCAACCTTTAATGTCAGTGGATCAAGAAGAGTACTATATCCCCTCTGTGGACCTCCTCACTGCACAGGTAACACACAATACACAGTCATTACTCTGCTGTAGACTAATACTGCAGCTGATGTTTAGTTTTACAGATAAATGAGTTCAACCTTTTCTCCCCCTACTGATTCCAGTAGCTTTACTAGTAGTGGTGTTTGCCCTTCATCAGGATCAGTCTCCTAGCTAGTAAAGTAGCAAGGTTACACTACTACATTCTTTTAGGATAAAGAGAAAGAGGGTAAAGGCTGACTCCCCAAAGAAAGCAACAAAAGGATTAGGGTCAAACTGTCAGCCTAATATCCCAGACAGAATACTAAACATCCTTCGTCTCTATTCTAAAACAATCTTCAAATAAATAAATAAAGAAGCTCAGTACTGTCCCAAGACCCAGCTCCCTTCAAAACTAAACCAGAGTCTGTACACCCTAGAGATACCTGCTGACAGGAAGCAAAAACACTCTCAGGTACCTCAGATGCTGTGATATTTTATCACTTACCATACAGTATATCAAAGCCCTAACAATACTGCCTCCAACACCAGGATGCAGCACCAAAGCATCTTTACTTAGATATCTGTCGTCTGTTGCTCAGGATCTTCTGTCTTTCGAGTTGTTGGACATCAACATCGTCCAAGAGTTGGAAAGTGTCCCAAACAACACCCCTGCGGGTAAGAAATGTGGTCTCCAGTTGCTTGTATTTGGGTTTTAAACAATGGGTGTGGCTACATGGACATGAGTGCTATGTAATATTAATATTATGAGACATCTTCTGGTATTGGTCAAATTCACAGGAAAGGAGGGATCTGATTTCATATATATTCTCCAGGCAGACTGGCCAGGCTAATTCATTAGTGTTGAAGACAGTGATGACATTTTTAGCTTGAGATCAAAAGTTAATAATTTCAGCTTTTATTTCCTTGTCTTTATATCTATTCTGCAGCATTCAGGAAGTTGGAGGAGATGTTGACTGTACAGGCAGCGTTTTTTTGTAATATTGCACTTGTAACTGTAGGGACCTGACTGATAAACAAACACATCTATTAAGCTTTATGTCTTCATTTGTTTCATCCAGACATGACTCCCTGCATTTCCCCTCTGCCTCAAGACAGCCATCTGCAGGACAAGAGCAGTCCCTCTTTGGGTCTGATCCAGGAAGAAGCAGAGGTCATCAATAGCATCATGGGTAATGGTGTTTCCTATTCCTGCTTTTTTCCCCCTCATACTGGAGCTTTGTTGATAGATTAATATTTGAAATAAAATTCAAAGTGGAGCTGGCTCAAGTTAACAGGGAAGCACACACAGCCAATAAACAAGGTCCCTTGTCGGTATAAGACTGTCCTGTTGTTATTGGTCCACAGATGCCCCCCATGGGACAGGATCTAAGGCTGAAGGTGGTGGAGTGCCAGCCCAGGAGGAAGGGGAGGATGACATCAGCGGGACTCAGTTTGTTTGTGAGACTGTGATTCGATCAATGACTCTGGAGGAGGCCCCCGATCATGCTCCTCTGGGAGGGTCCCGTCCTGGGACAGGTAAAGGTGAGTCACGGCCACAGGCTTGAAGCTATTCTTGTAAAATAACTGTTAGTCTATTAGTTTTTACAATATCATTTTACCTTAAAGACTAGCAGGGTAAACTCCACCCCTACACAGTGACCCGACATTTCTTTTGCTGTACACTTTGATCCTCTTTTCTATGACAGTGGTGCGCCCGGCTGCTCAGGGCGGCTCCACCTCCTCGTGTGTGAAGAGTAAAACGGTGAAAACAGAGGGGAGCCCCGACAGCAGCAGCAGCAGCAGCAGCAGCAGCAGCTCAAACACAGTGAAACCCCCAGCTACCCTGAAGGCTTCCTTCCCTTCCTCTCTGACAGCTTCCCTACCTGCTCCCCTCTCAGTGGCCCTGAACCCGGGGCCTGGCCCCAGCTCAGCTCCGACCCCGCTCCACGCGTCGGCCAGGGCCGCCACACTGCAGGAGCACGAAGCCACAGGTGACAACAGAAGACAGAATAGTAGAGTTGTGGTCCTGAGGATAGGTCTTCTTACAACAAGAATAGACAGTCTGTTAAACTCTAAACAGTATTCTATCTTATTCGTTACTGCCTTGATCCCATTACAGATGAAGTTGAGGAGTCACCCATGGAAAGCATCTGTGTGGAGTCTGGGGTGAAGGAGAGTGAGAAGGAGGCAGAGAAGGACAAGGAGAAAGAGGGAGAGGAAAAAAGAGAAGGGGGGAGGAGTCGCTCTTCCTCCACCTCGTCAGAAGATTACATCATCATCCTCCCAGACTGTTTTGACACCAGTCGACCACTTGGGGAGTCTATGTACAGGTATGTCCTTCTGAGCTCGGCAGTAACGTGGCTGTTGGATGGTGCCTGTCATCCCTTTTGATGCCCCTTTCCATGTCCTGTTCCTAGCTCCGCTCTGTCCCAGCCTGGTGACATCCCAGCCAAGACCCCCACAGACCCAGACACTCCATCTTCTGACCACCCAGGCAGCACCACCCCAGAAGGGGAGCTAGGGGAAACGGATGAAGCTGCGGGGACAGAATTGTCGGGCACCAGCAGCGCCAACGACATGCTGTGCACGTCTCAAACGCTGGATGATGAGCCGCTGACACCTGAAGTGGTGGCACCACCTAAAGCCATCATCACACCAAGGTCAGTATAAAGGATAGGTTTAGTTAAGGACAGCATTAGTTAAGTAAAGCAATGACTCTGCTGCTCTGGCTTTTTTTTTTTTTTTTTTTTTTTTTATTGCATTGCTTTGAAATACTTGTCTTAACTGTCTTGGTCCTGCATTTGTACAGTCCAGAGAGCAGTGGAGAAGCAGATGTAGATCCTGCTGCTGCTGCTGGGGAAGGAGCAGAGGGCTCAGAACTGTACCAAAGTGAGGAGGGTAAGCACATATGGTGCTAACAGCTCACAGAGGAGTTACTTTCTTCTTATTCTTAAAGTTTCTTCATTTTAATGGGGGTGGAAGTACAATATTGATAAACGTCAGTATTGTGATATTGTGTTATGTGGTACCCCTTCCTTTATAATAGTTTACATGCAAAGAGTTAGGTATGTTAGGTTGTATTTAAACCCCAGCGCACTAGATGGTAGTGTTGTGTATCGTGTGAGTTTTTTTTTTTTTTTCTGAAATTAGAAAAAAATATAAAAAATTCTGAAATGCATTTCACTCACTTTTAACTTTTAATGTACTGGATCGTAATCCTTGTGTCATAATACTTATTTTATCGCCATTTCATTGCCAATATACAACCCTAATATAAAAGTGTGATTACAAATTAGATGGGTCGTTTTTTGATGTTGAGTCCAGGATAATGTGATTTTATTTGTTGTTGTTGTGTCGCAGCCTCTGGTCCTGAACAACCTTCAGCAAATGGAGCTGATTCTACAGAGGATGCTGAGGACAACCCCGAGGACCCTAGGTCTCACACACACACAGTCACCCACATATACACAAACTGGCATCAGTGTGTTACTTCAAACTAAATCATAGACAATGAAGCTCATGCAGTTAAGGAATAATGAAATGTTGGTTTTTGAAATGCAAGTGGATCAACTGTTGTGAATGAAAGAAACAACAGTATATTGTACAGGTAGATGCATAACGACGCCTTGATTACTCAATTGGGCAAATTTAACATTGTAATGCAATCACACAGTGGTATTGCAAAATTCATCTGCACCTCTGTATGGCTAATAAGCTCTGGTAGGTTCCTCTGGTTTGAATTTTCTGGCGTAGTCTCAAATATTATAGAATCGTACCACTAGTTTTCTACATCTTATTTTTAAAACATTCCAAAACACAAAAGGAAAAGTTGTGTCTACGTGTCTGAATCCACAGCCTGCTTTAGTTCATTTGTCACAGAAAATCATTGACCTTATCCTTTAAGCTCTGAATACAGCGCAGTTTCATTGATTAACCCTAACAAACAAATTAAAGAGCTTGCCGTTGTTAAATGCTGTAAATGAACGAAAATGGAACAGCGGATGTTATAACCTTCTTATTGTCTCTCCTCAGTCACCCTGGCATCACAAGCGGCCTGGTGAAGGGGGCTCTGTCTGTAGCTGCTTCGGCTTACAAAGCCCTGTTCACTGGACAAGGCCCCACACAGGTCAGCAAGCTGCTCGCTATTAATCAACTTACTGTGTCTGAGCCGTCATAGTTGCTGTTTGGTTTAGCGAGCAATTAATTGTTCACTTAGTCAATTCACATATGCTGTACACATATGTTACATTAGTTTTGATATAATCAGTAGCAGATTTCATTGAATGATCTGATGTTGTACCCCTGCAGCCTCCAGTGGATGAATCCACCCAGGACACCATGATGGCCGTGCTGGTGGAGATGGGCTTTGGAGACCGGCAGCTGAACCAGTGTCTGCTGAAGAAACACAACTACAACCTGCTAGATGTAGTGAACGAGCTTGTTCAGATGACCGACAATGACTGGTACTCAACTCGCTACTGACCAGAAGAAGTGGAGCGAAAAGGAAACAAAGCAGATAGACGAGGAAATAAAGTGATGGATGAAGAGAAAGACGGGAAAAGAAGAGTTCATTTCTGCGCATCAACCTTTTTACATTCCTCTTTCTGCCCACATCCCCTCTGACTGATCCAGTTGGATGGGGACCAGTCTGCTTTGTGAACACATAAGAGGACATCCGCAACTCTCTGGGCTCCTGTACTAGACCAACAAACACCTACTGCCTGTAGTATGACTTTGACTTTAAGCTTTGGTGGTGGCACAGTGGTAAAGCTGGCATTAGTCTGTTTATTTTGAAAAGCATAGAGAAGTACACTAAACCTAACCTGATGACTCTAGCTAACATGAGGTTTTAGTATACTAAAGAAGAGATTTATTAGCATTGACCCGCTTGCATATCTCTTTTGCCAGGGATAAAATGATAAATGATGAAGTGCAAAGCAGAAACATAATAACAAATATTCACACCTGCACTGACGACATCAAGGGGATCACATCCCATCACAGATCATTTTTATAGCTAGACAGTTATTTCAGAGAATATAGACACATGCTAATCATGCCATCCACTCTATCCATATAAAGCTCTCATATATTGGCTGGCAACAAGTAGCTCTTGTGAACTGCAGGAACTTACTGATAGAGAAATTACCCATTACCTGAACTATTCAGTGGCAAAGTTCTGGTTTGCTTTTCCACTGTTTTCCCTCTGTGTTGTGGTTGCTGTTAACGTGAGAGTGTATGTGTGCTTTCACATCATGCTTTACCTTTAACCAGAGATGAGGGAC
Organism: Anabas testudineus; assembly: GCF_900324465.2. Classification (NCBI taxonomy): domain Eukaryota; kingdom Metazoa; phylum Chordata; class Actinopteri; order Anabantiformes; family Anabantidae; genus Anabas; species Anabas testudineus. The sequence continues at coordinate 2,584,493 of NC_046617.1, read as the reverse complement.
AACCCAAACAACCATCCACCCACACCCACTCTGATACAAGTTCCTGAAACCTGATTTAGTACCTCTTGAAATGGGTGGTATTCTTTGGGGTAGTACTAAATTTAGTTTCTGTAACCTGTCTCCAAAGAAAGGTGCACAAAGGCTCTGGCCAGATTACCGAGTGTGCACTTTTCTGCACATGCTCACGCAAAAATGTCCCAAGGCTAATTTATTACTTACTGTGACCGGCGAGCTAATGGCCAATGCTGTCATATGAGCTCTTCAAGCTCTCCCTGCCATTGTGCCGCCTTCTGTCGTCATGCGTTTGTGCATTTCACGTTTCCAGTAAATATGCAGTGCCCAAGTGTGGTAAATGTGTTGAATTTGCCAGACAAACTGAAGTAAGAATATATCTCTGAGACATTGAGTTATGAGACAAGTCAGTCTTTACCAACTATATCAAGTTTTTTTTGTTTGTTTGTTTAGCATTTTTTAATATTTGTGGTTTTATTAGACAGTTTATTATAGTCAGTGTTTATAAGCAGAACTCATTTGTGACAAAATTAGATTTTTATTTAGATTGTGCCCATTTTTATTATATTGTCATTTGGCTGTTAAATGTACAGTGTAAACAATCTGAAAGTTAATTCCCAGAAATTTTCCATTTTATTACAGAGCTACATAATCATCTACACTGCTGCTCAGACCTAATCGTGTTGGGCAAATATATGTGTAATTGCACTGGAGCCACTTATCTACTCGTAAATGTTGGCAAAAAGTATTTCATGAGCACCGACTGTGTTCATTTAGGTTCAGGTATCTTTTATTGTCATCTTTACTGTTTTTATTTATTACCTTTTGTCAGGATCACTGGAGGATATCTCACTCTCCTGTATTGTTGAGTGCAGTAGAAACTACTACTACTACTAGTTTCTGCTAGTAGTAGACTACTGAAAAGAGAAAAAACATTCCCATATATGACTTTAAATTTGAAGATAGTATCTGATAGCTTATAGGACAGAGGGACCATTCACTGAATAAAAACAAAGTTAATATATGTATCTTTTCCCTATTTTTCACACGATTTTCTTTTCGTGTATCTTCCCTGATCCTGTTTGTTGTCCTAAACGTGCTAACCTGCTCTCACAATAAGGACTGTCCGTGTTCCTTCTTAATCTTCATTAAAGTCAGACCAATGTATAAAGATGAAGTGTGGTAAAATGTACCTGCAGTGAATAGCTGCAGGCAATGGTGAAGTCCTCCTGGCTGCATCTTCATTATAAACTCTTCAGTTTCCAGCATTTGTGTTGCTGCACGCCTTCGTTAACATTAAAAGTTATGGAATTGGTTGAAGAATGGGGCAAAAAAAAAAAAAGTCTTTGCGAACATGTAAACCCTGCCTCCTTTAACACCTGTGTATACCTTGCTAATTGTAGCGTTAAGTGAGCATAATGAATTTGACTGCCTGTTGTTGTTTTTTTTTTCTTTCTGTTTTTTTTTTTCCAATTAATTTTTTAATTCTGTGGTGGTTCTAGACACAGTACATTTTTTTTCTTTTTTGGCTCATTTCAAACATTGTCCATTTGCTTGTTTGGTTTGTTCATGGACTGTAGGGGGTGCAACGATTCTCCAAATCCACCGTTTGGTTCAGAGCTCGATTTTTGGCTGTGGTTCAATTCAAACTTTGGTTTTTGTTTTGTTTTTTGGCGGTTTATAAAACATGTTTGACCTACACTGTAGTGTCCCTGAATGCCTCACAACACGGATGAAAGCCGGCAATAAACTGGCAAGCTGTGTCAAGTTCTAGTAGAACTCTGCTGTGTTTAATTTATTGTGAATAGGCAAAAAGGACCAACCACAGAATATTGTCATATGTGGGTTTTTAGCATGAAGTAAACTATTTGACCAGAGTAACAATTCAGCACAATAAGTTTGCGGATATCATCAAAAAAAGTTACTACTCCACGAACACAGCCTTTGATTTGCTTATAACAAGCCAGTGTGAATATATAATGGGCCACAAATCAAAAGAAACAAGTGGTAAGAATCTAGGAGCCAATTGCTGCTTCAAGTGATTGCTCCTGGTGTAATTTTGCATCCTGTCCCATGTTCTGTATCTTCAAAGGGTTCAGATGGAGCAGAGTTCTGTGGCAGAGCACATTAAAGCCTGTGTACATTACAGTCATTCCAAGCTTTAACAAAACAGTGTGTATCAATGTGAAATGTGTATTTTATTTTTCTTCACAAATGTATTAATACATACAGAACTTAGTTGGAAGCAATGACAAATGTTATGAATTGAGATTCTTTAAGGTGTTATTTTTTTCTTCTCGGATGCTTGAAGGCTGTTTGGAAATGTTAAACATTAGAGCTGTGGATGTTGCATTTTTAGGCTTATTGTGCAGTGGTTGAATTTGCTCTGCTGTATGTGTGTTGCTGTTATCCTTTGTAAGAAATGTTATCATATTGATTGAAAATTGTCTTACTGTTTGCACAAGAGAAGACTTGAAGGGTTTGGGGTTGGTGTTGACGGAGCCATTTAATAAAACAGCACTTGTTGTAAGATTATGATAAATTGTGTGTACAACTGATTTCATTATAGTATCAAACTTGCTACTGGAAAATGGTACAATATCTCTGGTCATTCCTCTAATAAAGCACGCCTTATCCAGAACAAAACGTCAAAACCCTTAATTAATAGGTCTGTATCATGCGAGGAATATGGTTGACTCAGGTCACAAAAGTCCTGTTTAAAAACATTACTACAACACGTGTGTCTATGACCGTGAATTCAGTACTGTCATTGTACGCACGGTATGTACAATTTTGTGCTAAACTAAAAGCTTATTTTGTGTGTTTGCTAGTACCGAAGACAGACCAGCCAGCATCGATACCACTGCTGAACAAGATAAAAGGAACACTTTTCAATCAGAAAACCAGGAGACAAGCAGTTATTGTCCCTATGCTGGGGCAGTGGGTCCTGGGTTCCTCCTGGTTCACAACAATGCCCGACCTCATGTGGTGACAATATGCAGGAAGTTCCTTTAGGATGAAGGAATTGATTCCATTGACTTGCCCTCATGCTCTCCTGACCTAAATCCAACAGAACACCTCTGGGACATAATGTTTTGGTCCATCCAATGCCACCGGGTGGCACTTCAGACTGTCCAGGAGTGTAGTGATGCCCTGGTCCAGATCTAGGAGGAGATACCGCAGGACACCATCCATTTCGAGTTGCTGGAATAAAATTTCCTCAGAACGGACGAACCTGCTGCATCATTTTCACTTTGGTTTTCAAGTTATCTTTGAATTCAGCCCTCTGTAGTTTGATGATTTTCATTTCCATCAAAAAATGTTTCCTCCTTTCATTCCTAACACATTACCCCGACCAGTATCAGATGTCTGGTATGATTTATTTCCACTGGGAACTGATGTGTTTTCAAAGTGCTCCTTTGATTTTTTGAGCAGTGTAGGCAGGGTAGTTAAAATAATATATAATAACTGTGCGATAACATGTCAGCTGTTCACCGGTGATATCTATCAGTCTGCAGACAAACAAATCGCTACACGTAACAAATAGTTATGTGCAGCAAATCTGAGCAGAAACAGTTGCTCCATCAGTTCCAAGTGACTAAATATCATTGCATGTGCACCATCCTGTAATAAGCTGTAACTCCTTATTAGCAGTAATCTTATAATAGCTGATGAACTGGACAACTTGACAGATACGGTCTTCCTTTTCCTCTTTAGTACTCGTCATATAATGCACCATCACTGAAGTCTTTAGGACATGATTGGTGTAAGTATGATTAAATGTGTTAGTCGGAAGATAGTGGAGTGGGGACTGGGGCAAGACAAAACCACAACATATTTTCCAAGCCCTACATACCTAATCTCCTAGTGGGTTAGTATATTTTTAAAAAATGAAATCATTAACAAACCACCTGACCAGTTCAAATCTGTGTGTCTGATAAGTCAATTCGTGGGGGTCCAAAGGTTGGAGAAGGGAGCATGTGACCTGTTAAGGAGGTCTAGATTAAAAAAAGACACACTCAATCCTTTAAAAGCCGGTGATATTTTCCATTTCTAAGTAAAAGATTGAGTGAATCTTTATTATTTATTTTTTTATTTACCTTTCCCCGTGATAATAAACACTGTAAACGCCTTCATCTCATTCTTGTCTCTGTAACAAAAAGTGACATTTTGATGACAGCTTTACTTTGAAAGTCCTCTCAGGAAGTGGTCGGTCGGTTGAGTTCCGTGTGGAGGGGTCACGACGTCTGTCGACGTGAGTTCGTCTTCGTCAGCTGAGCGAACAAGTACACGGAGCGAAAGAGGAAATGAAGACGCAGCCAGCCTGGAAACAGTGAACCCAGCTCTCAGGTAAGCTGTCAGCTGTTAGCTGTTAGCTGTTAGCTGTTAGCTGTTAGCTGTCAGCTGTTAGCTGTCAGCTGTTAGCTGTTAGCTGTTAGCTGTTAGCTGTCAGCTGTCAGCTGTCGGGGCAGATATCAGTCGAAGCGGAGCACCATCCTGAGGGCGGGACTCCCGAGCGACCAGAGCACGACATGTCTGACAGAGCTGCTTGTTTCTGCTCGCTGCGCACTTGGGGTTAAAAAACACCGACAAATCGCTCTTCAGAGGCACATTTTATCTTGTGGCCGCTGCTGAGAACAGCACACCTGTCCCGCAGGTAGTGTGAACTTTGTCTTCCTGTGTTCGTTAAAGCTAACGCTACTGTAGCTGTTGTTGTTGTTGTTGTTGTTACGGTAAATGTGCACGACAAAAAGCAAAGTGCGTAGTTCTTGCTCTTCTTGCGGGTTAATTTCCTCCGTCTTCCGTCTCGACTGTGATAATATAAGATAACGAATGACAAGAGTTTAATGACACTGCAATAACTTCACATTGCTATGGTAAAGTAAATAGCTGTTACAGAGCTACAGCCCCGTATGTTTGACTGTCTAGATACAGCTAGATAAAGAGTTGGGAGCTGACTTTCCCGGTGATAAGTAATGGAGTCGTGTTGCTGACCCGCCGTGAAGCCAGGCTGAGACACGGCTTTCTAATGTTTCCCTCTGGGCTCATGAACCCTCTTCCACTCCCACACACACCACCTGGCCTCCAGCAGTGTGGCCACGACGGAAGGACACTGCCGCGGTGGCCACTGTTGTGGCTTAAGGAGGAAATGAGGAAGAGGCCTTGTGGGCATCTGTTGGAGAGGAAGAGGGAAATCAGCCTCTCAGCCCAGGTTGAAACCATCCAACCTCAGGTTTCCATGTCAGCCCCATGTCATTTGCACTACCTGACAATGCATCACCCTCAGTCATGCCAGTAGCAGGTGGGTCCATTTCAGTCATCTCTGGACCCCTCACATGGATTATAGTGATCTAGTGCCACCTCTGTGATTGTTAAGAAAAGTATGTTTCAACCTGATATATTTCCCTTTAGTGTTGCCAGGATCAATCTGTCATTTACTTTGGGTAAAAACTCCTTGATCGGAGTTTTCATGTTTACTGGGGATGCTGTAGGAGCTGCTACTGCTTACTCTGATATACTGGATGTTGATTGTGTGAGTTTCCCTTCTCTATAACCTGCTTCTATAATACTAAGTCGAAGTTAGCACAACACGTAATCATTCAAAATATACCAGGATGTAAAGATACTCTTTTATTTACTTAACTTACTTGATTTTTCTATTTAAATACAATATTTGCTATTTATATTTGACCCACAAAATTGCCCCCCCTCAAAAAACTAAGCAATCCTAACCTGTTTCTTCAAAGACACAAGTATTGTTAGGTTTGCGTATTTCAGGTCAGTCTATCTTGCAATGCTTGCAGTTTTGTTAGAATTGAGGTTGTCAAAGGTCATTATAGTCCTCGTTTTGTAGGAGAAACAAATAATACTAGTAGAAGAGTCAAGATTTCGTTTCCAATATAACTATTATACGAAAAAACTATAACTGTGAAGTCATCATTTAAACAATTGTAAGAAAAGTCACTTTTCTTGAATTTTTATTCATTAATTAGCAAACTCAATATTGGTTACTAAGTGTATATGGATGGGTGGAAATGACATTTTATTCCATTTAAATTAATTCTATCACAAAATCCATCAAGTATAAAGCAGACATTCTGAAGCCGGTATATATTGACAGTCCACAGTGTGTGAACTAAATACTCTACCTTACACTTTGTAATATATGCTGATATTACAAATTTACTGTCAAAAGTTACTATTTTCCCACTAAATATTCTGACTTAAGACTTTCCCTGCCTAATAGTTCATTTAGGTTTTGCAGGTAGCTAGTTGCTAACATATTGTTCTTTTTTTTTTTTCAGGTATGGGGGCCGTTCCCAGCAAGTGTGATGGTGACACTGGAGAGTCGGGATTACAGCAGAGTGAGAGTGAGAGTGGTCAAGATGACAAACAGCGTATGATTGAGGAGGATGGCATCAAGAAGTGGAGCTCCAACAGAAGACAGAGCTCCGGAGGGACGGTTCACTGTCCAACTTGCCAGGGGACTGGACGTATCCCAAGAGGTAGTGAACATGAACATCTAACTCAGAACTCACTTAATTCAAACCTTCTAAAAAAACATATGGGTGATAATTAGGGTGATAATTTTGTTGCTACTATAAGAAGATTTTTAGTTTTAAGGCTTAGATGGCTGCTGATTGACAGGTGTGATTGATGGTTAGCTACCTGCTGCTTGGCATTTTCTGGACTTGCCCTGAGTCAGACCTTTGAAGAACTGTCGACAAAAATTGTACAGTTAGTCACAACATTAAAACCCCTGACAGGTGAAGTGAAAAGCTTTGATTATCTTATTAATGGCACCTGTCATGGGGTGGCATATATTAGGCAGCAGGTGAACACTTTTTGAAATTGATGTGTTGAAAGTGTATAAGATCAGTGTATACAGTAGGTAATATGCACTAAAACACAAAATGAGAAGATCCAACCTCTTACAAGAGTAAAAGTGCTCTGTTCATCACCATTATCAAACCATGTTCCATGTGTGATACAGGCCAGGAGAGCAAGTTGGTGGCTGTCATCCCCTGCAATGACCAGAGGCTGAAACCCAGACACACGTGAGGCAGCAAATACTGAACACTTCAATCAAATTTGAAAAGTTATTTATTGTTTTGAAAATTAAAACCATGAACTGGTGTCGCCTCCCTTCTCAGGAAGCTGTATGTTGCTGTGTCTGTTGGTGTGTGCCTCGTGGCCAGCGCCCTGGTGTTGTTCTTCCTGTTTCCTCGCACTGTCATTCTCTCTCCAGTAGAGGTCAAGTCATCCTATGTTCACTTCTCTGACGATGCTGTCCACATCAACATTACAGTGGGTAGAGACAGAGGGAAGGAGGGGAGAAAAATGGTTTGACAGAGAACACATGACGCTATTCGTTCACTCACCACTTTTCTTCTCTGTAGAATGTGCTGAACATCACCAACAACAACTTTGTGGCAGTGCAGGCCTATAATCTGACAGTACAGGCCCTCAACTTTAAAACAGTGGTGGGAACCGTGTCTGTTAAGAACGTCACCTCTGTCAAACCTCTGTCCACTGAAATGGTGAGAACACAACTCACAGGAACAGATAATGGAACTAGTATTCAGGAGGAGGAGTGAATGACTTCTTCTGTCTCTATTTCTTTGCAGTACTCCTTCATGATCCCTATCAAACTGACAGATCCCGGCCTGGGGTAAGTTGTCAGCATTACCAACAGTTAATTCAATAGACAGAGGACAGTAAAATTCACCAAGCACTATAGATTTCATTCAGAGCCTCTTTAACTATTAAATGTTATTTATAATTAATATATAGTTATTTCCTGTAACTAACTGGCCTTTACAGTTCATTTTGGTATAAGCTTCACATTGCACCTTTAACTCACATTCTGATACACCGACAGCTGGCATTAACTTGATCAAAGTAAAAGAAATATTTGACTTGAGAGTTTTACTTTTGACTTTTTGCCAGTCTGTATTTAAACACAGATAGAACCTGTTAGACAAGCTGACATTCTTTAAGATCTGTTGTTTGTCAAAATGTCTGAAACATGTATCTGTTATTGTTGCTGCTGCATAAATACTGTGCTTCTCTGAAACTATTACTGATTAGCAGTGTTTGCTCTTTTGCTCTGCAGTGACTACTGTAAGAAACCTTCCATAAATGTCCACATTCTGTATGTTCACCTACAGTAAGTATGATACCGTGTTCAGTAAAGTTAAGTGAACATGAATTGTGTGAGAAGAAATAGCTCTCATATCAGCAGGTTGTATTTGTCAAGGGGAAAGGAAAGTGGAAGGCCTAGGAGTGTGTATGCAGACCACAGCATTTATTACCATTTTCACAGCACTCTTGCTCACCACAGACGGTTTCAGTTTTCCTCATTCCAGGCTGCCATTTTGAATGAGAGAAGAGTTATATCTTTCTCAGTTTAACATGCTGAATCAGCTGCAAAGCTGCTAACTAGGGGTCCATTAATGCCACTGGTGTGCAACACACTGCAAAAACTACCTCTACAGATTGACACTGATGGTCTAATGTCGGCTTGGTGTGTCACAGTTTGTTACTGTTTAGTGAAAATGAAAAAATATGGGATATTTGTGTAGCTATTTGAAAATCTCAGTCTGACCTTCTGGCTCATTGAGAGCAATGTAATCTTATCTTGTTTAAATGATACAGTATTAAGTCTAGTATTAAGAAGTATAAATCACTGGACTGAATTACCCTACAAGTTCAATAAACACAGGTTATCCAGTCACATTCATTATTCACTGGTTTCACTATTTTCAGTGCTGAGAGACTAAGACAACAGCACATAGGAATAGTCACTTCCAGTGTTTCTGGTGACCTCTGGCCCCTGATGAACAGATTAAACAGTACCTTGGACATGGATTTTAGACAAAGGGAAAAGATTTAACCCCAAACAACTTCATGTAAGATCCAGGACAGAAAAGGAAAAAGGTTCTATGATTACCTAAAACAGCTCTCCACTTTAGCTTTTGATGAAGGAACTCGTTGGCCAGTGCAACAGCGTGGTGTTCATTAAGGTGTCTGTTTTCGACAACAGTGATGTTTTTTTGCATAAAGACAATATTTGGATACAATTTGGTAAAATGTTGTGGTGAATATTATAACTTGCCAAACAATTAAGTCCACAGATAAGGTAACATTTTGGGAAAATGTAGCATTTTCTTTCTTTCTGAGAGTAAGATGAGAACATATAGTAGATATTCTTCTTCTGTAAGCCTCATGTACAGAACTGGAGGCGAACCACATCCTGACTAGCTTAACAAAGACTAAAAGGGACTTTAAATGCTGTGATATTGGTGAAGAGTTTTGTTCCTACAGTTTTCAATTGAAATTGAAAATGGCTGCTTTGAGGACAAAAAAGAAGTCAGATATAATTCAGGTAATGCCAAAATCAGACTGGACACTTCGCCCAACTTAGCTACTCAATGCCTTCAGTAAAACCATTTCAGCTGATTAGATTAGATGAGATTAGATTAAACTTTGTTGTCATAACACATGTACAAGAACAAGGCAACAAAATGCAGTTTAGCATCTAACCAGAAGTGCAATAAGCAGTAAAGTGCAGAATATATGTGTCTACGATAAGCACTATTAAGGTCATAATGTACAAGTGGACGTACTATGGACATAATATATTATACATTGCATTTCTATGAACATAATATACATGTGAAAGTATTATGGAAAAAAAGATGGGACATACTGCCTGTCCAAAAAAAAGTTGCACACTCTAATATTTCATTGGACCGTCTTTAGCTTTGATTACTGCATGCATTCCCCATGGCATCATTTCAATAAGCTTCTGAAATGTATAACACCATTTATTCCCGTACAGAATTGCATTAAGTGCAACGATTTTGAGCCCGAGGAATCCTGGCATCATCTTAGAATATGCCTGCACCACCAGGGAAGAATAAATCCACTGATGTAATACCCTGTTCATTCAGTATATTCAGGTAGTCAGCTGACCTCATTCTTTGGACACCTAACGTTGCTGAACCTAGACCTGACCAACTGCAACAACCCCAGATCATAGCACTGCCCCCACAGGCTGGTACAGTAGGCACTAGACATGATGGGTGCATCACTTCATCCGCCTCTCTTCTTACCCTGATGTGCCCATCAATGTGGAACAGGGTAAATGTGGAATCATCAGACCACACGACCTTCTTATATTGGACAGTTCTTAACCTAGTTTTATTAGTTTCATCATCTCCTAGATGTTTTCTTTGCTTGATTCATGTCAATAATTTGAAATTTGACCCTTCCAAAACAGAATAACATTTTTTCCACGACCACAGGATGTGTCTTTTGACATGGTTGTGTAAGAAATGAAAAGCTACTCACTGCATCAGTTTGAGTTAAATAACTTGGTGCCAGCTGAAACATAATCATCCATGAAGTATTTATCCAATGGGAGACTGATCTATTTACTAAGTTAAATCCAGGTGGTGACTTTTTTACTTTTTTCACAGTGTGTAATATGCAGATGAAGTTGTGTTAATAGATGTAAAGTAAATTCTCAGCTGAAACTATAGACATTATTTACAAGTCAGTATGTGCAAGTGGTCCTAAGACAACATAAGTTGTAGGTTACTCATTGTAGCTGGCAACAGAAACCAAGGCCACATAAGATACAGTTGGTGAGCACAGAACCAGTGGTACCAAACCTGGTAACCTCACTGTGATAAGACTTGGTGGATGGATTAACTGTTGTTCACCAAACAAAATATCTGCACCATGAAACCACAATCTGTTAATGCTACATTTACATTTGTGAATCTATTATATTAGACAACACATGCTAGTTGGTGAGCTTCAGAAGAGTTGGTTGGCCCTGTGTATCATAGCAACCTTTTTAGCATTATCTAGTTTCCTACTTGTTTCATGTTTTGTCTTGGTTTTGCTGCAGGATGTCAATGACAGTTTATTACATGGCCCACTACGAGCAGCTCTCCCTGGAGACGTACGAGTACATCGACTGTGGTACAAACAGCACCATAGCACACAGTATGCAACCCCCACCTCCCTGATGGATGGATGGCAGATAGAGGAGCAGATGAATTGCTTTGGACATACTGTGGGACATGTTGGCTTGAATAGTTTCACTAAAATGTTCAGTAAGATATAACATGATACATGGATGGATGGGGTATGGGTTTTCTCCTTGGTCTTAAATGAACTGAACTACAGTACAGGTGTGAAAACATCTTTATGGACTCCTCCAACCCTCTTTACATTAAATGTGCATTAATAAAGGATGGAAGAAATGCTCTGTTCCAAAGCATGAATTGTACAGTGGAGGAAACCCAGAAAAAAGCTTTTGCATTGAGTTGGTGTTGGTACTGTAAGACAGAATGAAAAATGGAGTCAGAATCCCGCCGCTGTGTCTAAATTTGTTCACTACTCTAGTAATTTTAAGTTTATTGACATAAAAATGTGATTGTGTTGCTGTAGTAAGCCAACTTTTGTATGTGTAATTGTGTTAAATTGTACTTCACAGTATTTTGTATGTTTTTTTTTTTTTTTTTTTACAAAACAAGAAGTGAAAATTTATTCTAATAGATGGGATTATCTGTCACAAGTGTTGCCTAAATGAAAATTGCACTATAATTTTGTCAGTGTCCACATATAAGTTGAGAAATTCTGCAGCTTTATAAAAATGATACCACAGCTGTCACATAGCAGCAGTGGCACACTGATTCCTTCTGAGCGTTCCATATGTCATACACTTCTCTGATATTAGTCTAATCCACACGACTGTCTCCACTCCGCAGTAAAACAGACATGTTTAAACACAAATGTAACGCCTCAATGGTCAGTATATGTATATTAACAATGGATCAGATGATGATGATGTACTGTGTGAAAGTGTTGGTCATCACAAACCAATAAAAAATGAACTCTGTAACTCCTCTTAGTTCCCACTGGTTTGACTGATTAACTGTGCACAGAGAATTGTTTTTACACTTTGCTAATCTAAATTGTATTTGTAAACGGGAGAAAGCTCATGTGTTACTATTAATGAGAGGAATTTCTTTCCATAGAAGTGAAGGAGTTCTGTAAATTAGCAGGTAGTTCTCCATGACTGGATGTTTGTGATGTTGTGACCTTCTTTAGTCAGTAGGTGGCCTCATTGTGCCACACAGAGAGTTAATAACCAAACATGCTGAGTGTGTGTTAGGTGACTTAAAATGATAAACTATAAACAAATGAAATGGGGTCAACCTCCTCACATGGTGTGAGCTCGGTTTAGTGTAGAGATAAATCAAATGCGTTTATTACATTCATCTCACTGTAATGTGGGTTTGACAACTTTCAATACGGATGTTCTTTTTATTAACTTCCCAACATGGTCCTGTAATCTTCAGCTCCTTCACCACTGCTGCTTGTACTGCAAAGACTGAAAGACAAACAGGTGTTACTGTCAGAAAAAAAAAAAAAAAAAAAGACATAGGGCATTTTGTGCTGATACCTACTGAGTATCTGTTGGGGACCCTGGCACTGTGATGGACAGGTGTCGTCAGGTCGTTTTTACAGTGGGGACACTGACCTGCTGAAAACACGACAGACAGAACACATGCTTAGCGTCACTCACTGTGTGTTAGAGAAACTCTGGCTTGTGCATCCTTTAGACGCCACATGTTTAAGGCTGCCTCACACACAGCTGACAAAAGACAAAACACGCTCTGTCCAAAGGTAACACAAATCACCCAGCAGCACCTATAAAGTTCTCTGCCCACCATGTGATATCTTGTTTAAAGCTAGACTAAGTGTAACATGACACACTGTGGTTTAATGGGCGCGGTGGAGCTGACACAACTGTTTCTTAATGGGACGTGAAGTAACTTCCTGGAGTCTTGTTGGCACTAGTAGTTTTTTTTTAAACAGCAGAGACAGGTAGAAGCTCCACATGTATTCATGCTCAGCTCTAAATCAACAGTGTGCTCCCTATGTGACGTCAATCCTAAATTATTACCCCTCCCAGGAGTCAAACCCAGGTCACCTGTGAATCCTAACCACTAGACCATAGTTGACAGGCACAGGAAAGATGATAGCTGAATTTATCCTTTACACTTCACTCTCATCTGTCCTGTTGAAGATGCCTCCACTGCCAACAAAGCAGGAAATCTGTGCTCCGTGATATTGTGATATGTGAGATGCGATGTGGAGCGGCGTGTGTGGCCCTTCATGAAACATTCAGCAGCCCTCTGTCTAATGAGAACACTTCGGACCATGACGGCCTGTCTGCTCTGTGTGCCAGTGTGTGATTAAGACTTTTGTGAGATGGGTTCAAATTGCACTAAGGCCTATGGTCTGGGCTGGGAGTTGTTGCAAGCAGTCAGACTACTTAAAATTCAACCAAGCTTTATGACATACATAAAACAGCAAACAGTGGCCTCCTTTCATTTAGTTTTAACAAAGGTGCCAGTGACAAGCTTGACAAATGTATTGAGAGGAGGTCTGGTAGGGTGCAACACCTCGCCTCTGTTTGTTGGGTCTAGCAGGGAGGTGGACAGCAAACATGGGACAAGAGTCACGCAATAAAAGTCCCCAGCCACATTTGAACCAGGGACGCTGCAGGTAAGAGGCATGCACCACTCCAGCAACTCCAGTAACTCTGACATGAAAAACTGAGTGAGTGCCCATTTAAGTGACTGAGAACAAATGTTTATTTTCAGCATATATTCAGTATCATAGTGTGTAAACACAAAGCGTACGCACAGTTATGAATGAATCAGTTGCATCACACGAGGTAGCGGATGACTTGGGTTAGGGTTAGGTTCGGTTTAGATTAGGGCAAGTCGGCAGGAAGTTATGGTACGTCAAGATAATGTGTGTGTAATATGCAAATGTTGTGTGAGCACTGTTTGTGTTCTGAGTCTGACTTCACTGATAAGACCAGACCTTCAGATATCACGTGCTGTAGGTAATCATGCAGCAGAAATAGAACAAACAAAGACACTGTTATCCTGTGTTAGAGCGTGCACGGTGCGTACAGTTGACCTGCGTCAACTGTAATTAATCCTGTTGAATGCAGAATAACAGTTGTGTCTTTGTTGGTTCAAATGTGTGAAAACACAGATTCTATGACTGTGATGTGTGTAAGAGAAATGTTTGTGCTGATATCCAGCAGAGCAAACTGTGTTATATTTTTCATTTAGATACGGGCTACATTTGCATACATGTATAAAACCTATTTTAACCTTGTGTGATACTCCAAACTCCATTCATCCACAGCCCTGGGATAATGGCTTCATGTTACATTACGTTAGGCTGATGACAATCAGCTTCTCACTTGATCAGCTTTTAGAATTTGTCTTACCTTCTTGTTAATATGTCCACATTAAGCGTAATGATACCTGTTTGTTGCTGTGTTGTGTTTGATTCGGTTGCATGCTGGGTGGGTTCAGGACTGCTCTGCAGCAGCTGTAAAGAGAAAGGTAAACTGAAATAAACTGGGAAAGCTGTGGAGAAGACGTTAGTGAACATAAGCAGAATGGCTCTGCATGGACAGTGTGTCCTCTGACCCCCTGTGTTGCACACTACTAGGCTTTGATAGCAGGCCTGACATAATGTCACTACTTTTAATGGTGCACAGTGGAATTGTGTGAGTGTTCACCTATTCAGTTATTTCTACTAGTTCAGATAATAAAAAGTACAACAATTAAATCCAAATGAAAACCTGCATGTGTTTGTGTCTGTCTCCGAATGCATCCTGGAAAGGGCAACAGGATACATGCTGTTCGATTCATACAGGAAGCAGGTTTGACCCCAGCCTGGGGGGGGGTCACGCATCCCTGCTTCTTAGTTTCCAACCCACCCTGTCGCTATTTAATAATAAAGTAGCGCAGACAGAATGTCATATCTCAGTTAAGGTCCAGTTCTTAATGCAGCCTTGCTGTAATGTTGTTCACTAATTCACCACATACTGGAAATGATACAAACACCCACCAGATGTAAACAATACAGCAATATTAGAAAGGCTTATAAGGGAATTTTATTTTAGGATTTAAGGCTAGTGTGTCTACTACTGTGTATACTACTGTAATTACTCCTGCATTATTATTACAGACGCAATCACGTGAAAGCTGTATTTCATGTCCAGAAGACATGAAGAGAAGAACTAGTGTTATTTACCTGTTGTTTGTCTCGGGCCATCCTGCGGTCCAGAGCGCTCTGACGTCGTCTGGCCTCCCAGTGCATAGCAGACATCCTGATTTAGGAGCTGTAGGAGACACGTGAACGAGTGAGTCAGTGTTCACTATAGAAGGACATGGCAGCAGTTTATTAGTGCATTCAGGTAATCTCAACCAAATCGCCTTTATGGACAGTTGTTGTTCATCACTTTCTGACTGTTTAGGGTGAAAATAAATGTTACAACAGCCTCCAATGACAAATGACCTGTATGGGCCTTAAAGTAGGAGGACAAGTTGTTATTAAGTTGTGACGATCACATTAAGCAATCAGATGGGAGTACTGATCTACTCATCTAAAGAGCATGATTAAGTGTACAGTAGTTCCCCAAAATATTGAACTATTCCTTTAATTTGCATGCAGGTAGCACATGAGCATGCTAATCCACCTGCAGGAGGTTTGGAACCTTTGGGAAGGTCACAGCAGCGTGTCCAACACGGTCTCCAGAGACGAGCAGGTGGTAAATTACAGTTTGACTCAAATGTTAGTGGGATGATAGTGGCTGGTTGAACCAAGAGCAGCATCAGACCATTACATTTAAGGATTTCTGCCCTGAGTAACATTATAACGAGCTTTCACATGTTGTCCTCTCTAACTCGTCTCCATTATGGAAACTTGATCTGACAATAGAGTTATCGGATACATTCTAACTTCCAACCAGTGCCGTCAGCTACTCTCATTACTGATGTCTCTCCCTCGTACTACTGTACAACGGTCACTTCTCAAACTTACCTGCTGATTTGACAGATTTTGTTCATTTGTTGCATGCATACCTATAATCTGCACTGACTTACAATTATTATATGACGCTGTGTAACGTTCAAAAAGCCACATCAACCTTCATGTCTGAATAAACACGAAGTGATTCAGGCATGTATTGTGTCTTTTGTAAAACCATTACAGTAGCAAGTGCAGCTGAGCACGGTGGACAGAGACGTGATAAGCAAGCAAATAAGAGTGTTTACCCACCTCAGAGTCAGGCAGCAGTAGCAGCAGCAGCCTCAGCGGAGGACTGGGACGGGCCGAGGTGTCACACTCTTACCTGGCTCCTATCCCTGACCTTGTTAATGTGAGGTTTCCAGGCAACTAACTAACGCTCTCCTGTGCTGCTGCTGTAGCTGAGAAACAGAGAGCTCCAGTAAAGTGGATGTATCATGCTCATCACCTCCTGTGGCTTCTCGAACAATGGAGCCCACCCACTGTCTGTGTGTTTCTCTGTGTGGCTGTTTGTTTGTACCCGTTTTCCATACAGTAACTACTGAACCTCCAGCAGAACGCCCTGTTTGATCGATGGGGCATTTTTTTGGTCATAGTCCCTCATCAGCCAGTCAGCTCACAATATTAACCAACACCATCTTCATTCTTGGAGGTGTGACAAATCGAGATGTCAGTTCATGTCATTTGGAGGAGGTAGCAAGTAACATGACACTGATGCTGCATGGTGCTGTCACATTTCAGCCGTCACAAAGAGAACATGCTGTCGGTCTGGCGAACCAGTCACAAGAGACAGCTTGAAAAGCACCTACCCTACTCCCTGTGCAAGTTCTTGGAACTTGGTTTAGTACTACTTTTGGAGGTGGTACTGGATTTAACAGGCTGAGGGCAAGTGGAAAACTCTCTTTCATCCCTCTCGGGATGGTTTAAGTTTCCATGGTAACTTAGTTCTTTGATCCTGCTTTACAAATAGAAAATAAAAATCCAGAAAATAAGAAAACCTTGCTTTATGACACAACCCTGTGGCAACACCTGAAAAACACCCTAACGTTGATCACATCATCATCAAAAAGAGAAATAAGTCACACAAACCAAAATAGAGAAACATAGAAATTTATGTCAACTGTTTATAAGTTAACTTTACCTTATATATCGTCAGGTGCTGCTGTTCCTCCTGCAGACAACAGAGTGTGCTACTGACTCATGTAATGAGGATCAAGGCCTTGGTGGCAGACTGTCCTGGGATCAGAAGACTTCAGTCTGTGACATCAGTCTTGATAATTGACACAAGAACATCTCATTCTCTGTGTTGTTGAACCTGGAGCCGTGTTCTGAAACGGTTTGAGAGCTACTGTCTCTATCCTGAACTTTACTATGCAGCAGCTCTCTGTAGTTTAGTGTGGTTCATAATGTGTAGAGCATTTCAGGCGTGTTGTAATTGAATAGTCTGCATATTAATCTCTGCTGCCTAAGACAATGTCACTGTTTGTTAATTACTGATACTAAGCCCTAGAAAAATCTAGCTCTTATAGCCCATGAAACTGAAACAGCTCTTCCTAGAGCACTTTACTTTAAAGTCAGTCTCCTTGACTTAGATATGTTGTTTGCTTTGTACGTCCTGATCCTAAGACAGCTAACCTTCTATTGGCTGTTTCCAGAAGACATTCAATTAGGCTTGTTAAAGTTGCTGAAGTGACAATTTCCCAATCTTCACACCTCAGTGAGCTTTCATTTTTAGCATCTTTGTGTGTGTGTGTGTGTGTGTGTGTGTGTGTGTGCACAATCAGCGCCTGTACGCTCATGTCCTCCTCTTCGGCTGTTCAAACCAGACACAGCTGATAACAGCCTTTTCGATTCAGCTCGGCTCTCCACCACACACGAAGGAAGATTCCATGTTGCTGATATAATCAGTTTTACGTGGAAGCCACAGATCACCTGGCAGCGCTGTCATGATATTCAAATCAGGACCCATCTGAATTTCCACAGCAGGATGAAACAGTGCCACAGCGATGGGTTTACATTGTATATGTCATCCAAAATGTTCTCTATCTCAGACTGTCTCTTAGGATTATGTTCTGTGTCCTCCCAAACCCTTTTTACTTTTTATTAGTGCCACACATCACCACACTTCCTTAACAAGCAGTCAGTCAGCCTGGCTCCAGTCAGTCAGTCAATAGGCCTCCACTCTCTCTCACACACACACACACACACACCCACACCCACACATTTGCACACTCCCACATCATTATCATAATGAGCAGCCAGGAGAAGAAATAGTCTAGAACTATCATGCAAATCAATACAAATGACCCATTATGTCATAGATGGCTCCCACTGATCCATGAGGATCTGTTAACACTCTGAGCAGCTGTGGCCAGGCCTTTATCAGTAGGCTGTTAGAGCTCTTTTTAATGCTAATCTACAATATTTAGCTCAAATGTAAAGACACACTATTGCTTTTGTTATTATGATTATTATGTTTACTCTCTTTTTTTGCAATTTCTTGGTAGGGGCTGTGTTTTGTTCCAATTCTTCAAATCAATACAGTTCTCATTCAACATTTCTTTCATTGGTCTTTTTTGACTATATTAAGCTGGAGCTTACTGAACAGATTTCCAAATTTGTAGTTTGTAGTAGTAGTAAGACAAATGATTACCATTGTCAGGTTGTTTGCCTGTTATTTCTATTTTTCATTTTCAAATAGAACTACCATTGATCCCCAAGAAACGTTGTCGTTGGACAGTGTTTGTTACAGGGTTTCAGTGGCCACGGACACTTCAACACTTCCAATGAGGTGTTTTGCATGTGTAAACACCATATCCTGGTTTCAGGAACCTGGATGAGACTTTGGAAAACTGGATCTTCTGCCTGAAGTACCGCAATAGAAACCAGGGGACTGTGCCATGCAAACACCTAAACCTGGTTTCTCAACATTCTTACAGACAATAGTCTCAAACCTACATTAGATATTGTTATAACAGCGTATACAGGTATTACACACAAATAAACGCACAAGGCCATATTGTGAATATGATCAAAACCAGAATAAGAGTCAAACTGGGGGTTTTACAGTTTTCTAATTTAAACCTAAAAAAATAAATACAGAAAAAACTCAGTTTCACTTTCTATTGCCAACCCCCAGTTAATGTTTACAGTTTCATTAAATAATGCTGGTTCATAGAGTGAACAATTCATTTTGACTTAACTTTTATCAGTTACTGAAATCAATATGATGACAATGGAATAATCAATCCATCTCTCCTGTTTCACAGTGTCCCTAATAGGTTCTTTCTCTGTCTCTCTCTCTCTCTTACACACACACACACAGTCTATAATTACCACCAGAGCTACCACCTAATTTGGCTGCATATCCACACTGTGTACATCAAACAGTTTGATCATATTCGATCTATCGCTTTGACTTTTGTCAGTGTAATAAACTACATCTAGTCTAGAGCAGTAAGTATGGAGGCAAACAAATGTATACTTGCCTGAATTACAAATTCAGGCAAGTTTACAAATGTGTAAAAATGAATTGCAAGTGTCTAATAATGGCCACGAATGTGGGGTTGGCAATCTAGCAACAAAATCAAAATGTACAAATGTGTAAAAACAATTTTCGCATGGAGACCTTTAAAATTCATTGACAGAATGTTAGATGTGTGTACACACGTCACCTGACATGCATGATGCCCTGTGAAAATATTTTCTTGCTGTCGCGCACAAATTTATGCTATATTTAAGCAATGTTATAGTAGAAAATGCCACAAATTAAATATATATATATCTTTAAATAAAGTAAAATAATGGAGCAAAAACCAATTACATGACTTGGATTAACCTGAGATTTCTAACTGTCCTTCATTCAGCATATATTTCTCAAACCTGGCAAGCTAACATGATTTGATTACGCCAGACAGTCTGCGCGTGTACATTTAACAATCTTTTAATTATTTTATTTAAGTTTTGCATTTATAGGTATCCAGTTTTTTATATGTCATGAAGACATATTTGAAATTAGCACTGTGATTTATCTCCGCATTTCTATTTTGTTCTACACTGAACTTTGCAGGGAAAGTGTGGTATTTGTTAGATATATCTAAAAGCAGAAGTTTCTTAGTTACCTGTACCATCACAGGTTATTCATATAAAAAATAAATGACATTATCTTTAAAAAATATTATGCATTGTTACAGATTGTTTTTAAATACACTTGTTTGGCTGCTTACACTTCATAGATTTAAGACTTCACCTGGATAATGGGTCATTTTAACTTAACTTTTAACTATAATAATAATAATAATAATAATAATAATAATAATAATAATAATAATAATAATAATAATAATAATAATAATAATAATGTTGACATCCTTTCTCCTCCATTCTCCAGGAGCCTACTCTCACACTCCATGGCCACTCCCACTGCGCTTACGTCAGCAGAGCTTTATCCCGGAGCCCCTCCCCTCCTGCTGCCAGTCTTCGCCGGAGAGTCGGGAGCGGCGCGACGAGCCGCGGTGCTGAAAACCACCGTATCGGAATTATTTTGTCGTCAAAATTGGGATTTTTATCGGGAAATTCGTCGCACTGCAACAATGTGGACTAAGTTATTTAGCGTGAAATTGCTCGAAGGTGAGATATTTGAATAAGTTTACACCAAAAAATGCAAATAAGGTTTGTTTGTTGACTTAAGCTAACTTAGTTGTATCGTTACGTTAGCGACACCAGTCCTAGAAGATTTCAGTGTCCTCAAAACAGCGAGAAGGAGAAAATACAGTGCATTTAAAACTCTTAACACCTTTATACTATATTCAGACGAACATGTCTGAGAGCAACTGTTGTGTTTTTTCCTACCTTCCCATCTGTTTTTGCTCTTTTGCTCAAGCGCTATTACAAACAGAAGCCGTTTGGCTATCAGGCTAACGTAAGCGTTATGTTAACGAACATTTTCACCTAGCATTAGCTGACTTCATCTAAACTTACAGCAGGCAGGCTTTCTGTGCACTCGGTGGCTCCTCTTGATCCCTGTGTTTCCAGTCGTGTGCAGGACTGAGCTAGAAACAGTTCGCGCAGCAGCTCTACTGCTGACTGTGCTGACTCCTGCCCCGGTTACAGCGACTCATTCTTCTCTTTCTGTACAGTAGGAGTCGAGATGAAAGCTGTTTCTAACCATGTTTTTATTACACATGGCCAGTTTAGCTGTGTCTAGTGTATCATTTCAAAATGTTTTTTTTATTGCAAATGATTGTTATGCTAAATACATTTAAACCACCATCCATCTGTTACTGAACTTACGTGTATGGTTTTGTAAAGTGTATCTTAGATTTATCACAGTGTTTTTGTCGTGTTGTGAGACAGAGAGCTGCACATCTACAGTCCCTTTGTGGAAAATAGCTGACCTATGTTTCCCTCCCCCATCCCTGTTTTTCTCTCAAGGTCCTCAGTGAGTGCAGCCGGTGCTCTGCCCCCCAGTGTCCTCCACTCGCCTTTGAAGCAAGACCAGAGCTAGGTGTGAACTATTCTTCAGTCAAACAGACTCCTCATTGTCCCGTCTTCTATCTTCAAAGCATCTAGTGACGCACAAGGACAAGTGGGACCTACAAAAGGAAATAATTTGGTCATATAAACACTTAGGACTATTCCACTTTACAGTTAAAGGGCATAACATGGGGAATCAGTTAACAGAAATTGCCCCCAACACCCCATTCCTTCCCAGCTTCCAGTCATTACACGTAGTAGTGATCGGTTTGGACTCTGCAGGGAAAACGGCCCTGCTCTACAGACTCAAGCTGCGGGAGTTTGTTGAGACCATCCCCACCAAGGGATTCAACATGGAGCGGATTAAAGTGCCCATGGGGAACTCCAAAACCAACACCACCACGTTCCAGGTGTGGGATGTCGGCGGTCAGGAGAAACTGAGGCCCCTCTGGAAGTCATATACCAGGAGAACAGATGGGCTGGTGTTTGTGGTGGATGCAGCAGAGACGGAGCGCATGGAAGAGGCCAAGGTGGAGCTCCACAGGATCACCCGGTCAGCAGAGAACCAGGGGGTGCCCTTACTGGTTCTGGCAAACAAACAGGACCTGGATGGAGCCATGTCAGCTTCAGAGGTAAACATTCAAATCTTCTGCTTTTCTTGTTTACATGATCAGTCTGTTGGGTTTTGGTCAGATACCTGACAAAACGCATCTGATGTTTAATGACATAAACACACTTTTCAGTGTGTTGAACGATGATGCTTACGTAGATGAATTAGTTTTATTTCAGTTTTTATTAGTTGTATTTATATCCCTTCTTCATTTCGTGTGTTTCAGGTAGAGAAGGTGCTGGCCATACATGAACTGAGCTCGTCCACGCTGCACCACACGCAGGGTTGCTCTGCGCTGGATGGCCAGGGTCTGCAGCCTGGCCTGGAGAAGCTTTACGAGATGATCGTGAAAAGGAAGAAGATGCTCCGACACAGCAAGAAGAAGAGATGAACCGGACAATCATTGATGCTACACCCTGACTCTCTATTTGTCTGAGGAACTGTCTGCGACTCCCTTTGCAATTGCAAACCAGAGAAAAGACAATGCTCGCTCAGACGAGACAAACTTTGGCTGAGAAGTCTGTACCCAATGTTTAAAAGCTTATTTTGTCCTCCAGACATTTGGGATTGATTGTTGAGTGATCTCTTATCCTTGAATGAGAACAGAGGGAGACGCATCCCGCTCCAGAGGGACAGAAGGAAAAAAACAGTGCAATATACTATGAACACTCCTTGATGCACTCACTAACTCCAACATTGAAGGATACAGTATTTAGCTCCACTGCTTGTGAAAACACGTAGTGCCAACACCTGCTGGCCTGGCCTGAGCCTGGTTTTTGTTCGTTTCACACATTTTTCAATGTTCTATTTCATTCTAAATCGTTTTTTTAGTTGCATGATGCTCACCCAGCATTAAGCAACGCTTTTGTTGATCAAAAGACATCTGTCATTGTTCAGTGTTTGACTACAGCTACGACCTGCCACCAAGTGATGTTCACACACTGTCACTCTGAGGCTGCTCGATCCAGCTGTGTAAGTTTAGATTATTATAATTTTTTTTTGACCACTCTTCACCAAAGCAGTGCGCTTGCCACAGTTTGGTGTATTTCAGGTTTTGTGGAATGTTGCTGGGTTAGTTCAAACAAGAAATAGTTTTTACAGTGTGTACATATTGTTTTGTAAAATGTCAACAAATGAATAAATTATTGAGCAACTTTGAAATTCTTTTGTGGACACTTGTTTCTTTATCATGTGTTTGTGCTTCTGTGAAGCTTGAGCTGACACTAATGTGTAGATAGACACAGTGTTCATGTGAGTTACATAGTTATAAGACGAGGTGAGACAAATTATATTTATACAGTATTTTTCACTTACAAACGAGATGAGTCTAGAATTTGATTGAAGGATGCAAACTAAATTGATTGGACATAGTTTAGAATCACACTGCATGTCAGGATGAAAAACAAGCCTAAGATCTCTCTGTAAACTACAAAACCATTTTTTGTTGCACAGTGAACTTATGAAATGGGAGAAGTCTGGAACCACCACCAGGTAGACTTGGTGCTCCAGCCAATTTGAGTATCTGGACAAGAAGGAACTTGTGTCCAGGAGGCCAATAGTCACTCAAACAATGCTTTAGATGTCCTCTGCAGAGATGGAAGAGCCTGATAGCAGAACAGACATCTTGGTAACATCAGTCAGATCTTTATGGTGGAGGAACCCTGAAATAACTCTGAGAGCATGAGGAGAAGAGTCTCAACCTATTAGGGCAGAACTCCAAACACTATGTCTGTAAAACACCAGGCTCACATTCATCACCTGTTAACATCATCTCTACTGTGAAGCATGGTGGTGGTAGAAGAGGCAGAGTTGAGAGAAGGATGAATCCAACTGAATACAGAGATGTTCTTCAAGAAAACCTGCACCAGAGTGTATGTGACCCAAGACTGTGCTGACCCTTTAACCTTTCAGTGTGACCACAGTCCAAAGACAACAGCCAAGGCTGCTCTGGAGTAGCTTCAGGACAAGTCTCGGACTGTCCTTGAGTGGTCCAACTAAAACCCCTAATAAACATCTGTGAAGGGACCTGGGATTTCATCCAATCTGATTCATCTTGAGAGGTTAAACTCAGGTGTGAGAAGGTTGTAGAGACTTGATCAAGAAGACTCAGAACTGTGATGACAGTCCATAAACGACTGAACTAAGGGTCTGATTACTTACTAAAGAAAGTCAGTGTTTACTGAGTTAAGAGTTGACATGTAAATCAGAGTCTGCGATGCTGTGTCCATTCTCATGTAAACTACAAGAAACTGTCTGGATGTAAACAGGGATTGTGCTGAAGACACAATTCAAAGAGATCAGCCCATTTATTCACAGTTACTAGTATTTCTGCAATATGAGCTTCACTATCACACCTGACAAACATAACTTGATGACAATGAGCAGCTCTGTGGTAACTATCAGTTGTTTACCACTGTTATCGGGGCTCTAAGGTTATTATGGTGGAATTCAGGCAATGAAAATCAGTCACACAGGAATGTGAAAATGGTAAAGCCCAGCCCCCACTCACATGACTTGTCCGGGCTGTTCCCTGATACTACACTGGTACCCCCTGCCCCCACCCCACCCTTTGTAACCTCCATCACTTGACTTGTGATACCAACACCAGCTCATACCGCCTGACTCTGATCCACCCACCTGTTGTTACAGCTTATCATGTGGATAACAATGGTCATTTCAGAGGTTGTAGCAGACACTGTGACTGGTTAACCTAGATCAAAGCTTCTGAAAAAGCCAGAAAGTGATGATTACACAGGAGCCCATGAGTTTAGGCCTGAGTGTCGCAGACAGAGTAAAGAAGGCAGAAAGTACGCAGATACATATTGAAATGTTAGTTTGGGTTAGTTCATAGATTTGCTGGCCCCATCCATCCAGTCCTAGAGCTCGACGTGCTGACGGTGAGTTCACACCCCAGCACCTATTTATTTAGGTTTTGCATGGGTTCATACAAAACAAATCACATATACCATAGATATAGATCAATTGTCTTAGATCTACAGTTCGCCAGTGTTTGTACTATTCCAACAGTTGCTTCAATTGCTGGTAACATTTAATTATGGGATGGCCCCTCCACATCTTTCTCAGGTTACTGTCCAAACTGATGACACAACTTTTACACCCACTGTACTCTTTGAACGGTCAGCTGTGAGGAGGAGGGAACACATCCAAGGATTCTATCCTGTTTTTCATGCATGCAACCAAGTGGAACAATAGCTGCATTTCTAGTTTAAGAATGTAACCTGACTGTTTGGTTAAATGTTAAACATGTTAAACAAAAGTTTGGTACAATAATCTGCTGTCAACACCAATTGCATGTCTACAGGATCTTCTCCGATTTTGCATGACCTAAAACACAAGTCCCCTAACCATCACTAAATATTTCTTCAGCTTTAACCTTTTGCTAGCATGACTTGTGTTTTATTCTGGTTGTGTTGCTGCATAATCACTTCAGGTTACAGATAGAAACCATGAAATATCAATGAATCATGGCAAGCCGCCCTGGTTCAGAAGCAGCAAAGCAACCCCGAATCATGACACTGCCACCACCGCGTTTCAGAGATGGGATAAGATCCTTATGCTTTCTAAACATAACACTTCAAGTCATCTCAAGGCACTTTTAGAGTGTAAGATTTAAGACCTTGCAAAGTATAATTGTATAAAAAAGGATATAGAAAATCCTACAATCCCATTTGAAAAACTGCCTTTAAAGGAAGAAACCGCCATCAAAACCAGGCTCAGAGTGGGCGGCCATCTGCCTCGACCGGTTTGGGTGAGTGGAAAGAGAAGAGAGAAAAGAACAGCAGGAAACAAAAACACAACAACAAACAGCAAGAACATTGGGCAGGTCAACTGGATTCTGGAGATAAACTGCTCCAGGCTGAGGATACCTGCAGAAAAGTAGCGAGAGACAGAGGAGGAAACACAACTATGGAGAGAGAGAGAAGTGACAAAATTAACCATTGCATGATATGCAAGGGGAGCTGCAATGGTAATTTGAATACATAGAGGAGAGGAGGAGCATTCTACTGGTAGGGGATTGTAAATCCTGGGCCGTAATGTAAAGTAACTTAACAGTGTTTGACTCCTGCTGTTGCACCTGTAGACGCACAGTGCAGTGTTGAATTTATTTACTGTGTTGTAAGATGTTTCATTTCAAAGAGACTCTCTGCCTCATCCCCCTGTGCTCTTTAAATCAGCGGTCAAACCCTCCCATGTTCACTCACTGCTCAGTCAATCCAATTACCCTGATTGGAGGCTCCCTCCTGCTGCGACTCAGCTGTCGGAGCAATAAGTAAGTAGCAGGATTAGTGAGTCAGCAGAATGGACAGGAAAACCCTCCACATTAAAAGTCTTAAGCCAGCCAGAGCCAACTTCGATTGCTTCTGGGAACTGATTAACTAAGCCTCCTGCCATTAAATCTTTTAACTTTCTGTGGTGGTCTGCTCTCCCGCCTGTCTTCATCAGGCAGGCTGTTTTATTTTTATGTCATCTCCGTCTGCTGTCTTTCATCTTCTGCTGTTTACTCCTCTACTTAGCACCTTTCTGTCTCTGTCCCCCACACTTCTGTCAATAAGGCTATTCACACAGACGTTTGCCCTACATTAAAGCCACATATAGGTGTGTGTGTGTGGGGGGGGGGGGGGGGGGGGTGGGTGTTGTTTCATGTACTGCTGAGACAAATTTGATCTGGGAAGTACAATTTGAGGAAGTATGGGGAGTGTATTTAACTGCCTGTCTGGTTACCTGTGTCTCGCTGACCTGTTAATACAAATTCAAACACAAGTTGTTAAATTGACAACTGTCCAATCAAAATACTTGAAAGTTGCAAATTAAAAGTTTTTTTATGGAAGATCAAGCATGTTTTTTTATTACATCACAAACATAATCTTTTCTGCTGAAACATGTACACTTGAAGCTGCCATCTTGGCCTGGTCTGCCTTGTAAAAGAGGCTGATAACCATAATTAGCTGTGGAACTGCAACCAAACTAAATGTACTATATAACAAACTAAACCAGCTTAGACCGGACACTCCGACAGTCGGGGCCCACTCAGCTGTGAAAAGCTGTCTCTCATTATCTTTGGTTGAAGCTGCGTTTCTCTAGAATGACCTTGGTTAAGATTTCAGCAGGCCTCACCACACGCAGGATCGAGACCAGACCCACACACATGTCCCGCTCCAGATCTGGCTCGGTTTTACTTTTATCATACAGCCTTCTGCTACAGCTCCTTGTGCAAAGTATCAGACATTTAGGTATATTTTATCTATGTACCTCGTGTCCATTTTAATAAAGTGACTACATTTATGCTACCAGTCATAATTCCTACATAAAGGTTTCAAGTCAGGGACGTTAAACTGGACTTCTTTTTCGGTTTTTCCCTTCTCTCTGTCTCCGTGCAGGCCATGTTTGCCTCTTCGCAGCAGCACAGTAATTGCAGAAAGCTCTGTGGTTTTTGATGAGTATCTACTTGTCTTTCAGTCCACCCAGGCCTTCATGGTTAAAGGAGGGAGGCTCTGGGCTTTATGCATCGTTGCAGATGAGACGTGGCTTCCAAAATAGAACTGTGTGCTTCCAAAACATGATGTTATCACAGGCAAACCAGAAACGCTCTGTTCTCCACACAAAGGCAGCGTTCTCATGGTTCGGACTTATTTTGAATGTGTGTTGTTTTGGCTGCGCTGTGCAGGGAAAAAGGCTTCTAACATTGGTTCATGTAAAATGTGCTATGTCATTTCATCATAAAACGTCAGGTTGTATGTATGTTATCTGCAGTCCATTTAAAACCAAGAGAAGCTTTTGGGCCCCACTGGGTGATATCCTCTAAACTCATTTCCACACAGGAGGGACTGATGGGATTTGTCTGCTGGTTTGTATCTCTGTCAGACCAGACGACTCATCATCAAAGGAACATCAAATTAACACTGTTGTTGAATGCTCAGCAGAGAAAAAATGTTTTCAATGACAATTCAGATGCAATCTGGTTCTCTGTCCTACAGTGCTGTGAAAAAATATCTTCCCGTGTCCTGGTTTGTTCTCTTTTTGTGTGTATCTCATACTAAACTGTTTAGTATGTGGTGGACTTTACCTAAAACAGTCTAAAACTGTAACTGTTTTCCTTTCGAGCCATCCAAAGGTCACTTTACTCTCAGGCTTGGGAGTATTGTCTTTCATTGTCTTTCTTATTTGTGATTGTCTTCACGCAGCCACCTCCGTGCTCGACTGCAGGTTTGATGTTTGTTTGTAGGGTTCGGTGTTGGTTTCTGTCAGATGTAATAGGACCCCTGTCTTCCAAACATCACTCCATAGAACACCCTCCCGGGAGGTTTGAAGGTCATTTCTGTGTGCTGCGGTGGAGCTCAGACGAGCCGTAATGTTCCTGTGGGTTCGCTGCGATTTACTCTTCACCGCTCTCCCACAACAGTGTTTGTCCGATAGTGGAGTCATGATAACTGACCGTTACTGAGGCCAGCAGATGTTCTCCATGGATCTTTGGTGACTTCCTGGATGAATCGTCACAGTGTTTTTGGTTGATCAGTCACTCTTAAGAAGATTAACTATTGTTCCGTGTTTTCTTCATTTGTAGATAGTGTCTCTATGGATGAAGTTCACAGCTTTGTAACCCCTCCCAGACAGATCGGTGCAGTTTGATCATTTTTCTGAATGCAGTAATTAAGGGGGCAAATATAACCATTTCCATAAATACAACTGTCTCTTCAAACTTGCATTTAGATTTTTACTCAAGTTGTCTTTGACCTTCTAACAATTTGCTTTACATTTAAGCAGTATCAGTTATTTTAAATTTTGATAATACCCGTTTTGCAGTTCATAGTAAAATACTGCAACAGTATAATGAACATTTGAGGGAATCCTCCTCTGCGTCCTCAGGTTTGACCTGTCCATTAAAAGGCCTGGCTGTTTTTCAGTATGTGAGGCATGTTAAGGATTTCAGCTATGTGCCTCTCTGACATGCATCAGGCTACCAATCATACCACACGCCTACAGGGAGGAATCCATCGCCTATTATCTGACAAAGGTATTCACACATTCTTCAGTATCAGTACTTTATTTTCTCTGTTATTTCACATGCACGTGATTTAAACTTGCGAGGCCACCAATGGCATGTCTTTTATCAAAAGTAACAGACTGATAATAAAACAGGTTAAATAGAAAATGGTATATATTCATACCACTGTCTTCTCTCTGATATATATGACATTAACCCAGGTCCTTTAAACTGTGAGGCGACCGTGTTAACCACCACACCACTGTACCACTGAGTCAAACATCAGTCTTTTCAACTTGTATTAGGCCTCTTCCAAACATTCCTGACAATTGACTAAAGGTCAATGTAATATTTAGTGTGTTTAAAATGTTACCTACTGTTACCTACCAGAAATGTTGAACACCCTCATTCATCTAGTTGATCAATGCTGTGTGATTAAAAATGATAGTTTTTTTTAAAACTGTGCATGTGCGTGTCATGCAGAAGAGGGTTTTGTGTGTGCAGATGTAAAAGAGAAACCCTTTTCAGACAGATATGCTGAAAAATGTATTAGTAGAAAGTAATGTAACTGAAGGATGAAGAGTCTCTGTTATCCAGCTGAGGTTAATGGTAAGTTGCTTTGACTCACATCACAGCACATGTACTAAACCTGAAACAGAAACACCAGGTCATCCCAAATAGTTCAACAACATTCGAGTGAATTATTAAAGTGAAATTATCCACTCCTCTGTGCTTCATATTTGTTCTTTCATTCACTCCACTGGGTGTACACAGCCAGCACGTCACAGCAAGAAGAGAGGAGCTGGACTGACGTCAAAGGGTTGCTTCACCATCCCTTCCCATCCCTGCAGCACCACACCCAATCTGTCAACTGATTGCTGTTTTTAAGGTGTTAAAAACAGGCCCTTCAAGAACAGGATCAGGGCATTTTCCAGTTCCAGGTTGGACTGGCTGAACTATTTACGGGGAGTTCATACATAACCAGTGTTACGAAGGAGTACTTGTGGTCATGGTGACATTCATGTACCCAGAACAGAGTAAATGATTAATGCTGGTAATCACGAGTAAGAAAAAAAAACCTCAATCAGATTAATCCCATGAAAAACTACTGGATAATAAGAGGGCTGTGTTCTGTGGGATTAATGGATTCATTAACAGATACAAAGGGGAAAAAAGAGGAAGAAACAAAACACAATTTTTTAAAACTAAGTAATTTATTGAACCCTAAAGAGCAAACTAAACCAGTTTTTAATGTATGTAGTGTGTAGATATACATCATTGTGTTGTAACACGCAGCAAACAAACATGGTAAAATGCCTGCATGTGGCACCTATTAGATAGACGTGGCAACGCACTGTGGTTATGTTGACCTTTCTTATGACATCTTTGTCTATTTACACTGTACTTGTTGCCGGAATCCCATTATTAGAGGTGTGACAGTTAATGTGATATCCAGGGTGACATGTAACACACAGGTCGTCCATTTCTGAGTGTCCCTCTTTCTCCTCGCATGAACCCACACGTGACATGTTGTACACCATGCAGCTTGGCTGAGTGGATCAAGAGTGAATCATAAATGCTGAGGGGCTCATACGAGAAATAACCATGGTGATTGGACTCAAAAACAGGCCGACTGTTACCCAGGTGCCTCCTATGAGATTAATTGCTCGTTACAATAAAACTCGCTCTTAATGGTTGTTCTTAAGATTTAGCCTTGGGTTTTATCTCTGAAGACTGTGCTTGTTGTTGATTACAATGAAGCCCAGATAGCCACCACTCATTTAGAGCCAGAGAAAATAGAGAGAATCAGGCGGGGACACTGCACAAACTCTGGGCATAACCAATGCAATAATTTGGAATGAAATAGAAAGAAACCACTGGTGTACTTAGCATCACAGAACGTGATTGTGTTAACTGTCAAGAAAAACCTGTAAACAAGCTCCACAGAGGTTCTCCACCATCTGGAAAAGACTTCATGAGCAGAAATGTGCACGCCTTACCACAAGCTGCAAACCCCTCAGCTGCAGTTGGAATCAGCAAGCCACATTGGAATTTGAAGACGTACAGAGAGGAAACCACAAAGTCTATGGACTAATGAGACCCAGAGTCACCTCTAACTTCATGTTGAAAGGAAAAAGTGTGGATCAGGAAAGGAAGCTGTTGCAAGGGACAGAAAAACATAATCAAATGGTACCATCTCAAAACCCTCACTGTGCCATCTCTGGTGGCTGCATAAAGACATTCATGACAACATGGCAGCAAAGTGGCACGGTAATCCTGCTTTGAATCAGCAATATGAAGAGGGGCAAATGAGGGAAACAGAGGGAAGTCCTTTATGTATTTTGAAGATCCAGGCCAGATACTGCAAGTTCAAGCAAATAAGCCTCCATCTACGGCTGCCAAATACCTACAGGGAAGAAACACAGCAGAGCAAAACAAGGGTCAGCAGCACACAAAAGACCTAGAATGAACACAAGTCTGAGAAATAAAGGTCTGTAGAATGTATTTTTATTGTATGTTGTCAGTAATCATGTGTCTGGAGCAGACTGAAGGTACTGTAGGTAACACATAGTTACATAAGTAGGACCTGGGGGATATAAGAGAAATAGCAGTAGTAGTAGCAGCAGCTCAAACCCCTGCTGCTGGCTTTATGTGTGACTGCATGTGTGATGCTTAGTTTTTCACACGTGCAAAGCACACAGCAGATGGTGGATTTCCAATAGATTTCTCTCTGATTCCCGCTTCTCCCTCCGCATCAGTCGACTCATTAAAACACTGTTGTTACCAACTCCTCCGTTCGTCGGTAAATGTCTCTACGGTGTTGTCCAGCTGTTTGAAGTCTGTGTTTAGGAAGAAAGTGGTGACGTCACAGAGCTCTCTACTGAAAATGCTGATGTTTCTATGCAACTGTAAGGAGCTGTGTCTGCTGGAGGAAACCAGGGGAAGTAAAACAACACAATCTAAGTGTAGCGCTTGAATAGCACAGCGCTGTGAGCAGGATTCAACCCCACTGGATTTCAAGTCGTCCTAATCACTCTGCCATCACACACGCTGAAGCCTATACCTCTTCCAGAAAATCAAACTAAAGAGAAACTACTACTTACTCCAACGGGCTCCGACAGGCTGTGACAGGCTGTGACAGGCTTCTGCTGATAAACTGACTCATTTCTATTGTAAAAGAAAGTCAGGAGTGATGCTCTTACGGTAATAATTCATGACAAGCGACAAGGTTTCTATAAACTCTGCACCGGACTCTGTTTTTCTGTTTACTCCTGACAGAATAAATGATTCACTGCAGTTTGATTTGGGAAGTCACATGATACCGTTAAAAAACAACTAGAGGTGACGTTGTGGGTTTTTGACAGCTACAGTTGAGAGTTTACAGGAAAGACTGTTTTTGTCACTGCAACAAACTTACTGGATACTCTCCTCTTGGGTTCCAATAAATGTGCTCATCCACAGCAGCCGAGCACAAAAGATAACAGCATTTGTATGTGCGTTTGTGCCTGTGTGCATTTAGTTGAGTTTCTTTTAGTGTGGAAAGACTTTTATTATGTGAGGTAGAATTCTGGGCAGAATTGGCAGGAGGCGAGACGCAATTCAGAAAGGAACCTGCAGAATCAAAGTGTTTTGTTTACAGCACATTG
This sequence comes from Anabas testudineus, assembly GCF_900324465.2. NCBI lineage: Eukaryota > Metazoa > Chordata > Actinopteri > Anabantiformes > Anabantidae > Anabas > Anabas testudineus. Next base: position 2,551,822 of record NC_046617.1, on the reverse strand, counting down.
AAGCAGCATCGTGACAGCCCACTTGCCCACATTACAGTAAGACCTGTTGAATGTGTGGATCAAATGCTTCGGGCATTTGCGTTCTGGCAAAAAGCTCCTCAATGTCTTAGATGCAATATCTGTAAACAGCTATAAAGTCCCGATTTAACACAAGAATTTATAAAACAAAAACAAAACAAAACATCATCCTGTTTAACAAACTGGCCCAATGGTAAGATCATTCCTCTGCTCTCTCTTTCTATAAAGTAAAAGTCCACCAGGCATCTTATTGGGATTTAAAGGTTCATTAATTATACGCAACTTTATCCACAGTCTTACGCACTAAATGCTAAATGTTGCAGGCAGTGCTCATCTCTTTCCGTAGATGTCTTGGCAAGTGCTATAAAAATGACCCACGTCTGAATGACATAAACATTTCCATGACAGCAACTAATTAGATTAACAGGGGTGGCTGGTTAAGAGACCAGTGAGTGTGTATGTGTGCGTGTGTGTGTGTGTGTGTCATTTCTAGAACTCTCAGAAAGGATGACTCAGCCCATTGACTCCGGAGCGATGCGAGGCTGAAAGAAAAGGAGAAAACAAAGAAGAAAACAAGAGATAAAATTAGACTTCTGTGTTAGGAGATAACAAAGTAAATCATTATTTCACGCCACAAAAGAAGATTGTGTGTATGTGCAGTACAGCTGAAAAATGGGATTCCTCACACCGGGCACGTGCACTCCACTATGATAAAAACAACGATGTAGTGCAAACAGACCCAGCTCTACTTTTAATAACTCATTTGAAGAGATTTGAAGTGTCCTCGCCATCACTCTGCCTCCCTCTCATCTATTTGCCCTTCAGAGTAAAACACCCAGACATGTGATGGTTACCTAACAGCTGAGTGGAGTGCCAGGATGGGTGGGGGAGTCGGGGGGGAGTCAGTATAGTTCAGTCAGGGCTGGAACAAAGGGCAACTGAGGATCCCCTGCATCTCTCCGGCTCTCATCCAGGCAACAGCAGAGTGACAATGAGGAAGCATTTCTAGGATTATAGATGTTTAACAGAATTTGAAATATTGTGGCATTTTCTTTGAGACATGGACACTTTTTGAATTTGAGTAATATGTAGAAGAGCCTGGCTTCTAGAGGAGCTGTATGTAGCAACAGTCAGCCCTATGAATTTATTTAAAGGTCTTCTTCTTCTCTTTCGGCTTTTCCCATCAGGGGTCGCCACAGCGAATCATCCTTCTCCACCTAACTCTATCAGGGGGATGATTCGCATGGTTATTTTGGCAATTTTTACGCCGGATGCCCTTCCTGACGCAACCCTCTCTATTTATCCGGGCTTGGGACCGGCACAGAAGTCACTGGCTTGCAACCCCTATGGCTAGATTGAATTTATTTAAAGGTAAAAAACAAAAATTTAAAAAGTGATACATATACTGTAAAAACAGGGGGCCAAGAATGGCTCCATGTTGAACACCCCAGCTCAGATACCCCTTTTCCACCAAGTCAGTTCCAGAGCGGGATTTGATTTCAACAGTCAAAGAATCAGTTCTTGGCCAGGAAAACTGGTTACAGGGTAGCACCAATTCTTTGCTGGTGTAGAGCTAAGAACTGCTAGAAGCAGAGGCTGGAGGTATGATTATTGTGACCAACAAGAACATCTACAATGTTGTTGAAAAGATAAAAAAAAATTGTATCATTTATTTGATTGGTTTAACTGCAGAGTGAAATGTTGTTGATGGGAATTAGCTAGCTAAAATTATGTTACAATTAGGTTCTTAGACATATTGCAAGTTGAACCAACTGTGCTTCTGGTTACATTGCTAAACTTGAATTAGAATAATAGACTAAATGATCAGATAAGGTCAGTGATTTCTCTTTTGTTATTTACCCTTAGTTGACAGATACACTGTCACGCTTGCATGACATGAAGATGGGGGACAGTGTGTGGAGCAATGACAAAGAGAGAGAAATGTACAAGGGAGAGGAGGACGGAGTAGGTAGGATGGAGAAGGAGACGTTCTCTGTTATAGTGTAATTGGTGTGGTGACTGGCAGGATGGAGGGAGTGGTGGAAGACAGAACGAAATTGGTACACGGAGAGAACACTGGTGTCAGCTTGAAAGTTTGGAGCCGCCTTCCTGCAAGTAAAGCTCTTCCCTCTTCTCAACCCAACTGAATTGTAAGTGGGCACTGAGTAACGACTTGCAGCCAAGTGTTATTATAAAAAGCTCAATATTAGCTTATTATTCAAAACAAATTACAAAACACCACCTCGTAATCTATAGCACATTTGGAGCATTTCCTGAGGAACTTGACCATAAAGTCCAAAAGAAGTAGTTCCTGATCTGGGGTCAAACTAATCAATAAAGGAAAAGGGAACTGGAACCACAGCAGCTTCAGAGTACTGCTATATTACAGTTTGTTCTCATTGTCTGCTGAGACTTCATGTTTTCAAACACGCAAACTGAATCAGAAGGTGACCGGACAGAATCACACGTATTTCTGAAATGATTTAAAACTAACGAAACATTAAAACCATGCAGCAATATATGTTCCATTAAAACAATACAACTTGTGGCAAAACTAATATTGTATGTCAGTCATTTCACAATAGACAACAAGTTACTCCACAATGATTTCAGTACAAACTGTTTCCACCCACAGTAACTCCAACCAGAGTCTACACTAAAGTATTCCAGTTAACAGTAAAGCAAAACCAAAGTGCCCCATCTCTGTTTACCAGCTGTCTGGAAAAATTCACACACACACACACACACACACACACACACACACACACAGTCTGCTGTATCTCTCATGTGGGAAACAGCTGTTGAGGCCTCTGGGTGATGATGTAATGACAAAAACTGCTGAGAATTAAAACTGAACCTATATGATGAGGTGTGTGTGTGTGTGTAGTGTGCTGTGCGCTTGATTGTTCTGCCAGATAGACTGATGATTTGTTTTTCTGCTGTTAGCCCTGTGGCAGTGTGTGCAATCTGTGTCTGTGACTGACTGCATGTTTTGAGGACATTGAGTTTTAAACCATGCACGTTAGCAAATTTTGGGATAATTGAGGACATTTCTGTTTGAATGATTACAACGCATTGTGTCAATGAGATGTAGGTCCATGTGCTGGACACGTGTGAGTCCGTGTGTGCATTTGGGGGAAGTTTCAGAAAAATACTTCCCACTGACTAGTCATCACACTGAGAGATCCTTATTCATGTGCATGTGTGCTTATGGTGTACGTGGCATCTGTGAGCAGGACTTTGTGTGTTTTCTGTGTTTGGACCATGGTGGTAAGGAGAGTAGGTCTGTTTTTTGGGGAAAACATGAGTCAGACTGACTGAGCAGAACAAAACAAATGGTTCCAGCCCTGTGGGCATGATAAAATGCCACACATATAAAACCACAGCATGTATACAGTCAGCGTGTTTCAAGAACACCTAGGGGAAGTCTCACAAATGTTTACTTGAACTAAAGGAACAGGAATGCCTTAAGGGAAATTCATTCAATTTTGATGGCAAAAAGGTCAAAAGTCAAGGTTACTGTGACCTCACGTGTGTCCCATTCTTGTCAACTCTAGATCTAAGAAACACCCCCGAAAACAGGGGATCTCGATCCAAAGCAATTAGTAAACTCTGGCGCTGCCCTTCTTTAGCATTCAGATCCAAAACAGGAGCAAAATCCATGAATAACAGAATTTGAGGGTTCTGGATTATATGGCAATTTTAATGTATTTTGTTTGTTCAAATATGCTGCAGGAGGAATTACAGACAAACATGAAGTTGTAGGAGGTGCGGTGCTTTACAGACATTTGGTCTAATGACAAATGATGCAATGTAATAAACAATCACCAGGAGTGTAACCAACTTATATAGGTTTGTGCTAGTATCTCTCCCATGGCAAAAATGGTAGCAAACAACCCGGTCCATAGACCAATGAGTGGAGAGCGTGTTCTCGTATGGTTTGACACATTCTGGTACGCTTGGAAAAAACTCAATTCGGACCTGAGCAAACATAGAATCTGGTCATGCAGTTGTGTCATCACCTATCCAGAGATTACCGCCTGCAGCACAATACAAAGCAGGAGACTCCAGCAGTAGCTTACAGTAAACTTTAAAACGAAACCTTTACTGATGGTTAAAACACAGAACTGACTTTTTTCTAGTTGTAGATAAAACCTTGTGTGTCATGTGGAAATACACTTTCTTGTGCTGAAAAACATCCTCGGTTCACTGTTCGCTGTTACCAACATGCTTCAGTCAGACAGATTGCACAGTGCTGAGAAGGTGGATATAGGTTCTCGAGGCATTTGCTTGGCACGGGCAGGTCTAACGGGAAGGACGGGTGAGCTTCAGTGAGTCATCAACATCATCCCTCCACCTCAAGGGTGGAGGAGCACACCCCTCTCAGAGCTAATATTGATCTTCCATCTTTTAAACTAGAGAAGTATTAACACTGTTCTGTTCCCAAATATCCATGTAGATAATCCATCACTCTTGTTTTGAGAGACAGGTCATACAGTTGCAGAACCTGAATGTTCAGGACATGCTGGATCATGGTGAACAGATCATCGGTGTATTATTCAGCTCTCCTACTTATTCTTGGAGCCACACTCAGTTGCTTCCTGCAGATATTTACCAGGGTTAGTGACGTTGTGATATTTAGGTTAGCTTTCTGGGGCTACACCTGTACTTTAGGCACAATGCCAACAACCACTGATAACACAGCTAAGCCTACAGGCCCGGCCAGTTTGGAGAGTGTGATGTTGGTGCAGCAGGTGTATGGCAGGCGGTGGAGGGAGTGTGTCTGGTATTCGGGGAATGCAGCACGACTGCTGTTGATGTCTGCACGGCTCACAGCCCTTCATCCCTCCCTCTCACACTCACACTCTGGATCGCTCTAATTCTTTCTAAGAGGTTTTCTGCTCCATAGTGAGACTGAACTAGAAGTTATTTTCTATGTGCTGTCAGTAAGAATACCCAGTTCATTTTAGTCTGCTTCAGCTCTTTGTGCAGCTAAATAAGCTAAATTGTAAAATGCAGATGTTGGTGAGTGCTGTGAGTCTGTTCTAACCACACATGGTTTGTGTTGTACCCATCGAGATGTGCTGCCCTGCAGTTATTTGCTTTAGGGGAGGTTTACCTGATTAGGTAGGACAAATCGTTATGTAATGTACTGTATGTGATATCATCACAACATGTCACATCATATCATGATGTGTATATATACAGTAAATATCCACAGATTACAGTAAAGCTTGACTATACCTCCCTTTGAATAGGATCCACAGTACCTCGTCATGAAAACCCAGCACCCTCATTAGATTCAAAGCCACACAAAAGTTGAAGGACTCCAAACTTTCACTGCAACACAATGGCTTTTGGAAAGTCACAGCGTTGGCCAATCAAGTACATGTACATACACGCTCCTGGTATTACTTTACAATGTGAATGTCATTTTTACTGTTACTACTTACCTAGTAATCAGCATGGCAAAAAACTCAACTGCTGCTGCCACAGTAACTTTCCAGTTGTCTAAGTGAGAGAATCATTCAGTCATTTGTGCAAAGGTTTAATTTAGTAATTATAGCTACAAGTTGTCAAGGACTCATATTAACATATTTTCTTTCATTATTCCATACTGTTGACTTTATTATGCTAATGTTTTTTGAGCCTTATCAACTGAATCAAACCATCAGAAATCATTTCCTCATCTATCTTATAAGCATTATTTCTTATTTTGTGTGTTTGTGGCATATACTGTAGCTCTTCCACTGGTCTGTGTGACTAGTTGCAAGTATAATGTGTAATGTATTTAGAAGGGGAAAAACAAATCCGTGTGCACTATTTTGGCATGTGATAACGTCTAAACACCTCGATCTGTTACACAAGCTCGACCTCTTGGATCATATTTCATTGTGTCATGAGTAACCAGAACTGTGTGTCTCACCAACACAGGCCACTCAAGGTGTGTTAGGGCAACACATAACTAGAGGTGATCTAGATCCACTATTTCATCTGCTCATGTTGCCTTCACGGGACTAGGAAATAAGTCTTCATGCCAGCAGGTAGCGATAGTTTGTATTTGTCAATTTGTCAAAAGGGGAAGCAGAAGAAGACCTTGGCCAACTGTGCGGGGACACATGGTAAAACCTACCATGCCACAGCCACTCTGCCAAACTAACTAATCTGTCCATCCCTAAACGAAGCTGCACTATGACCCGTACACATGACAGTGTTTGTTAGTTTGTTTTGTGCCTGTACAGCCTGATCTCTATTCCACTGGTGTTAGATGGATACAGAGAGAAACTCAGAGATTCAGAGCCGGAAAGCAGGAAGCGACTGGATCAACACTGGATGAAAGGTGAGAACGATTGATTTGCTGGAGATCAGAGGCGCGCTGCCAGCCTGCTACCCACAGAGGAACACAATGAAGAGAATGGTTTCTGTTTGATGATGCTCATTCTTTTATCTTCTTCCATCTCATTAGCACGCTTTCTGTCTTTTCTTCTTCTTCTTGTCTTCGTGTCTCTCTACATATTTATGTTCACGTGATTCAAACCTCAGATCTAACATAACTGTGGTTCGACAGAGCAGTGCCTGCACTAACATGTCAAAGGAGTTTCACATCAAATGAAACAGCGAGTAAACCTAACTCCTTCAGCTGTTTTCACATGTCGTAAGTTTAATAAAGGTCCTCAGAATCTAATAACAGCCCACGAATACAGAGGTCAATTCAACAATCACTTCATAACTTCCGCAAACAGCTGGACACTGTAGTCTGTCTCTAATGTTACTCTGTGTTACAGGAGGACACTGTGACTATTTTCAGAATCTCATTAGTCCACATTTAGATCCTCTAGTGAGTATTTGGGACAGGAGGACAGTGTATATGGGACTGAGGCAAAAGAATATGCAGAGTGTTTTTTTCTTCATGCCAACTTTGGCTGGATTTGTTTTTATTTTTATATATTTTTTATGATTTTTTTTATATATGGACAAAGTTACTCATCTCATTTTGGTTTAAAATAATAAAATTTTGTCCATCAACTGCACAACGGATTCAGACTCTTTGCTGTGGCTGCAAATTGTGGCCAGGCATATATATATATATATGTATATGTGTGTTTCTAGTTGCAAGTATAATGTGTAATATATGTGTAATAAAATGTGTAATATATATTTATATATACATTTATATATATTAGTAGATCACGCCCTTCGTTGTAAAGAAAAAAAACAGTGCATCAGTTTGATTAATTGATACCAGCATAGCAATAACAAGTAGTGCAGGAACCAGGGCTGTTTTAGATGTCAGTGATACTGTATGTGCACAAGGGCAGTATCTTCACTAAGGCCTGAAGAGGTATATATATATATATATATATTTATATATATATATATATATATATATATATATATATATATACCTCTTCAAGTGGAAGTGAAGCAGAGATTCAGCAGCATGTGAGCGACCTGTTCTTCAGCACTCCATTGCTCTGCACAATGGGAACTGGTCAGTATAGTGTTATAGTAGCTTCACTTACAATTAAACTGTGAGATTAAATATGATATTCAGCTTCAATAAATCTAACCGACCATTTGGTTCCAATCCACATCAAACTGATACCAACCCAGATTCACGCTTCATTTAAAAGGCTGGGCTCAAACTGCAGGTTATGTGACAGGGGGAGGGGACAGAGAGGATTTGGGGTCCCCTGGGACACTGTGGGGGTAGAGAAAATCCCAGCTTGGGACCTTTAAGCTAATTATATTGTTTCCGCACTGAAGCATAATTTAAAACCAGCAATATGTCAGCCTGTTCTAGCCAGTGTTTACAGTCATGTCTGCCCAATACACATGCACTAACATAAAGTAGGTACTGACCAGTGACACAATGTGACAAATCTCACCTGTTCTATATCTGTCTGCTTATGCAAATCTAAAAAATATATTTATTTAAAGAAACGTCAGAGCAGGGAGATGGGAAGGTTTCCAGAGAATAATAATAATGATAATAATAAAGCAAATGTTGTTCAGTCTGGTTACTGCTGGACAGAAACTGTGGGAGTAGATGACTGACTGATGATTCATTTAACATTATGGTCAAATTAAAGATCTGTAGCTCAGGAGATGCTCCAGTGCACATTGCTCATATCTAAAGAGTTCACTGTTAATGCAGAGCAATGCAGATCCAACATGTCAGTACACTGGAGCACTGCTGGAGAAGCAAAACACAGTAGAGGCATCAATGGCATCATCTAGTCTGAGGAAAAATTAAAAAAAAAAGCTATTTAGAATAATAAAACTGTCAAACTGTCAGTTCTAAATGTCGGCAGCTCACTCTGAGGGTGAGCTAATAGAGTTTTTTCACAGTATGGTACTGACTCAACACAATTCTACTCACTGTTTTTGGTTTTCAAATCATTTCTAAGTTGTGCACAGTACCTGGTACTGTACCTACTACGTTTTCTACATCGCCTCTGTCAGGGATCCAAGTAAGCTGATGGTACCCAAAGGTGGCATGGAAAAGACATGTAGACTGCTGATTGGTCAGAGAGAGGGTACTATATTTGCAGGGGAAAACGAAGAACCTGATATCTCGATTCAAAGCGAATCGAGGCGAGGCGATACCATGTGGTGGAAAAACACTATAAGTGGTTTAGATGTAGACATGGAATTAAGATTAAGTCGGGAATCCCCATACAGGGTCAAAACCCGCTGCAGTGTAGCAACACTTTGCTGTTATTCAGTGAGTCATCCCATCTCCTGAGGAAGTCATTAGCGTGGTTTCCTTACAGACAACAAGACCCACTAACAGAGCTGCCGACAAAAGGGGCGCTCACTGGCTTCATCCTCTTTGAGAGCTCAGCTCAGCTCAGCTCAGCCGAGTCACAGGACACACCGCCTCGCCTTGAAATGACAAAAACATCACATTAATCCTTCTCCTGTGACAGACGTGTCCATTGGCCTTTAAACGCCGCAGGTCGGAAAGTGAGGGACCCCCGACGCTGGGGTTTTATGGGCCCTCATTGAGAGGGAACACTGCCCTCTGGTCTTTGTCCCTCTCCTCTGTTGCTGTTACAATTAAAGCTCTGACATTTAATGAGCGTGCTCACAAACACACAACCTGCATTACTGCTTTGCAGACTCTGTGCAGGACTTGTTTAGTCTCCAGTTAGTCAGGGAGATCGAGACGTGGGTGCTTTCTCTAAGTGGAGGACATTTGTTTTTCACAGCTGGAGGCCCCCTATCTGTTTGTTTGTGTTGTGTGTTACACTTCAGTGCTGCTCCCTTCCACCCCCACCTTAATTTAATCTCTTGCAGCAATTGCAATCTCAGCGGGAGCTTCCCACCATGTGCAGGGCAAGAGAGGGAACAGGGAGGTGGAGGTAGAGTTTAAGAAATTCACATTTCATTAGCTTTATTCCAACATTAGTTTTTTTCTTTTGTCATTGTGTCTTCATAGGCACTGATCTTTTTTCCCTCCACACACTGACAATAAAACTGCACGGTGCTGCAGAGGCATGACTTCTTCCCGTGTGTTCGTCCCAGCACAATGTACTTTGTGTCAAATTTAGAATCAGGCTCCCAGTGTCCACAAACAAGTTGTGCTCCAGTCAAAACATGAGCCGACTGCCTTGACTCTGGAAAACAACAAAGGACACGTGGGAAAAGGCCAAAAACACAAGATACTGTACAAACACAGAGAGTCCACGAGATTTTACAGTGATAATCTACATCTCACAATAAAGAACAGTGTGTCAAAACCTACTAATCAAGCAGATATACTATAATTGAAGTCCTCTGGTTTCACAAAGACTTTCAGATGACACTCTAGGATTCTTCTTTACCTCATTCAGCATTCTGCGCTGTGCTCTTGCAGTCATCTTTACAGGACGACCACGCCTAGGGAGAGTAGCAACAGTGCTCAATGCTTTCTCCATTTGTAGACAGTCTGTCTTACCGTGGACACATGAACATCAAGGCTTTTGGAGATACTTTTAAAACTCTTTCAAGCTTCATGCAAGTCAACAATTCTTGATCGTAGGTCTTCTGAGAGGCATGGTTCACATCAGGCAGTACTTCTTGAAACCAGTAAACCCAAGACTGGTGTGTGTTTTTAAGGGGCAGGACAGCTTTCAGCAACACATCCAAGATCATCAGAATGATTGCACTCCAGGTTGGCTTGTTCTTGCCACTGTACCTACAGTGCTGTCAGTGCAGTTCAATGAGAACTGGTCACAGGAGACAGCACCTCTTCAGGCCTTAGTGAAGATACTGCCCTTGTGCACATACAGTGTCACTGACATCCAAAACAGCCCTGGTTCCTGCACTACTTGTTGTTATCGCTATGCTGGTATCAATCACACTGCAATTAATCGAACTGATGCACTGATTTTTTTCTTTACGACGAAGGGTGTGATCTACTAAATTTGAAAGGCCGTTGCAGTCTGACCACACATGAAAACATACTTGAAATGATTAAGAACAAATCCAAACATATCGTCTGTCTGATGATCCAATTATGGAGCTGTTGGGTGAGCTACTGGCTGCGGCATAATGGGGGAGCGTTCATGGACCATTTGCCCCAAATGAGTTGTTCAATCAACCACGGGCCGATCATTTAGCGCTGAACTCTTTAATTACAGTACATCATTAATATCTGGTACGTCCACACAAGCTGGATCAATAGGTTGCCCCAAGTTGAAAATGAAACCTTTGTACTATTCAGATTTTTATTTATTATGGTTTAGAACAGAAATCAATTGAGACAAACCAATACAATCACATCCTGTTGAAATGAAGCAAGGCAGTGGAGAACAACTGTTCAACTAAATGAAAAACAGATTAATACCTCTGTCATCACATGAACTCTGGAACACCTCCTTCTTTTTTTTTTTTACTCCCCTACAGGTAAAAGTAATAGCATGAAATGGATTATCCTTTACAGAGACTCTTTTGTGCTTAGTGATTTCAAATGTCATCATATTTCAGCCTGTAACCACTGGTTGTCTCAGTGCAGAGTCTAGAAAATGACAGAGCAGAGATGAGTGACACATTGGCACAGTCACACCTTGATCTGACTCCAGTAGAAACAGTGCAGCTCTTTATGTATTCCTTCTAATGCTGCCTACAGAGACTACCATATGAAGCTGAACTAAAAACTCTCCATCATATTCAACTCGACACATGAGAATAAAACACTGTGATTCTCCCAGGCACAGTCGAACGTTTGAATGTTTGATGGTGCTGGATCCGTACTGAGCTCTGCATGATTGCAGTGGATACTGGTTTGCAGAAAAGTGAGGTTGTGCAGGTTAATAAGTTGACTGTAGATAGATATTAAATAATGAATGAAGTTACTGCTGCAGTACCACGTGTGCAATTTGCACTGAACCTCTCATATGTATGTATTAGGAGACACGTGTTTGAAACAGCCACAGCTACTGTATGTCATAGATAAGTGGGCAGAGATTTGCAAAACCTCATCTCACGATGAAAAAAATGATTGATGCTCTCACAGCTGATAGTAGTAGAATTGTACATTTGATCAATTATTCTAACTGGCACAGCACGATTGCTCTAAGTCGTACTTCATCATTTAACAACAAAAAAACAATTTGACATTTTGATCTGAACCAAAAACACACTGAAAATACAAATAAAGTCTTATTTTGTTTGTTTGTTTGTCTTTGTCATTAGACTTGTATTAAATCTGATGGTACAGGATTCTTTAGAGTCTGTGCAGACACCAGCTACAGCAAGCACCTCAATCAACCAGCAAGAGCAACACTACAGAATCCTATGTACATTTACATTTGTAATTGGGATAAATAGTGTTGGAGTTTCATGTCTGACGTCCAGCTCTATGTACTCTCTATGAACAGCACACTTTGATCAGCTTTATTTTAGCCTATAACCATCCTTTAAATTAAGCACAGACCAGTGTTGTTCAGCTCAGTTCATCTCTAGCATCCATTTTTTAAAATAGGCGACAAATTGTGCATCTCATTTTGTGATCAAGTGTCGCTGTGACAGCATCAGATGGCATGAGTCGACTGTGACTGTGCTTTTCAGGAATCACAGAATGGTTTAAGGTGATGAACTGTACAATCACCACAACTCGCCAGATTTCCCCTGGTAAACGTGCACTGTTACAGCACATGCATGAAATCTGTGGACCTGAACATCTTTCAGATACTGCATTATAATTTCACACCTGATAAACTCGGCCTTTGTTTTTTCCTCCTCTTTGCTTCATCCCGTCCCATCTCCCCCTCCACAGCAGGAGAACGTGTACATGTTTTACGAGGTGTTAAACAACCTCACACAATGCATACAATTATCTGTAACAGCTCACAGATGGGTGATCGCTCTGCTGCGTCAACGGGCTGTAAAATGCAGTTTCAGTGCACACACACACACCTACAGTACACAGAGAAGGCAGTTTTGTAAACGACTGTGTGTGTGTGTGTGTGTGTGTGTGTGTGTGTTGCTGAAAAGATGCCACGGGCTAGATCAGTCACGGGGAATCCAGCTCCCACGTGCTACAGCTCCTCTCAGTGCTGGAGAGAATACTGGGAGCAGAGGTCTAATAACACACACACACACAGACATACACACACACACACAGTGAGAACGGGTATACATGCATCCACACAAACACTGACAGATAAAAGCTAAAAAAAAAATAGAAATATGAAAGGATGTTGTTTGCATTGCACACTATTTTATAGCTCTTATCTCTTCTGTGAAACATGGTGTGCCTGTATCATGATGTGGACCTCCTATGCTGCCTCTGGACCAGGACTACTCGCCATCACTGAAGGAGCTGTGCATTCTGAACTGTGCAAGTTCAGTACAACTTCAAAAATGTCAAAGTACCTGTGTATGAAAGTGGATAATGTAGCAAGACAACAACCCTAAACACACAAGTCGGGAATTTTCTGTTTTGGAATGTGCAAGTCAAGGTCCTCACCTGTAGCTCATAGAAATGCTGCACAAGAACCTGAAGCATGCGAGGAAGCCAGCCAACGCCTCTGAGTTGAAGCTGTTCTGTAAGGAGGAATGAAAGCACTAAAGGTGATACAAGAAAATCACAATGCCCGATGCATTTCATAGCAATTCTGGAGGATTCTCAAGAGCGGGAATGTTCACCATTAAGTCCTAAATGAATGCTAGTGCTGGTTGGCAATGATGTGTGATGATGCCTGACTGTGTGGCCACTTCATAAGTAGTTGAACAACATGTCACACAGATCAGTTTGTAGTCCCTTAAGGCTATTTCATGCTTTTCACTTGCCCTCACACACACACACACACCGTCATTGTCATAAGCTCATAGATGTCCTTGCAGAGATACCCCGGTTGTGTGGTTTCCTGCTCTGTGCACAAGAGGCTGTTTCTGGGTTTTGTGCCATGAGAGTGCCCTGTGTTATTAGTGCAAATAGTTGGCACCTTCCTGGATAGACTGTAAGTGTATGAACCTGCTTCAGTCCCAGTTGAACCTTGAAAAATAATAAACTGAAAAAAAATAAGCTGCAACATCATAATTTCACGTGCATAACATCAGAAAAGAAGCTGAGAGGTTTTTAGTTGATCACAGCAGCGTGATTTTCTGTCCAACATAATGCAGAGAGACACGATGGCTTCGACTATCAATCATTCATGTAGGTAGAGGAGCACCAGAATAGCATGCAGTGGAATCTGCTCAGCAACAACCAACCAAGTCTGAAGCACCCAACTGTGTTTGCCACTTTGTTATACAGTGGGAATAAACAGTCAGAGACCACATGGAAATAACCACGAAGTTTAAGGATTTAGAGATACAAGAATGGAAACTACTGTATAACAAAGATTATCTGCTATTTGTGGGTCATATATCGAATGAAGCAAATGTGTTTCAATGACTCACTTGGGTTTGTTCAGGTAAATTAACCTGCAGCCATCAATCATCTTTTATACTGTAAGTATGATGTATTATGTAGCATTGATTTAGTCAGAAACGTGGCATCAAAACTAAGTGAAAATGTCCGAAGTCAAATCCCAGTGCCGCTTTTTGGCCCAGACGAGTTGCCTAACATTTGAACTTGTTTCACACTTTCATCAGCTAATGTTTTTGAGTGCAGTTCATTTAAAATGATGCGTACTTCCTCCATCACTACTTTCTCTCTGGTACTTCATTTAACCTGCTACTGCAAGCGCTCTCTCAGCATTTGTACCACTTCAAACATTTGCAAACTTCCAGCAGTGAGCACAAATATCAAGTGGACACATTTTCCTGAAGAAGTGATTCTGTGATGCTGGCTGCAGATATAAAAACGTTTACTCCTGTTCTGACCTAGATGCCCAGTGAGCCTTTCAAGTCATGTCATGTGAACTTAATCTCGCTAAAACACTGCCAGACCTAATTTGTACACGTGGCACGTTAATGACAGAGGTGAAAGAGAGCTGCTCATGCTGAAACTGAGTTTGTCTGATGGAGATGAATGGCTTTTTGCTGTTGACTCAGTAGCAGTCTGGTTTGTACATCAGAAGGGTGGAAAATGATCCTCGAGTGTCCAAACAGTCTAGACTGTCGCTGAAATATTCACCCTTAACCTAATAAGCAGACGAGCATACAGTAAGACACACACACACACACACAGACACACACACACACACACACACACACACACACACACACACACACACACACACACACACACACACACAATACAGCAACAGACATATTTCCACAGGAGTTTATCAAGGAACACTCCCATACAGACAGGTAGAAAGTTCCAAAGACACTATATTTTCAGTTTATTTCTTCAGTCCACATGTTCCCCCGTTTCAGGTTGGTAGATTCTTGTAGTAGAATCAGCTTCTGTCCTGTTCAATTTAAACCTCCTCCTAATGTTCTTACTCCTGACAGCACACACTAAAGAAAAACAAACTGTTGAACAGATAGAAGGCGAAGTCTGAAATCGCTTTTTGATCTTCAGCATTCATGTTGCAGTAAAGTGTCTCGATAAAGGTCTTTGGCAAACTGTATATCAGAGGATTATGATGCTGTGAGCATGAGCATGCTTAGAAATACACACGTGGACAAAATTGTTAGTACCCTTCTGTCAAAGAAAGAAAAACCAACAAAGGTCACTGAAATGACTTGAAACTGACAAAAGTAATAATAAATAAAAAATTACTAAAAATGAACTCATTGCTTTTGAGTTGTGGTTCAAAAGAAAAAAAAAAAACTAATAAAACTGGCCTGTAACTGACAAAGAGACTTCTGCACCTGAGCAATCAAACTGCTTCAGCTGTCTCAGGTTTGAAGGGTGCTTTCTCCACACTGCATGTTTTAGCTCTTTCCACAGATGTTCAATGTGATTTAGATCAGGACTCATAAAAGGCCACTTCAGAATAGTTCAATGATTTGTTCTTAGCCATTCTTGGGTGTTTTTAGCTGTGTTTTGGTTCATTATCCTGTTAGAGGACTATGACTTATGACAAAGACCAAGCTTTCTGACACTGGGCAGCACGTTTTGCTCCAAAATGAATCAAAAGTCTTCATTGTACCAGCACAGATTTAAGACACCCTGTGCCAGATGGAGCAAAGCAGCCCCAGAACATAACAGATCCACCTCCGTGTTTCACAGTAGGTACTTGTACTTTTCTTTGTATGCTGTAGTTTTCGTCTGTGAACATAGAGCTGATGTGAATTGCCAAAACGTTCCAGTTTAGTCTCATCTGTCCAAAGGACATTCTCCCAGAAGCTTTGTGGTTTGTCAATGAGGTTGAGGTGAGGGTGGCTACAGTCCCATGAATCTTAAACAACTGTAGTCACAGGAACATCAAGCTGCTTGGAGATGTTACAGCCTTTACCTTTAACATGTTTATCTATCTTTTTTCTTCTAATCTAATCAAATAGACACACTGACTGATTACAAGTGTGACGACACCTGTGAAGCTAATTACAGGACACACATTAGTTTAACATGTCAAATTATTTAACATCTTTTCCAGGGGTACCATCACTTTTGTCCAGGCCTGTTTCATTAGTTTTTTTTTTTTTTTCAACAAACTTCAACGATGTTCGATTTTATCAGTTGTTTTTTAGTAATGTTTTATTTATTGTTGCTTTTGTCAGTTAACTGAAATGTACCAACAATTTTGTCCTTGTGTGTATATGTATTATTACGTCTTTGCGGCTATCTTTTCAGTTGTGTATTAAATGCAGACGTAAAAACCTGGAAATTAAAAGATGAAATGTTGATCTTTTGTGTCATATTCATCTTTTGATGTCAAACCTAAATGTTTTCAGTCTACAGCAAATAGACTGTATGAAAAGTGATTACCCATGGAAAAATGATTACAAACCACATGTCATGACAATCCATCTGATGGCTGTTGGCATTCAGCTGCATTTCAGGTTTGAGACCAGGTACATACCCACACATTTCCACACACGCACACCCTTTGACTGATATTTCCTCACCTTTGTATTTCCTCTCTGTGACTAGAACAAAGGCCGTGTGTGCTTTGAAAATAAATAAGCTGCCCAGTGTGCTGCAGGATGATCAGGTGTTGCAGTGCCACTCATCCGCTGGCCTGTGTTTGGCCCTAAGCTTATGTAATATGATATGAAGCCACACATGAACAGCAACACTGAAGATGAGGAGTGTCGTCTTACTGCAGAAATAATATATCAAATATCTGAACGCAGTCCTACGACTTGTTCTCTTGTACTTCATGTTGGTTGCTTTGTGCTATATGAGTAACTAGAGGAACACACAACTAGTGTTGATGAGTTTTTTTTTAGCCGTCAATTGAAATCATGTTGTGTAGCTGCATTGCATTCTGGTCTATTGAGGCTTCATATAATTGCAGGACTGTTGGTTGCAAACATTAGAAAGGAAGTTATCACTGTTTAATGACTGTTTAGAGAAAGTCTGATGAGTCTAGCTGTATGTCATTTTCTGTTTATAGCCTCAAGGTGGAAAAAACAGAGGCTTAGCAGGAGAGGATGCACAGCAGATCGTAATGTATTTGTAGGTGATACACAGTCTTTTTCCATTTTGTTAAACCCACTTGTTGCCTGTGGCCATGTTTCACTTGGAATTTATTTGACCTCAGATCTACACACATAAAAGCTACTTTGGAATCAAAGTTGTCAGAAATGTTTTCAGAAACCACTGACAAAGTCCTGGATCTGTCCAGTTTGTAGGATTCGCTCTTCAAATGCAGCTATAATAAGGTTCAGCTTTGTGAACACTGTCATTAAGTAACTAGTTATTACACTCTCTGTACTGGGTGATGGTCAGCGTTTTAAAATGAAAGACTTTTATTTCTTATTTCCCTAAAGTGAATGAAGGTATGGAGACAGAGATAAAGAAATGTGAGAAGACAGACAGGCTGTTAATGTCTTACTGAGGATATTATTGCTGCAGTGGAACATTTGCTCATTCTAGCTGGACACGTTACTCCTATTGCTCAACAGTCCGTGGGTCTGATTCTCCTCTTCATGATGTGCCACACATGTTCAGTAGGAGACAGATGTGGACTGCAGGCAGGACAGTCAAGCACACACACTCTCTGTGTCTACAAAGCCCCTGCTCTATCAGCTGTTGTAGCATGTGCACATTGAGGCCTGGCATTGTCCTGCTGAGTTGATTTGATGACAGCATACACATCTCTAAAGTTGCAAGTCACCATAGTGAGGGTGCCGATCCACCCCCATACCATCAGAGGGACTGGCTTTTGCACCCTTTGCTCTGGAGGATCTTTTTTGTCTTTGGCACAGAGAACCTAATGTCCATTTTCCCTCAAAGGTCACATACATTTAACAGTGGTTTCTACCTCTGGCCTTTATGCACTGAGCCTTTGTCTGGAGTCCCTTAAATCTTTACATACTATTATGTACTGTGGATGATGAAAGGCCTTCTTTGAGCTGCGACACTATTGTTCGAAGTGAGGCTGAAGTATTGTTAACAAGATAGTCCACTTGTTACTTGTGCTCGAGTAATGTTAGGAGGACTGCCCTCCTCTGTGTTGGAACATGACTCTGAAATAAAAGATGGAATGAATTCCTTAAATTTGTCGACAGCATCTACTGTAGTGAATCTTATCTGTAGGTTTAGTAAAGTCTGGTACTGTAAATTCACATGTTATTAAAACTGGTCAGATAAAAGAGGATTTTGGGGGAAAAACTATTAAATGATCAATTTCCACACCGTATGTCAGAATAAGATCAAGGGTGTGATTAAACCAATGAGTAGGTTTGTTTACAGTTTGGGTAAAACCAATGGAGTCTAATAGTGAATTAAATGCAGTGTTGAAGTTATAATCATCTACATGGATATTGCAATACACCTACCATACAAGAGCAGCAGCCTACATTCAGTGTAAACACAGTGAATAGTCTTTCATGCAGTAATGAGACAAAGAAGAGTAGCTCTACTTAATAGTTTGACACACACAAACACACACACACACACACACACACACACACACACACACACACACACACACACACACACACACACACACACACACACACACACACTTCTGCTTTCATCTATCCCTCTCTATAACCCAGAAACTATTCAGGTTAGACAGGTGTGTGTGTGTGTGTGTGTGTGTGTGTGTGTGTGTGTGATTGCCAGACTCTCGTTGCTCACCACGCGGACGTTTAGTGTGTAAAACCACAATAAAAGCTACAGAGACACAGATGAATTTTCACAGACACTGATAGCATGATTACAGGGAAGGTCACTTTGGAACATAATCGGTCCTGAAACTCTAACGTGCTTCGCTGGAGAACAATGGAGCTTGTGTGTGCAGAATTGAGGGCCGATGGTCAATACTTGTGATTTCTCCTCCTCTTCTTCTCCGTCATCTCCTCCAGGTGTGCTGAACAAAGAGAGCTCTGTTGAGCAGAACATACAATCTGGGCAGAAAGTCAAAGAACATCATAAGCAAGAGAGAAGAACAGGCTATATGGAAGGATGCTGGTGACACTGAGCAGTTGGTAGCTTAAAGTCAGAATGAGGGCTAGATATATCCAACCACCATTTCTCCTCCAACATGACCTCACACCTCTGCTCAAGCCAGTGATGCTTTTATTAAACACTAGGTGTGAATACTGAGTCACTTTAATCCTGGAAACGTGGCTGACTGACTGTGAATTCAGCACTATCAGGGCTAATTAGACGGTGTGTTCACAGGGTTTTGCGCCACTTTCCTCTATTTCTTGCAAATTAGCACTGGTGCCCTAAAGTCACATAATGGTCAGTCGCCAAGCCTCTACCATGTTTAAAGAATGGATGAACTTCTGAGCTGAGCTTCTGTCTAGTATGACTGGGTCTTTGGTGTGGATATGGTGTAATTTTATCTCCACCTACTTTCCAGCTTGTGAGGACACCCAGTGAGACACACAGTGTGTTAACACAGACCAAGACACAGCACAAAGACACAGTTACAGTGTGTGAAAGTCGATCAAAAGGTGCATTCTGCTGTCTTAGCCAGTGACACATCTACATTACAGTGGCATACACAAAAAAAGGATCCACGGAAAGGAAAATACTGACATAAATCCCAAGACCATGCATTGATAAATGTGCAATATAAGAGTCTTAGGTTGTTGTAGCTCCAGGCTGTGACACTCAGGTGGTGAGGATTTAATGCAAGCTCGTGTTCTTCATGGCAGGAAAATAAGCGAGAAGGAGGGGGAGTTGTAATTAGGAGCAGAGCAAGACGCCAAGAATAGCTAACACAGCAATTAGGAAGAGGAAACAACAAGAAAGGGAGGAGGCGACAGGGAAGCAGAGAGCGGGAAAGAGGAACGGGGAGGAAAAAGGGGGAGGAGGAGGAGGAGAGCAGATAGAGTGATAAAAGGAGAGAGAGAAATCAAACCTAGAGAGTGAGGGAAAGAAAACAGCAAAGGCAGCAGGGAGGAGAAGAGGCAGATGAGATAAAGCAGAGCGAGAAGCACTGAAGGAGAGACAGGAGGTGCGGAGGGTGGCGAGGGTTTCATTTTCGAAGCGAAGAAAGCTCTGAAACGGGGGTGGGGGTGTGGGTGTGGGTGGAGGGCATCGAGATTTTACCGATATGACCTGTGAGAGAAGGTCTGACAGATGACTCTGATGGGACAGATGTTGATCTAGGAAGTCAAGCTGCTTAAGAGCATGGCTGAGAGCCTGTGATTCAGTCTTTTACAGTGTTTCTGTTGAGTTCGGCTACAGCAGAGCAAATGAGGACACTCTGAAACGTTCATATCTCAGAGCGGAGCAGAAATAGCTCCTGTGTGTGCTTGGCCCCGAACTATGAGGTATCTTTACCTTCAACCTTGACACACATGCCAAAAATAAATGTCATCTTCCTGCTGTGTTCGGATTGTGGCGGGGAAGTCTCCCTTTTCCTCCCGAGTGATTAGACTGCGCCGAGACTTCACTGCAGCAAGGTAATGGCTGGGTGTAATCGCAGCGTTTATGTGCGCGAGTGCACGTGCGTGTGCGCCTCTGCACGCATCACAGCCGCTCGCTTGCTGAGAGACTGAGGTGTGAAAATAGGCCTACGCTAAAAAGTGATGGTGATGATTCAGAGAGATAAATCAAGAGATACAGTACAGGGACGAGCACACCAGCCTCATGGTTACAGCAAATGCTAATATTAATGTGACTCATGTACATGGGCACATAGGTGAACATTAAATGTTAGCGAATCAATCAATCTTAACATCGAAAGGTCAACACATGATCAGGAGGTTGGGATGGTGGATGGAGGTGCATGCAACAAATAGAAAACAACAACAAGCCACAAGTCCTCCAACCTTAATGCCCATTTAAAAATGCGACACTATAACTGTGCAAACCAGAACATCAACATGTTGGTGTTAGTAAAAATTGACATGACTTTCATCACGACAGTTGTTCTCTGCTCTGTGTGTTGTTGACCCATCCATCAAGCCCGAGTTAGGTAGAGAGTTAGGTAGAGTATTTTATTTCAAGTTACTATTTATACAGTATAACTACGGTGTATCAGTCTGTCTGTGTTTCTGTCTCCGATCCTCGCTGTATTTCCTGGTTCTTTTCTGTTGTCACTCTTGTACCCAGTTATGTTTCTTGCTATTTTCTTTTGCTACTTTGTATTTCCGTGCCGAGTCACCTCATTGGCTGAGTTTTAGTTGGTATTTTCCGGTATCTTGGTCATCTAGCCTAATCAGGATATCCTCCTCCTACTAAACATTATTCAACATTAAAACCCCTTTTTGTCTTTACTGGTGTCTGGTGTTTTTATTGGGTTCCTAAAACCAGCTTCCTGACAATTTAATGGAAAGTTGAGTGATGGGATGTTAAGTGAAGCCCATTCAAGAACTTGAACTTGAAGCTTCACAAGGAGTAGATTGAGGCTGGAGTCCTGGAGAAGCACAGACATGTTCAGGAAATGGTCTACAACTGTGAAATTCTAATATCAAGCCACACCTGAACTAGTATTGGCACACTGGTCAGTGGTGCATAGTTCTGTTTTTCAGATCACAGTAAATTTAGCATTTCATTTGGAAACAAATGTCCCAGAGTCTGGAAAGAGAGTGAAGAGGCACAGAATCCAAGTGTGTAGGCAAATGCTTGGTGCGTTTACTTGTGCTTGGAATCACTTGGTTGCTTGTTGTGGCTGTGTGGTGATAATTGATATATTAACGGAGGGTGTTGGTGGATGTGTGACTAGGGGAGGCTTAATAAGCTTTGGCTTCAGTCTAGATCTTTTTGGTAGGTAGTGTAGATTGTTTTGCTCAGGGTATATACTCTATATAACCATGATGACATTTTGTCTGCAAAGAAAAGAAAAAAAGGAAAAGTAAGAAATATTCTGTATAAAAGTTACAGATTAATTTAAAGCATCACGGACACAAAGACACATTGTGGTGTTTTTTCTGTGTTGCTTGCAGAGTCCCACTTTACAGGAAGTTGAGTCATATGATGACATGTT
This sequence comes from Anabas testudineus, assembly GCF_900324465.2. NCBI lineage: Eukaryota > Metazoa > Chordata > Actinopteri > Anabantiformes > Anabantidae > Anabas > Anabas testudineus. The sequence goes on along the minus strand of NC_046617.1, from coordinate 2,529,857 downwards.
TACATGTTTTCAGGAAGGAACTAATTACAGCCAAGTTTTATAGTCTCTGAAAACCAAAGGATGATGCTCCAGTGTTTACTTATTCTCCATGTTCCAATTCTGCCTTGTCCCGTTTGGAGCATCTAGTGTGTATTGCTCCCAGTGCCCGGTGCTTTTTTTTTACTGTATGACACGGACAATACACATGCATTACAGTGGCTGACACGTGTTTAAGTAAACTTCAGGAGGTCCAAGAAAAGAGTCACATTGCATGGTTACAGTGTATGATTTAGTGCGGTCTCCAGTGTAAATCCCTGTACTGTATTTAGTGGAGACAGACACAGAGAGAAGACGCTCAGAGAGCCTCATGGGAAACGCACAAATTGTAATCAAAGATGAAATCATAGACATAAATAATGTTGTGTCGTTCTGTTTTTCTCACAAATACATGATGGCATTTCATGAAGGGGAGAACACAACAGCAAACAGTGTTTTTGAGGTTGTGTGGGTGGACAGATTGTCTTCAGGGTAAGTGACATTAAGGGAATTGGGACAGATAAGTTGAGGAGTCTGGCATTAAGGAGTTTCAGTGGAGGTGCGGCTTTTTTGTACACTGTGGGTTCCAGCGATACCGTGCACAGACCACAGGAACTGGACAGTCAGCTTGGGCTGCTGATAAAGAATGCTGTGAAGGAGTCATGAGGGAAGCAACACTAGTCTAAGACCACTTGTGTCAGCTTGTATACCATATGTGTAAAGTCACATCCTGAACTGTAGTGTTCTCAGGCTGTTTGACATGCTACTACTGTACATCTAATTAGATTTCTCAGGCCTTTCACTGTGTTGTGAGATACTGTGGTTTTACCCATTCTCTTACCAAACCATGACATGCACATTTGCAACCTTGAGCTTTTCTCAACTCCCACTTTCACTCCCACTGCCGTCCTATTGTCTCTGTCTCGCACTTAGCAGAGCGAAAGAGACAGATAAAGTCTGTAATGTCTTTCATGCCTTTGTGTCAAGGACACACCAGCTGAGCCTGAATGCTAAACAGTATTGGTCTAATTATGATGGACAGACAGGGCCACTGGGGTTAAAGGTGATGAAAATATGCCACCTTGTTTCCTGCATACACACACACACACACACACACACACACACACACACACACACACACTATCCCCTCTGATATGCTAGTGTGGCGTCAAGCCTGTAACACCCACACACACAAACGATGCCTCAGAGCCCCCTCATCACTCTGCCCTTTCCTCTCACAAGTCCCCTTGGACCTCCATCCCGTCCTATCATCTCCCTCTCTCTCTCTCTCTCTCTCTCTCTCTTACACACCACACTAACCCTTTATCAAGTTCTCACTGAGAAACCTGCCTTTGTGTGATTATACTGTTTGAAGCCGGCAGGCAGGAAGAGGAAGCCGCTTTAAGTCCAGTCAAGCCTGCAGATGATCTGCTTGATGTTTCACTGCAGGTTTCGTTCTCACTGAGCAGAGCAGAGCAACACACAAACATGCACAACTAAATTCTGGTCTGTTACCACCTGGGTGGATTAATGGTTGTTCAGAAGACAAGACAAAGCCAAGTGGAAAAAGTATTTTATTCTAAACATCCATTACTGACTCCAGGTTCAGTTTTAGGGATATAGTACAGTATGCACTCGTTTCACTTAGGGTTCTATGATATATTAGTGTCTTACAACCAAAGCATGATATGTGCATTAAATGCGACACAGACTTTGTTTCGAGAACCATGATTGTAAATAATGAAATGAAACCCGTAATTAAACTAAACAACCATTTACAGGCTTTAATGGGATGAATCGCTGTGGCGACCCCTGATGGGAAAAGCCGAAAGAGAAGAGATTTACAGGCTTTAATCGTTTCTATTTCTCCGTCAGACTTTGCTGCACTGTTTTATCATGCTCATGTTTTGGTGATTAAAATGTTACAACTGCTGGAAATGATTTGAGACAAAAAACGACGCTGGAGCTTCGATAAATTGTAAATTCCCTCTGTTCCATGTGCTGAATGAGGCTGAATGGTTGAACAGATGAAATAGTTGGTGGCAATTCTGTGGCACAAGCTCAGTCCAAACAATGACAAAATGCCAGATGCTCGGAGTCCTTCCTCCATATATACAAAAAGTTTTCTGGATGCATCTGTTTGAAGGCGTATTCAGGATGAGTCCTCATATCACTTCTTGAATAACTCTGTTTGAATAATGTTGGGTTAGGGTGTGCTGCCAATCATACTGGCCTACTTCCATGTTAAGTGAAGAAGCCAATACATCCCTCTCTCAAACTGCCTCTATTCCAACAGCAGTCGCCATGCCAGGTGGTAAACTGTACATAAATCCTGCAGCACATTCTGGACCAGCTTCAGGACCCTTCCATGTTAGACATGCCTGCAGAAGAGAAGACATCACGAAGAGAAGACACCCTGAGCAAGTGCCTCAGCCACCTCAGCTGGAAACCACAGTGAACTCATACAGAATGTGGAGGCCACAGAGTGCACTTTGAGTCCCGGCCAATTTTAGATGGAGCAGTTTTGTTCCAACTTTGTGCAGCCAGTGTCAAGGTAATTCAGAATTGTTAAGGTAGTCTACAAATGTTTCTTTTTGTCTTTACACGAGTACAAGTGTGTCCCTTTACTCCAGCATGTATCGTTTGATTTTGATTCCTGGCTTGGTCACGTCTGTTGCATGTGTTGCTTCTATCCAATGCTGTCTCTCTTGATGCTGTTTGCTGTCAGCAATAACTTGAAAAATGCTCATTTATTTGGCTCAGTATCACTCCTTAAAGTGTGAAGATGGTGGGTATACTGTACATGTACAGTTTTAGAAAGACACAATCAGACAACAAGTCACTTTGTGCTTGGTAGAGAGTTTTCCCTCTCCACTCTCACGCAGTGCTGGACATGTTTTTATATAATTCTATTGTTTTATTCTGTAAGCTCACATTGTAAAAGGCGTTAACATGACTTATGTGTTTTAGAAATAAACTGAATTGGACTAAATGGAATTGTGTGAAAAGAGCTGGATTGCACATGTGTTGTCTGGTCACATTGGAGGATAAATGTGTTTATAGCTTTTCCAACTTTCCATACTAGGGGAAGAAATGCCCCATAAGCAGTGACACAATGAAAAACATGTTAAACAAAGAAGAAGTAACAAGCAGTGAATGCAAGTCAACTGTGAGATATTTTATGCTTACAAGAATATGAGATCACATTGATCTTGACCTTCAACCACCAAAATGTAACCAGTTCGTCCAGTTCATCCATTCTAAGTGGTTGCTTGTGTCTGCTGGACTCAAGGACGCGTTCCTGAGGTATTTCATTTATGAGAATGGGCCGTCGCTGTGGCCAGAGTGCAGTGGAAACATTGTCGATTTATTCTCACTGCTGCTCAACCCCGTCTCCTAAAATCATGTTCCCATGAAACTAAACTGCAGATACCATTACATTTTTGCAAGGAATGCACTGTAGGGATTATGTTTCAAGGTATCGTATTGTTTGAAGGAATGAAACAAGTCGACCAGCATGGGATTGTCATAGCATAGACCAGAGTTCATCTCCACAGTCCAGTTTGTGGGTTAGGCAATAAAATCAATTCTAGTTAGGTTTAGGGATAGATGTGTTTTGGTTTAAAGCTCAATAAAGACAATGTTTGAGATGTAATTGTGATTTGCCATTTTTGTTAATTGTAAACACATCTTCATTCGGGGTAAAATGTTTGTTACGCTTGTGTTGTCACATGGAATCATGGGTAGAAATTGGACAAAACACTAGACAACATTGAGCAGTGATAAACATCGAGGTCCTGAATTTAGCTCAGAGGGTCATTGTTAGCAGAACAGATCCATCTGAACCGAACGAGCACATTCACTCGATAGCTAGAGCTAAAAATAACAAGCCATGAAACAAAAGGAAGATGATAAACACAGAAAATACAAAGCAGCGTACATACAAACAGACGCAGACGCAGCCCGTCAACCAGTAACCCTGAACAATAAGTATACCCTGAATACATACACACTTCCTTAGACGTGTCCATCCTTGTTTAGATCTTGCTTTGTCTGACTCTCGGTGTGTGTGTTGTTTGTTTTTTTGGCTGCTGTCTGCCTCTGGAGACAGGCTAAAAAGGAATTCCTCACAATTCATTGTATTTTTTCCCGTGTGTGTGTGTGTGTGTGTGTGTGTGTGTGTGTGTGTGTCTGAGAGAGAGAATTCATGTGTGTGTTTCCTTGTTATTGCGCTCTCTTCCCATCATCCACCTCCTGACCACAGCACCTCACCCTGCTGTCTACAACAACAGCGCTAATAACTGCTATTCTCTCTCAGTGTAAGTAGTACACATTTGACTTGTGGTGGAGACACAGTCACATTCCTTTGTCTGACAGTAACAGCACTGGGACTGCTGAGGTACCTCAGGATACACCAGCAAGTCCTCTATCAGTACTGCAGCCGTAATGAAACTGGAAAACACAGACATAATAATTTGAAACAGAATCTTTTGTAGTCCATTTTTGCAGCTTTATTACTAAAGAGACATGTTAGGTAGGGATGTGGAGATGCAACAAAGATCCTCGCCTGAGGTCAAACCATGGACTGGATGTTCTTCATCATGGGAACTCTTTAACCAAAAGGGTGCCCTCACTTGATCCCTCTTTAAAGAATGTGTTTCAATTCCTTAATTACTATATATGCATGTCCATACCTCTGTTCTTTGAGGACACTGCACTGTACATAAGGCAGAATCCAAATCCTATTCATAGGAATATTTCAGGGAACAGTTGTTGTAAACTGGAATAACTTCTTAACTTCTAACCTTTCATTTTTTAGTATACTCAATCAAAATGCTAATGATCGACACTTTACTAGTGTGACAAACACAGGTTAATGTGTCTTTGAGCAAGTCACAGGACTCGAGGTTCTCACAGATCTTCTCTGTAAGCTACAGTATGAATATGAGGTTAGGTAGGTTTGATATAAAATATAGAGGATCAGTTGATCATCTATTGTATTGGTAGATGGAAGCATTTCCTTGATGATGATTTTATTTTATTCTTTGTTGTAGCACCAACAGATCTTTTTGTAAAAGTTCTATTTCTACACAAACCAAGCATTCTTCTATTGCTTCTGGAAGTTGAGGCACCGCTACCCTTTTTACAGCTGAGGTCACAGCAGCTGAAGCTCAAGGGTTTTAAACTGTGTATGTCATTATTAAGGATTAAACATGACCTGGAACAGTGCTTAAGTGCAGCAAGGTCGAGACAATAAAGGTAACTACATGAGATTTTCTTATCACTACTTTCTTTGTTTGGGCTACAGAAGCCACCTGGATGTAACTTGACTGTTGTGCCACACAGAGCAATTCAATATTCATTTCAATGATGTAATTCAGGAGTGGCACTAAACTGGTTCCTTATCAGTAAACACGGGTGCATCTGTCTAGTTTTCAGACAACAATGGAGCTGTGAGGCACTGAAGAATTCTATGTATAGGATTTAAATGCTTGTTAGCAGTATACAATCACTGTTGCTGGGTCAATTTTGATATACGTATAAAATAGTGTCTAGTGAGTTCAGACTCACCAAAGAAGCTGTGCCACTGTACCACATGTGAGGTGTTCATGTCAGTTCTTGTCTCATCACGTGTCTGCTACTGTACGTTCTTGACAGAGCTTGTCTCAGTGAATTTCTATGTACTGCTGAGCCTGGCTTCATATTTATCACATGGTATGAAGCTGTGTCCAGCACTTGGTAAAAACAAAAAGTGCCTTTTCCAAATGTTTTAAATATTTCCAGATCTTCCAAGTTACTGATTTAAAGCTTTGTTCCAGAGCATAAAAATAGTCTCTTCAATTATGTGTTGACACAGCTGTGTGCAACATTGTGCCGCAACACAACGTGACGTCATGTGCCGATCAAATGCTAACAAGTTTACAATCCAAGTAGACAACAAAGACATCATACAGGATAGCCATCGTAACTGGGAGCAAATGATTGGCGCTGTTACTGCATTATAAACCACTGTGTACTGGTTTTGCGTCTGTTAACCATCACCATCCATAAATCACTTCAATTTGCTGAAATGAAATCACTTCCTTTTGCGGATACAGTTAGAGAGCAACAGTGAAGGTTGTGTGATATCAGGCCAAAGATCTGTCCTTCAGAGAATGTTAGAGTCTGTCAGTTTGACACAGGTGAAGCGTGTTGTGAAAAGTGCACCACAGTTTAATTAAATGGGTTGGTTTTCTGGCACTGTCCTGACTTTTAAGGAACAGTCCATAAATTCTCACAACCAACAACGTCCAGTTGAAACGCACAAGTTTCAACTGTCTAGCTGATGGTTTGAGGTTACGCTGAAATCTTCCTTTATTATTTCAATGCACCAGGTCCAATGCTACCACCGCTGTGCTTAACAGTTTGTATAGTGTTTTTGGGGTTGAATGCTTAATCATTTCTGCTCCAAACACACTAGTAATTGTGGCCAAAGTGTCTCACTGGACCTCACAACATCCCTCCAGTAGGCTTTTTCTATGTTTGTGTGGTCATCTGCAAACGTTAGTCAAGCTTAAAAGAATTTTGGATCAGGGGCTTCTTTCTGGGAGAGCTGCCTTTTTCTCCATGATAATGTAAAACTTCCTAGACTAGAGACAGTGACACCGACAACTCCCAGTAACTTGTTTTATGTACAATAGTTTGGACTGATGATCCTGGATCTTGGTTTGGCACAATCATGTTAGATTTGTTGATAATAAAACTGACTTGCACTCACCTTCCACCAATAATAGTACACACTTGTTGAGGTTCTGACATTTCACCACTATGTTCCAGGAGAGGAGCAAAAATAGTTTGGCTGTGGTGAGAACAGGCCAGTCAGGTTCTACATGTTCCAGCTAAAATCATTAGGACCAAACAAAACACTTCAAACTAACCTGCAGGCTGTTTCAAGTCACAAACTGTAGGTGTGGTTTGGCACTGTTACACATCTTAATTCAACTGTGCCACTCAGTTATGTGTGAAATCAGGTTATGTGTAATTGGGGAATACGTTTTCATTCACTGGAGTATTCAGGTTGCTGTGAATCCATGTATACCTCCAGCAGACGAGTAATCAGATTTCTCCTGTACTACAGAATTACATTTGGGATCAAGGTAGTAGCAGCATATGACTTGAAATCTACTCATTCAACTATGTTCTGCAAGCATTTCAGATATATATCTTATAAACTGCTGTACACACCTCTCTGGGTAATTGGGTCAAGATATTTTTAAAGAATTACTTTAATTACTCAGAGACACTGAATGTTTGTTAAAAAAACATCTGACCAACTGTTTTGGTATGAAGAACATGCTGCCCAGTGGAGAATTGTGTTTGGTTAGTGCGTCTGACACATTTTGTGTTTTTAATATATATTACATGAAGTCATGACTTGATGAGGGATTGTTTCTTTGTTGGAAAGATTGACACAACCTACTCTGCTATGCGATGACCAGCTGATGAGCATCACTGTTTGCATCTTGGCAAACTCTTTTCCATTTGTGCACGTGTGCTAGTGGGTGTAAAGCATGTTTCTTGGCATCTCTTTTGGCTTCACTCTACCGCACGAGGTGATTCATCTAACCTGATTCATCAACCGGGCAGCTACAAAGCTGCCAGTGACAGTGGTGGTCGTTGCCAGTACTAACCTAGATCAGATGCTCAGGGTCCTGAATTTAAAATTAACACAAATGTTATGGATACAGGCAGAGGCACACCAACTGTATCCATCTGTTCTCGAACAGACTGTTAAATGTTAGTGAACCCGTTTAATTTAATGGCTTATGCAGCAGGACAATTGTAATGATCACAGGATTTTGTGGACGATGATGAAGACAAGCAAACGTCAGTTGGCTTTGGGATTCTGGCAGTGAAAGTACCAGAAGGAAAGCTGGAAACAAAATAACATAAAATTTGGTTAAAACTCCCAAAAAGGCACAAGAGAGGTGTGAGGTCCGCTATCCAATTACGAGTCGAGGTAAGACCTTTCAGGTCTGACGTCCAGCCAAACAGCTGTGTCAGTGGTCAGGGCGAGACGGAGGTCTAAAAACACAGAGTGCAGAAAGAACTCACAGACTAACACGGTCTGAGGTGGAGACAAGGTCCAGACACAAAGGTGGTTGAAAGACACAAGGCAAGACGCAATGTAGTAAGACTGGAAAGTAGTTTGAAGACAACAATCTGGAAGACAAAGCGAAGACAAAATGGTTGTTATAAAGGGAAGGCAAGGCAAGGTAATTAAAAAAAGTTGTATGACATGAAAACAAGGGAAGCCCAAATAGAAGAAAATAAAAGCAGAGAAACAAGCTGAAATCATAGCAACAGTGATCCCAGATATTGTCTAGAAGTCATTTCCTAGACCTCTGAATGCCGCAGATGAAATCAAATTAAAGGTGGGCTTAGTGAAAATCTGGATTGGAACTATTTTACTGTTTCCACATTCGTGATTTAGGTAATGGATAGGAGCTAAGCTAACTGGACCAAGGTGATGTAACCGTAAGCAAATGTTAACTGGTTATGCAAATAGTGTAGTCTGCGTGTGAAAAGCGGGAGAACGGCACTTTTCATTCCAGGAAGAGACTCTGTGGAGAAAATGGCAAAGCAGAAATAGCACAGTGGAGGTGTGAATGTTTAGCTTTTCCTCCCCCAGCTGAATTCATGTTTCCCTTCACCTGATATCAGTATTCCATTACATCAGGTCTGCCTACTGTGGAAAAGTTCCACTTTTAGCTCCGTTTGCACCTTTGTAGCAGCTGACGATGACCTACAGTACAGCTATGTGCTTTTTTTTTTTTTTTATCTGTGTGCTAAAAAGGCTTCGGATACATGACGCATAGTGTTATTTGCAACTATTCTACAGAATATGAACTACCAGTGTATATTTTTATGATTTTTTATGACTAAAAAATGTTTCTGTCTCGGATAAATTAGCTTTTCGACGATACAACAGCTTGTAATGCTGCAGAGACAGGACTCCGGGTCTGATTGGACATATTAGTGACTTTATTTCCTGTTCCCAGTCTGGTTGTTTCGAAATTGAGAAGAAACATTGCAATTGAGATTCGTGATTACAAAGACTGTGATATAATCTTTTAGCAAGATCACCCACCACCAATGCTCTGTGAGTTCTGTTATTTAATTTGGATGATATGTCCAGAACATTTAAGGGATTCTCAGTCCACCCACTAATTTCTGCAAAGAGAATGTGTGATTGTTGCTGTTCAGTACAGACGTGGGTAGAAGCAGAGACTTCCAGGCTATCCTAACAGCTCCTTTGATGCATCGCCTACACTCCACACACTGTACACACACAGACAAAAGTGTCAGATTGTTACTCACACACTGTCATGAGACTGAACTTTATGGTCTCTCCTCTAGGCCACTACAGCCTGACTCACAGGATCGACTATCACGCTCACCATCTTTCTGTCTCTCGCGTACTCTGCCACTCTCCCTGTGAGTTTTCTAAATCTGGCTCTCTGTCTCTCACAGCGATACACACTGACCGGCTGTCGTGTACCACAAACTAATCTGATGAACACGAGTCTCACTGAGTCGGACGAGGCTTCCTGGCCAGCAACTTTGCATAAGAGCAAAAATGAAATGCAAGAAAGGTTTGAAGGAAGGTTTTTCTCTTCTTCACTGACTATTACATAAGGCCACGTTCAACTAAGTCTAGCACAGCACAGATGTCTTCAACAGATTCAGTGAAAGGACAACTCTCCTGGAACAACGTGACTGTGACAGAGGCATCCGAACATGGAGAGCAACAGAGGAATGTGGAGGACGCTTGTTTTCACACTAGGCCACAGATGTAGTGTAAGCAGAAGGAAGCATCATCAGAGGGAGACAATGAGACATACAGAAGATGGAGGGGTTTGGGTTTAATGTTTCCCAGTCCTCTACTGCAGCGTCTTGCTCTGAAATCTAAAGCCAGACTTTTCATCATCCTCACTTTATGCATATTGAAACCCACAATCAACCCAGACCTCATTAAACTGTGGGGCTCCAGTTTTAATGACCTACTTTTGGTCTTTAACCTGAGGCTGGAATGTATGTGTGTGTGCCTTAAAATACAGGTCGTTAACAACAGGAAGCACTTTTCCTTGAGTCCCTGAATTAGGACAACAACCCCAAAAGGGCCCCTGAGCTGCAGTGTAAGAACCTAAGGCTCGAAGCATCCACTCATGTTTCATTGCTATAAGACTTTTTTTTTCACCAGCTGTGCATAACTATGCATATACAATGAGATTTCAGCATCATTCATTTACATACATTTCTCTTCTCAACATCTGACTTTTGATGAATGCATGTGTCTTTGTGTGCGGAGATGAAGGAACTGATTCCCAACATTACAGGGAACATGTAGAGGGTTGCGTCATGTGTCTGAATCCCAGCTCAAGTAATCTATAGCCTTTCTGTGGGCGACAGCACAGGCAAGGTGAATGCTCCCCTGATCCAAACATTGGCACATTGAAACAGATCTATGACACTTACCTGTACTGGAAATGTTCCACAGTTCAGTTTTGATGAAGAATTTAACATAAAAATATCTGTTATGGATAGTTGTGTTAAAAAAGGGCACAAATACAGCACACGTTAGCAGCAGGAGGTACTGTACATGTAACCTCTCACTTTGAGACAGCTGGATATCTGTGTGGTGTCTGAACTACAACTCTGCAGTGCCAGCATCCTGAGAGACATATTAAGAACTATGGGAGATAACACAATAACAGCAACATAGTTGTTTTTCTGCTTCTTCTTGCTATTTAATCTTAGAGAAAGACTCCAGTGACTTAGGGCGATGTAGGGAAAAGTTAAGTGCCCTACAATAGGGCCTCACATTATTCAAATGACTTATCCCTTTTAGCCTAAGACTAATAAGATATCTTAGATTTGGCCTTGGCCAAATATCCACGACAGAAAAACACAAAAAGCAACAGAAACTCTCGTGGGGGTGCTGGAGTCAATTCGCACTCACATTGACACCTATGGGCAATTTCAAGACATGTATGTCACCACAAATGAGACCTACTCTGTACTGCAGTTAGTTGAAAAATAATCACCTAATAACATGCTGTATATTATGTATATACATACATATACATTATGTGCATATGCCTTGATGGTTGTGATTGTTGAATTATTATTAGTTTGTGTGTGTTCATGTGTGGGTGGGTTTGTACGTGTATGTGTGTGTTTTGGTCCATAGCAGGTCAGTGTTAAGAGTTCTTGGAGGAGGTGGAAGTCTTGGAGGAGTTCTTGGGAACAGCTATTCTGGTGTGTAGCTGAACAGTAAACAGGCAGATGATGATTTCAACAGATTAAAACGTTCTGAAATGTCTTTGTAAAACCAGCTTCGATGCTGCATAGTGTTGAGTTATTCTTTTAAATGGAAGACATTAGGAGAGAAAGAGAATGTGCAATTGTGTCTGATAACCTGAAAGCTGTGATAAGTAGAAGATGCTACTCTTCCACTGCGTATCACATCATGGAGCCTGCTCTTCATCTTCATCTTCTTCCACCTCATCAGGTCTCATACTTATTCTGTCGTCATTCTTTTCTCTGAATTACTATTGTCATACCATGCACACAGTTTTACATTCACACATTCAGATGACTGCATCAACCATTTTACTGTTTATGTCCAGACAAGGCAAAAGGATTAATGTTTATTCTAAAGATATGTATATCTATAAGATATAATCTCAAGGTGTGTTCATGTGAAATGCAACGCAAATTTTAGTAAACACAAAGCATGTGGGCAAATAATATCAAAGCAAAGATGGATGTTGACACAATGCAACTGCAAATTTTCACTGTCTTGTGAGAAGAAAGAGTTTCTGTATGAGTTAAGTACATGTGGTAAGGAATGCAGATGGGGTTTGATATACAGTATGTGTGAATGTACTATATTTTTCTGCAGTGTGTGTTTATGCCAGTAGGTGGTGTCTCTATCTGTTTAATAGGATAGAGTGACATGTGGCCACCCATAAGGCAACAACATTAACACATTAACAAATACACATTTTTTGTGAAAGAAGCAGAAACTGCCAGCATGGCTGTGTTCATCTTCAACTCACTGTGGGAGTTGTCGTTGAACTCTGCAGCAGAAAGCTGTTGTCTGTCGGCTGCCCAGTTTAGCTAGTTAACACTAACAAACTACCACCTTCCACAGGAGCAGCTGCTCACTAACACAGGCCAGGAGCTGCATGCCACACAAAGAGTTATTGACTTAATAACTAATCCTTCCTGCTGTGTGAATGCACTGTTTTGCTGGGACGTTGGTCTGAGCTGTGCAGGTTTTTCCAGCAGTTGGACTAATGTTAGATGCACATGTAGTAGGATGTTTGTATGCATTATATAAAAAAACTGAATTTCACTCTGTTTTCTGCAATATTTACACTCTGCACTCTGTCCTGTACTAACCAGACTTTTGTGCTGGTTTTGGATGCTGTAAAGAAAGAAATGGCAAAGCTGAGGAATATTATTTCATATTTCATTGCTCTTACTGTTATAAACATATTGAATTTAACTCTAAGGTGAAGAAAACAGTTCTATAGTTTATTTTAACAGTAACACATAGTATGGTATGGTTTGGAGTGTCACCCTACCCCCTACATTAGTTTAAAATGTTTCTTTATCTGTTTTATGACACTAACATGTCATACCGTAACTTAGGTTGCATTAGCTACAAAGCACTGTAGCTAATGCACATGCACTAAATAATAATTTATGCAGTAATTCAGAAGGAATTTAAGATAAATTGCACATAGTTTTATTAGGCACATTCTGGTGAGGATTTATTTCTTTCGTGTCATCAGGGTCAGATTAGGATGAATAGATGGCTGCTTGGATGTAAGTGACATAGCTCTTCCTGGTTTTCTAATGATGATGATGTGTGTCCTTCAGCCACTTTTATTTCCGTTTTCCCTGTGTTGACCTGCCCTGTCATTCTCTCTGACAGTTGCCTGCATCACTCACTAACCTATTAAATCACTCAAGCACTTCTTCAGTTACCCTCCCTCTGCATTGGTTTCTGATTCCGTTCCTGTTCTCATCCTCTCTCCCTCTGATGTCATTGTCAATACACAGAGGGATGGATGAATGACCTAGGTTACTTTAGCTCTCTCATGGGGAAAGCTGTCTTACCTCATCTCCATCGCTCACTGTGCACATAGTAAGATTATTCAATCAGATTTAAAAATTCTGTCTCCAAAGTTTCTGCTTGTTAGGAGTAAAATTAAAAATGTGCTGCAGGTTTCTTTTTCTGAAGGGAAGTTTTCCTCTTCATGTCGCCTAGCGTTGCTCAAGTGGGACTGTTGGTTTTTCTATATAATTTTGTATGCAATTATATTTTGTACAGTCTTAAACCTGACACTGTAAAGTGCCTTGAGATGAATTTGACTCTTGTTTCTGGTCGTGATTTGGCGCTATACAAATAAAATTGAATTGAATTGTTGAGAATACTTGTGGTTCAGTTGTTAGAGCCAAGAATCTTCTCCAGCTTACGTTACGCTGCGTTTCCTTTACCAACATCCTACCCTGGAATTGGTTCACTATTACACATTTTTGAGCAAGACTCCAGTGAGCTGGGGTCACAGTCACTGGTGTAAAATTAAGCAATGAGATCACCTGGAGATGTTCATGGAACACCAGTTCACTTTAGTGGATGATCAGGAGCCATTTATCCATCCATGCATCCCTCCTACCATCCTACCCCCACCAGCTGTCATCCATTTGCCTGAAAGCAATGAATGATTAATGAAAACATTGGAGGTTGGAGGTAGGTTGGATCAGATTGTACAGTCCTTGAACAGCCCACTGCCCAAGCTCCGATTTTTTCTGAATCAGCACAAAGTCGGTGCTACTCGATATCGAGGATGATTATTTTGTGCACATTTTTGCTTTTCTTATTCTGAAAATCGTCAATCAAGTTATTATTGTCCACATGAGTGAACCACAATGAGGAAATTTCTCATCTGTGTTTGAGTTTTGTCTCCATGTATGTCGTACTGTACATATACAGTATGTAGAATCATATGTCTTCAGACACTGCATGGTCCACCATCTTGTGACAACATCAATTGAAATGAGCTTTTCCAGCTTCTCTGGGCAGAAAAGCGGATCATTAGCTTTGATTCAATGGAACAAAAACCTCGTTCTGGTAAACAGGATTAAATTTACATCAAGCTCATCAGTGTTGTCATCATCCATATGGGCTTCTGCACAGGAAGCTGAAAGGATTATTCATTTCCTCAGGAATTTCTAATGAGCTTTGGTTTATGTGCTGTGAGATGAACCGATGTCCTCTGGGACGACTGTGGACACAGACACATGCTATGTTGCGTGTGTTAAAGAACAAAGCTTTAGGGCAGCCTTCAAGATGGAGGATCGGAATGAGTTCCGTCTGAGGGAAATTAAAGATGGGAATTAGGATGTACCCACAGATAGGGGTTCTACTGGAGGCACTTCACAAAATCACAAAATGCAGTGAGTTAGTATGAACAATACCCTGAATGTGCTGTTTGATCAGCAGATTTGATTGATCCTGGTTCACCCCAATACCTGGCCACATGTCAAAGTGTCCCTGGACAAGACTTTGGACCCCAAACTCTTGGCGCCTCAAAGGGGCAGCCTGTCCACAATGCAATTATTATTGCATTAATTGGTCACTGTGGGACTAATAAAGATGTCTTTAAAAAAAGAGTCAGCAAGAACTTATCCAGCTCCACCTTCACCCTGATTCAACCAAGGTTGAGGCTTCAACTTATCATTTTCAGAGGTGTATGTGCAATTTGGTGCTGGACTGCTGCCTTGAGGTTTGCTGGTAGTGTCCTAGTCCAGCAACCACTTAAACACCACTCTGTAATCCAGGAAACTCAAACTGAAAATAGCTCAAACTTCACTGTAAGGACCGATGAAGGGAAACTGAGCTCTGACACGTGCACAAATGTGCACACAAGCACTTTATTTGTTTCTAAATATCGCCATATCACATCGCCATGCTCATATCCCAGTGTGAATGTGCAACGTCAATGCAAGATTTATACATTTATGTGCAGCCATTTGTAGCATAAACAGGAGTATAAACCTTGCAATGGCATCCATATGGCATGTGGCAAGTAGAAACCATGAAGTGGCCTTGAAAATTTAAGACTGTCCATATTACAGGCAAGTTGACAGCACATGTGCCTGAGAAGCAGAATGGATGCTTGTTTTGAAAAGAACTGCGACTGGAGGTCATCGCTACTGTTCCCACAGCTGCACAAGATCCGTCCTGTTCATCAAGGAACATTTATGTCTCTCATCCATCTTCATCATCAAAACGGGAACATGTATACTTTTTAAGTTCAGTTTTATTATAAATAGAAATACTTTTTTTTTAGTCCCATTACTAAGATTTGTTACTGTTTCTGTATCTTAACAGTAAGGTAGTGCAGCTACCTTTCTACTACAGACTGGTTGTGGGCTGTTTCCTGAGATTTACTGACTGACAATGTGTCACATGCTACAATGGGTGGAAGCAGCTAAATAAAAATAAAACATAAAAATGGTTTGTTGTAAACCCTGTCTTGTTGTTGTGTCTGTTCTCTTATAAATTGTGATCTCTCAGTAAATTAAACAAAAGGTTGCTTTTTTACCGACAATTTCGGAATCATATGCTCGCTTCCATTCAACACTGCTTCTGTTTTGTGTAAATGGTCGTAGCAAGGCTACAAGCTGGATTTGCTCATGCAATCTAACTGTGCTTCACTGAATGCTTTTCTGACCCATTGCATTTAACCTGACAAGTTATTGATCATCTATTGAAGAGTTATTATTGAGGAAGTACATCTTACAATTCTTGAGTTACATGTGCATAACACAGTTGACCCAAAACTTGTACTAGTCAAACTGACCACTTCTGTATCACTATTAGCAGTTTACTCATTGTAGTCATTGCTATTGTGCCATTTCTGTCTGAAAGACGGTCATAAAGACGGTTGTGTTATGTGTCTCCAATGTTGCTCTCCCAGGTTGCCACCTCCACTGTCCAGATGTCTACAGTTGTGGAACACTGTACTGTGTCTATGTAGCTGGCTGGGATGTATCTGCATCTGTGGATGCTAGTAGGTTGCGTAAAGCCACGCAAGCTTTTACACAATGCACAGTGGTCTTTGAGAAAAGTGGTGGTGAAATCCCTCTCCCTGAAGATGCTGTTGTCACTTTTAATCCTGACAAATGCACATCGCAATCTGACAAACACCTCACTGCCTGATTCTATTGCAGCTAGACAAGAGTAAAAAACTACTCATTTTTAAACACACCCTCATAAAAAACCCTCTTTGAAATGGATAATGATACATGACTGTATTATATCCTCACATTAAGAACCTAACTCTCTCTGTGCACACAAAGAGAAGCAGACACACAAGACTTACACACACTTAGAGTGAAGTGATTAATACTGTAATTAATGTGGCCCAGAGTTTATTAAGATTTCCACTGAGACGAGAGCAAAGCTTTACACAAAGAGTTTAATTAATTCTTTTAATCCAAGTTGTCAGCTGAATTGCACTGAAGCATATAGAGAAATGGAAAACCATTAGGTCTGCACTCACTGACATTTATTGTGAGCCATTAACATGTCAAATAGTTTGTGTGCCAGACCACAAACATTTGTTATTGCCTTCAGGCATTTGTGTGCCAGACTAATATCAGTTCTGGACAGGGGGAAATCAATTCTAATACGTTTAGCAATTCCTTAGCTTTTTGTCAAGCACATCTTCAATCTGCTACCAATGACTTAAAAAGAAAAGTGCTAGAAGAAAATAGTAGTGCTTGACAGGGGAAGTAAATAGACTTCTCGGCTGGTAGCACTATTAAGGATTTCACGAGTCTCTTCTCTCCCTTTATTCTGCATCCAATATTTTTTTTACTACTTTACATCATGACTCAACCCAAACCCTAGTAACCATGACAGACACCGTCCTGCTTTGTGAGTTTTAAACAGGGAACATAAAAGGGCATCTGGCTCCCAGCTGTATCTGTCAGTGGAGCAGCTGTGAATTTAAGTGGCCTACAGTAACTACTCTTGACAACATCTATGCAACCATTACCCAGGGTTCCAAAGCCT
Source organism: Anabas testudineus (assembly GCF_900324465.2). NCBI lineage: Eukaryota > Metazoa > Chordata > Actinopteri > Anabantiformes > Anabantidae > Anabas > Anabas testudineus. The sequence goes on along the minus strand of NC_046617.1, from coordinate 2,512,702 downwards.
TTGCATCATGGGAGCGAAACTGTACATTATATATTCAGACATGGCTGTGGGCCATGATTCATTAAAATATGTCAGGAAACAGCATCCTGCAGGATGAAGTGATGAATTTAGTGATGAAGTGTAGTGGTTAGCACTGTCTCCTCACAGGTAGAAAGAACTGGGTTTGAAGCTATCGTCCAGTCAGGTGCCTTTCTCTGTGGAGTTTGTAACCAACCACTAAGAAGGGACATGTAGCATACAACTGGTAATTATTAATATACAGCAGCATATAAAAGAGAGAATACGAATACAAGAAAAGTTCAGATCAGCATTATAATTCACCAAGAAAAGCTGCAAATATTGGCTAATTCCAGGCTTCAATGTAGGGATCTGCTGCTTTTCTCAGTTTCTCATCGTTGTATAGTGGTTTAAGTCAGACTAAAACAAGTGACCTGCAAACTGAATACTTGTACATAGACTTCATTTAAAATACAGTGCTAACTGTGAACCGTGTTAAATTGTCCTGTTATATATTAACTTGTGTCTATGCCAATCTTCACAGTTTATCTAGATGCTAACAAGTAGATTGCAATAACCTAAGAATACAGGCCAACATTTACAATGCAGGCTACAGAAAACACTAAGCATTGTAGTGCATAAGCAAAAAGGTCACAGGTAAACGCTTAAAAAATATGATTCTAGTCCAGGAACTATAGGCTGGCTAGGCCCATGGCTGTAACGCGGTGAAAGAGCAATTAATAATATTCAGTCAGTGGTTGAAATCTCATTAAAATGAACTGAACAGAGTGACTAAACCATCTTGAGTAGTTAGTGAGCTTTACTGCATTTGATCGACTGAGCTGCTCTCATCTCAATTCATATGCTCATATTAACAAGTTTTAAATACAAAATATATATTTGTAGGTATTATTATTATTATTATTATTGTTATTATTATTATTATAATAATGACATTCTTTATTCATTGCCTTGGGGGAATTGTGGATATATACATATGAATAATGTTAGTGAACCACTGTACCTGCCAAACACATCAGTGGAAGCATATCCAACCCTTAGTACCATTAGAAGATTAGAAAAATACATGAATGCTGAATGACCAACATAATAACTTTATGTCTTTAATGTTATCTAACTAATTTTTCTTTATGAACCAATGCATTAAATGAGTAACTGCCTTATTTCCCCTCTGGCAGGATTCACTTTCCCTGTTGAGATGTTCAGTATTACAAACTTGTGCTGTGTGCCCTGAAAAGGAACGTAACACTTAAAATACATACAATGATACATACTTAAGGAAAAAACCTACGTCCCTGGACACACTAGTTAGCTGTGTCAACACGTTGGTCTGGTTGAAATGATTGACTATCATGCAGCATAATGTGTACATGGCCTCAGCTGCACCCCTAAGTTAATTATATATGCTTTATACTCAGAGGATTCTTGCTGTACTTGATGATGATGGCTTTGTTGGTCCAGTGACCTGCAGTTTCTCCTAAGAGTAAAACAACCACTTGCACCACTTGAGCACACTGTAAAGAGAGACTACAAAAAAAGTTGCCCAACAAAGCAGAATTGGATGCATTGAAGTGTTTGCCAGAGGAGCCAGAGCGCCTACTCTTGTCACTTTGTTTCTTTGCCTGCAGCTAATGTCCACCCAGCCCTGAAAATAAGCTGCTTTGGTTTTTGAAGAGAGGGAACCACAACTCTGAACTCGGTTAGTGCAGTTGAGAGCTGCACACTTCAGAGTTTTACTGTTAAAACTATTTTCAATTTCAAGAAGCCACTTGTGTTTTACTGTGACCTTCACCCACAAACACACACACACACACACACACACAAATTTACCTATACAGTTTCTTTATCTGTAGCCTTTTTGTGCACAGTTATTCCCCTCCCACGCTGGTATTGATGGGTGCCCCTCATATTAAGACTGACTGGTAAGTAGTTCGAGGCTGATTGCAACATGTCGGTGAGTGGGTTTCTGCGTGGGCTTCGTGCTAGTGCTCTTCATGCAGCCCTGAAGAAACTCTTCACATGTAATGCTAACAGTTTCTCTGAAGCACAAATGTCAGATACTCTCATCTTGGCTGACATGACTCTTTTTCCAGTGGCGTTCCAGAAGGAGTATCTTTCTCTTGGCAGAGTAACATTGCAGTTTTGGAAAAATGATATATAGTATGTACAAGTATTTACCAAGATTACCCAGAACAATTTACACTGCCAAACACAACTACTGCTACAAGTTCAACATACAATGCAACTTTTAATGACCGCTGCAGTAAATTATTTCACTGAATTATTTATCTGCTTCATGACAAGCACCTTCAGAACTTAGTAGAGCACTGTTATGACAAAACGGGATGCATAGACAGAAACCATGTGCAGTGTTTCTAAGTACAGCGAAGAGATTTGAAGAATGTGTCTTCTGTTGAGTTTGGAAGAAGCATTTATAACATTGGTCGTGTTGTGAGTGTGTTGTGTGTAATATTTATTCAATAATGCCTTCCTACAACACATGTGCACATAGTAAAGGTTTGAGCAGAGTTTCTCCTCCAACTTCTCATCACCCACACATTGCTGGAATAAAGTGAAGTGTATTAAAGTTCAGTGTAAATAGGCAAAGTAATCTTAAAGATGGGTATACCTGCTCACCATCTAGCCTCTGTGTAAAAGAGGCTATAGAAAACATAGAGACCACCAAGAGGTTTGACCATCTGACATGGTGGTTGTACAGCATTTGTCTAAAGCAATAGGGGGTGCACCAAAATAAATGTAGACATACAGATCAGTGTGAGAAAATGTCCATTTGTCCACTCAGTTGTTCCGTGTGAATTGTCTGTGTTTACTGTGCAGATCCAGCTGGACGAAGGCCATGGCTGTGGTTCACATGAACGGTTCACATAGTTTTTCCACTAGCACTATGAGTTTCTTTTATTATTGTTCTCAATAAAAAACGTTAACTTATAAATTAAAATTAAGTAGTGCATATGAACAGACTCCCTGAAAGAGAGAAAGTGAGGAGAGGAAGAAAGTTGGAGCTGACTGTGAGAGAGAATAATAGTGAGAGATGATAGATTCTGAAGACAGAGCACAAAAGAGGAGAGTGTTCCTTAAATGTCTTATATAGTCAGGAAACAGGTCAGCTACCACTTATAATTCCTTTACTTACTGACTTTACACGCTTCATCCATCTCCCCATCCAGGCAGTTCATTTATCCAGTACTGAGGTAATGAGGGATGGCACGACAAAGATAAATGCAGAGTGATGGAGGAAAACGAGGGATAAAAGAACAGAGAGAGTGGGGACAGAGAGACCCGGAGACGGACAGAGAAAAGACAGGCCACGGGCAAAAGAACACTACTAGCTCTGCAGATTGTAAGTAAGAGAGAGAGACATGCTAACATGCCAGACAACAACACAGACAACAAGCACACCTCCCTCAACCAGCGACCCGTGGATTCAAACCTGAGTCCTTCTTGCTGTGAGGCGACAGTGCCGACCACTAAACCACCATACATGGTTCAGTTCAAATACTGTCTAATGTCAATTATTAACATACTGAACACAACATACAGCAGTGGTAGTTCCATAATTTAAATTGATAGCAGTAGGACTTGGTACCTATTACTTTTCTCTAAATTAAATCTGCACCCGACCTGTTAATGTAAGAACCACAACCTGGCCCTTACCTGTGGCCAACACATGTCCCAATGTACAGAATATAATCCTGATTTCACCTTATACACTGACTCACATATGCTAAATCTCTAGAGCTGACCTGTACAAATTTAGTTTAACTCATAAAACAGTTACGGTTAGTTTCTCAATTTTCTCTTGTAAATAATCTGTCTAAAATGTAGAATATATACATAAATATCAAGGTGATGTTGTCTCTGATGTGAACTGGTCCACTATCATCTAAATGTGTACAGAGTGCAACACAATGTACTTAATAAATTCAATATGCATTTGATAAATATTATTTTATTATATTATCTTATATTTAATTTGTTTATTAGTTGTTCATGAAGAATGTTATGTCAGATATTTACATCGGGTCCTATGTTCTGAAATTCAGCACAGCACTGACTCTAATTAGCAGTTTGTGTTCAACAGTGTCTGTGAACGCTCGAAGAGTCCATCTCGAATTTTCCACAGAGTCCAATGACTTCTCTGTCTCTGCTAAAAAGTCAGTTATGTAAGGTAATACAGCACATCTCTCTCTCTCTCTCTCTCTCTCTTACTTACTCTCACACACACGAACATCCTGTGACCCAATGGATGCAGTGATGCATGCTGAGGACACAGCATGGACCAGCTTTCTGTATGAGAGGGATACTGATGTGGAGTCCAAATGAAAAGAAAAAGAAAAGAAAAAAGAAAAACTATCTCACAAGTTAAGAGTTTTATATTACTTGTGTGGGTATAAAATAACCCATACTTACAAAAGAAGAAGAAGAAGAAAAAAAGTCTGATCTCAAATAGGAAAAAAAGCATTTCTCCACTGGAGGACAGGCTTGCCAAGAGTAATTTGAGCAAAGGGAGAATGTAATTCTCAGTTATTCACAGTTATTTTACACATCCGTATGTAAGTGTGCTTGGGTGCACGTACATTTAGTTCTTGCCCAACAACAAATTCCAAGTAAGAAGACTTTGCTTAAAAATGCTTCATGAGTGAGTTGCAAAATCTCTTTTTGTGAACCAGGTGGAAATTATTCTAGCATGAAGGCTGAGGTGAAAAAATGAATGACTAGTTTATAATGGTGAAGTGACTATTTAAATTTACGTTCCCCAATTCCAGAAAACCTGGGACTATGATGCAATAAAATCAAATCAGCAATTTGTCAAACTGACACAGCACACAGAAAATACATATTTGTCAATCAGAATATTTCTCTTACCTGTTGTCACCCAACACTATCCACTGCTACATCCAGTAATGCCCCCTGAAACTCTATTATGCAAGGAGGAAACCATACGAGTTTGACTGTCCTGCCTCCTAATCTGTCTTTTACTAAAAAACGTTTCATCATGAGGAGGAGAATCAGAAAATAGCAGCTTAAAACTTGTATTCAGCAAGAATGGACAAATATTCTATTAACTGAACAACAGTACAACCAACCCATGTCAACCTACACATCAATGATGGCCCTTAGTTTTGAACTTGAGGGAGCATCAGGATTTGGAGGAGTGTTTTGGGCCTGGATGGCTTCCTGTCATGGACGTGTTTGTCTAGATCTCCTACACAATGCTCAGTAGAAGTTTGATGATGCAACAAAGGAATATGTTAAAGAACAACTTCCGAGAGAGTCCAGAACTCAACCCACCGAAAATTGTGCAGTGACCTCAAAAGAGCCTTTCACATCATATCGAGACTGAGTTGAAGCTTGTCCGCATATCTCCTGGACCAACTTTGTGCAGGTTAAATCCACAGCTACAGGGAGATCTTGGAGATGTGTCAGAAGAGGTTCAGCCAGTTATTAAATCTACAAATTCACTTGTTCACTTATGGTTTCCTCCAGGACTGTGACTGTTTAAAGGGTGTGTTTCAATACTGTGGGATGGTCTCTCAGATGTCACCGTGCCACACAAGGATTTAAAAATGGTCAGCTAATGGTGGTGAGACCAAGGGAAAGAATAGCACTAGTAAATTCAATCCCCTCCCCCATTACTAGACCAACCAGTGACATTAAATATGCAGCATGTGATTGTACATTGAGGAAGACTAGATTTGTTGTCTAGACGCAACAGAAGAAGTCACCAGTTAGTATTTGTTACTTTAAATACACTTGTCTCATTCATAGCCTGTATAGAGTCTCTTTCGTGACTCAGTCTGCAGCCCTTACGCCACATTAGCATCAGACACGAGTCGGGTTCTGGAAAGGAAGAGTCGCCTTTCCTTTCATCCCAATGGCTGTGAGGAAAAAAGCACTTCTGACACTGGTGGAAAGCACTGGGGATGTTCGTCCATAATGAATGGAGCACAGGCACACACAACCATCACCATCATCATTTCTCAGGAGAGACCGATTGTCTCTTAGTGTGGGTGCACGGATGGTGATGATGGTGTGTGTGGTTGTGGGTGTGTATTTGTGTTATCAGCAGATTTCCGGATCCCTTGATGACCTCAGACAAGACAATAGAGACGTTAGTGAGGCGAGAGATCAATCTGTTTTCACAGTATCAATTTATATAGGTGCAGTATATTTATATATATATATATATATGTATGTATGTATATATGCTTGACTAAAGGTATTAAGCACTGTTCTAGCATCTTTTCATTTGTTCTACATCTCACAAATGTTCTTCTGTTTGTTGTGAAGACCTCCAACTTGGACTCATCCGTAGACGACACCTTATTATTTTAATCTTCCAGTGTCCATGCTCTTTTGCCCATCTCAGTCTTCAGTTTTTATTGGCCAGTCTGAGATACGGCTTTTTCTTAGTAATTCTGCTCTGAAGTCCAGCATCCTGACGTCTTTGAAGTTTAGTATTTAGTGCATCTGCCAGTTCAGGACGTGTGAGATGTTTTTGTCTTAAACTACACTTTTATGCTCCCTGTCAGAGCCAGCTTGCACGGTTAATTTAAATTTTTATTAGATAAAATAAAAATGTGTTTTTCTTTCTTAGTAACTCACTATCAGTGCAGTGAATGTATTTTAAGTGATGTAGTATAAACCTCGCACTCAGGTATGGGACCTCTGAAGAAGATATGACTGTGCAGGCGACTGATGCCGGGTTTCTTCACCAGTCAAAGCAAAGCCATTAAACTAGACTTTGTGCAAACCAAACACTGCAGATCATCACAAGTACACAGTCCCTATCATAAATCGTGTTGGTGGCAGCATCACACTGTAGGGAAGCATCTCTGCAGCACACAGGACTAGGTAGAAGGATAGGTAAATGAAGCTAAATATAGAGAATCCTTTCCTAAACAGTGGTAACATTAATGTTAATGGAGTGGCAGAGTCAGAGCCACACCTCAATCCAACTTAAACTTTGTTTCTGAACTGAAAGGGGCTGTTCACTCACTGATGATATGTACCCAGACGGAGTTGGAGCAGTTTTGCAAAGAACAATGGTATCAATGGGTAAACACTGCAGCGTCCAGATGGACAGACCTGACTGAGACCTAACCTGACTCAGTTAACACTTGCTATGTCTTTCAGCAAAGTCAGCAACACACAGCGACACAGCAACTACATTTAAAGCTTAAAATATCCTGTAGACTGATTATGGGGTCATTAGAAGGGTGATTAAACCTTGGTACAAACCCAGAAATGTGCATAATCTGTGTAGTAAAATCAGTAGCATTCCCACAAAGACCACACAGATTACTGTGAGTAAGGATGTAATCAGTAATCTGTAAACTGATGCGTTTCCAACTGCCATCAATAGTTCACTTGATAAATCATCAATTTCTGCGTAATCAATAAGTCATCAACTCTGAATGGCAATTTAGTGGTATCGGCAGGGATCAATAATTGACCCTCGAGCTACCGAAAGGTCAACACCTGGTTCCTAGTAATTAAAAAAAATTCTATTATGTTATAGATGGTATTAGAAGACAGACAATACATCACCACTACCTGCTGCTGCTGCATCAGTGAATGAAGTAAGTGAGCCAAAATATTACAAATACCTGCTTTTATTATGCATCTATCATCATCTACAGTAGTGTAAATATTAAAGACGTATCAGTAACTCATATACAGTTCCCCAAGAAAGTATTCAAATAAGTCTAACTTGCTCATTTGAGCTCAAATGTGACATATGGACATGAGATCAAAGTTCAATTTCAGGTTTTATTTGATGCTATGTAGACCTCGATACATCAAACAAAACAGAAGATAGAACTTTTTGCATCACACAACCCAAAATGTAGGAGAAAAAATATATCATTGGTTTTATTGTGTCTGAATACAACATGGCACTGAGTTTAGCAGATACAGTATTTATGGAACTAAAATGTTAAAAACCTCACCTGATGATGTCAAGTGACTCTGAGGGAAATGTGAAGGTCTGACCCCAAATATTTTTGCTTCCAAAATCCAGATGCACTCTGCCACAGATCAACACACTTTGCACCCACCAACACTTTTGCTGCATCCCTAATAGCAAACAAACAAAAACAATCACTTTACACAGTACACACTGGGATCTGTGGAGCCTATGTAGTTTTATTTTATTATTTATTTAGTCATTTGGCAGACTCTTTTATCTGAAAGACGTCCATGAATTCCTCAATTTGACCTCTCAAACCCTGAAGATCAGAGACATAACGCTTTCGACTACAAGCACATACCTCCAGACCTTGGGTGATCTCTGCCACACGATTTCAAAGATGAAGAGTAGAATTTTGCCATGTACAGATTTGTTTGGTTTACCCTCTCTGTGACTCCAGTGTGATGTGGTAGGGGCACAAGCTAGGGCTACAGGTCCTTAGTGCTGTCACAGTGTTTAGTTCCTGTTCCTGATTGATGTAGTAGCATAAACACAACTTTTCACGTGACATCCAGAGCTCTATGATATTGGAATTAATCTACATGAACACACATACAGGTCATAATTACAATAGCTAATTGGATTTTTTAACCTTTGAGAACACTCTCTGGATCTGTTGTTACCTGGGATTATTCTATAATACCCTTCCTGGTGTTCATTAAGGCTGAATTGCTCAGCATTAAGACATGTTTTAGTCTTCATGGCCAAAAAATTTATTGTATAATAAACCAAGGAAGACAGCTGTTATATGGAGGATGATAAATATCCCATATATCCATTCTCAAAGCCATTTTACCCAAACTCATCATACTCTGCAGTGTAAACTCTCATTTGACCTTCATAGACTCTGTGACCTCTCTAATGCTGCCAGAAGAACTCATGGACCATTTAGTTAGAGAACAGTGGACATTCAGAGACCTCTAGTGTTACATTAATGTCATTACATCTAAATGACTGGATTTACAGTGACCAGCATAAAACAACTGCCACTTTAATTAGTTAATTAAATACAGTGGCTTAAAAGGTGAATGTTTAATTGACCCTTTCAATCAGTCTGTCTCTGTTTGTAGCTTTTTTTCCACATAGGAAAAAAGTGAACCCTTCTAAACTCAAGCTTGTGTCAGATGAAAGACAGTGGAATTTATCTTTATCCAGATGAGTCCACATTTGAGCTTGTTTCAAATTAAAACAAGCATCGAGCTCTCCTAACTTCAGATGAAAAAATGTGCCCAAGGTAGCATCTGTGCTTTTATGAGGATGAACCAGTGCCCAAAGCCTGAGTGACTCGCACACGTCTGACAGCATAACTCATAGATGTATATCAGAATTTTTCCACATGTCTTTTCCCAGGAAGTCAGTGGACATTTCAGCAGGAGAACATCAATCTGCACGAGTTACAACAGCGTGGCTTCATAGAGTATGTGTGCTTGAAATTTCCCATAGGTGTTAGCAGGGTGTACCCCACCTCTCGCTCAGTGACAGGTTCCAGCACTTTACAACACCTGTAGCAGGAGAAGCACTTGGGATGATGGAGGAATTCATTGCTAATCGCTGCGTGACTCAAACATGTTCCTCCAACTTTACTGTAGACAAAAATGAGAAGCTGATTATTTTACCATCCGTCATTGCAGAAGCTCTAAATGCCATTGATCTATTTTGCTATATGTCAACAGCACCATCTTCCTGTCAGAATGGAAAGTACAGCGTTAAAGCACATGTCGCTTCCTAATCATCACATCTGTGTCCAGGATTTTCTCCACCTAGCTCTGAGTGGAGAGATGAAACCACTACCTGCAGTACTGTGCCCTTAAAAGACAAAGTGATGGTGATGGTGATCCCCAAAATAGATCTGTAGCTGGAAATGTAGTGAAATGTAAATAGTTCTGTGGCCATGTATCAGCAGAGGGAGGTTTGTGATGTTAAAGTGACAAAAGTCGTGTGGAGAAAGAGCAGACGCTGCAGCGTGCTCTGTATAAGACTAAGTGGAAGAGTGTGGCAGCACACGAAAACATCACTTAAATGAACCTGCTGCTTCATTCTTTCACTTTTTTCTACTGTGGAAAGAAACGAGGGCACAAAGACTAAATATTATCCTTTGAACTATCAAGAGTAGAGACAGAGGAGTTGAAATGCTCTGTCATAGACATAATTGTTTAAGGTGACACAACTCGTTTTTTGTTAGAGACAATCTGTAATTTACTGACTATGTAAATATTCACAGTTTTGAAATGTTTAAACCATTTGAATTTCAGTTGAAAATATTTGGACTGGGGTTCACAAAGGGATCCGCTCATGCCCCATAAATTCAACCCTCTGTTTTCAGGTTAAGCTACACTCTGCACCGTTTCCTTAATGTGTTTAGTTTGGGTCAAAGCCAAAGTCTACAGTGACGGGACAAACCACATGTTGGGATTCTTTCCATCAGCTATTAAAAAGGAACATAAACCTTATGACGGAGGAAATGACCTAGACACAAACGAAACCACGGAAGTTTTAGATGAGTTTATCATCACATCAGCTGATCTATTATTATATATTTAATCAATATGACTTCTACCTTGAAATAATATACCTTTAGTCTTCTTCTCCAAATACTACAGCTCTTTTTAAATAATGCTTTTGTTCCATTATAAAGTACTTCATAACCAGTTTAAAGTGGCAGCTTTAACAGCTCCTCTGGCCTTAAGATTGAAAAAAGCCTGTTTGAACTTGAACTTGTGTCTTTGAGGCCACAGTTCCGTCCTGGCACTGTGCAGCTCGATTGGTATTCACCAGCAACTGGCACGTCCTGCTTCTCCATTCTCTTGGCGGACGAGATCAGGTTCACACGGAGCTTTTAAAAAAAAGTCTGGAGACTCACTTAGTCACTTATTTTAAGCAGAAGTTAACCTAAACAGATCGGGGTCAGCTTTCTCTCATTTCATGCTATGGTGCCGCTTGCAGCAACATCCTGCAGCTGCAGCTCGCAGTCGCTTTGTGCAAAACAGACCTTCCATAGCTCAGAGTTTCCACTATGAATGTTTTCTTTAATCTACTGAAACACTATTTGAAGACTGTTTGAGTTTTAATTGTCAAACAATGCATGGTAGCTTTGTGTTAAAATATATTAATAGTTAAATATTGGATTTATTTAATATATTCGTATCAAACTTTTATTTCTTTGCTTCCATTCCAATGTCACTTTCTATTTTTTTTTTTTTTTACGTTCCTCTTGTGTTTGTTGTGAAGAATAAATAATAGTTAATTAGATTCATTAACACTGTGGAGCCGAGTGACGTGTTGGCCCTAAACCAAGTTCAGTAGGTATACATAAAAGCATGAGAAAGATATATTAAATGATGCATGCTGTACCCCCGGCAATGAGGAGGAGCTCTCTGATGACCTGAGGATGGAGAGTTTTCCAAGAAAAGAGAAAATGGAATGTATGGAGGCCACTGGTTCAATCTCAACAGCCATTTATAAAACCTAAGTGGGAGCAGATGTGTGTATGTGCGATTGTGTGAAAGAGGGCATGTACATTACTATGTATGTCCAAGATTCAGGGGTCTGTGCAAGTGTGTATATGTTTACTACTTGAACGGTGCGGTTATCCATCGTGCACTGTATAAACATTCCCAAATGTGTGTGTGTGAGCGCTCGCAGCACTCTTCGTGCTCTCAGCATTCTTCTAAACATTTAACTACAGAGGGTTGTTCTCAGGTCAGCTACTATCACAGACCAATCAGAGACTCAGAGCCAGGCGAGTTGCACAACCAGTGAGGAAGAAAACCAGACATACTTCTGTCATGCTCTCATTTATCACTGTTGAAGGAAGCTTGAGATTTCACACTGCACAAAAAAAAAAAATCTTCATATAAGAATTAAAAAGGGATTGAGAGGTTGTTAGCAGAGTCCAAAGCTGTGGGGACAAACATCAGCCAGGTGTTCACAGGTGCTCCTCTGCAATATATATCTCAAAATATTAGAGGGAGTCTAATTAAGTAAGTAATCACAAGAAATCATCAGGGCTGGAGCTGCAAGAGCCCTTTTTTGACTACTGGTCAAGAGCTTAGCATTTGGCTTCTTAACTTTTTGCAAATGATTCATGGATGTTTGGTGGAGATAAATGAAAAAAAGTCATTAAATAAGAATTACAGTCGTCGAGATGGGATAAAGTGAAAGCATGAATCATCATCTCCGTCTCAGCTCAACTGAGACGCACAAGGCCTGAGGTTCAAGTGCTGTTTGGTTTTTAATCACAAGCGACGCCAAGATTTCTGACTGAGGATTTTTTCAAAGGCTCCAGAAGCAGAAGGAGAGCAGCAGGGGAACAATAAGAGCTCCTATTGTCATTAAACTGTAGAAGGTTATCAGGTCACACAGGAACACTGTATGTTTAGAGCTAACATACTCGTCAATGACAAAGTGACAAATACTGTTTGACTGAACCTTTTAATAAAATGTACCCACATAATGTGGGGAGGCCTGTGGAATGCCAGCTCTGTACATTATTATAGAAAGTGCTTCAGGCTTTGCTCCTTTTGTTCATTTGCTTGGGTGGTGTGAACATTCAGAGAGGAGGACTAGTAATACTACTCACAGCTCAGACCTCTTGGCCTCCTCAGCCTAATTAGTGTAATGGTCCGCCATTACACTAATTAAGAAACCACCTACATTCCGCCCCGGGCCAACACCACAGAGACCTGCAAACTAACAGGAGGGAAATCTTTAACCTTCCATGGAAGTTCATACAGTCTGTGGAAAATCTGTACTCTTGCACTAAACAAAGTGTGTGATCTTAGTTCTTGTTTTCAGAGGTTTTGTTGGAAGTGTGAAAGTGCTGGGCCCATGAAAGGTATCCGATTGTCAGGTGCTGGCTGCTTGCCATGTGAAAAAAACCAAAAGAAAAAACAAAAAAACATCTCCCACCGGGCTAGCAGGAAGCACAGTAGGTTGAGAGCCTGCCAATTATGGCTGACATCCTTTTCTGTGTGACCTGACAGACCCTGGGAGAAACAACAACTGGGGCCCTGCAGCCTGTATGTCGAGCTCGACTGATAAGGAGGTTCAGGGATGGGAGGGACAGGTATATACTAAAATATTTAGCTAAAAATATAAAACCTATCTCACTGTGAGAAAAGAAAATAAATCCCTGTTCCCCCAAGTTTGACTTTCTCAGTCAAAACAGAATCCCTGTGGCGTCGCTGTCAGTGTACGTATCAGCAGCCTGGCAGGTCAGGTAGGTACAGGTGATTCACGTGAACAGTGGTTTGAGCAAGAGGCTAGAGGGGAATAACAGCAAGAAATCCAAAACAAGCACAGCACATCAGATGAACTGGCTAGCAGGATAGAAGCATCTGATCTGGCAGTCAGGAGGATCCGGGAGTTTATTATGTGATCTGATCTGATTAGGAAATGAAAAACAGGTGAAGTGGAAGTCAGGTAACTGGAAAGAAGGGGGAGAGTGTGGGGACATCTGGTGGACTGGATGGAGAATGGCAGGGGAGACATTTCCGAGGAGATGCAGGGATTGTTCTTCATGGGTGCAAAGTGACTTCGTTCCACTCAGCCGTGTTCTGACTCCTAGGTCATATTTGGATCATTTCACAAACCTTCTTTAGACATTTTCTACCTGCCAGCTTCACTTCTCATGATCAAAATGAGCAATTAGTCTTGTTTTTTTATAATCTGGATATTACTGAACCTGTTTCCACAGGTTTATTGTCATAGATTTTTGTTACTTAAAATCACTAGGGGTTGAACTTTGACCCGTGTGAAGGCTGGAAGTTTAGTGGCATGCTTTGAGTGCAGACAGCACATGTGGAATAAGAGAATGAAGATTTACGCTGCTCTGTGTTTGTGTTTCTGTAACTTATTGATGAAAAGCTGCAGTAAACGTATTATTCTCACCATAAACTGACAGATTTGACTGATTAGTTCAGACACTTTTATCTTCTGTAATTTTAATATAAGATATAAATCCATCTTTCCCAGATAGTTTGGTCTGATAATAAAACACAATATATAACACACAAGAACAGGATTAGCTAGGAGACCAGGTAACGACACTGAAGATAATCAAATATAATGTTATAGTTTATTTTTATACACTAAAATGGTGTTTTTATTTGGGGCGGCGTGGTGGTGTAGAGGTCACTTCACAGCAAGAAGGACCTGGGTTTAAATCCACCACTCAGCAGGGTGCCTTTCTCCGTGGAGACTGTGTGTTCTCCCTGTGTCTGTGTGGCTTCTCCCCAGCTCCCCTCACCATCCAAAGACTAGATGCATGTCAGGCATGTTGGTCAAACACTGGTTCCTCAATATTTTGTAAAAGACCTCATTAGTAGTCTTCTATTGAGAAATATTCTTTTGGAACTTACACTTGGCACGAAGTGGCCAAAGTTTCACTGCAAAGACTGAACCATCTACTGGATTCTCCATTTATACCCAACTATATATATATATATATATATATATATATATAGTTGTTTGTGTTTATAGAACCGTGCTCTCCGTCTTGAAACGACCCACTATGATTTTGTGAGACTGAACTTTTGCACAGCTTAGGTTATTAAACGAATAACTGTCGTGCATGAAATACCCAAGCAGCGTGCGTAAAAGTCATTTTGGGAGTGTCGCTGAACAGAGACTGCATGAAACGGTAGTTTCATAACCGATCGTTTCACGGGGGCGGGAGGGTGCATGATCCATGCAGAGAAGGGTGGGAAACCAGGCGCGCCTTCACTTATCCAAATCGTGCGCTCGCCCCCTCCTCATTCTGCTTCTGCCGCTCTCCAAGCCCGTGCGTAATGGTAGAGAGCAAGATGAACTCTCTGGTGAAGTGGGCGCTCATTCTCTTTGTCCTCGTTTCCATCATTCTCAACATCGTCCTGATCGGCATCCACTCCACCAGGGCGCCCAAATGCTCCGCTCAGCGCGTTCACCCGCTGCGGGGCAAACACGACGAGCGCAGCCTCGTGTTCGCCGACCTCACCCAGGAGGAGTACTTGCAGGTCCAGCAGTACATGCTCACGCAGAAGGACTTGAACATATCCATCAACCAGATCACTAAGCCGTCGCAGAATTTCTTGTTCTTAATAGATCTTTCTCTGCCAAAGAAAGCGGAGGCGCTCTCCTACTTGGATGGAAAAGGCTCTAAGCCGAGGAGAGAGGCGACTGTAGTGGTCTTCCACGGCACCAAAGGCTACATCAAAGAGTACGTAGTGGGACCTCTTCCTAAACCGAACACCCACAGAGATGTCACCTTGGAGAGGTATAAGACGGAGCTGCCTATCAATGCACGCACGGTCACGATCGGGGAATACGCGCTGCTTTTCAAGTTTCTGACGGCGGAGGTCTTCTCCAAGCTGGGGAAGCTCTTGAAGGAGAGCTTCGACGTCGACAAGGACAAGATGCTGGACATATTCGAGCAGATGCCTCGCGGAGTCCGATCTGGTGACAGGAAGACGTGGGTGTCATTCTTCAGGGACCGGAGCGGCCTGTACATCCACCCGGTGGGTTTCGAGGTGCTCGTCAACCATGAAAGCGTAAAGGAGCAGGAATGGAAAGTGGAGCGCCTGTTTTACAACGGCGACTACTTCGACACGGTGGAGCAGCTCCGACAGAAGTATGAGGAAGGATCTGTTAAGAAAATCGTTTACAAGGAGCTGCCGGACTATGGCTCACTGAAACCCAGGACGAAGCCTCTGCAGATCGGTCCGCAGCTGTTTTACGCAGAGGGGAAACGCTTCAGCGTCAGCAAGAACCACGTCCTGTACCTGGACTGGAGCTTCGCCTTCGGGCTGAGCTCGCTCACGGGGATGAGGGTGTTCGATGTGCGGTTCAAGGGCGAGAGGATCATCTACGAGCTGAGCGTGCAGGAGGCCATGTCGGTGTACGGTTCGCTGACCCCGGGGATGATGCTCACAAAGTTTCTAGACTCGAGCATCGGCATTGGGCGCTTCGCACACGAACTGGTCCGTGGCGTGGACTGCCCCCACGAGGCCACCTTCGTTGACACATACCGCTACATAGATGCCCCGGGCCCGATCAGATATAGGAATTCAATCTGCATCTTTGAGCACAACATGGGTCAGCCCCTGAGGAGACACTTCTCTGACTTCTTCCACAACAGCTATGGAGGGATGGTGAACAGCGCCTTAGTGTTCAGGACCATCACAGCTATAGGGAACTACGACTACATGTGGGATTTCATCTTCTACCAGACCGGCTCCGTGGAGGCCAAGGTGCACGCAACCGGTTACATCTCTTCTTCGTACCTGGTGGAAGGGAATCTGAAATTCGGACACCAGGTGGCGGACAAAGTCCTGGGGAACATCCACACCCACTTCATCAACTTCAAAGTGGACCTTGATGTGTCGGGTGAGTGTTAATATGTGCAAGACAGTAACAGAAAGTTGACAGAAAGAGAAAAACAAGCAGTCTCCTATCATTCTGCCAGTTAAAGAGCACCCCCCCCCTCCATTTCAGAATGACTTACAGCTTTATGACTTGGATGCACCAGAGCGCATAGCAATCTAGAGGGTGGAGGAGAATATGAGTTTCACAACTATTTACATATTGTGGAATGTAAATTTAGTCCTGTGATTTGTGGAAATTGGCAATTTAATTTAATTTAGCTATGGGATTTTTTTAATATCTGTTAACTACAGTATGAACCTGTCTGACCTCCTCAGGCCTCTGGCTGATATGCACCAAAAACTAATTTTCAGTAGAAGACTCTAAAGAGGTGTGAGACATGGTGAGGGATGCCTTTAATAGTGGAAAGTAATCAACTTACACTTACTTGAGTATTTCCATTTTAGGTTTCGATTTATTTATTTTAACATATTGCTGCACTTTGTACTCCACATTTATTAGACAGCTATAGATACCAGTACATGTAAATACAACCATTAAATGATGATGTATTATATTGATTAAGCATCAGTTGTGCATGCTATAATTAAAATCAGCTCCATCTTGAAGTGGCACAGTACTCTTACTTGTAGTTATGGTTCTGTTGGCCTGTTTGAAGGGACAGGAATTAACTAACTATAAATCACAGAGCTCAGCTGTTTGTGCCTTGTGGTTTAATTTGAAATGTGGGATTAAATATGAAAAACATGCACAGATAATACAATTTGACTGACTCCACGGGGAGCTGCAGAACTGGTGATACAGCCGATGTGCAAAGAGCTCATCTCTATACATCGTCAGGACACAGTCCTTTGGTCCACTGGATACAGAAATACTAATTAGCACAGGGTCATATTTATTTAAAAATGATTACTAAGAAAATGGAACATCTGAACTTGATTTACAGCAGAATCAAAATGTCCAATGTAGCTCTGCGTTTGGCAAGAAAAAACTAAATGATTAGAAACATGCTTGCGTCATTTTCTCTGCAGGAATGAAGAATGTTTTCCAGACCAAAGACATGGAGTATGTTAATATGACACTGCCATGGATGCCTGATCACCACGCTAAGGTCCCTCAACTAGTGGAGAAACAACTAAAAACAGAAAAGGTCTAAATATTCAACATTTCTCTCTCTTTTAAATATTTCTACATTTTGGATAAAAACCGAGGCTGTTTTTTCATTGGTGGGTGGGGCGTTATCAGCTTATGTAACTGACGTGACTGACAACAGTGAAGGTACACACATCTAGCAAATTAGCAGGTTCATCCTATGTGTTGATAATGCTTGCGTTCTTTAGTGTCCTGTTCACTGGAAACATCAACAACGCTAAAGCAAAGCGCCCTATTCAGCTGCTGTAGTTATCCACATTATGACAAGAACAGTAGAATTTCAGATACTTTTAAGAAAGCTTCTTTAAGAGCAGTTCTAAAAACCATTACCATCTTTAATTCAATGGTTGGTACCTGTTTGTGTGGTTCCCACTGCTTGGGGTGGAGGTGAAAGTGTGATGAAGTAGTGAGGGTCTATGTCACTGTTGGCGATTTATTCAGAAATCAAGTCACACTGGAAAAAGTGACAGGTTTATAATTAATGATCAGCAGCTTGTCCGTCCTCATCAGCTCTACAGAACTATTTTAGCTCATTGTTTTTCAGCAAATAAGCTCAACTCACTATCACTGTTTCTAACAGTTTTTCCAACTAACCACAAATATTTTGTTGATTTTAATGTTTCACCAACCAACAAATACAGTATCACTTGAATCTTGACTGTGGCGCTTTCTGCTGTGACACCTCCACAGGAAGCAGCACTGCGCCACAACACCAAGACTCCTCGTTACCTCCACATCGCCAGCAACAAGACCAACCGCTGGGGTCACCAGCGCTCCTACAGGCTGCAAGTGTACAGCTTTGCAGGGGACCATCTTCCAGAGAGCGAGGCTGAGGAAAGATCCATGTCCTGGGCCAGGTAAGACTGGATAGCCACAAAGACCAAACTCTGACATTATCCAATGTTAATGATTGCAATCCTGTATTTCTGCTATAATAAGTGACAGATATTACCTTCAGGAAGTTCAATTTAAACTTTGGGTTAAACTGAAAAACAGTGAGTACAGTAGCTGTGCACACAACACAAAAAACAATAAGAGAATGAACAGGGTTAGGTTTTAAACAGTCTCCGTTTTAAACTTCATACAAACTTATATATATTTATAAAGGCCAACTTAAATACATATTTATATATAATCACAATATGTTACAGACAATACTGAAGTGGGTTAGGGTTGGGTCACAAAACAAGAGTAAATAAAAATAGTCCATAAACCTACAAAATACTCCTACTCTTACATGGAGTAATAATACCTCCACGAAGAACTCCCAGATTGTGCATAACTCAACACACCATTAACTTCACTAAAAATGATAACAGGTCAATTTAAAACAAGATTTAAGGAAACTTTAGTAATTTAATCCAATAGTATGGCTAAGGTTTTATGCACATTATCTTCCTAGTCAACAATATTTCAAAATTTCCAAGCTGTAATGGCAGGATTAGGGAGTGGAGTGGGTAGTGGGTCATCCACAAACTGGAGTTTTGCGGTTTGATCCTCTTCTCCACCTGGCCACGTATCGAAGTGTCTATGAACAAAACAATGGACCCCCTAGTAGTAGAGCCTAGACTGGCAGATATATAAATCTTGAGTCCAGTATCAACAGCTGTTACAGCCATATTGAATGACTCTGCCCCTGAGGATTTACAATTCAGTGCCATGGTCTAGTTAGTGCCATGTAGCAATGCAGAAGGTAAAAATCCCAAACCTAAATCTTCAGTTGCCAAATGCTAACTATAGTTATGGCAACATATCTGTTTGGTAATACAGTCAAACCCCTTATACAGTCTGAAATTGTCAGGCATGGTTCTGCTGCAAACCTAAAGCCACCTCTGTCTATGTCTCTTCTCTCGGTTTCAAGGTATAAGGTTGCCATCACCAAGCATAAGGATTTAGAGCAGACCAGCAGCAGTCTGTACAGTCAAAACAACATCTGGAATCCAGCTGTTGACTTCAGCAAGTACATTGAAGACAACGAAAGCATTGATAATGAGGTGAGTGAAGATGGAATCATCATAGAGAAATAATGATAAAACAACAAACACATTTTAAACCTTACATTCGGAGACTTAGCTAGAAGAATTTGCATGCTGTGTATGTGTCTACAGGACTTGGTTGCCTGGGTAACTGCTGGCTTCCTCCACATCCCTCACGCCGAGGACATTCCCAATACTGTAACAGTAGGCAACGGAGGCGGGGTGCTGCTGCGGCCCCACAACTACTTTGACGAAGACCCGTCCATCCACTCTGCTGATGCGGTGTACTTTAGCCCAGGCAGCGAGAAAAGCTGTGACAACAACAGGATGGCCTGTCTGGCTAAAGAGAGCTGCAGCCCTGTGTTTGAGCCCTTCACCTACAACGGCTTTGATGGAGTCATGAAGTTCGAGGACTGGGCCTGAAGTCTTGAACACTGCTAGTAATATCTAAACCATCAAACTCAGATGTGCTTGGACTGGTTAATTGTATCAAGGCGCTTGTGTCGATATTAACATGTTTATGGAGGTGGTTTAAGACAGAAATTCATTTGCACTGTGTGTGCATTAGAGATGAACTAGCAAGAAGATAAGTAGTATGGAGAACATGATTATTTGCTTTCCTTTTTGAGATTGACTTGAGAGACTGATACCACTCCCATACCTGTGTTTAATTACAGAGCTAGGATCAGGACATAGTTAGCCTAAAATAACCACTGGAACCTGAAAGAGGGTTAGGGGAAAACATTGATTCTCTGTGATTTTGCATTGATTTAAAATATAAAGACATGTTGACAGAATGGTAAACGCCCGGAGCCAGACTTCTACAGGACATGTTGGGATAGTTCCAGTTTTGAACGGAGAGTTAGGGTTCAGGGTTAGGGTCATTCACCCTTTCCTCTACTTTTGTCATGCACATGCACTTGTGTAAATGCTGATTAGAAACCATGTTCCATATGCATATATATAGCATAGAAATCAGAGTTGTTCAGAGGAAATCTAGCTGGGGAAGCCAGGTTTCTCTAATCTCCTACTCCCCATTCAGTTATCATGTTTCTCAAGACATTAACTTACTTATCTTACAGTTTGGTTTACTTACTGAACCAAATTGTAACCAGGTTACTTAAGTGCCTTCAACCATAACAAACATGGGCTCATTCCCAAAGATCTCCACCCTCTACCAACACCTAAAACAGTTTAATCTGTTGACAAACAGAAATGTATGAACAACATGTGGTTTTATGGGGATTACAGAATAAGCTGGAATTGAACGACAGCCAAGTGCAGCTGTGCAGAGTTTGTTTTTACAACAAGCTTGCCAAGTTACTACTTGGTTTCAACTAAACACCACCATAACTGTGTTCACAGATCATAACTGGCAATCCGTGTTATTGCAGGAGAAGCTGCATGCACTCCCGCTGAAGTGTTTTCAGTTTATGCACCAGTGGAATAAGGAACATGTCAATCAGTGATTTAATTTAGAGGCAGTTTTCCCATGTGTCCAGTAGTTACGCTACGATGGGCTCCTGTTCTGCGCATCACATAAACGCGTGTGGTTAGTGTCAATCTTCTCCAATCATTCTCAGAAAGAAATAAAACATTTAAACATTAATGCTTTAAAATTAGAAAAAAAAAAAGAGAAACGTAACTGTGGAGAAAAGCATAAAAAGTATGTAGTGGGCATGCTCTGTGGCATGAATGGCCAACCTCAATCCTCGTGAGCCAGTGTCCTACTTGTTTTCCAACCATCCTGCTCTACCTACGGCTGATTACCTGGATCCGGTGTGTTCAGCTGATCAGAAACTGTGAGTGAGAGAATAGTTGGAAAACAAGAGAGACAGTGGCACTCGAGGCCACCGCTGCTCTATGACAAGTGCCTTGGATGGACAAGAAACAGATTAGAAGTTGGTGCCAAAGTCATTCCTTGCTCAGTGGTGCATATATAAATGTCTGCACACTTAGGTGTTGGGTTCTTAGAGCATGCTTACTGGTGCTGAGCTGACTGACTTCCTGCATCTAAATGATATTTGATCAAATTAAACTAATTCCACAGGGCACCTGGCTGCAGACAAAGATCAGAGCGTGCTACCAAGATGAGTCTTTTGGGAAGGTTTCTGGGGCTTGTTGACCAATTGCATTGCCTAAATCTAACCCCTCAATCATATTGCCCAACCTATACTGTTGTTGTTTTATGATCCATCTTCTGCTGAGATTCTAATCTTCTAGCTACTATTCACCACTACCTGCCACCCACCATCTTTGTCTGCTCCCAGTGCTCATGAAACATTCTGACAATAAAAAAGAGTGAACTGCCATGGTTTATGATGCTCTGACATCACTCCACCCTATTCTGGCCTCCACAGTGAGGGGCTCCACACAGAAACATTCAGGCCCAGTACTCAGTGCAGGTCGCCTGTGTTTCAAAGTGCTTAGAGCATTCACTGTGGTTTTACGCATTAAGACACAGGAAAACAGACCTAAAGCGTAAAAATAAGCTTCAGGTCACGTTTACGGGTGTTAAAATTACCTCTGAACATCAGCATGTCTGCACTGTGTGTATGTCAGCATGCTGACGTTAGCATTTAACTCAAAGCACTTCTGTACATAAGTACAGCCTCACAGTTGACTAATGCTGTGTTCTGTTTACCTCGGAAATTGTAGCTACGAATGAGTTGTCAGCACTCTAATACACCCGCCAGGTTAACTATAACAAGACCAGTTGTAGCCTGTTGCCAATGCATTATGTGGTATTTTGCTCATCTAAGAACATTTTAAGAGATACAAGTTAGAGAACAGTGCAAATAGCCATCTTGGATTTTGAGGTTGGGGTTGGTGAGGTTTCCACTTCAGGGGGAGTTCCACTTGAAATCTCTAACTGGGAAATTTCAAATTTCTGGATCAAACAGAACACACCATAAGTCTTGTGCCTTTTTATTAGTATCACCAAAGTTTAGCAACAATAGTGAAAGTTCTTGTTTATTTCTTATTTTTTGCTTTTTTCTTAAATTGAAAATGTGAATTTATCATAAATAAGATACACTAAGTTGATATTAGGTTGGTAGACATTATATTGCAATTATTTTATTTCACTAGTAGACTTTTACTTGTTTTAAAATAATAATAAGACTATTCACTGCAAGCAGAATTTGAATAACTGTTGCCTTGGATTGCAATTTTTTAAAATCTTATATTTACATCCAAGTGTGAGATTCTGCACGCAAAGAGACTACTGTCATCACTTAGTAATGTTTGCAATCATTTTTCTTTAAAGCCAGCAATCACCTGTTAGTAAAAAGCGAAATGTATCCAAACGGTTGTCTAGTCTCTGGATTTCTTAGTGAGGAGCCACTGTGATAAGCACTGTAATCATTGTCAGCTGACACTGTACAGTCAGAAATGTGAAAGAGAACACCATGACAAATATGTCCTTACAGTCTCTCTTGTGGCACGAGGCTGGGACTACTGAAGATCAAATAGTTTGATCCATTTTGTACTTTTCTACAGTGAAAAATTCTGATAATTGGTGTTGCTGTTTACTTTCTAAATAAAAGATAAGACTGTAAGAGTAAGAAGATGTGTGCTGCATTTGCTGCATTTCTGCACTATTGCATAAAAAAAATATAAGATCACTAAAGATACTAAGTAAACTTTGAGGACACGGAACACACACAGAGATGTACAGCACTCACGTTTCCTTATGTTTTTTCCTGGAAGGAGAACATTGAAACCATATCAGTACAGTAGGGGTGAAACTGCTCCAAACACACACACACACACACACCACTACATTCCTCCACCCAAACATGCTTTTTGGAAACAGAAACACAGGACAGGAAAGCAAACATGCTTAGTGGTTTCCTTCCTCAGGGGTCAAGGGAAATGCTTCTGAGGAAGTAAGTACATTCAACCAACAAAGGACAGCAAAGTCCCCCATGAAGAGTGCAACAACAACCTGAACTCAGCCCATGGTGAGACACACTGCTGTTGCAAACTTACCTTGATTCAGTACCTTTAACATTGGTCTAATGACCTAACACTACATGACAGTCCCTGTGTGCATGAGTGCCACTGCAGCACGTGTTGTTCGGGTGGACTACAACTACACCTTCATCTTATGCACTACGTATCAAAAATATTACCGGTAGTAATAATTTAACAAAATAATTTTCACATGAAATAAAGGGATTGTGTGCAACAGATGGACAGAACGACACAGGAAGTGAGACCTTCAAAGTATTTTACACATAACACTGACAAGCAGCATTCCATAAAATGTACTCCATCTAGTTTAATTCATGTGTTTATGGCAACAATCTCACTGGGAAAATATGGAAATGCACGATATTTAGTTCAAATACATTGGCATTTGTTTTTTGTTTTTTTATTACTGTATCTGTCATGATAATTTGGGTCATTTGGATTCAGGGATTGTCCCAGCAAATCTTTGCCACTGAGCTTTAGCTTCACAAACTGATATGTGAACATAAAATACCTCTGGGCTGCTGCACATGTCAAGCAAAGTCCCCCATTCAAGAGGTAATATTGTATAAGAGGGGTTTTAATGTTTGCCACATATAGTAAGAGAAGTGTTGAAAGTGAAAACAAACTATCTGCAGACCTTACAGTCATACTAACTGTATCTTCCTGGTAGCCAGTATTGTTAACTTCCTGCATCATGTCTCAGTCTGAAGTGATTTGTTATGCAATGGCAGTGACGACAGCCATGGTCAGAGGCTTTACGTTTTATAATCCATCTGTCCCATTCTTGTGAGGGTAATATCTCAGGAACGCCTAGAGGGATGTTTAGAATGTGAATCTGGACAGTCATGGATACAAACTGCAACTTGACTGGTTTGGCAGAGGAAAACGGCTGTGCAGTAGTAATTCCATTTGGTGGTAAACTGATTTGAAAATAGTCACAAATAGTTAGTTATTTCACATCCCCTGTCCTGTCAACGTGTCTGTGTGTGACTGTTAGAAACCATCAAGCAGAAACCTAGTGTGTAAATGATCTTGAAAGTCTGCTGTGTAGTTCAGTGCACTTGGATAAATAGATGGATATGTAACATTTACGAACACATCTGTTACCAGTCCTTGGAAGTTCTGAGGACTGACAGTTGCAGCAGACTTGGTGTTGACTAAACTTTCATACTTTTTAGCATTTCACTGAGTTTAAGTGTCTGCCTGGTTTATCTCATCTGCAGTAGGAGATGGAGAAACCAGCCCAACTTCTCAGCACCTCTATACTGAACTCCCTAACACTCCTAGCCATCTAAAGAAAAACCACAACACCAGGGTTGTGTGAAAGAGAGCTGCCGATGCCCTTAAAAAGCAGCAGACTATTAAATAGCAGTGAAATGACCCAGCCCAAGTACAGTGAATTCACTGTGTTGCAGTTTAAAAACATCTGGAACCAGTCAGCAGCTGACAGGTCCGTGGGAGCTGGGCTGAGACGAGCCAGGGGAGTTTAATTTTTCAGTTCACATAAGCACATCCTCAACACTCGTCACCGGGACACAGATGGAGATATGGACAATGTACTAGATTACAGGTTATTAGCAGTGTCACAGTTTTAATTACTCCAAAATAATGTAACTTGATAGATTTAATTATGTTTTCAACTAGATTTACAAGAAAGGTCAGACATGGCAGACTTCCAATCCAATCCCTGTTTGAAGGAGATCAGAAAAAGCTTGCCGGTAGAAGTATGTTTTAAAAAGAGATTTAATAGATGTTACTGAATCAGCTATTTCCTCAGGTACGTTGTTCCAGAGTTTGAGGGCTCTAACTGCAAAGGCTCCTTCACCTCTAGTTGTCATTCTAACATCAAGGACACACAGCTCTCTACCAGAGGATCTCAGTCTATGCAATAGTCAAGGCGTGAGGAAATAAACGCATGTAAGGTCACTTCTGTATCATGAAATGATAGAATTGAACGTATTTTGGAGATGTTTCTGAAGTTATACAAACATGAAGTTCTGAACAGGCTTGGTGACATGATGCTCAAAGTTGAATTTACTATCCAACCAAAACAATTTGAAGCAGGCTTAGAGTTATCTAAAAGAGGATCTGTACAGGGCGAAATGTGTTTGGCTACATGTTGTGGACTGATATGAACTATTTCTGTTTGGTTAGAATTTAAGACAAAAAAGACAACAAATCAAAAACAATGCTCAACAATTTAACATATGCTGCCAAATAGATTAGGCCTATCTATAGCGAGAGAGAGAGAGAGAGAGAGAGAGAGAGAGAGAGAGAGAGAGAGAGAGAGAGAGAGATCATAGTAAGCCATCTGACCACTGATGGTGTTGTAATTTTTTCCAAACAGCTGCAAAACAGACCAAAAAACTCTTGCAACAACACCGGACACAGGTCATGCCTGTTAACTCCCATTAGCTCAAAGCAATGGGAGTTAACAGGCATGTACTGTCTACTTGTACTGCAGGTTAGGAGAAGCGTGGTCATACATACGTCGTACTGGCAGCTGTAAACAAACAGAGTGGCAGTATCTGGAATGACAGTCAGAGAATGAGAACATGAGAGGCAGTAGGAGGTCTTACATGAACACTGTAACTACCACCATTATTGATTAGCAACTATAATTTAATCACATCATGGGTCAGCCAGGTACGTTTCTGTGCTCACTTGCAGGTTCTCTGGCTTCTTCCCATTGTCTAAACCCCAGTCTTCAAACTGTACTGTACAATACTACAGCTTGTCTTTGATAATAAGTCAGGAGGACTACTGTCCATTAATGCTGCTCTGTATGTTTAGAGTCTGTCCTTACTGAGAGGGGTTCACTCAGCGTTTAACCAAATCAGATGTTTCCAAGACTTCTCTATGAAGTTAAAGCCAGTTTCACACTACTAAAGAAAAAGAAAGCTGGTGACGTTTAAAGCAAATCGTTGAAAAAACAATGTTACAAATTGCAAAGCACAAGTGCTTTCGTCAGTGTTCCAGTATGGTCCCAGCCTCCGTTTGGTGTCACTAAAACATTCAGAGTTCATCTGTTGATGACTTTCTGCCAAGTGCAGACAGCCCTGAGGGCACCTGCGTTTCACTGTTTGTCTTATTGTGTATGACTGGACATACTTTTTAAGCAACTGCTAGCATTTAGTATGAAAGCAAACAAATCTAAACTGTAGTGTTAACAGTTTCTTCCTGGCCAGCTTCCTGTTGCACACAATAGGCAAAACTTTGGGCTGAGTTTAAGAGGAGCCCAAACATGAAGAGGAAAAATGAAACAAAGGCAACCAGAACACGCTTTTGTGACATAAAACCCCTTAAAAAAACACACTTATTATTGTTGTACAGTAAAGTACTACTCAATAATGGAACCAGCATCAAAAACTAAATCAGAATTAAGACAAGTTTGGTTTTTAAATGCAGACCTAAGACACAGAACTGATTCTGATACAAGAGGAAATGAAACCACATGTTGTCTGGTGATCTTGATGAAATGTATGCGTTGCTCCACATAAGAAAAACTAGTGGTAGTAGTAGTAGTAGTAGTAGTAGGTTTGCTTCATCCTCTTTATGATCTTTATTGCATGTGAGCAATTAAAATGACTGACTGTTTCAAAGCTTCTGAAACAGTCAAACCATTTGGAATACTCACAATCGGTTTTTAATATTTAGTATTGTTTCTATATTCAACCATGTTTTCTACAGTATACTTCTGCACCTTTCTATGTTTGGTCCTGTTTTCTATTCTTGGGTCACCATTCATGGGGATTGACCTGTCAACTGACTTTGCAGTGTGTTTTAGTAGTCCAAAGAGTTCATACGATGAGATGTTCTTCATGTGCTGTTTACCAACAGTTTTAATAAGGACTGTCCATTGACTATACCACTTTTAAAGGTGAGGGTCTACAAAAGGCTCATACATTTGAATAAACTCCTTGCTAAAGCAGTCCATCCTTCACGAAGGATGATTTATTGGAGGACTGTTGCCTCACACTGCATTAGTTTAAGCCCGGTGTACAGTTGCAAGTAAAGTATGTGAACCTTTTGGAATTTCATGGTTTTCTCTGCATTAAATTGCCATAAAATGTGATCTGATTTTTATCTAAGTCAAGACTATTAACTAATATAATGTGCCTCAAATAATAACACAAAAAATCTGATATTTTGTTTCTTTATTGATAACAGCCAAAGGGGCACTGCATATGGACACTACACATGGATGTAGTAGGTTCTTTCCAAATAGTTCAATCTTAGTTTCGTCAGTTCACAAAACATTTTGCCAATACTTCTGTGGAGTGGCTATGTGCTCTTTGGCAAACTTCAGGTGTGCAACAATGTTCTTTTTAATAAGAAGCAGTCTTCATTCGTGGTGTCCTGCCATGGACACCCTGCTTGTTCAATGTTTTACGTACTGTAGACTCATGAACACAGATGTTAGCCAGTTCCAATGATGCCTTCAAATCTTTGGCTGTCACTGAGGGATGTTTCTTTACCTCATTATTAAGTGTTTGTTGTGCTCTTGGGGTCATTTTGACTGGCTGCCCACTTCTTGGAAGAGTAGCCACAGTTCTATAGTGTCTCCATTTGTAGATTGTTTGCCTGACTGTAGATTTGTGAATTTCTAAAGTCTTTGACATCACTTTGTAACCCTTTCCAGTTTTATGTAAATTAACAATGATTAATCGTAGATCCTCTAAAAGCTCCTTTTGGTGAGGCAAGTCTCACATAAGCACATTCTTCCTGTGTGGCTCAAACTCAAAAGGTTTGAGTGTTTTTTTGTCAGTGAAGTTTCTCTAGTCAACACCCTCAAAATAATTTTCTTCCAGGTATTTTAGCACCTGACTCCAGTTAGCTTTTTGAAAAATCATTATTCCAAGGGTTCACATTGTTTTTCCACTAGCACTATCAGGTTTTCATGGTTGTTCTCAATAAAGACATACAAGATCATATTTTTTGTGTTATTATTTTAGGCACATTATATTTGTTAATACTCGACTTAGATGAAGATCAGATCACGTTTTATGACAAATTAATGCAGAAAACTACAAAATTCCAAAAGGTTCAAAAGGTTCACATACTTTTTCTTATCTTTTCTTCCGTATCTAATAAACTCCCAGCTGAGTACATGGCTGTTGAACACCTCATTCTTCAATCATGCACATTAATATGCTGCAAAACAGCCTCTTACCATCTTTTATGTGACACAAGATCTTTAACAATCCACCGCACTTGTGAGAAAAAACAGTCTGTAGGGAGGAGTGGTGGCTAATTATTATTCTGATAAGAATAACAAAAGGAGGAAAGAAACATGTCAACGATAAACTGCTCTTCTTCAACGGTGTCTGGAGACTGTGAGTGGTTCTATCAGTTCCTGATTAGAAACATGTTCTTCTTTTGTTTCCATGCCTGATTAACATGCTAACTTGACTATATACCATTTTTCCTCCCTGACAGTAAAGGAAAGGCAGGAAACCAAGCATAATGGGAAGCTTAATAATAACCACATTCAGGAGCTGCAAGGAACTGTACTTCCAGTTAAAACACGTAAGGAGGACATGAATCTGCATGAGTATGGTTGAAAATTTTTATCCTTCTCAGGTGTGCATATACGGTAGGAAATAGAACAGAAAGGTTTATACCTGGCAGAGAAATCTGCATTCTCTAACGCAAGGAATCAGGTTTCTCTAATCCACTACCTAGATTATAGAAACTACTGCAGGTTTGTGTAAGGATTATAACCCAGATACTGAGTCTCATGTGGACATCACAGACCTGCTAGCATGGTTATAGAGTTTCATTGCAGAGAAATACAGTATAGCATAGTGGCAAAACTATACTCAAAAAAGGAAACCTAAACAAAAGGTTAAATAGTTAGATCAACTTAAAATATTTTTTTTCTTCCAGCCATTAAGTTAAACAAACTCAACTGGGTCATGCTCAACTTACATAACTCAGTTATGTGTAACCTTCTGTTTAAGTTTTTTTTTTGTGTGTGTGTTTGACATATTTACAATTGCAGACCAAGACTTCCAACATTGAAAACACTAGCAGTAAATTAAGAGCGACTGGGGCATCGATAGCACTAATACACCGAGCAGAAACTATAGCCAACAGCCAACCAGCATGAATGTTCTGCACCTCTGTGAGAGGAAACAAGCCAAAACCTGCACAGCAACTGAAACAGCTGTTTTCAGCTACAATGGTAAATGGTCTGCACCTTTCTACCTAACTGGTACTTAAAGCACTTTTAAGTGCATCTCATTCACCCATTTGCACACACAACCTGCCAGGTCCCATGCAGCTGACCTGACTCACCGGGGATCAGTATCTTGCCCACGGACACTTCAACATGCCTCCCTGAAAACTACACACCATTCTTCATTTTTTAAGTTACACCACTTTGTATTCTGCTCTGCCTTCGTCCTCTTCGTCTTCCTCACCACCATAGTCATTTTACACACCACCATCCTGTGTTGTCTGGCTGCACTCTCTACTACCAGTACTTTGCAGTCACTGATCTCTTTCATATTACAATGTCAGCACAAGATGTAGGCCACCTGAGTGCTTCTGCCTCCACTCTTATATGTCACCCTATGTCTCCCACCATCTGTCCTTTTGTGTTCCTGTCCTGAAGACCAAACCTGCTCATCACAATCTCATCATCTCTGTTCCCTTCATCAAAGTGTCCATTGAAACCTGCACCAATCACCACTCTCCCACCTCTGGGGATGCTCTGCATCACATCCTCTAACTTACTACAGAATTTCTCCTTTTTCACCTGGTCTCCTGGACACACACTATCTCTACCTTCCTTCTCTGAATCATGTCACCCTCTAGCCTTTCAAGTCATAGTCCCAATCTTCCCTACTATCAGTCCCACACTCTTGTCATTCCTCTTCTCTCTCTGTCTATGAAACTTCTTCCTCCTCTCCTTCTTCAACCAACAGTAACCCAGTTTCCACCGGAGCTCTGTAGGTCCGGGCTGCGACTGATTCAGTATGGAAGTGGTGCTGATTCGCATGTTTGGTTTGGCAGATGTTTTCCATCAGTTGCCCATCCTGACACAACCCCCTGCATTTATCAAGACTTGGGACTGGTACAAGATGACACTGGATTTTGCCCCCTTGCCTGCACCACAAATGATCCAATAATAAGGTATAAACTATACCAGCAAATAAATAAATAAAAGCTAACGGTCAGGTTGAAACTGTGAAAGTGCCTTTACATATAGTCATTTGGCAGACGCTTTGATCCAAAGCAATTTACAAGTGAGATACAAGGTACAAAATAGAAAAAGAAACTATTCTAATTTGATGTGCTGTTAAAAAGATGATGACACAGCATTTTGCGTGCACTATTTGAGACAGTGCCTAACTTCCATTTGAGATTTCCAAATCACATCTGGTCCTCAATGAGCCAGGCTTGTGTCAGATTGTTAAAAATAACAGCTGTGCAACATCAGTCTGACTTCATCTGGCACCGCACCACTAATCTGGTAAAGACTTGTAGTCCTGGGAAAGAATATAGAGTGTCTTTTTCAGGGAATCTAAGTGGACTTGTACACATTGTTATCTCTACCTGGTAACAGAGTGAGATACAGTTTTGTGGGAAACCTCCATTAGTTCAAGTCCTGGCACTTTTTATTTGAAATTCAAAAGACAGTTTGGATGTAAAAAAACATATTGATTGGTTTTAAAGGTAATGTTGAAGCAATAATCAGATGCTAAATACATGTACTGTGCACTGGAAGAGTGTAATTGTTTCTCTTGGGCATACTGGCCATTGAAAGATCCCTTCCTGTTGTGTTCCCTGTGTGAGGGCTTGTGGGACGAAATCAGGCTCAGACTGCTGAAACTCATGTTATCTTTAACTGAATCTAAAATCCATTTCTGCACTTCCAGTCTTTGTATGGACATGTGAATACCACAGTGAGTGAGACATGGGATAAATGTGAAGCTGACTTTTAAACATCTGTTCTATCTGAACTACACTGTAGGTGTAACAAAGTTAGTGAAACAAACTATTAGCCACAAATAAAAAATCCAGTTTATGTTAAAATAACTGAATACAGTACATATAATCACATGACCACAGGAGACATTTAGCTTGAGTTCCAGTTCAATCTGCGTGATCACCAAATACAGATACATGAAGGCACATTACTGAAGATACATGTAATGCTGCTGGGCTTCAAATGTCATTAAGCATCACACCACCACATGATGTGTATCACACCTCCGTGTAACATTAAGCTTGGACAAATAATCTCTCTTGCAGTTGGAAAAGCATTTTAAAATATCACAATGACATTAACAGACAAGAAAATGAAAGAGGTGAAGAAGAAGAAGAATATAAAAAAAAAGGCTCTCCAAAGACTGGAGTGATGTCCTTATAAACTGTGGAGTCATAGCTGTACGGCAGGCTAACTGCAGTAGCTGCACTACTGAAGAATTGCAGCTGCATTCTGTCTGTATATTTATGCAATAGCTTAAGGTCCAACAGTGGAGGACTGGTCATTAAAATCCCACATTTTCCCCTTAAACAGTGACATTTTCCCAGGTGGGGGTCATGCTCCACAATCTTCCCTGGGTGGTTCAGGCAACACAGAGCCAAAAGACAATAAAATCAGGAAAAAGAAAAAACAAACAAACAGTAAAACCCCTTTCAAAACAGATGTAAGGATGAATCCTGGAAGGCACAGCCTCTAGGAATCCAAAACCTCAACACAGGAAGAGAAAGCAGCAGGAAACTCTGGGCTTTAGTCCCATCAGTCCAGCAGATGGGAGCCGGGTGATGTTGCCATCTTTGGAACAGCAACGATTGGTCAGGATGTTAATGGGAAACTAGTCCAAGGTCAGGTCCCAGAGCAGCGGAGAGCCAAAAGTGGAGGTTACGTGTCAGATAGCATGTCACTGAGTCCAAGCAGGAAAAAAATGGAGGAGGATCCCAACAACAGTGCTGTATAGCTAAGGGAGGAGTAGCTGAAATGTGTTGGTGTGTGTGTGGAAGATCCAGGTGGCTGGGGCTAGAGATATACAAAACTGAGCACCATTCATGTGAAAGTATTTAATACTGAAGGCAGCAGCTGATTTGACACTTCATGAAATGTCCCCTATCAGGTGATCCAACACACACACTGTGAATCACTGGTTGTGACTGTTTCATATTGTGAGTGTCCCGTTTGTAGCAGTTGTCAGTAAAGAGCTTCAGAGTTGCTGCTTCTGGGTTTCTTAATCTTCTCAATGTTCTTCAGGATCATATCATGGAGAGCCACCTGAAGGTAAAAAACAAGCAGAAATACTGAGAGTAAAGCTGTGCAGGGAAAACTGGAGGCACGTTCAATTTTACGGTGCATTCACGGTGCTTTACTGTTTCCACATGTGGTTATGTTACAGCCTTATTCCAAAAAAGATCAAATGAATTGATTTCCTCAAAATTCTGCAAAAAAAATACCTCATGATGTCAAAGTGCAAGAAGTTGGTTTGCAATGTTTACAAATGGATTAAAAAAATACAAGGCAGTTCCTGCCTCCGCAGCTGCACCAGCTTCAGCTTCAGTTCCTGTCACCGCGCTGCTCCAGCAACAGTCACAGTTCCTGTCACTGCAGCTTCTCCAGCAACAGTCACAGTTCCTGTCACCGCAGCTTCTCCAGCAACAGTCACAGTTCCTGTCACCGCAGCTGCTCCAGCAACAGTCGCAGTTCCTGTCACCGCAGCTGCTCCTGTAACAGTCGCAGTTCCAGTCACCGCAGCTGCTCCAGCAACAGTCGCAGTTCCTGTCACCGCAGCTGCTCCAGCAACAGTCGCAGTTCCAGTCACCGCATCTGCTCCAGCAACAGTCGCAGTTCCTGTCACCGCAGCTGCTCCAGCAACAGTCACAGTTCCTGTCACCGCAGCTGCTCCAGCAACAGTCACAGTTCCTGTCACCGCAGCTGCTCCAGCAACAGTCACAGTTCCTGTCACCGCAGCTGCTCCAGCAACAGTCACAGTTCCTGTCACCGCAGCTGCTCCTGTAACAGTCGCAGTTCCAGTCACCGCAGCTGCTCCAGCAACAGTCGCAGTTCCTGTCACCGCATCTGCTCCAGCAACAGTCACAGTTCCTGTCACCGCAGCTGCTCCAGCAACAGTCGCAGTTCCAGTCACCGCAGCTGCTCCAGCAACAGTCACAGTTCCTGTCACCGCAGCTGCTCCAGCAACAGTCACAGTTCCTGTCACCGCAGCTGCTCCAGCAACAGTCACAGTTCCAGTCTCCACCACAACAGCTCCTGTTCTGTCTCCCCGTCCTGTTCTGTCTCCGGGCGGGTCGGCGCAGAGTTCGTCGACGCCGTCTCCTCAGTCTCCGGGCGGGTCGCCGTCTCTCCTGTCTGTTTTGTCTCCCCAGTCTCTCCTGTCTCTGAGCGGGCCGACGCTGAGGTCGCCGTCGCCGCCGCCTCTCCAGCCTGTCCCGTTCATGCCATCGGAGCACCCGCCCGGCGCTCTCCAGGCCTCAGCTCCGCGGCCGGCTCTCCAGGCCTCAGCTCCGCGGCCGGCTCTCCAGGCCTCAGCTCCGCGGCCGGCGCTCCAGGCCTCAGCTCCGCGGCCGGCGCTCCAGGCCTCAGCTCCGCGGCCGGCTCTCCAGGCTTCAGCTCCGCGGCCGGCTCTCCAGGCCTCAGCTCCGCGGCCGGCTCTCCAGGCCTCAGCTCCGCGGCCGGCTCTCCAGGCCTCAGCTCCGCAGCCGGGCTCTCCAGGCCTCAGCCCCGCAGCCGGCTCTCCAGGCCTCAGCTCCGCAGTCCCGAGGCTCTCTGGTCTGCGGCTCTCCTGGCGCCCCCTCCGGGACGTCCGCCCGACGCCCTTCGGTAAGCGGACCTCCTGGCGCCTCCGGGCCGTCCGCCCGGGGCTCTCCGGTCCTGTTCGCCAGCTCTCCTGCCGCCTCCGGGCCGTCCGCCCGGGGCTCTCCGGTCCTGTTCGCCGCCTCTCCTGCCGCCTCCCGGCCGTCCGCCCGTGGCCCGGCTTTCTGGTTCGTCGCCTCTTCAGTCCTGTTCGCCGCCTCCCGGCCGTCCGCCAGAGGTCCTGTTTTTGTAGTGTCGGTGACACCCGCCTTAGTTTTCCCTGGTTTTTGTAGAGTTGCTTAATAAATCCTGTTTCAGTTCAGACCTGCCTCATTCCCCTCCTTAAACTGTGACAGTTATAGCTTTTACCTACAGTAGATCATATTATATGGAATGTGAATATGGACTGTAATACATTACTAATCACCTGGAAGAGTCATATATTTTCTTTTTTGAATGAATACTATGTAATAAGAAACTAATTGTGGTTCATAAGTAACTTAGCCAACACTGCTCTGTAACAGTTAAAAAACAAACACACTAGCAAAGTGTAATATTTAGAAAGAAATGAGGTGAAACCACTTGGCCTTGTCCTGCCTGAAATTAAAACTCTGAGGCCTCAGCTTCCTATCCAATTCTATATCCATGTATCGATAAAAAAAAAAATTCATTCATTCAATCTTAAAATTCCATATTTAAAAACAGTGTGAACACGTTTTAGGTTTAGCACTCACATATTGATTCCTGAGCTCGGAAACAATGATCCTCAGGCTGATGTACTCCTTCTCATCAATCTCTGAAACTGTCCTTCTGTAGTCCTCCTGCAGAGTTGAGAGGGAGCATTGACAGTGACAGTTCATCAAAACTGGATTCCTAAAGAACAGCTATACCTTCTGCTGTCCATGCACAGACACGCGCTACCCACCACGTGAGGGTACTTGGTGATTTTAGAGACGAGCTGGGCTCTGGTGATGTAATATCTGGAGATCTGGTCTAAGTAGGACGCCGCCTCTGATTCTACCATCCTCAGCTCTGCCACTGTCTCTTCCTAAAGACAGAGGATATTTCTTTTAATAAAAGGTTTATTTACTTATTAAATATACACAATTACATTTGAATATACAATTAACAATCAATATCATAACTTTCCGTCCTAAGTTGAGCATTAACATGTTGCTCATTGCACAGATCCTTAACTGTAGGCTGCGGTGTGCAGTGGAGAATGTCAGTGCTGCCCCCCAGTGTCCAACACAGTAACTGCAGTAACTTCTAATGAAAGGTTTTTAATATATAAACCTGAGTAAACACAAGACAGGAGAGCCAATCGGAATTAAGATCTGTAGTGATGCCGTTCTGCAGGAGTTTGTTATGTTGTGACATTTGTGTTCTTGTTCGGTTCTAACCTAACAAACTTTCTATAACTCCTGAAGTGATGGGGTCAGTTTAGACTGACCTGTATGGAGACTCCAAAGTTGTTTCCGTCTTCTATCCTTGGAATGAGCAGCTGGATCCACATCTTAACCTGACAGCACACAGACAGACATGACAAACACGTCAGGTATTTTCTCTCGCGAGGCCCAGTCCCATGGGGGTCATGCTTTTTAATCCTATCTCTTTTCCAGTGCCCGCTCATTTTTGAGTTGCCCCTCAAAACATAGCTCCAAGAGTTAGCGGTTGAAACATTCCCCTCAGAAATGGGACAACCTCTGTATATCCAGATGGGTCATAACGATTCATAAGCGGCTCAGTAAAGGGTTAATGCCATTCTGAACATTACAATGCCATCTTCAGCTATGGTATTAACATTTTTTGTTAAGGAATCCAGCTGACTAACAGCAACTGGATGTGTGGACAGCTGAGAGATGGTTAGCTTATGTACTCTCTGACACATGAATGGGACATCTCAGACGTGTCATCCTGCAAGTTGTACTTATAAAAAGTGGGTGAGGATTTTAATTAGAGATAAGTGAGGGTAATGGGCTGGGTTTGGTGCTGAGCTGCTTGTTGTTGGACTCTGATGTAGGTCGCAGTGCCTTGCAGAGGGGCCAATATCCTGGCTCCAAAAAAAGAAACTAAATGAAAAGGAATATGGAGCAGATACAGGAGCAACTAGCAGACATGGTTGATAAAAATGAACAGTGTGTTGTCAAACTGGGATTTGGAAATACAACACTGCCCCTAGTGGACACATGCATTTATCATAGATGTATAACAGCAATTTGTGCAGATGTTTCCTACATATGTTTGTTTACATGCTGGAGGCAGAAGCATAACTCCATCTAAGTTAAGTTGTAGAAAAAGGATGGGGAATTGGGATTGGGCCCAAATCCACTCAACTACAGATCAAAGAAAAAAATACTTACTGTGTTGCATTTCTCAATCAGCGTCCTGATCTCTGGTTTGACTCGTTCAATCAGGTCCATCAGCTTGGCGTTACATTTCATCATCCCCTCTGGCATCACCAGCATTTCGGTTTCCCCTTAAACCAAACACAGACAGTCCACACTCTCATGCTCTTCCTCTTGAGTCATGTTGCTGCTTGTCCTAGTTCTACAGCGTCAAATTATATTTTTTGTGTGTTCTGACAAAGTTCAATTAGGTGATACAATTTATACATTAATGGGGGACCATTCTAAACCACAGGGTACAAATAGACAAAAAACTGCTTTAGAAGGGCTGCAACTGTCAATTCATTAAGAAAAAAGACTTTAACAGGTTCATCCAGAGAGAGTCTTCAGTTTCCTCTGTTTTGTCTGGTTAACAGTCTGAAACAGAGTTATTATTATAACTGTTGCTTTAAATTACAGTGACAAGAAGAAGTATGTGAACCTTTTAGAATTTCATGGTTTTCTGCAAATAAACTAAACAAATATAATCAATATAGATCTTTCATGTCTTTATAAGACATGAACAACCATAAAAAACCTTATAGTGCTAGTGGAAAAAAGTATGTGAACCCCTGGAATAATGACCTAATAAAAATCTCAGTTTTTACCTCGCCAGTTCCCATCTATGACTCCATCCTCTAGTTTCCTCTTCATGGGTTTCTGCATCACACACACACAAGAAGTCATTACATTTAGTGCAGCGTCCGTCCGTCACTGAGTCCACCACTTTGGACCAGACTGAAATATCTGAACACTGATAGCTCCCAGAGGTTGAACCCTAATGTTCCAGAAGTTATTGCTGAGAAGCAATCACTGTTTTCATTAATACCTGTGTAACGCCAGGTCATGTTAGTATCACTGTTACACCTGCAGTGTTAATTTGGTCACCTTATGTCACCTTAGTTTTAGTCTTCTAGTCCAAATCTATTTGTTCCTCTCTTTTCTGTCTCTGTGTGTCAGCACTGGGTTTAACCAGCTCCCTGTTTAGTAGAGCCTACTATCAGCTGGGATCCGCTCCCTTTTACGTTTCATGTATAAGCACCTCCAGCTGCCACCTAACAGAATATACTGGAGACTCACCATGTCCACGCCATCATGGCTATTAGTGAAGCGGATCGGGTCTGGAAGTTGGAACTGGATCTCTGAATGGATTTCCTTCAAATCGGACACATTGAGAATGTTCTCCTGGATGAAGATCATACGGAAACAGTTCAAAAACACTGATGAAGTACTTCTTACAGGCAGTAGGCTTTATAGTTCAATGTTTTGCATTAAGTTTTTTTTTTTATGGCTTTCTCATACATTGGGGTCAAAGGTCATGGTTCGTGGTATCGCTGGGGATATCCCATGAACACATTTTTTGATACTATTTATGGTCAGCATTTTTTTTACAGTAGTCTTTCAATGTGTTTACATTCTCACACTAGTTTCACATTTCCCGAGGGATGTCTGGGGGAAGTTTGTGATCTCACTCTTATCAGTCTCAATGTTTATTTTCAATGAGGTTACTTCGAGAGATAACCCAACATTTCCTGCTTCCTTCACATTGAAATGATTCAGCTGGGCTTTTATTATGAAGCTGTAACAGGAACCAGAGTATCTTTGTCACTGAGGTTAGTGCTGACTGAACACGCACCACTGCCCTAATATCATAAATGATATCAAAGAACAACTTTTTTCTAACACAGTATTGTGCGAATATGTTTTTACATAATGACATGAAAGGGATTCTGGTAATAAGACAAAAATGATACGGGATTTTAAAGCATCACTGCTGAGAGCCTGAGCGCATCTGACTAGTACCTGGAGCACGGCAGTATGAAACCAACAGAACCAGGGCGAAGACTTGAAGAGTGACATTTCAATCTTTCGACATCATCGTGTACTGGAAACGCGAAATAGACGTTCAGTCAGGTGACTTACCTCAAGAAAATGATCCAGATCTATAAGTTTTTGAGGAAAAAAGTTGGCAACCAGGTTTTCAGCCTACAGTAGCAAACAGGGGAAAACCTTTAGTAATAAACATCAGTGTTAACACAAAATATTCCCATCAACTAAAGCAACAATAAAGTAAAAAAAAAAAGCTTGGACAGAGTCAACTGTTAGACTCTTACCTCACTGGTGATCTGCTCCCTGAATGTCTCCACCTGTCAACACATTCACACACAGTTAAAGACGTTCTGTAATTTGAATTAAAGCACTGAGCTATATAACTGTATATATAAATATATACAGTTATATATTCTAAACACTTGATCAGAAGACTTATATACTTTATCACATTACAAAACAGTTTAATTCACATTGTAATGTTAAAGCTTTATCTTAAACAAGGCAAAAAGTCAGAGTAGAAGATGCCTGGGTGGCGGAAGGCAATAAAAAGAAAGACAGATAAAGATACTTTTGATATTAAATTGTTATTACAGGGGCAAAAGTTGTTGCCTGTCTTTGAATTGAAAATATGTTGAACTACCTAAAGAAAAAAAAAATGATTTAAAAAGAAATGATCTTTAATCCGGCTCCTCAGGCCAGTGGTTTGGCACATTACACCCATGTGCTTTGAGACATCATCACATCACCACAGATCACCGGGGGAAGGTGGGTGTCACCGAGCAGCTCACCTTGGCTTTCAGCTCGCTGTCGACCTTCAGGAGAGACGACATGGTGGGTAAATACCAAATGAAGTGTCAAAAAGATGCTCCGGGCTTAAACCTGATCGGTGTTTTCCGAGTCACACCGCACGCACGGCGCCGCTTGCACAAACCAACGACGTAATCACGCGGCGACAGGCAAACTCAGCGTGCGTTACCGCCGGATGTCACCGCTCCTCCCGGCGAAGCTGTGATTAAAATCCAACAAACACCTTATTGAAGCCTGTGTATCGACATTATTTATGAATTGATTTCTTCTTGCAACGTTTCATCAACATTTTTATAATAATACTCAAAGAAACAGTGACGGAAAAATTCTAAATTAACACAGTGAACCATTTAAATAAAATAAAAAAAAAAACAAAACACAAATATAAAGAATCACAGAATGATTATTGATGGATATAATATTAAAGTATAGGTTCTATTAAACGTAAAGGTTTGCACAACTATAAAACTAAATACAATATATTACATTTACTTCGTATAAGCAGTTAAGTATTACGCACGTTTATTGTTTCACGTATATTTATTCGTGTATTTTGTTGGGTTTTTTTTTCATTGAATTTACCTGATAAAAACTGACAAGGATTGTTAAAATGTATTCTAACAAACAGACGAAAGAAAGAAAGCGATGTTTCTACACGGATGTGTTTAGGCTGCGCACCGCGGGTTAGCACCGCCCGTCGCACCCCGGTCTGTTTTAAGTGCAGCCGGACTGGACGCGGCGTCAGTTTCACTTTTATCGATCCGCAGGAAACACTAAAGCTGACTTTATTTGACGTAGTATTTGATAATACGTTTTATTTTTATTTATTTTTTTATCGGCGGTCCAAAGTTTGACAGTGAAGGGAGTTTTTGTTTTTCTTGAAACATGGCGTGTGAAGGAAACGGTCTGTCCGGTAAGTTTGACGAGGCGACGCTCAGTTTCCAGCTCAGGTCCTGTGAACTGCTTCAGTCTTTGTAAACCCACACTTTACATCAGCCGCAGCCAAACTAACTACAAACAGCAGTGTGGCGACATTGTAAGAGTTGTTTAAAGTAACCGCATTAACTTGTGTACTGTCTGCTGTACTTGAGTATTTAAATGTTCTCATACTTGCTTCTTCACAACAATATCATATTCTTACCCCACTGCATTTGCTCTGCACAGTTTGATCTATGATAGAAAATATTCCACACTGTGCCAAAGTCATTCGGGTGATTAAAGGTTATAGTCAGTTAAGAAAAGCTCCTTCATTACCTGCAGCAACATTAAGGTGATCAACACATGAATGCATCAGTCGTTACAATCCAGTAATATCATATTTACCAACATGTAAACAATTGTGTTTAAGTACGTATTTCAAGCAGATACTAGTGCCATTAGTGTCATACTAATACTAATAATGTCACACTGCTACTTGAACGGAGAGATTCTTCCACTGTGAAGTAGAAGTATTCACTAATGTTTGTTTTCTTCCTTCACAGATGAGAGGATAGGGGAAGCCCTGATCAGAGAGTAGGTTTGCTTTTATTTACTAATCATTCTGACATAGTTTTTTACACTGACGCTGTGTAAAGTAAGAGTCCCAGCCCAAGACAAACTATTGCTGATTGTTTCTTAATATAAAGGTTTCTTTATAAGGTAATTAACATTATGGTCTACAAAAATATATCAATAATAATAAAAAATACGATAGAATATACATTGTATACATAGTGGACCAAAGATATGTGTCTTAAATTGTCTTAATTTAAGCCCTTCTCTATACTATTGTACTATTTTTTTCTTTGCTTTTTCATACATGACATTTAATCAACTATATAAGAAAAAGTCTAAAACTGTGTTGCAGATGTGTAAATAAGAAGTTTACACTAAATAGTAGTTTATTTCCTGTTTCAGTTTCATTTCACAGTAACAAGTTATTGTCCTCTTACCGTAAATCATACTATTATAACCACGGACTGAACCTTTGTCACAACATGACTCATATAGTTCAGGATAGTAAACAGAAAAACATGCATCTGGTTTTGTACTTCTTACAACTCGTTGTGTCAGTCTCTGATAGTTGTGGTTTCCTTTTTTCTTAAAATAGCACAATATGACGCCACAGAGAAAAGGTCAAGCAAAAACATACTGTCAATAGTACTAATACCAAAGGATTCCTTTGGATGGGGATGATGGATATGTGATACTTGGCACCAGACACTAGTGGTTTGTACACCTGAGCTGAATGACGTCCAGACACGGCTCATTTTGTGGTGTGGTGGTTGTGGTGTGAACTGTGTCTGCTCTTGTGCTGTGCACATAGATGTTATCAAACCACCTACTTAAGTTGTTCTGCTGTTAAAACCAACTCCTTCCCAGTAGAGCAAATAAACTCATAAAAAGCTGTACATTTTGATCACATCTAGATTATTGGTATTATGACACACCGCTAGCAGACAGTTTCAGTTTGACTGACAGAGCTGTACTAAATACTTTTGAAAGCCACACTGACATCACATGATAGTTACTCATTCACAAGACAAAAGGCCAGAATACTTTAAAACATCCTGCCACATAACATCATTGTTGTTATGTCGATGCTATAAGTTATAGTGTCTCTGTTCATTTACTGGAATTTTTTTTTTCAGCCTGACAGAAAACGTAGTGTGTCAATGTGTTCATTAAATTTATTTAAGTTATATTATTTACCTAGAGATGCTGATTTTGTAAAATAGTGCCAAGACGTTCAATTCTTTTTTCCCTCAGTATGTACTGAGCAGACACCCAAAGTGCACAAATATTTCACAGTTTAGGGTATTTTCTGGGAACAGAAAATCTCTTTTAAGCTCAAAAAATAGTGCAGGACACACTTACACCGTGTACCTGTATCCAGTGGAATTTAAACAATATGCATTATTATCAAACTTAAAATTAAGCTGTAGGCTACAAAAAGCTGATAATGTGCACAGTGTTTATTTTGTCATGGTGGTTGCAGATATAAGAAATAACCTAGAGAAAATTAAAGTAATTTAATCAAACAGGTAATTGATTACTAACAGGCACTAAACATTTTGTAAC
Organism: Anabas testudineus; assembly: GCF_900324465.2. Taxonomy (NCBI): domain Eukaryota; kingdom Metazoa; phylum Chordata; class Actinopteri; order Anabantiformes; family Anabantidae; genus Anabas; species Anabas testudineus. Next base: position 2,470,348 of record NC_046617.1, on the reverse strand, counting down.
TGCTTTAACCAAACTGCAGAAGTGCAGCATGTTTTTCTAAAGCTGTACTCAAAGGATAATATGCTAACAGGATTGAGGCTGCTTATACTGTCAGTGTTTTGTACGTTAACAAAATAATGTGAGCCGTGCAACTGTGATGTATTCTGCACTCTTTATGTGTGTATATGCGCAGTTCAGCATGTACGGGAGGTATCACAAAAGAGTATCAACAAGAGAACAGATTACATACTAAGCTGTCAAGAACTGTGCATTTCTCCACCTTTCTGTGATGGACTTGTGCTACATGTATTGAGAGATGGCTCATGTTTCAGTCTTGACATAAAAAACCTGTTGCACTGTCACCATTCACAGTGCAACAGTTGAGTTGGGAACAGTGACCATGTACCATAGATAAACAAATGCTTATTGATACTGTGGTTTTTAATAGCTTAGCCCCATGTTGATTCCAAGTCCAATCTAATGGATCTGACAGAAGTTCTTTGATCTAATTTAGATTTTAGTCATCTTGATTTTAGCCAATGCATATCCTTTAAAATATGCCTGGATAAGCCTGACACTGATACTTCTGATTAGCTCAGAGCATTTCTCCTAGTGAACAGGGGTCGCTTTGGGAAAAACACGTTTTACCTTGTTGATCTCTTCCAGGGTCATAGAGGACCAGCTGAAAGATATACCCTCTGAGGATGTCCCACCCCTCACTCCCCTGGTGAAAGTAAAGAATGACCAGGAGCAGAAGGTGGTGGCCCAGCTGGCCGCAATGGTTCGCATCGTTGGAGACAGGATGCACACAGACAGAGCGTTCCAGGAGTGAGTTTCTCAGCTGCTTCATTGCAAAGCTTGATAAAATACTGAAAGCCATGGCGTAGAGTAAGTTATAAAGGTTTCTGAACTTGAATATCCAATTTTTTCCTTTAAAATCTATGTTTCAGTGCAATTGATGGGATTGCTAGAAACTCAAACTCCAAGTGGGACAAATTCAGGGAAGTGGCAGACAAAGTGTTTGAACATGGAATCACCTGGGAAAGGATCGCTGTGCTTATCTATGTTGCCGGCAAGCTGGCTGTCAAGGTGAGTAAGCTTCTTTTTGCTGCATATCAGGGTCATAGAAAAATCTCTCGCCACGTTTTTTTTTTTAAGCTTCAGTCTTTTGCCCATTCAGCTGGGGAGGATATCAGTTTCAGGCAACGGTTTCCCCCAAATAAATTGATATCATTGTCACACATTACACATTATGTTGAACACATTATAACCATAGCCAGTAATGTTATTATTCAGGGTAATGTTCCAATAAAACATTACTACTACCACTATTACTATTGCTACTACTACTGCTACTATTACTACTACTACTAATAATAATAATAATATAATGACAAAGATAATAGTAATAATAAATGGAAAGGGTCATACAAGCACATACAAATATTGACACACAGAATGGGAAACTATGGTGTAGTCTGTAAAAGTAAAAAAGTAAATGAAAACAAATAATCATTTGAATAATAAAATGAAGAAAACATTCTAGATAAATATGTTTTACTAACTCCTGCTGACTGTAAGGATGCACACATGTCTTAAAGGCGACTTTTTCCTCCACCATAGTCCAACATTTCTTCAAATCTGACTTCATCACAGTGGAAAGGAATTTCACCCCTTTTCCAACTGCTCATGAGCCATTTGTCTATTTCGATGTATAAAAATGATTGATGAAATTATCCCACAATGTAACCAAAAATAAAGTCTTTAGTGTGGCAGGAGTCTCACTGAGTATAAGCCTTATGTTTGTGTGTCCAACAGATGGTGGAAGCCCATCTTCCTCAGTCAGTGAGAGAGATCCTGAAGTGGACTGTGGAGTTTTTCAAAAACAATCTCCTGGGCTGGATTTGGGAACATGGTGGATGGGTATGTTGGGCCGTCATTTCCCTTTAATCTATTTTAAGTCTGTCTGTTCCAATACTTTTGCCCACATGAAAAATGGGTGAGTAGTAAGGGGTGGCTGTGGCTCAATAGGTAGAGCAGTTGTCTCCCAATCATAGGATTGGCAGACAAATTGGCAGTGTGGAATTCAGACAGGAGGGATCGTCACATGCCAAAGTGTCCTTGGGCAAGATACTGAACCCCAAGTTTCCCCCAGTGAGTCAGATCAGAGTCTGCCATCAGTGTGAGTGCTTGTGTGTGCCAATGGGTGAATGAGACGCAGTGTAAAGTGCTTTGAGTACCAGCTTGGTAGAAAAGCGTTATATAAGTGCAGAACATTTACCATTTAGTTTATAGGATCCGGACATAAACACCTGGAAATAAAAGCTGAAGTGTTGATCTTTTGTCTTGTAATTATCTTTTGATGTCAAACCCAAATGTTTTCAGTCTACAGCAAAAATAGAGTAACTGGCCTCACTGTTCCAATGCTTTTGGAGGGGAGTGTATTTATATTAGAAATAATTGATACTTCATTAATCTTTAATTATTGGACAGGTAGCTTTTTAGGCACCAAGGGTTTGGGTTTCCTTGTCTTGTCCAGAGACACTTTGACATGTGGCCAGTAAACAGGGTGAACTAGGAATCAAACCTCCAACATTGGGGTTTGTGAACAACTGCCCTACCAACTGACCCAAAGTCACCTATTAGATCCTAAGCATTAGAAGACTTGATTGAATTGGTGGAGAGTGAAACTAGTGTACTATTTGGTTTGTTCACTAGTGAATGGCAGAACAGAAGATTTGGCTAACAAAGATACTGTCTCATTTATGTTGTGTCCACAGATCAGCAGTTTCTCCGAGCTAGCAAAGTCTTCCATGCAGAGCATGTCATGCATGGGCTCTCTCAACTATGGCTGGGTCTTCATCTTTGTCGCTGGTCTGGGTTTAGGAAGCTTCATCACCTGGAGACTGACCAGATGACTTGGACAGGCCCATGCACAAACGCACCAGAAAACTTTGGTGTAATCGGACGTGACTACAATATGTTTACCAGAGAATTCATTTTTCTCCCTTCTACACTCCACATATCTAGCTTCTCCAGTGTTACCTATGCAGAACTTTAAACTTGAAAGTGACAACATCGTGTCAAACATATAAACTCATATGATTGCCCTTAGAATAACTGAGACATAAAATCCAAAAATAGAACAGTAAGACAATAATGTTTTATGAACACTGAAACAGATTCCTTGTCCTTATATAGGCCATTGGAGGTCTTTATAGAATGAATGGGGGGCAAATAGAACCATGCCAGTAGAAATGCATTAAGTGTCAGGAAACAAGGCAAAACCAGGTTTAATGATGTGTGCCTTGTCCACAATGAAGGCTTTGAGCACTGTCAGAGACCATGTCTGGAGTCCTTCTGGAGGTGGGACACGGGACGAGACTGATATTTCCAGTTCACCCAAACTATGTGTTGGGGTTTTCCTGTAGCTCTCCTCATCATCTGAACCAGTGGTGATCATTTGACAGCTGTGCTCTACCAGAGTGCCCAAGACATCTGACCACAGACTTGATGATACCAAAGTCAATAATGGATATTAGTGTTCTGTTGCAAAGTAGCCCTATGCTCGATGTTTACACATGGTGTAATCCATGACTAGTGCAGACGACCAATAATGAAGCAATACTCAGGGACAGATCAGGCAGGGCAACCCTTATCAACTCCCTCCAGGTTTCTCTATCGTTGTGAGTGTTGACGTCTCCCCACACTGAATCTTAAGCCAATATACTTAACATGGGTGGATGAATTGCTGTTTGTTGCATCAGCAGAGGCAACGGTCCACTCCTCTCAGCAACAGCTCACACATGAAAACAAGAGAGGAGATGTTCCACATGACTTTGGAACTAATCAATGATTAGGGCTCAGTATGCCCAGGTTCCCACCTTTTCCCCCTGCTCAGCTTCCACCGCACCTAAACCTAATGTCTATCACTGCAGATGATGAGCTCCCCTCCTCAGGTCTGGCTTTATAAAGTGACCTAATGCTGCCTGGTGCGATGGCACATCTTCAACTGAGAGATCGTTTTGAGGCTTTGTGATAACTGCAGAACGGGAAGTGAATGTAGAGATTTGGCCAATCCCAAAAGGTTTATGTATTTTTTCATGACAGAGCATATTAACACTTTTTTGCACTGTCAGTTATTTTTAAGAATGACGTATAAATGAAATATTTAGCAAAAATGTTTGTTCATGTTTTTATTGCATAATATTTTTTTGAAAATCTGAATAATCCTGAATACAGAACAAATCATATAATATTTATTTTGGTAACTCTTTATACAATTAAATTTTTTTTCCAAAGGAGCCACATTGGTACAGTAGAATACAGTCAATTAATGACCTAATTTTATAGTAAACTCAAAAAAAAAATTGCCATGTTTTTGGCGATTTAGAAATGACGCTCAAGGAAACTTTTACTTGAAACCTGGAATTCTGTTGCAAATTAAATACAAAGGTTGAAAATGTGCAGGTGAAATTATTATATGCATTTTCTTGTATTGCATGCACCAGTTTGTTGTTTTTCTTAACTACGTTTGTAACCCAGACCATGCTTTAAACTTTTTGTCCTGAAGACATTTCACTTCAATGCCAGTATACTGTACATTAAACTATGTCAAGAATGGTTCTGCCTGTTGCACAATAAAAAAAACATTTTAGTCTGTTTGTCTTTTTTGCCCTAATTCAAATCTAGTAATATTATTTTTTGTTATTATTTGTTGTTTATTATATTTTGCTTAGGTAGTACAACACAAACTGGTTTATGTTACAATTAAAATGTTACAGTGCGTTATTAGATAAGTTAGTTAAGCTTAATTTAAACAGCAAATCGAATTGAGATCAAGGGAGACCTCATATCACATTACAAAATAATAGTACATCACTCAAATAATTCACAAATGGGCATCACAACCTCTACAACATTAACATTCTCTCTCTGGAGACATTTAAAGAATAGGGGAATACTCCTAGGGAAAAAAAAGTATTAAGCCAACTCTAAATTTATATGTTTGACGTATATGTATATGCTTAGAATATACACGTGGACAAAGTTGTTGGTACCCTTCCATTAAAGAGAGAAACCCTCACAAAGCTCACTGAAATAACTTGAAGTAATAATAAATAAAAAATGACTGTAGCCAACCTGCCAGGACGTGGAATACAAATGTTAACTAAAGAACCCAGAACAACGTCCATGGAGATTAAAGGTGAAATCAAGGACAAGGTAGATCAGAGTCAGATCACACTATCAGCTACTGTTTAAGCCAAAGTGGTATTAATAGAAGACGACTGAGGAGGACTCCACTGATGAAAGCAAATCATAAAAAAAAAATAAATAAATAAATAGAAAACACATATTGACAAACCACAAAGCTTCTGGGAGAATGTCCTTTGGACAGATGAGACTTAACTGGAGCTTTTTGGCAATTCACATGAGCTCTATGTTCACAGATGAAAACTACAGCATAAAAAGAAGTACAAGTACCTACTGTGAAACACGGAGGTGGCTCTGTTATGTTCTGGGGCTGCTTCGCTCCATCTGGCACAGGGTGTCTTAAATCTGTGCAGGTACAATGAAATTTCAAGACTTTATTTTTGTACAGACCAGTTTCATTAGCCTTTGTGGAATTTTCTAACCCCATAACAACTATTTTGTCCAAGGGTGTAATTATTCATCAGAGTTGGTGACAACCATAGCACAGAGTCCTTGGGTTGTCTGCTTTTCCTCAGGAATGAAGATTTTGGTGGTCTGCCTACAAAGTATCACTGGAACGCCTTCAGAGGGATGTACTGACTGATGTATGCTGGTTAAAGGTCAAGGTCACCGTGACCTAATGTGTGTCCCATTCTCTAAGTAAAGTGCAACTTCCCTGTTTGGCAGAGGTAAACTGTTTTTTAGGCTGACTTTTAGACAGATTATACCAGAATTGTCTGGTGATGGATGTTGTGATTTGATTAGATGTATGCACAAGTAGGATCTCCACAAACGCACAGTGTATATAGAGAAAAAGAAGATCAGAGACTAGTGTAATTGCGGTTAGCACTTTTCTCTTCCTTACAGAGTGCACTAGACCAGTCTTGTTAAACACTCTTTGAACTGAAATAAACCTGTGTTCTCCTCCTCCTTCCTGTCATTTTCCTACATTCCCAGTGTCTAAGAATAAGCTCTATCGTGTGTGATTTGGCTTAGTATAATTATACCCCTGCACTGCTACCTCTCTTTATCTTTATCTCTCTCCGTGTCGCTCTCTCCCTTGCTCCCTGATGTCTCCCGTGCTCCTATAAACGGTAGACAATTAGCAGCAAAGGGTAGATTTATTAATTAGCCAGTAACGAGGGATGAGCAAAAGAAAGATTGATTGATGGAAGGAAGAATGGTGGAGAAGTGATGAGCTTATTGAAATGGACTGATGTATTGTGGTACAGAACACAGACCGTGGACAGGTGTGCTACAGAGAATGAGATGGGCTACAGGAAGTGCACGGTCAGCCTGGAAGAGCCTTACTTCTACTTTCATAAAACCTGGGGACGGCATCTTTTAGTGTGAATAAACCTGGTGACGGTAAGTAGTAAGTACCAAAGACATGCTGCAGGCATCAAACATGTTAACACATGTTAAAGCAAGTTGTCCCAATTAGTCATGCAGTTGTCAAGTCCTTCTCTTAGAGGAGAATTACATTGAAAAGCTGACTTTGTATAACATGACCTTGCTACATGTGGATGCAGCCCCTTGCAATGTTGCAAGCGCTCATTCAGACAGGAGGGAATCCAAGATCAGGGTTGCACGCACAGGGTTGGAATCTCAATCTGTATGATGTTTAATCACAGACTCAGTGCTACTCAGGTGTAGTTTTTCACTTTCTCAAATCATTTTCGTGCCGTATAGCTCCTTGGGAAACTGGACTTGTGTATGCGTCGGTGTGTGATCCTCCTTCCATTCCTCTCCTGCCGTCCGTCACTAATTATTAATCCCTCAGAAGAGTCCTGAACTCCTCCGTGCTCATTTATTATGGCTGTGCAGTAGTAAAACACTGGTTGGAGCATCCTGTGCTAATATGTGTTGGTCTCAGGTGATGTAACATGCACTCTGGCAGCCATCTTGGAAATGCACAGCTCCTGACTACAACAGCTTTGAACACCTCAGTCTGATTTGGCTCCTTCAGTGTGAAATCAATATGTTTCAGGAAAGGAAGGCAAAACAATCACCAGGATGTCTTTATAAGAAATTCACTTACTATGTACTTTAAGTTTCTTCATAATCTTAGTGTCTATCAGTGAACACAAGAGGGCGCTCCTCCTGCACTACACAGAAACATGCTGATGAGTCCTTTCCTGTCATAAAATTTGTTTTCATGTTACACACTCTACATCGACATGCTGAAATGACCACAATGTGCATCAATAATCAAAGATTGAACTCCATATATTAATGTTATTAGAATTTATTTTCCTGAGTGGTGTAAACTCAGGGAATTAATATAAAATACACCTACTTTGAACACATTTATTCAGCTTATATGTGTATGAATTTCTTTTTTCCTTACTAGCTACGTTATTTTCTCTCTAATTAAAGTCTAGACAGAAATTGTTTGCCTTCTTCTTCTTTCCATCATTCCTTTCCTCTTTATCAAACAAACTAGGGACCCATCCAACTGTCAGCTATTAGTTCCGGTTTGGGAATGAAAGGGACAAGAGAAGGAGATTTAAAGTCTGAGCAGAGCAGAAAGGAAACGAGGAGACCAGGTGGGGGTGCAGGGGGTACACAGACAGCTATAGGCAGAGAGAGAGAAGGAGACAAGGAGGAGAGACTGCAGCAGTTGGGCCCTCTGCAGTTCTCTCTTTTGGCCCTTAGATGTCCCTGTGCACCACACTGCAGTACAGCAGATCCAAGAACAGATGCAGAAGCTGCACTGCTCAAAGTGTGTGTGTGTGTGTGTGTGTGTGTCTGTGCGATAAAGAGAGAGAGAGAGAGAGCGAGCTGGACAGAGAGAGGATGAGGGAGACATTCAGGTACAAGCTTTTTCTGTAGCACCAATGCAGTTCTCTGTCCTTGTTCTTCCGCCTGGCATTGCTTTTTCCTCTAGCGTTGTAAAATGAATTATGGGAAAATGTAGATATTGCTTTATTTTTTTATTATAATTGATTATAATTGGTTTTTTGCAGTTTGCACAAAAAGGTCAAACAACACGTGGCTACTGTCCAGCTTTGTCACATACCAATAAGCGCATGTTTCCATATTGTGTTTGATCATCACGTTGTTTCTTCTCCTTTTGCAGGAGTTTAATACCAGCTGACAGGTTATTTAGCACCATTAACTGGATTTGTGTGTTCAACTTCAATCTCTACATAACTGCTGTGGATGACAACACACACTAATTTGCTTATTCTTTTGCTAGTTTTCTGGAAATGTTATTATTAATGCAGGTGACAGAATAAAGACAGTGTTCTGGCATCCTCCACGTGCTTCCTAATGAGAAAGAGGCTGACAACACAGTGCACAGCGAACAAAGGGCTGATGTCCCAATCACAACAGAGTCCTTATCCGAGCAGAGTGATCAGGGTGAGAAACACAGATTCAGACTGACAGAATAATCAGGATTAAGCAGACATCAGAGTTTGGTAGTCAGAGAGAGTAAGAGGGTTAGAGTCAGAAGTGCAACAAACTTACACAAGAATCAAAAAGCAGAGATCAGGTCCGAAACAGAAGAAGCAGTCCAATTGTCAGGGCAGACAATCTGGCAAAAGGTGAGTGCTAGAGGCCTGCTGATGTAGGACAAGTAAGAACTGTTGACTTACAATAATACTTTGTAAGGCAGCAACTACTCACCTTTAAATTGTGCGCATATACATGATTCATCAATATTTTCTTAGCTGAATTTGTTCATATACTGTACACAAGATTTAGAGGTAAATGAATTATAAAGAAATAAATGCATAGCACATTAAAACAGCATGCACTGAAAATGAACTCGCTAATGCATCGGCCAAATGTATGAAACTGGGGCCTTTTATATATTTTGCATATTACACTACATTTTTTGACAGGTTTTGCTTTTTAATGACTCTTTTAAAAACAAATGTTTTTAAATGTCATTATACTGCATACTACTATACCTATCATACTGCAAGGAGCTCCTTGCTCAGCACGTTAATTAGCTGAGTGTGTGTATGGGCATGCATGTTTGCATGTTAGCTACTGAATAGTGTAGTGGTAAACTCATTCCATGCAGGAGACTGGGGTTCGAATGATGGTTGTGGCTGTGAGTCCTTAGGCAAGACCCCTTTAAGCCTACCCTGCTTTCGCATGTGTTTGTTTGGGGAAATGTGTGTGTGCATGCTCGTGACGGGTGGGTATGAAATGCACATATAAGCAACATGAGCAATCCATCTGTCATTTCCAGTTACCACGAAAAAGAGGTGAAAGAGGAAGAAGGAGAGGATGTTTGTCACAGGCAGGGTTAGAGAAGGGACTGCTTGAATAACACTGTATGAACATAATGTGACTTTAGGTTTCAGTATATGCAGTGACGAAGCTTTGCTTTGAAAACAGCACCAGGTTAGTTCACTCACACAGGTCTTTTATCCAGATACTTGTCGGTTAGACTGTTCCAGTATCTTGGACAACTTGCCACAGTTCATCTAGGGACTGACTCCCAGTGTCTTCTGTCTCTTCAGGTATGAAGGGACAGAAGACACAAGTGTCAGGCCAGGACCTGAGCAGGATGTTGATGCATGAGCACAATCTGGCAACAGCATATGATGACTATAGGATAGGATAAATACTAGGGCTAATGAATGATGACATGGAGGCCAAGGGGCCATGCTAGGGTGTAGTCACCAAGCAGGAATAAAGTGAAGGCCTGACAACATACTGTAAATGGATAACATAAAATGAACAAAGTGGAAGTGGAGAAATTAACAAAATAAGAGCACGAACATTGAGAGAAATGTCAAAAGAAAAACACTGGAAACACCGGGCAGCCTAGATCGTACAGTTGGCCCTTAATTACAATCAGTGTGACGTAACTGTCATGCATGAATTATGAGAACCACAGTTAAGCTTTCTTTATTCAAATTTCAAAAATGTAATTGAAACTTTTTTATGAACCTATTTTTCATGGAAGTACAAAGAAATGTATGTGTTTGACTTTTTAACAAAAACAAAACATGTATTTAACACACCAATAGTACAACATGTGATATACTGTGTGAAGTAATGGTAGCTTGTAATGCTACTGTGTTTCCACACATTTAAATCTTCACAGTGCTCACTTACCTGAGCTGAAGCAGAGACATGTGTCTGGCCTGACTGTATTTTTTCCCACGATTACTCAGTTGTATACTTCAGTGAGCTGTAAAGTTTCTGAGAGTACCATAACCTGCCATTTCCACCACAAATATAATAAAAATATATAAAATAAAAAAGCAAAAGATCATCACATTTTTAATTTTCCTTCTGTATCAAAGTAAACATTATCTTTACATGGGTAAAGAGTGTACTGCAAACAGGGGCTACTAATAGGTGATTCAACATACTTATACCAATGTAAAATAAAAATGTAATTAATTTAGGACATGGCTCTGGACAGGATTTATAGTATTTCAGTTCAGTATGTAACTGAGCTTGTAGTTATTACTGGTTTTACTGGGGTAGGGGAAGAAAAACATTTGAGTTTTTATGCTTTAAAGAAGCTGTTCTACTGATATGTGAAAATGAACAAGTCACATTTGAAGCTACATCAACTTGATGTTCAGTATGTGCTTTACTTTTAGAAAAAAGATTCATCAGAACCTGCCTTGGAATATGAAGTCTTTTCACTATCACATGATCTAGTGATCAGTGCCTTGTTTCACTGCAACTGTTCAACAGCAACTGCTAACTGGTACTGTAATGTGGCATACATTTCATGATGTATACACAAGACACTTATACATAACATCAAAATCCATTGACATTCATTGACAAGTTACATTTCCTAAACATTACAACCCCCTTATCCTATGAAATCCTAAGCCTAAAACCAGGTTTTAACTCTCAGAAAACCCTCTGAAGGTGTGAGTACCACATAGAATGTGCTCACAATGTGGTATCAAACTAAACCTTGTTCACTCCGTGTGAGAAAGCCTTGTACATGCATGTGTAAGGCACGACCTTCAGTTTTTCTCTCTTTTCATCTAGTTAATTACAGTTTGTCTGCTTGTATAAAGCAATGGTGGGGCTGAGAGGGAAAGGGAGAGAGTTTTTCTTTTTATTCAACGCTACAGCATAGCCAGCAAAGTGGCTGACTGAATGACAAAGTGTAGAGGGCAGGAGAGGAGGGGAAAGAGGCACAGGAGAGGTAGAAATGGAGGTTGAGATGGAGAGAGCTGCCATGGGGAGAGGAGGACAACAGAGATGAGGAGAGAGAGGAGAAAGAGAGAACAGGGGCCAGAGAGTTCACCTGATCTTCACATGCCATCAAGTGTTCTCATGGAGCGGCATGATGAGAGAGAAACAGAAGGGAGCAACTCCCAGTGCGGAGGGGATGTAGGGTGATGAGGGGACGAGGATGAGAAAAGACAGAGGGGAGAGAGAGAGAGGGTGGGTGAAAAGAGGAACAGATGACAGAGCAAGGTAGATGCTATGAAAAAAAGGTGACTGCGTTCAGTGCAGCAAAAAGAAAAAGAAAAAAAAAAATCATATACTACACTGTGCAGTGTCAATAAGTGAACAAATGTATAAATATGTTTGTGAATTATATCTGTGTGCACTTTTGACACCTAAGAAACCCTGACAATGCATTTTCCTTTTGTCCAACTGGGTTTTTACAGGAGTTCTAGGAGCCTGAAGGTCATTGAACTAAGCACACGGTCTTTCAAAAGGCGCAAATAAGTATGTTTAACAAGTAAAAAAACAAACAACTGATGATTCATGACGAGATTCATTTTAGTTAAACTTTAACATTAACACTTTTTATTCTTATTACATTCCTATTGCTATGAATTGTGGGTAATCTTGCAAGAAAGACCAGATATCTTGCTGCACCTCCAACAGCTCACTGATATCCTATACTGTATGCTAAATCCATACACAACTGAAGTGTAAAAATAACACGTTGTGGTTTTACGAGGCGTTGCGTGTCAATGTTTTGAACAGACTATAACCTCAAAACACTCGCACTTGTTTTCCAGCCATTCCTGCACTTCCGATTGGCTGAACACACCTGATCCGGGTAATCATCAGTGGGTAGAAAAACATGCAGGGACAGGGTTGGAAAACTACCACTATAAAGTCACTGACAGAAAGCTGAAAGCTGTCCGTCCTGTTATGTCAACATGGTTAAATTGTCATCTAGAAGGTGCACAGTGACAATTTTGTTCCCCACCCCTACACCTGTCTACATGAGACTGTTCTACAGCCTCATCTCATCTCAATCTAAGAACTATGATTTTAAAAAACAGGTTGGTGTGGAGGTCCTCAGGCATGAGCTTGGCTGCGTTTAGGATTCCATCGACTGTGACCACAGCACCTTGCATTGTGTGTATGTGCATGTTCCTGTGATGTTCGAGTCGTCTCTATACGGCAGAGCACGTTGCTGCAGACGGTTCTCAACAGACCAACACAGCACATTAACTCTGCACTAGAGAGAGAGAGGGAGGACAAGCAGCGGCGATGATAAGGAGAGGTGGAGAAATGGAGAGAATACACTGTGTGAGAAAAAGAGGGAGAGAATGGGGGAGCACTAATGATCTGATGGTCTGCAGTCTTTTCTCGCCATTCTGTGGAGCTCAGCAAATACTCGTTCTGCTTCTGGCCTCCCCCTCTCTCCCTTTCTCCCTCTCTTTGTCTCCGTCTTGCTGGTGGTAGAGGGACTATCTTGGAAAGCAGAAGAGAGAGAGAGAAGGGGCAGTGGGCGTGAAACACTCTATCATATCCCTCCTGCTCTGCTTTAATTGAGCTAAGTGTTTTAGTAGATTGAAAGACAGTGTGGAGGAAGCGAGTGATGCAGCAAAGAGAGAGCAAGAGAGGAAGAGAAAGTGAGAGAGCAGATGAGAGCTTTAGTTAAGGAGAGACATTTCCATGCAGGACACTACACCAAATCTTAAATACAGTTTCAAGGCACCAGCAATAGTATTTTAATTCTTTCAATATATTTTACATGCACTGATGTGTAGGCATGCACTGCAATGGAAATTAGTATCACTCACAACATAAAAAACAGGAACCATTTCATCCATCTTTAATCAGGTAAAATCAGGTAAAAGGTTTCCATCCATTTGCTGAACCTACTTACAGAGTCCTGCCATTCATGTCCCAAAAGCCGCTACGAACCCTCTTAAGCTTAAGTGGTGTTTCTCAAGAGCACTGTTGCTTAAGACACTCCGAATGACTATGGATCACCTAACATCTCCTAGTAACTCATAGGTGCCTAAAACTCTAAAACGATTCTCTTTATACTCGTCTTGTTAGATCTTAGCACACTATAGATTACAACGTTCTATTAAACAGACTGGAACATGTCATCGGGGTTAAAGGAACAGCACTAGGCTGGTTTAAATGTTATTGATGAATCTTCCATGCACACTAAAATTAGCTACGGGGTTCCACAGGGTTCTGTGCTGGGGCAGATTCTATTCTCTATATTCTGTCTATATATGCCCCCCTTAGACAATATATTTAGGAAACACTTCATTTCCATTGTTATGCAGATGATACCCAGCTATACTGATCTGTGAAACCAGACAAAACTAATAGATTAATCAAACTTCAAGCATGCTTAAAAGACATAAAGGCCTGAATGTCTTCTAATTTTCTACTCCCCAATTTAGACAAGACATATTATTTAGTTTGGTCCTAAAAGCCTCAGAGACACTTTGTCTAATCATATTCTTACCCTAGATGATATAACATTGGCCTCAAGTAATATTGTGAGGAATCTAAGAGTTATCTTTGACCAGGATATCTCCTTTATTTAATACATAAATAAATCTCTAGAACTGCCTTTTTTCACCTGAGAAACATTGTTAAAATTAGGAGCATCCTGTCCCAAAGTGATGCTGAAAAACTAGTCCATGCATTTGTTACTTCCAGACTGGACTATTGTAATTCCTTATTTATAGGATGTCCCAATAACTCATTAAAAAGCCTCCAGTTAATCCAAAATGCTGCAGCCAGAGTTCTGACTGGAATTAGTTAGAGAGATCATATTTCTTTTTCATTAGCTTCTCTACATTGGCTCCCTGTAAAATCCAGAATTTAATTTTAAACACTTTGCCTCACATATACAACACTTCAAAATCAAGTTCCATCTTACCATAAAGACCTCATAATTCCTTATTTTACCAGCAGGACTCCCTGTTCTCAGACTCTATAGGTCTACTTGTGGTTCCTAGAGTTTCCAAATGTAGAATGGGAGACAGAGCCTTTAGCATAAAGCTCCTCTCCTGTGGAACCTTCCCTGTTTATAAAGCTTATAGTAAGAGATGGATCAGGCGACTCTGGACCACCTCTTAGTTATGCTGCTGTAGATTAGTCTGCTGAGAGACCTCTACTGATACACTGAGCCTCTCTTCTCTCCTCTCCCCTCCTATCCTCTTATCTGTCCATTCATACAATGATAGTTTTTTTGTTTCCTGCTGTTCTTTTCTCTCTCCTCTTTCCACTCACCTCAAGCAACCGATTGAGGCAGATGGCCGCCCACTCTGAGCCTGGTTCTGCTGGAGGTTTTTTTCTCTAAAGGGAGTTTTTCCTCTCCACCATCACCTAATGCTTGCTGTAGTGTAGTTTTCTATATAAGTCTATATACAGTTTTGTAAGGTCTTAAATCCTTAAACACTGTAAAGTGCTTTGATATGATTTCTGTTGTGATTTGGCAAAATACAAATAAAATAAAATTTAAATTAAAACATGGAAGGAATACTGACCCATCCTTCTGGGTACTCACAGGGATGTCTCTTACATGTCAGTAAGCTATTCAAGAGGGGTATGGAACCACGAAGAAAGGCCAAAAAAGAAACAACTACAAAGTAATATTATAAAAAAGAGATGCAAAACAACCATGAGGAGACAGGAAACAACCACAAATACACATGAAGTAAACACAAAAGTATATTAAACAGTCACAGAGAGAAAAAATGCATTCAAATGAAAATTAACCACAATGTGGTGTAGATTACTAAAATAGATGAAAAATAACCAAAGAGTAATGAAAGTGGCTGCAAAGAGGCTTAAATGACCAAACAACGAGAAGAGAGAGGTGAAGGCCACACCAAGATGCAAACTGACAACAAGGTGATAAGAGATGGAAACAACCACGAAGAGACAGTAAATAACCACAAAGAGATGCAAAAGAAAAAAAAAAGATACAAAACTATCATTAAGAAATAAAATGATGTATGTAAACAACCACAAAAAAATTAAATAATCACATCAAATGCAAAACAACCACAAAGAAACACAAAATAACAACAAACAGATGCAAAACTACCACAAAGAGGTTACTGAATTCTGCTTCTGAGTGTATTTCTATTTATTAGTTATTTATAACACCATCAAACCTACAATCTCTTCATGTCTTCTGATGGCAACATCCTGACGTTATCATCTCTTTTCTTTTAGTGCGCATGTTATTTGTGTAAACATGGGTCTAATCCAGAAATTCTGACAGAATTACACAAATCCCCCTAAATACTGATGATGAATGAAGATTGGATGATTAGGTCATCTTGGAGGAGTTATGTGGATGTTGAGTCATGCAAAGCAACCGCATGGTGTTTGTCTGGAAACTTTTTCAAATCACTATTTAGAAGTAAACACGTGTTATGATGTGATGTCACTAAGTTTGGTTTCTAATATCAAAGTTCATACAACCACACTGTGAGAGAATGGTTGTGATTTGGGTTAAATGTTGTACACTGTTGTTTTGCACTCTGTATCTACCTTTTTCTTGTCTCTCATGTTGAGGGACCTCAGTGTCGGACTTCTTGATTGCTCTTCTTCCTGGGTGGAAGCAAATTCCTGCAGCCTGGCTTCCATCATCTGGAGCCTGTTAGAGCAGCACATTGATGCTCAGGGTCTGTTCAAAAACCCCACATGTCTGTGATGTGCAGGTGTTTTCTGTGATTTCTGCATGTGAACATTTTCAGTAACAAACCAGAACCTTCTGCTTTCTATGTCTCTCTGCTTTTCACCCCAGTACATTTTATTTCTTTGCAGTTTAATCCAAGGGTGCAGCAAGTTCAAGGGTACCAGAGCCAGATTAGCAGTCTGCACACAGATTCGATTAGAAGAAATGGATGGTTTTTTTTTTTTTTTTACCTCAATAACATCAAATCATCCCATGAATTCAGTCAGCCGGTATCTTAATCAGTCATTCAGTCATTCAGCGGCAACTCTATTGATTCATAAAGTCCGCATCCCACATACGCTGACATACGCATAGATGCAGACTCTCTCTCTCTCTCTGTCTCCCTCTCTCTCTCTCTCTCTCCATCACACACCTAGGCAGACTCCTCCTTCCTCCCCTCCTCTCACTTATCCCTGTGACTTCTTACCGGGACGGTATAACAGTAGCCTACAGAGCGGATACCGGCGGTGGATGGAGAAGGGCAGTAGCCGCAACAGCAGCAGCAGTCGGGCGCACCGACCGAAGCATGCTCCAGCGCAGCCATGACTTGCTCGGCGTCAGATAGCGAGAAGATCGTGATCAACTGCGGCGGGGTCCGACACGAGACCTATCGGAGCACCCTGAAGACGCTGCCGGGGACGCGCTTGTCTTGGCTGACGGAGCCCGACGCATACAGCAACTTCGACTACGACCCCAAGTCCGACGAGTTCTTCTTCGACCGCCACCCGGGCACCTTCGCCTTCATCCTCAACTACTACCGCACCGGGAAGCTCCACTGCCCCAACGATGTGTGCGGACCGCTCTTCGAAGAGGAGCTCGCCTTCTGGGGCATCGACGAGACGGACGTGGAGGCGTGCTGCTGGATGAACTACCGGCAGCATCGCGACGCCGAGGAAGCCCTGGACAGCTTCGAGACCCCCGAGCCGGACGTGCCCGAGGACGATCCCGCGCTCACCGGCGGGGCGGACGGGGACCTGAAGCGGCTCTGCATGCAGGAGGACGGCCGCAGGGCGACGTGGTGGGAAGTGTGGCAGCCCAGGATGTGGGCTCTCTTTGAGGACCCTTACTCCTCCAAGTACGCCCGGGTAAGTGCTTGGAAATCCTGTGCGCTAACATATCCGCGTTTGGCACAGTTTTGGCTACTGCGCACTGGATGAACGCAGAGCAATTTCTTAAACTGCTGTGGAGCAGTGGAAGGATGTTGAGCTCACTGCAGTGTTTTTCAAAAAGCACATTAACTTATGAAATAAACACACAGGTATTCTGTAGAGCCTGTTCACACTGCTTTTCTCTTTGTTTCTGCGCTCAACACTTTTCTTTAACACTGCCATCGTTCTTTTCTCAGAGTGTCTCCCTATCAGCACCCTTGTGGGATAAATCAGCCACTGCTGATGCTTATTCATCAGTGTGTGTCTATGTTTGCCAAATAAGCAAATCAGCACAGTAGCAAACAGTTTTAACATGATTTATTTGGGGATTACGCTATTTTAAGGCTCAGTTCTTCCCTTTGTCAGCCCAGTATCAACTTATCAAGTTGATTGCATGCTGGTAGGTGATGGTAACATGCAAACTCTATTGTGCTATAAAACAATGTTCTTCCTGCAGCATCCATCAGAACTAGCTGGTATTAGTTTCAGTCTGCTTGTGAACGCACATTATTCCAGATTAGACTGCAGCACCGGTGAATTAAAATGTCGCTGTTAGCCTCCACAACCCTGAGCTACATGTAATGTGCTGCTGGTTTGAATTTGCTATATGCTCTGCACTGTGTTGCAGCACAGGACTAGCTCATCATCCTTTACGGCTCACACAAGAAGAGGGCACTGTTCTCTCAGCACAAAAACATGTATGTATTCACGAGGAAACAACAACATTAAGAGGTCTGATTTCACACAGAGCTGTACTCCCAGGAATTGGATGTTTGCACAAAATCAATATCAAAGACAACTCCGCATGTCAGAATCTGGGTACTAACAGAGTTTGTAGTGCAGAGGTGTACAGAGGCTCTGCAGCATAGCATGACATGACACAAGGGGTTAGGGATGTACAGGAGGTCAGGGGACAGAGACAGTTTGACACTGACCATCATTAGCTCATCAGCCACTTTCAGCAGAACATAGATGGTGATGACTCTCAAGAGTCTTGCTGCACTGAGGTTTCAGCTGGCGCAGATCCTGACAGATGAATGAAAACTAACAAAGTCCCATTCACAGCAAAGAGACGAGACGAGATGTTTGGTAATGGTACAAAGCCAACACAAGCTCCTGTATTAACATAACACTCCAACAAGAATCCATGTGCTCATGTGTTTAGTGCAACAAACAAATGATGAGTTGCTCTAAATGCTCATTTTTATGTCTCCCTCTGGGTGACAGTTGTGGAAGGAAGCATTACATCAGATTCAGATGTCTGTCCATACCAAACTTCTGAATGTAAGATCTTTGGATCACTTTCAGTGGAATTTCTAATTTGGCACAAACGTCTTGAGGTGGACTCAAGGATGAACTGATTAGATTGTGGTGGTTGAACATCAAGGTCACTGTTACCTCACATATGTCATTCCTGTGGATGTAGCATCTTAGGAACCCCTGAAAGGAAAAGAATTAGAACAAGAGTCTAATCCTGTAATTATTGGAGCATAACCTTCATCTAATCTTAACTCATACTATAGCTACAACATGCAAATAATGTAGAATAATTAAAATATTGTTAAAGGGTTGGTATTGGGTAGTAAAAAATGTTATTGAAACCAGTTGGGGGTTTTTGTTTGGGCGGCTGGTTTAAATTTGGCTGTGCCACTTTAATGCCCACATTCAAAGGCCACATAGTGATAATTTCTCGTTAGGCGATATCTGCCTTGTTAGCCATGTCACTTGTTTGTATATGACGGGGTTGAATTCATGATGTGCGTGGATTGTATTAATAACTGCTGCTGTAGAAATTAATACGATCAGTTCTTTGAACGTGGATGGAAGGAGTTGTTGAAGTTCTAGGATTCTTCACTCCACATCGTTAACCACGTCACGTTTTCTCTTTGCATTCTTTGTGTAACGTGTGAAGTACTGTCCAGTGAAGTCATTCTTTCTGTGCTTCCCCTCTTGATTTTCATCCCTCTCCTCTTCCTTCATGGTTAGTCCTCCACCTCTCACTCCTCTCGCTTTATTGTCTCTAAAAATCTATGGCCATTTGCAGAGCCAGGGGCCAATGCTGCACTGGATCATTGTGTGTTGAGGTGGATTTTCTGTGGACTCTGCTGTATGCACAGAGACAGTGTATTGACTCAGTTACTCGCTGTGACTGAGGATGGAGACATACACATATACACTCACACTCATGCACATACAGTCCAGTACAGTGCGCACTGAATACACAGGCAAATGTATGTTTGATTCGAACTGGGGACCAAAACAAATGTACAATTTAGGGTTTGTTAAGTGTAGCTCAGAGAAGCTAAATTCACGTCCACAGCAACATCTAGTAACCTAAAATTTATGACCACAATACTGTACGCCTGGACCATCTGCATTCAGTCTGGAGTAAATCCAGCCTGTCACTGACCCTGCACCTTGCTGAAAACAGCATGTTAGCAGCAGCTGGAGTCATTACACTTAATCAGTAACACTTGAATTGTTTGGCTGCATTTTCACTGTGCTCACAACTGAGTACACATCAGTATTGTTCTATGTGTAAGTCAGACAAAAGTAGACTCAAAAATCATGCACTGGGTCACAGTAACTCAAAGGGTGCAAGCCAGCGAGTGGCACTGAAGCTGGAATTAAAGGGAAGTGAAAGATCTGTGAGTCTGTGTCCAGAACTGTAGGTTTAAAATGACGTTAGAGTGCAGAGACTCCCAGGAGACTTGCAGAGACCCTAGAGGAACTGAAGGGTACAACCCAAATGTCATCAAGGTGACAGCTGTCACAAGTCGAGAATTCCTGCCTCTTTTCAATGAACAAAGTTTGCATTGAACACGTCCTTTGAACACGTCATCGCATCCCAAAGCATGATGTATTCAGGGAAAGTCTGGACAAGAGAAATGAAAAAAACCAACAGCGAGCATGAATCTGCGGTTTGTCGGAGAACAGCTCGCAGGTCACAAAATTCAATGGCAGCCAAACAAGTGATCGAAGAACCAGAGGTGGGGTGATGGTGAAAAATGGGAAATTTGAACGCTAGGGTTGTGTCATGTTGGGGTGGTTGAGTGCAGCATCACTATGACAGCTGAGGTGACTTTGAAAGTGTTGCAGTCAATAGTTTCGGTGCCAACTCGGTGACAAAGAGTGAGGTTGGAAGGGGTGGAGAGGGATGGCCAGCACCGCAGCAGCAGAAGCAGCAGCAGCAGCAGCAGCACTCAGGTGAGTCGCGGTGGCCAGCTACAGCAGGTTTTAGCTCCATGGAGAACATCCCTGGTAATGGAATCCCTGGAGAAGGAAATGTAGGCTGTTTGAAGAAAGCAACTGAAAACCAAGGACTGGACCACTCTTTAATTCAGGCATCTGTGCATTAAGTGTATGTAACATCTTTGCAGAGGCAGTGGGGGGTTCTTTCTCCTGTCCGCTCTCTCTCTACCCTACAGCCTAAACATTCCTTTTCCTTTTCTCCCCGTCATCACCGCTGACAACTCGTGCTGCTTTATTACCCCGATTTCAGAGCTGAGTGCCGGATTGCTTATTATCGCTATTCAGCTCCCACCCCCCTCTCTCTTACACCAACCCCCTCCTCAATCTTACTCCCTCCATCCAATCCTCCGCTACTCCCCCCCTCCCAACCTTAGCTCTCTGCTTGTGCTATAGCGTAACACCGTAGTAGCTGACTGCGCTCTAGTCTGCTGCAGAGAAGGAGGGAGAGAGACACGGAGAGTAGGGGAGGGAGGTGACATAGTGGGAGGTATAGTGTGGGGGAATGAATTCAGAGTAAGAAGCAAGAAGAGGAAGAAAAAGGAGTGCAGGATGGGAGGGGGGGGAGTCACTTTCTGCACACCCTCGTTTTCGTTCCCCCTACCGCTCTTTTTCTTTTTTCTGCTGAGCTGGGCAGGCTGGGATGCTTGTATCCGTTTATCGATCAGGTCGTACGTCTCAGCTTGCCTCATTCAGGTGGATGTCTCAGCTGAATGGTGTTCCTTTGTAAGCAAAACCTTCCCACACATAAGATTGCTCCTTTCTTCCTCTCTCTCTCCCTCCTTCATTTCACACAGCAGGGTGTGTTGGCAATCCCCAGTCCCTCAAGGAGAGAAAAAAATACTGACAATAATGGCAAACACACACACACACCTACACTTCCATGCACTCACTGTACCGCCACACATAAAGTCCACTGTGGCAGTGCTGATGGAATTTTGGCCTAAATTTTAGAGGCTTGTTGCCCATGTTGTGATGCTGCTGCTGAGACATAATAGTTGAAGGCTTGCAGGCTTCTACAGCTGCCATGTTGGCAGACAAAAAACAAGCAATTTTTGTGATGCTAGCATTTAGTTCTATTTGTGTTGATGGCTGAGGTGATTTGATGTAAGATAATTGGTTCATAGAAAATATCTCCTAACCTAGAGTCTTATGTAGAATCTAGAGGGAGTAACAACAAGAATACAACTAATGATGAACTCTGCCATTTCCCTCAGCGCTATAGGATGTGCAGCCCCTTTTAGCTTATTGTTTTGGTTTTACCACCAAAATGACCTGTGTTCTTATTAACCTTGTTTAATGCAGCAGTAGCGTTTAGATAAAGTGTTCGGACAAAAACCTATTCATTACCTGCTCAGCACCAAAGATTCGACAGACACTGTAACAGTCTAGCTGAAGCTAATTTTTAGGAGAGCTTAAATAAAAGTACTGCAAATACTGCAGTTTAATTCATCACATGGACAACTCCAAATGATGAAGATGATGTTCCACTACATGTATATGTAGGTGTCTCTTAGATGCAATATTCTTTTTCTCTTTAATGTATCACTCTGTTTGTGAGCTGTGGTACTGTTGGCCCAGTAGCCTACAGTAGTTCTGGGCTAGAGTTCTTTACAGGTACAAAACTGTGGACCCAACCCAAACAGGAGGCCATCACAGACAGATTCGACTTGATCCAAAGTGCAGCTAATTCGAACAAACCTGAACCGAGAGTGAACACAAGCACCGGCAGCACTGATAAAACTGATCTGTCATCTCCAATACTCTTTCCCATGCTTTTTACTTTACTGTCCTTATTTTCTCCTACGGTGTTGATGACAAACCACCATCAGCAGTTGACAACATGTAGTTTCAGGTCCATTGAAGTCCTGGAAATACTGAGGCACTCAAAAGAGAATTATATAAAAATATAAAATATAGAATTTAGAATTTGGACCCAATCTGACTAAAGTTTCAGAATCAAGTGGACCCGTACAGTAAAGACCTCTAGTCAGGGATTTCTTCTCCAATGTGGAGGGATTGTCGAGTGGCTTAGAAAGTAGCCTATTTAAAAATGTCTATCCAACGTCAATTTGTAGAGTTAGAAAAAAGCTGAAAAGTTGATTGTAATTGAGTTTGCAACTGGTCATGATAAACATCAAGGTAATATGGTTAACTTATGTTACTAAATAGATGAAGTAGCTAAAAGTGATGCATAAAGAGTTAAAGAACCAAACGTTATTCATTATTTGTTAAAAAAGTAGCTAAAACCTCAAGTAATTTCTAAACAGTTAATATAGTTAGTTTGAAGCGACAGCTGAATGGCTCAAGGCAGTATAAATTCAAGAGTACTAAAAATAATTGTATGACTTGTAAGTATTTTTACATTGTTAATAATGTTTAAATTTATTTTAAAATCAGTGGAATACAGCACATTTAGAGCATGATGAATGAAGAAGGGATGTGGGGGAGCACCAGTGAAAAAAAAGGTTGTAGTAGGTGTAATCCTACTTCCGGATGAAGTGTGACTAACCATTCTAGCTGTGTGCTTCACACACAGACATGATATTGTTATTCATGTTGATTATCCAAAATGTTGAACTGTCCCTTTAAGAGCTAAGGTGAGACAGGTGGTCAGTGGGTGGAAATTGGCCCCATTTATTAACCACTTCACCCAAAAGCAATGACTTAGCCAGTGTTATTTATGGATTAGGTACATTGCTTCCAACCTTCAGTATGGTGCAGGGCACTAGATGGTAACGTCACTGCAGGATCTTTGTACCTCTGCAGCAAAACAATGACAACCAGGCGATGATATTTTATCACACACACACACACACACACACACACACACACACACACACACACACACACACACACACACTTTAGCTGTTTTCAAAACCTCGTTCCTCTTTTTCTCTTCCTGTCTTATTCTCTCATGACATTTTTCAGTGTCTTTCCTCCTCTTTTCTAAAATCATTAGTCCAGCTCTGTCTCCCCTTCCCTCTCTGCTGGTTTTTTGTTGCACTATAGGCATTATATCCGCCAGGGTCCCCCTGCCCCCTCTGTGCTTTTCAGGATAATGCTGCGACAGAGCTTTCTTTCTGCGTGTGTCACCCATTGCAGGAGAGAGAGAGAGAGAGAGAGACAGAGAGAGAGAGAAGGGTCAATGTAAGAAGAGAGGGTGCAGTGTGAGAAAGAAATAAAACATTTGACCTCTGACTGATCCCCACTGTCCCCTTGCGTTGAACATTATTATTATTTTCATTAGTTGATTAATCTAACATGTATAATACTTTGCCAATATGGGACATGGGAGGGTGAGGGACATATTTAAAGTAAAGCCTATTGGGCGCTGACTGTTGACGACCTACACTCTGTACTTTCCCCAAACCCACCGCAAACATGCAGTAATAAGAGGATGATAATGCTACCACGGGTAGTGCTCTGAAATTATTATTTATCTGCAAAAGCTTCCTCACACTGACGTACTGCAGGACGTTAAGAGGAATCAATGTTGTTTAGTGAAATACAAGATATATGTAAGAACAGTTGGTTTGGTTCTCTTTAAAGGATAATTCTGTCATTTTTTCTATTATCAACCAGTGAACAAATACAGTGAAGGCAATTCAGTGTATGAGGCATATTAGAGCTTAGAAAATATTTATACTTGTAAACATGTATGTGTTATTTCCATGAACAAAAATAAAGAAATAAATGTTTTTTTTAATCTAAAACTGTAGTTTTTATTAGCCATTACTCAAACAGGAGGAGATGGGGACTATTTTTAGAGGTGGATTAATCCACATTTAGTGTTTTAGTGAGTATCTGGAGCAGGAGGTTGGTGACTGCATGATTGAGTCCAAATAAATCACATTGTGTGCTCTCCATAATGAAGGAACAGAAATTACGACACACACACAGGACTTTTTAAGATCCATTCCAAAAAAAACAATTTGGACGCTGTATAAAAACTACATAAAAACAAAATGAACGTCTGTGGAATATGGAATTTCTTTGTTGTTTTTAAAGATTAACACTAACTCTGACACTAGATTTGGTTAGAGTGATTATTAGAGCAGCAGAAAGGTTCAGACGCCTACTCCCCTTCTTTGTTTTTTGTACGCAGTGGCACTTCACTTGGTTTCGTTCAGTGTATCATTTATGATGGTTAGTTTTTATATGGTGACAAACTGCAAAGCTTACAACATGTGGATAGAAATAAAAGAGTACTGATAAATATAAGAATTGGGTGTATTAGCATTTTAAAACAAGTCACTGTGACGGGCTAATACTGACATACTTGATTGATCCCCTTTGGGAAATTGGTGTTTGGACGGCTGGAGTAGATGATGGTGCTACTGTGGGGTTTCGGTGCCTTGTCCAAGGACACCTCACATAGCCAGTAGGAAGCGGGAACTAAACCACTGACCCTGAGGATTATAGATGACTCTACATACTGAGCTACATGTCGTTTTATATATTGAAAGTATTAAAAACCCAGTCCACCCAATAACTGTTATATACTCGAATTTGTATTTACAGTAAAGTAGAACCTACGGAGCTCCCTCTGTAGGTTCATGGTGGTGAATTTCCCACTGAGCTACTCTTACCTCACATCGCAATCACATTTAATTCAGCCTGATCCATACCCAGTTATGGCTCAGTCCACTTACTGTAAGTACAGGCTAATCCAGTTCCCAGTTTTCGGAAACACTGTTAGCCTGTGGTTAATTAGCTCTGCAGTCTGCAGCTATGATACAGACTTAACAGTGGAGAGGCCACAGCTGAGTGTAAAACCACTCACCATGTGGTCACAGCCAGCCGGGATCACCTACATGGACAGTTTTTAAATTCCGTAATTCTTTAAAATACTATATAAATGGTTTTTCGTTCTGTGTGGTGGTGTTTGATACCCTCCAGGTGCCGGACGTTTTCACTCCTCTCAGTGCATGAATCCTGTCGCTGTGCTGAGCCACTGATCTGCCCACTGCTGAGAGCGCTGATATGCGGTGTAGATTTCCGCTAACAGAGCTGTCCTCTGAAAAAATGAAATGCTTTACATGTACTTGTTTGTTCCCCTGTGGCACTCTCCGGGCGCTGAAGTGGCTAATGTGGGCCGCTGGCACCAAGCATAGTGACACTGAAACCGAAGCCGTGCTGGAGGTGAAGAAGTGCTGAATCGACTGCCGAACACAATTTTAATTTAGGAGCGCTTGTTTTGCAGGCGATTGTTGGCACTTTGAGACGGCGAAGCAGCTCCTGAAGTAGTGCTGAAGTAGTGTGCAGATGGAAACCTTGTTTTGGAATGATGTGGAAATTAAATGAGCTTGGTTTTTAGCTGACTTTCAGTCGGGCAGGATGAACTGATTCAGCACTGTCATCTCCTGACGGACTCAAAACATATCACCATGACATCATCACCTTTTTTGTGTCCATACAGAAAGTTAAGCACAATACAGTACAGAGAGCTTTCCATTTGAGTTCTGCTTTAAAATTAGAGCTTGGCTTTTTGTTATTAACAGTAGCTCAATGATCGATGATGATTTATTGGTGAATGAATGAATCGAGGATACTGTTTTGGCGCCACTTTTTGAAAAAAAAATCTGCTTCTAGTTTTTATTTATTCTAGGATTCTGCCATTACTCACACATACCAGCTTGTATCTGAGATGATAGATGTAAAGAGAGAGCACAGTCACAGTTCACCACACACTTTGCCAGAAACATGATTGATATGGCAACTGTAAAAGCTAGGAGCTCAATTCTTGACGATTTGTTTGCTAACAAGAAACTTGGGAAACTCTTAACCTTGCTTTCCATCCATCCATCCATCCACTATCTTAATCGCGTGTCCTAAGAAGGGTCACGGGAATGCTGGAGCCTATCCCAGCTGTCATTGGGTGAGAGGTGGAGTACCCCCTGGACAGGTCACCAGTCCATGGCAGGCGCTGCTTTCTTAAACCTAAGAAATTCACATTATGATGCACTTCAAATTCGTGCTTACCTACCGTATCGACTGACAAACACATACTGTGGTCGACGTGACTTTATTTATTCATGACAAACATGACATTTGAAGAGCCGTCTCTTGGGAGGTATTGATCTGAGGAAACCTCTCATAGTCATAGGACCAAATCACTTTACTACAACGCCTGTGGCCATACACATCTTTTCACACGTTTAGACATTGAGAGAGGGCACTTCCCACAGTAATTCACAGTCATTCCCTGGGTGCTTATAAAAGACAGAAAAGGGCACTTTGTGAACGTTAAACGACAGACTGACACACAGACTTTTAGTGGTCATTTTTGGAAACACACAAAAAACTCATTTCAGATACAGAAAAGTTCAGACGTTCGTATTGTGTCACAAATTCAAATGATGTAACTGTATGATTTTTGTTATGGGCAGTTAAATAAAAGCAATGGTGCCACATTTTGACACTGGCAACATAAATACGTATATGACCTCAGATCCCCCTCAGACACACTCATTCATTCACTTTGAATTCTCCTTTTTAAGAAGCCAAAAATTCATTACAAGGTCCCAGTCTCCATATAACCATCCCTCCTTCCCTACTTCTCTCTCCCCCTCTAAATATAGCCTTCTTTCACACTCAGTCTGTCACACACACACACACACACACACACACACACACACACACACACACACACACCTTGTTGCCCCCAGTGGGAATGGCAGTGTTACATGCACATAGACATAAGCCCCTGGTGCAGTCTCTCTCTCTCTCTCTCTCTCTCTCTCACACACACACACACTTCAACTCATTCCATGAGAATGAATACCCAGCAGCAGTATTCATGATGACACTCCGGGGGGCAGTGCTGTAGCAAACAGCGGGCGTAAGGTAGCTGTCATGGTTTCAGGGTTTTCAGAAGTCTGTTGTGTGTGTTTATATATAAACAAAATAAAAAATTCAGTTTTAAACAGTGGGTTAAAAAGTGGGATATTGAGCACAGTCACCATCTGAAGCACTATACTCAAGGATTGTCATTGTCTAGCCCAAGGACACGACATGTAGGAGAAGCCAGGGATTGAGCCATCAACTCTGTGGTTTTGTAGACAACCCACTCTACCAATGGACTTACATTTGCCCCCATTTAAATAAGGCTGCTCAGAGCAATTGTACTATAGCTATAAATATTGTTCAAACAGCTGCCAGAGTAGTTAATGATAAATTTGAAGCATTATTATAGATTTAAACTGGTTGACCCTAGTTGAGACAATATAAATCGAGATGATACCACTTAAAGCACGTGTCCCTCTTTGCTGAATAAATAGAAAAATGTTCTTATCTCACTTTTTAAGCATCTTCCAGCGCTTAGATACATTCCCTGTAAACTGAATTAAATGCTTTAAGGCTTTGAAAACACTGGGGACTAGAATTTCAAATGAAATTTAATTTTATTCAAACAATGTTTGGCTGCACAAAATGAGTGAGCAATGACTGGTCCATTGTGATGAGCCAAGGTTTGGACAAGGTTAAAGACAGCTTTACAAGGAACTGCTCTGTTTTTAACCCACCTAAGGGATCTATAGACAATAACTTCCGTCTGTCCACCACTTTGATCTACAATTAAAATATTTGAGGCTGAAATTGGTGAATTGCCATTTAATTTTGTACAGACAATCATGGTTTCCAGAAGATGAACCCTTTTGATGATCTTTAATCATCAGGTCAAATTTTCAGTGGTATGTTTATCAGTTGTATGATGGGTGTAGTGGTGTTAGCAAAATTACCGTAATAACACACCAAGCTAATATGGTAAACGATAGGTAAAATACAACTTTACCATGATTTTACTTAAGACTGTAAATGCCTGGGTAATACACGTGCCATGAGCTGCACAGCCAATCTGTGTATTATGCGTCAGTCAATCAATCAATTAATCAATCATTTATGTAATCAAAAGCAAGCAAAGCTATTTTAGTGTGCAGTGAAAGGTCAATCAAAAAGTGTGTTGAAACTGCAAATTTATGAATGTGTCAGTTGAAATAGTTTTGTTCAGACATCAGCAAACATAAAATGTGGCTGTGAGCATGCTAACATTAGCACTTATCAAAACATCACTGACTAAGCAGAGTCTCACAGAGCTGCTAGTGTGTTTGCAAGCAAAAGCAATAAGCAGAACAAGAGTGTTAGTACTACATACTACAGTACTGTCCTCCCCGGTTTTATAGTGAGGACTGATGAATACAGCCTGCAGGGAAATCCAGTGGCACTTGATCAATTTGGCACCACAGACACAATGACTTTAAAGATGGTAACACCAACATTGTTGCCTTTGTCCACAGATTTTCTGTTTGCTAAGATTAACCCACTGTGCTGTCTTGGCTGGAACAAAGTGACTGTCTGGAGTCTTGCTGTCAGTGGATCTGGATGGTTTTCATGACTAAGACAATGGGCGATATGCCAAAACCAGTTATATGGACAGATTGGTTCTAAAGTGGCACATGAGAGATTCAAGACAACATGTAGCAATTATATAATTTCTCATACCTTCAGACATGTTGTACAAACCCTGCATAGACAGACAGACGTCCTTCACAGAGGAAATTTTAGAGTTTACTATTGTTACTGACACATTTCATCACATCAGCCTCTACATTTAGTAGTAGTAGTAGTTAAGAAAGTTAAGTAGGAAACTTGTCTCAATCCTATTGCTGCATCAAGGTCTCTATACAGGTATCTGTCCATTATCATCCTCTGATCAGAGCATTGCAGCATCACCTGCTGTACTGGAATATTTTCTGATGTAAAATCATGGAGCAGTTATGAATGTACATTTTCTCATCAACAGGTGGTTTTCATCCATTTGATGAAAATAAGTTTGTGCCACAAAGAGAGTTTGGTGAATCTGAAGCAGAACATTGAAACAGCAAGTCCTCCAACCTCCTCGAAATAGAATGATAATGGCGGCTGGTGTACGGGACCTTCCTCATCACAGATGGTTGTGGATCAAACATAGTTTAGTTATGGTTTGGCACACAAAAGTTCCATAAAAATTGTTTAGGTTGGGTTAATAGAAGTGCCTCCTTGATGTTTCTGGAAGTGTTTTTCTTCCCACCCCAACTTCCTCCCAATGAGGACTTTCTCAATGTACCACAGTTACTGTTCCTAACTACATTATGCTACTGTTGGTCATAATAGCACATTGGTAAATATGGAACATGGCCTTGTATTTTATGGGACAGTCTTGAAGTCAGAGAATGAAAAATGTTCCTGCCTGACTTGATTAAATCAATAAGATACAGCATGTTATTTGGTGAGGTATTGAGGGGTGAGTAGGTGGATTTTGTGCCTGTTGGTAAAAGCCAGGAAACCAGTTGTTTCCGTCTCTGTCCTCATGCTAAGCAAGGGTGAACATGTTCCACACTGTTGGCCAGTTTAAATTTCTCTAAAACTATTTATTCACTGAATAAAAATTGATCATCTCTACCACAAATAAGAAGGTGATGGAGACAAGGGGGGATGGGTGACTGAAGAAAGGAGGGAAACAGAAGAAGATCAATTTTAGTCCACTTTACCTCCCATCTTTTAACATTGTTGCTGAGTCGAAGGTTTTTCTCTCTCACGCACATGCACGCACACCACACACACATACACATACAGTCAGGAAAAGATTTTTTTTTTTTCAGCATCATAGTGTATTGGAAACATTACAGGAACATCACAGGATATCAGGAGAGAAAGAAAAAGGTAAGAGAATAAATCAGGGGAACGGGGATTGCGTTGCAGAATTCCCAATTGATCCTTCCTTCACCCTTTCAAACATATTAACCCCCCCTCCTCCAAACACACATACACACACACTATATTTACATCCTTCTCCCTTTTTCCTGGTCCTCTTCATATTCATCTACTCATCCTCTTCTGTCCCCTGTGTCTTTCTGTTATTTTAAAAGTTTTACTTTCATTAAAGACAACAAACATACAGGAATAAGACTTTGTGGAAATCACAGCATTACTGATGCAGATTGAAAAGGACTGAAGAAGAAGTTTATGTCATGACTGACTGTATGTGTGTTCATGTCTTTCTGTGGTTGTGTGGATGAATTAAATAATAATAATAAAGACACACTTTATTGATCCCCTCCCTTTATAGGAGAAATTGTTGTTGGACAGCAGCCACACAGTAGATGACAGCTCTTCTAAGGGTTTCAGGTGTTTTATCCAAGGACAACGCTACATATAGCCAGGAGGAAGCAAAAGTTGAACCCCTGACCCTGATATTTATTCATAACTGCTCTACTAACTGAACTGCTGCCCCAAATTTGACCTTGATACCATCGTTGTGAGGACCCTGTGGCTGGTTCCACACTTTCAAATTGCTATTTAAGTATTAACATTTAGGGATACAATTATGTTTAGCTTGGCTTAGATTAGGGTAAACGATCCAAAACTTTACAGCCTTGCAAGCCTAACCTTATCAAAAGTAAAAGTAGGCTATTTGTTTAGCAAAAAGTACCACCATATCCTGTTTATGGTGGTTCCCAACGTCGAGGTCAAAAGATTAGTCTGAGAGGTTGAGAGGAAACATTTAGCACTTTTCTCTAATTATTGTTTGTTTCACAAAGTCAAAGCCAGAATAACTGCAAACAACTTCCACGACATGGAGGCTCAAAGACAGCATCGAAAAAATATCTTCTGAGCATGTGGGTACTTTAATTGTTAACATTAGCATTTAGCTTAAAGCACTGCAATGTCTAGTTATTCTGAGAGAATATTATAGACTAGCTTTGTCCTGACAATGACAGGAATCCGACACTGAATATAACATTAAAATGCTGACTTTCAGCTTTAAGGATGTTTATGGTGTTATATCCATACACTCTGTACAGTGGAGTTATTGTTGCCCTTTAATTTAGGACATTACAGCAGTACAGCTATCCTGAATGCACTGACAGGGATGTTATCACCTTACCTCAGTGCAACTTTATACATTACAGAATTACAGATGACCCCCAGAGTGACTTTAGCTCATTAGATGTTCAAATTATTTGTCTGCCTCTTGGTACAGCGGTTGAAGTCAGGCACCATTTGTTCAAAGGAGGATGCAGCAAATGCAAGGAACATTTTTACAAGGACAAATGTGAGCAGCATTGTGGACCACTGCAGAGATCTGGGAGAACAGGAGAATTAAGCAGAAAAAGTGCACCGCTGTCTGTTTGCCTGCCTTACCTCAGTGAGCTTTGTGGGTGAAGTTGTGCGTGTGTGTGTGTGTGTGTGTGTGTGTGTGTGTGTGTGTGTGTGTGCGTGTGTGTGTGTGTGTCCAAGGAGCTAAACAGCACTGGCGACCATGTCTGAGTGTACGAAATGTAAAACAGTAGGTAGTCATAAGAGTGTCAGAGGAATTTTATGCGATGCTTATAATTGCTTGAGTTGTATGAGCTGCCTGGTATTGTAAGCAAAGAAGATTTAATGGAGCAGCTGTGTATTTAATGTTGTAACCATAATGTCAGAGTTACATTCAGATGTTTAATGTTGTGATTATATTGTAAGAAAATGATGTTTGCACTTAAGGACTCATCATCTGCTTGTAAGTGTGCATACTGTTAAACGTCTTCTTCCTTTCTTCCTTTCTTTCTTTCTTTCTTTCTTTCTTTCTTTCTTTCTCTCTGTCATCCCTCTGCTTATTCCATTATCCTGCTCTCATTCTTGTCATCCCCAAGGTCTCATGCTGTTCTTAAACTCACTCCAGGGGTTCGTAGCTGCGTGTGAAGACATGCCCACATACAAAGACAGACTCAGAAATGCATGACTGTACGCATCTCCTAACACTAATAACGCTCTTCTTGATTGATGCAATCATGTAATAGTGGATTTGACACAGAGAAAAACAGATGCAAAGAAGGACAGAAAAAAAGAGAAGTAAAAGGAAACAAAAAGAAAGAAAAGAAATGAAACAACAAGGCGAAAAGCTTTCTTCCTCCCTGTATGCCTTGCTGTTTCTTTTCTAGACTAGACCAAGTCAAAGACAGGAAGCCCGCTAGTTAATGTACCCCCAGGCATTTGAGTGTACGGTGCAAGTCCTCCATCAGAAAGGCTGGTCCAGAAAAATTGTGAACACAAAAAGCATTGCAGTTCGTTTCCTCTTCTCTCACTAATGCAAATCATCAATGTCATTCAGAAACCTTGGAGCAGTTTGCTTTTTGATACTACTGACATTTGTGAAAAATGGCTTTCTGACCACGGGGCCAAACCCAACCACTACCTTTCCCTCCATTATTTACTTTCTGCCTCATATGAGTTGTTTTTTTGTGTTTTCAGAAAGGATAAGACATCTATGTTTGTGGGGCTTTAGGAATCTCTAAATTTATTTAGACATTTAGTTCCTGGACCCAAGAAATCAATGCATCTCCCTTTTTAGTGCCTTCTGTTGTCGGGTGAAGTTTGCAGTGCTGCTCTTTCCCTGGTGTCTGTTGGATTGTTGAACAGTCTGACACCACACCTCTCAGACGCTGGGACTGATTCTCTCCAGTTATAGAAAGAAGGACAGAACAGAAAGACACAGGTAAAGTTTATGGAGATCTTGAAAAAGACTGAGTGATGACATCAAGGAGAGGATGTGAATACACAAACACCCAAGACTATTCCCTGATTTGTCTTAGTATGGCTGATGAAATACCAAAGTAATCGTCATATTGCAGGTGCTCTGCAGAAAAAAAAAAATTCAGCTCTGAAAAAGTCACCTTGTTCAAATGTTCTGACGGCATGAAATACTGCAAGCTGTAAGAGAAACAATAACATACATGTAAGTGTACATGATGAAAACAGAGAACTCTTGAAATGTTCCTTTCTTCCCTGTCTTTAGGTAATTATTTTTTTTTAAATTCATAGATCATAGACTTAGATTCACCCATTAAAGGACTTAAGGGGTGGATTAATGGCCTGAGATCTTTTATTTCACAGCTTGAGCCTGACACAGGTTTTTAGGGGCTGACATTGGCATTTAGACACTTTGATAACAATATTGAACACTGTGTGCTCAACTCCAAACAACCTAAACTGGCCATGTCTATGTTTTCTAAAATGATAATGATAATATTAACTTTTCTGCCTAACAACCCTTGTTTTGTTGGAGGACCAACTGCATCTTCAATGTTAAGCTAACAAAGTGGAATGACATACTGGCATGACTTTTGTGAAAGACATAGGCAAAGTACTACTTTAGTTATTAGCATGGTCACAGTAAAGAACTAGTTAGTGCAAGATCATAGTCTGTTTTAGGTACAGATCATAGTCATGATAAAAAAGTACTTCAGCTGAAGACAGTTTACAGCCAGGTGAACGGTCTATAATCAGTCTATTTAGAACTATAATGTTCACATGGCCAGAAATGTGTGTTTGCACATGTACTACTGTGCAGCATTGTTCCTTGCCTGACAACACTGTGTTGCACCAAAAGTTGCGCCAGGCTAGATACTCTGTAGAAAGGTTTTATTAAGAGGTAAAGAACCTGTTTAGGCACAGATTGTGAATCTGGTAAAGAGCTACTTTCCTTCGATGAAAGAATTACTTTATGTAAAGATCATGGGTCATAGTAAAACCTGAACATGTAGGTCGGGGTTAACACTTGGCTTAGGTAAAGAGTCTACTGATGGTAACAAACGTCTTCAGGAAAAGATCAGGGCTATGGTCATTATTAAAAACAGTTACTGCGGATGATTGGTAAGAGGTATAAACAGTCTTGAATGTCATATACATTCTTTGTACATCTAACTCAGGCCTCTTTTCTGCTATTGTAGGTTTATAAAACTGTTAAACTGGATAGCTCATAGTCTGCTCATCTGTACATTCAACCTAGGTGCACACCCAGCTGCTGGGTCTCTGGGGCTCTGCAACATTCTGGGGATGTGAGTATGGGTCAGTGGGTTGGTGGATGAGCTTCATCCCCAGTCTTATACTGCAGCTGTGCCACTTCACTGTTTGCTGTAGTGGACTTTTCAAACACAAGGAAAACAGTGATGTTCTTCGGTGTTTTGTCTCTGTATTGTATTTTCACAGTCACATTCACACGCTATACTGTATATTTGTGCAGAAATCTGCAGGGATCTCACTTATCTCACTGCCCTGTCATCAGCAATTCAACAGCTTCTGTTTTTCACAGGAACACAAATGCCCACACTGATATTCCGCACACACAAACACGTACCGCACACGGAAAGACAGGAGATCAATACGTGGCCTTAGCAGAGTGCCCTGCTCAGCTGATGACCTCATCTAAACAGCCCGTTAAAAAACATCAATAGATGGCAGACAGGCGGGCCCAGGTTGTCAGTCATTGTAGTGGACAGTAGCACGATTCACTCAGTCTCTGTTAATACAGTAATCTGTGCTGGTGGTGATTCTCTCTCAAAAGGTAATAATGCGTGGAAGTTCTTTCTCTTATCAAGTCAGAGAAGAGGAGTGGTGGCTAAATAATGAGTTACAGTGCTAAATGATGGAAGTGTGTGCAGTTATCCTTGTTATTCCGTTGTTTTCTGCATCACCGCCACATTAACAGGAGGACTCTGACAGCGCCCCTACCGGCCTGTTCTTTTCCCCAGGTACTTTCTGGCAACAGCTACTTTTGGCCCGCATTCTGGTCTTTGGCAGCCTGGGGCACTATTTGGCAGAGCGCTGTTGTTCCTACTTAGTGTATTGGAGCTACCTCTGCACCGAGTGGAACACTGCAGCAATCTGTGGCCTGCAGCAGCGCTACTGCAGAGCAGGAGAGGAGGAAGAAAACCATTCACACATGGCTTTGATTTTTCAGCTCTCTCTGTGGGAGTTTATTCTTTTTTTTTTTTTTTTTTTCGGAAGTTTTTGTTTTGTCCCTCGATTAGCAGGTCTTACTGTTCCTCTGCTTTTGGTTGCCGTTATTAAAAATGTACCTTTTGTCTGCCTTATAAATGCACTTACCAAAAATCCACTTTTGACTTATTAAACAGAAGTAGCCTCAATCTAGATGCTCTCACACACACTTACTGTGCAGCAGGTTTTAAACGGTGACTTGAGGCTGTTTCAGTACAGTAGTCAGTGTACGGATGGGTGACTCCCTCAGCCCCTGAGTCCTGTCGCTTTGTGACAGCACCTCTCCTCCTCCGCCTCCTGCCTTCCTGTCTCATTGTTCTACCTTGGGTATTCGTTGGCCCGTGTCATTATAGCGCAGTGGGGAGCTCCAGGCATTACATTAGCTTGTAACTCGTCTGTTGTCCCTCCACCCGTCCTCCAGCCTCTCCTTATGCCCAAGTATTTCAAGCACAAACTGCCTTGCTTAGCAGATTAAATTAGCCAAAAACAGACGTCTTTCTCACTCTAAAAGAGCTGCGGCAGCAGCTAGTTCTTCTAGTGTACATCGCCTAGACAGCAAACAAGATCCAAACTTAAACTGAATGGATGTATTTATGACTTGTGGACTTGACTTGTGATTGATGGGATTAAATTTATTGATTTATAATGAAAAGACATCAAGACTCTTGTTTTTTATCCCTTTGTTCCATCGATCCTTACTGATTCCTCGTGGTCCAGCTTTGCTTATCCAGCAATTACTCTCAGAATGCTTAAGTCTGAAGTTGCTTGTCAACAGTAGGCTGCTCTGTCTATCTGTCTTTTATTTAAATTAAATTAAATGGATAGTGGTAGGGTGGGCTTTAGCCAGAAACCTATCCAGCGATATTTCTTTGATGTACAGTATCAAATATATTTATTTTTAACAAACACTACATATCTAGAGGTTGCATCTGTTGATGTAGAGCTTACACAGTACAAAAGTAACTCAGCACCCTTAATCTATAGGAAATCGGTGTGTTAAATAGAATTACACAGTATAAAATGCTAGTACAATTTACAGTCATCATTTCTTGCCGGTCTCAAGGTATAGTTTCATATTTTATTTTGAGGACTTTGTTCTTACTGTACTTTGTTGCTGAGAGGCAGGTAAGAAGATGGAGATCAGTGTCACATGCAGGATTTGAATTACACAGTGGCTTTTAGGAGAGTCCTATTTTCTGAAGTGCACCTCGACTTCCTAAGTCACAAGTCACATTCACATGCATATATACAAGTGCGAAATAACAGGGTGACTGTGAGAAACACTTTTCTGTTCTTCTAATAATAACATCATAAGTTGTTGCAGGAAGTGTCAAAGCCTAATCTGAACAAACAGAGGGACACAGGTAACACCTTTCTCCTTCTCATACACAGCCCTTGAAGAACAACTCAGAACCTGAACAAACAAGCTTAGCACTATTTAGCTGACTTGTTTTTAACCACAGTAATCCATTAAATTTCCTGATGTTTCAGTTTTTTCTGTGCATTGCAACAAAAAAATGAAAATTGAATTAGGCCTGAAAGTTCACTTTACAAGTTTACAAGAAACCAAACTAAGTGACTTTTCATGACCATTTCAGGCAGCATGCAGCAAGCAGTGCTGTCCATGGTGCTGAAACAACAGCACCTTTGGTCAGCCTGATGAAAACAGACAAGATTAATTGGATCGCAGCTCCTGGTTTTTACCTTATGTCAGGAGACTGGTCGTGTCCTTAGCGCCCCCTTGAACCGTGATCCTGTGTGTTTTCAAAGTATCAACACTTACTTGTAACCAGTTATTATCAAACAAAACCCCCAAAAATTCCCACACAAAAATGATCACAGCTCCTGAACCATACCTGAAATACAAAATAGGCTTTAAGCAGCAACAGAGCAGCAAAGGTGAAATTTCTGACAATCTAATACTAAAAAACTGTCTCCAGAGTCTGATCACGGACAATTTGAGTAACAAAGATAATAAGAGAAAAGCCCATGGATTGTCTGCACAGCAGCTCTTAAAGAGGAGGAGGTGAACACTGATCACCATACTTTACACTAAGCCATAAGTCCTGTTAGACAACTGTGAAAAAATGTTTTTTTACTATTAAAAAAGCAAAAAATTGACTATTCATTATAAAAGCAGTCATGTTGTTGCAGCTCTAGGAGACATGGTGGATGTAGCTGTGTTGAACAACACAAAAACAATATTATAGGAAAGGCTGTATGTGGCCACACTACTTGATGAACACTAAACAGACCACTATAGGATTCAAGGCACATTTAAATCTATCATAATATTTCTTATAATACTGTCGAGACTGTATTGTTGAGCTTGTGCTGAAGCTGATCTTTGACACTTACTAAATGCCGCCTTTGCAGGGAGGGTGAAAGTGATAGAGAACTGAGACAGCAACTGGGCTGAGAGGTGCAGAAAAACAGACGACGAATGCAGCCAGACAGACGACGGGCTAAAGAGCACGAGACAAATGAGTAGAAACAGGGAAAACGAAGTGGAACAAAAAGGAAAGAGAGGGAAATCCACAGAGGGAGGTACTGTATGCTGAGACATCGCAGCTACTCTAGCACACTGAGGTGAAATGCACTGCACCACTTCCTACTGTCTGAAACTACAGGACCACATACAGGCCGACTATCACCTAAACCTCTCCTTTCATCTATACCCCCCTCACATATACACACACACGTATTTACACAACCTGTCCACTTAAACCCACACTTTAAATGTGTGTGTGTGTGTGTGTGTGTGTGTGTGTGTGGTGTACTCCATTCTGCTTCATTCTCCTCCTGGGGAGCACTATGCTAATATCCAGCCAGGCTATTTGTAGTGAAGTCACCTTTACAAGGGACACTGTGTATGTGTGTGCCTTTTCTGCAGTGTAAGAGAGGACATCCCGAGTGCTGCGTCACTGCTACAGAAGGGACAATGTGATGCTATTTATGCTGGTATAAGCGTGTACAACACATGCAGTAGAATGTAGAGTTACGCAGCAGACATGGAAATAACTACATTTACTTCTGTCCTTCATTACTGTCCTGCACATTCAGGCCTTTTCAAACAGTTCTCCAAATGTGTGCAGTCCTTCAGATGAAAAGCAGTTGGAGATTATCTTTCTATTTCTTGCTGACTGCATGGTCGTGTCATGTTTACATTCAACAAATTAGCTTTGCCTAATAGAAATATAATTGCTTCTTGACTTACATTACCTCACAAAGTGCAATACTTACTAAACCCCCTGGTTAAAGTGTTAAATATAGTGTGTTAATGTATTAAAAAGTCAACACAGGTTGGAGTATTTCTTGTGCCTTGAGGTATCAGGCCACATTTTTATGGGTCACACTGCAAAAACAATGGATGCTACAAAGCAACTCAATAGTGTCTTTCTCTGCCAGACTTGGTTTCGAACTCCAAACCAAGACATCGCATCAGAGAGAGAAATATAAATACAAACATTTGTTATTTCAAAACATCATTGTTCATCCTTCACTATGTGTTCTGTGATGCGTCCAGATTTCTCTCCATAGTTCTGTTAGTAGTCTTCTGTCTTCTCTCCACTGGCATATAGGCCAGTGTGAGATCAGTATGATGAGCCCGGTCAGGCTAAATGACTCTAATTAGAAGCTTTTGATCCTTCGTCCCAAGCTGAGAGCGATTTCTTTCTCTCTTTTTTTTCCCATTTCATTGTCTTTTGTCCGATTCCCTCTATTATTTCTCTTTTTCTTACAGGACAAGTAGGTGGCAGTCAGTTGCATCTACTCGCTGTAACATCAGTGGTCACATCCTCTGTGTGACAGGTATGGGAGGATGTGATTGGTGCATTAGCTTCCAATAGCTGTCTGTATAATAATTATACTTTATTGATCCCCATGGGGAAATTGTCAGATACACTTAAATGATGTGCTACTACTATGAGGTTATTGTTTCTTGTTCAAGGACACCTCGACATGTGGCCAGGAGGAAGTTGGTTTCTCTGTTTTTGGTTAAGTGATATTCCCTCTTACTTAAATTAGTTCTGTTTCTTATTTTCAAACTGTGAAGTCTATTTTTTGCTCAATAAACATCAAAGCAATAAACATCTTTGCTATTGCACTTCAGTAGGTCACGGTTGTGGCTGCTTGGCACTATGTGAAGATAGACGTTTTTCATGTTTTGCCCTGGCCACACCTGAAACTATTCATGATCGGTTTTAGTCTTTTTATGGGATTTGTTGACAGTAACAAAAATGTTGAAGATCACGACCTAATCCATTAACATCTTGCTGACTTGCACTCAGGCTGTTTGCTCGGTCTTCACCAGCTACTGTAAAAAAAGGCTTGAAGCTGCAACAGCTGATCACTTTGGGAATAAAATAACCACGATAAGCATATACCTGAAGCACATTAACTATAACCTGATAAACTCATTATGAGGAATGTGTTAGCAAACAATTACCTATTTGAACATCCCACACACACAGAACAACATTTGCATTCAATGTGAGTTGGGTTTCTGTTCTCCAAATGAATATTCACTCTCTGTTAACTCTCCACCAACTCCAACCAAATAATTTGTCTGTTGTTGTTGTTGTTGTCTGTCTGCAGCTAAAAGCTCCACAATGTTCAGCAGCTAATTGCTAACTTTGTCCGTCTGCTGGTGCTACAGAGCTTGTTTGCTGAAAATAGCAGCCTTGTGAAGCTGGAAACAAGGTGGCTGAGAGTGAAGCCTGGGAGGTGCATAGGAAAAGAAAAGGCTTGAAGTGAGAAAGGAAGAAAGAACAAGTAGAAATGAAGGAGAAGGGTATAAGAGAGAGACAGAAATAGAGGAGAAAAGAGCCGAGACAGGAGGGAGGAGAGGTATTTAGTGATGGCGAAGATAAAGGCTAAAGAAACAGGCGATTGTTCAGGGCTGGAGATAAGGAAAAAGATTTAGGTCATTCTGTTTGACTGATAGCAATGAAGTAATGTGGTGGAGAGGACGGAGCAGGCGGGTGTGAAGGAAGAGTAGGTAGAGGGAGGAAGAAGAAGACTGGTTGAGAGCGTTCGAACATGTTTGTTCAATAGTTTTCGCTACTGTTTAATCATAGCTTAAACATCTGTGCACATCAGTGAGGGCTGTATGAAGTTATACAGAAAATACACACTGCTCACAGATAGTAGTCCTGGATGTTTTGGTGACACCTGTGGTTACCGTGGTAACTGCACGACTACATCTAACACTCGCTGATGAGTTACTTCATCATACGAGCAGCTGGTGTATCTGTCCATGATGTTGTTTTATTAATAATGTATTATGAACTTTAAATGAAGTAGCAGCAGAGAGAGAGAGATGTGGTTTAACATTATTTAATCTTAACTACTTAGCAACTTAACTAACGTTAAGGCCATAGTGGAGAAGAGAAAAGTTAAATAATTATAGAAAAAAAAAATCCTCTCCTAACCTTCAAAATATTTTTGTCTTGGCAGTTTTGTTTAAAGGTTAATGCACTTTGTGCAGAGTAACCTGTTTTGAAAGCAGCGTCAAATGAAAATCTGAATCCCAGACACAGCAGGCTAGACCACTAATCTCACCAATATTTCTTGCATTCGGATATACTTGTGTATTTCATTCTGGTTGTAAGACATTGGTGCTGTCTTCACTGGGAAAATCCATGTGTCATTAGTAGTGAGGTGAGCTTGATTATTTAACTCTCAGCTGATCATAGTGGTAGCCAAAGCCTTTGTACCAATCAGTCAG
This sequence comes from Anabas testudineus, assembly GCF_900324465.2. NCBI lineage: Eukaryota > Metazoa > Chordata > Actinopteri > Anabantiformes > Anabantidae > Anabas > Anabas testudineus. The sequence continues at coordinate 2,429,340 of NC_046617.1, read as the reverse complement.
ACAGTCAGATTCTTTCACCAGCCAACAATGATGCCAAATGACGGCTGGTTACCTGCCAAAGTGTCTGGCAAAGCAGATAGAATCACCAGCCAGAGACACATTTGGGAAGTATTTGGCTGATTAGAAGGTGTTTCCCACAGGAATCTCATGTGCAGGTTGTAATCTGGCAGAGTCAGAAAGCTAACGTACTGGACAACATCTATGTAGTTTGATATGCTAAGTTCAAAGACCAGTTGATTAGTTGGTTAGGGTTAGGAAAAAAGATGTTTGGGGTAACATAAAGCTACTATGAAGTTATAAGTAGGTGTGCTACCTATTGACCTAGTGACCTACCTACCTACTGGTAGAACAATAGGTGCCCCACTGAACCATAGCTATGGGCCTGATAATGAACAATAACAACCATTATCTGAATCTGCTGTATTTTACAGGGGCAGCATGCTGGTGGACCTCGGTTTAACACTGGTTGGCCAAATGCCTTTCTTTACCTGTAAGCAGTGGGAGTTTGCATGTACTCCTGTGTGTGTATAGGTTTTCTCCAGGAAACAGGATACCCCTTGGAAGGAGATGGTGCATGACACAGTGGAGGAGCACATATTGTAGAAGTCAGTCTTCTCTAACCATTACCAAGTACTTATGGAATATAATATAATATTGTGACATACTTGGGGGCATCAGATCAATAAATCTATGTGTTGTTTATGGACAAACAACATACTTTGCAATTGAATTTGTATGGAATGTGTATCTTATCACCCTCGTGTACATAGTGTCACACACCTACAGAAACACTAGAACAACACAAGCAGTAACAACACAGACAATATAAATAGTCGTATTTAGTCTGTTGTGTTTAAGGGAACTCATAAAGGAACTCCAGTCTACAGTGTATGTGTCACCACTGATGTTCTGATGTCAGATTTGATCAGATTTACAGCTGACAAAGGCGATACCATTGTACAGTTTGTCATGCAGGGTGAGCATGGCATGTTCTATTTAGAAACATAATGACCACGGTACGGTACTTCAAGTCCAACAGCTTTCAGTTTGGGTTAGTGCTGAATTAGCAGTCTGCTTACTTGACTGGCTTTTTTTGCGTCAATGGGAAGACAAAAGCAACTCCCAAATGTCTAATAAATAAATACTATGATTGGCCCACATCTCCCTTTGTAATGTTGTGTTATTCAAATACAGTATATAAAGGAAAAGGGTTGGATGTAACTTTCCTGCATTAACAAAATGCAAAAATACCAAAATAAAATAAGCCAAAGCCTGAGTGATACTGACCAAAACAGAGTGAGACTGAGGCAGCATACAGTTAGATTAGGATCTCACTAAGCTGAGATGTAAAATTAAATGAAAGGATGTTTTTGCTGTGTATCCTTCTGCTTTTAATAACGCTCTAACACCCATAAAATGCTCAAGAGTCTCTGTGTGTGTGTGTGTGTGTGTGTGTGTGTGTGTGTGTGTGTATGTGTGTGGTTATGTATGTGTGTATCCAGGGCAGCTCTAGATAGCAGTGTTAAATTAGACCATGATAATAAGCTATGGGAGTTGATGTGCTCTCTGAGGATTAGAGAAAGACTTCATCTGTCTGTCTTCATCACTGACCTGACACACACACACACACACACACACACACACACACACACACACAAACCGTATAACTGAAAGCATACTTGCACATGTAAACACAAATGTAAACAGATGTAGTGGTTCACTGTAGGCAAATACACATATAGTAGCCTACAGTGGAAATATTGCACTTGAAAACATAAGCCCAAGTGTACAGTATGTGCACACCATGTTAGCATGCATACACACACACACACACACACACACACACACACACACATGCACACATATGCACATCCACATGCAGTGGGAAGTTGACCTTCATAATTGACCCAACAGAGAGTTGCCATGTGATATGTGAACATGTGAGATATACAGTAGTAAGTGGCTTTGTCTTGACTGATTTGTTGAGTTGCAGTAGTGTAACTAAGGTACAGTATATTTTTAATATTAATGATGCTGAATCATATGTGCTACTGTCACTCTACATGCTGAAACTGCACACAACACAATGTCACATTTCATAGTATGTGGCAATAAGAGGAGGCATAGGAGGATGAAAGAATTAATGAGTGTCTACCACTCGTGTTATAATATTTGAAATGATGGAGGAATAAATGCTACAAACATCTGTTTTAGCAGTCCCAGTTGGGAGATGCTGGGTGAATAAGAAGCTAATTTGGAGCTAGTCACAAGAAGGAGCCACCCAATACCTGCCATGCCAAAACGTCTTGCATCTGTGCATTTCCTTGCTGCTGGGTTCATTCCAGTGCACTGTAGCAGTTGCTGATGCAGTCTTTCAAAGTAGGTTTACTGTGTGTTGTCCAAAGTTCTGAAATCCTTTTTAATGAGAGCTTACTTGTTACCTAAAGTTTCTGCACACCCGGAACACACTGAACAAGGCCAAACATGGCCAACAGTCATAGGAGAGATAACCATATTACATTTCTTCTTGTAATACTGAGATTTCATTGCTGTAACTTGCTCACATTGAAAATCTAGGTGGCTTACATTTGACAGACTAGTATGTGTTTTTTTGTGAGGCAGGGGAAAGAAAAAACTAAATGATATCTTCTATTCTTGAGAAACACTAGCCACACATTGAGGCACTGCATAAAGTGCATGGAGAGAAAAGTGTGGGAGTGAGGGGCATACACAAGGAGGACAAGGAATAGTAGTGGGTAGAGGGGGCGCTGCAGAGGAAAAACAATCTCATACACATACCAATATATAAACGGCATAAAGGGATAGGATCAATGATGATCATAGATCCTACTCTAGGTACGGCATATCTAAACGCACAAGTACAGATCAATTGACATTTTTCATGTTCTTAAATATATGGTTTTCATAAGGTGCTCACAGTAATCAATAAATCTCCCATTTCCTTTGCATACAGTGTAAACAAACACACACGCCCTGTGTACTTTACCACACTCCATGCATCATCCTTCCCTCACTCTATCACTGACTGTGCTGTTATCAGTGGGATTGCAGCAGTCAAGATATTTGCTCTGAATTAACAGCATTCCTACACACAGTGTGTTGTTAGCACCCTCTATCTGCTGTCTGTTGGCACAAGCAGTGCTGTCCACATGCTGCAATGGCCCAAACAACTGTTCCACCGACAGCAGTCACGTAAACAACAAAGTGCTAATCATACAAGTTTAAACCATGCAGGTAAATGTTAGTGTGCAGGTGTGGGCCTTTCCCCTCGTGTTACCTGAACAAAGAGAGATGATGTGTGCTTCGTGCATTGTAACACTTTTCTCCCTGTTCTCTGTTTGTCTCTTTCTGCAGTACGTGGCATTTGGCTCACTCTTCTTTATCCTGCTGTCCATCTCCACCTTCTGCCTGGAGACCCACGAGGCCTTCAACACCATCTACAACAAAACGGAGAATGTCACCGTTGGCAACGTGACACATGAGGAGGTACAGTGGCATTGTAGTCTTAGAGATGTTAGTGCCACCATTAAAGGGACAATTCAGCAGACCTGTAATGCTCTTTAAGATTTGTGTGCTGTGGTTGTTAGCAAGTTACTAAGATGATGCAGAGGATAAGTTTGGAAGTGTAGTGTATTAGAGCTACCTAATACCCGAGTCAGTACTGCAGTACTATTAGTAGTATCTTGTGCCTGCAGGCATATGGAGTATTGTGTAATGAATGTATAAGTCAACAAGTGGAGGCATAGAATGCAATCACCCTTTATTTTTATTTCCCCCTGCAGATCGTGTATGAAGTGGTGACAGATGGCTGGCTGACATATGTGGAGGGCGTCTGTGTCATCTGGTTCACCATTGAGGTGATGCTGCGCGTCATCTTCTGCCCTGACAAGGCAGAGTTCTTCCGCAGCGCTCTTAACATCATAGACTTTGTGGCCATTGTGCCCTTTTACCTGGAGGTGGCACTGAGTGGCCTTTCCTCCAAAACAGCCAAAGACGTGCTGAGCTTCCTGCGCGTGGTGCGCTTTGTTCGTATCCTGCGTATATTCAAGCTGACCCGCCACTTTGTCGGTTTACGGGTCTTGGGCCATACTCTGAGAGCGAGCACTAATGAGTTCTTGCTGCTTATCATCTTCTTGGCGCTGGGCGTCCTCATCTTTGCTACCATGATCTACTATGCTGAACGCATTGGTGCTGACCCAGATGATCCAACAGCTGCGGCCCACACCAACTTCAAGAACATCCCCATTGGCTTCTGGTGGGCAGTGGTGACCATGACCACACTGGGCTATGGGGATATGTACCCAGAGACATGGTCGGGAATGCTTGTAGGTGCCCTCTGCGCCTTGGCTGGTGTGCTGACCATTGCCATGCCTGTGCCTGTCATTGTCAACAACTTCGGCATGTACTACTCCCTGGCCATGGCCAAGCAGAAGCTCCCCAAGAAGAGGAACAAGCACATCCCCCGAGCGCCACAGCCAGGTAGCCCCAACTACTGCAAGCCGGATGCCCTAGCCATGGCAACCGCCTCACCGCACAGGCTGATGGGCAATGTGATTGGGCCTGGCATGGTGGGATCTGGCAGCATCATGGGTACTGGCGACTGTCCACTGGCACAGGAGGAAATCATTGAGATCAACAGGGCAGGTGAGTTAATGGCAAGAATTTGGATCATGGATGTACTCTGTAAGAGTTTCAGCGTGTCAATATTTGAGAAGCTAGAAATAGAAAGGGACTGGTGGTTTTACTTGAGCATTGACTGAAGCTACTATTAATTAGTTCCCACAATAGCCCCTTCTTTCTACAAAACAAAGGCCTCTGAATCATGTATCTAAATTTAGTCATTAGCGTCTCTTACCCCAGAATTCTTGAATATCATTGGAAAGTCACTAAAAATGGCTTGAATTTGACTGTGCTTATTAGAAAACAGAAGTCATGGTAAATGTTAGTATATTAAAGTATGTTATGAACTTAAATAATGTTTTGAACATGAGATGACATGGTTGAAAAATTATTTGTTTTGACTTTATTACTATTACAGTTCAAATTCTATAGTTAATATCTGGAGTGGCCATAAAAATAGTTATATCCAACTGTCAAGGTTTCTCCCTTTTCTTATCAAACTGATGACCAGAGGTCAGATTTCAAGCACTGAACTGATGTGAGAGGCAAGTATCTAACAGATTTTGAAGCTGTAAATAACTTGCTGATGTCCTCGTTCTTCCTAGAGTGGAGTGCACTAAAATAGATTTTAATTTACTATGGGTGAGAAAGCTGAAAATAATGTGTATCACGACGAGTCCATCTCCCCCAGTCAGATGCCATACAACCAAGGCTGACATGTTCAGATAATCCTACATTCTGTCTGTATAGATATACTGTACAGTAATTTCTGCCTATTGAGTCATTAATTCGGTCCATTTCAGCTCTGCTCTGCTGTTTTAATGGACATGTCCATCAACTGCGCTGTTCCACAAATGTGTGTGTGTGTGTGTGTGTGTGTGTGAGACGTGCTGCTTGTGATTGAGTTGTGTTGTGTGCCTTTACAGGATTTAAGGTTTATAACTCAGAATAGTTCTGAGATTAGCTTGCTACCACAACATCTAACACACAAACTGACAGTGTGTGTTTAAGTGTATGTGTGTATAAGTGTATGTTGCGGCATCTTGTCACATCTTTAAACTGACACAAATACTTCTTTTGAGCAAACTGTCATCTAGACAACTCATCCCAGGATATAAGCGTGCAATTGAGAACAATTTAATTTGTTTATCTGAGACATCATTACTGAAGTAAGGTGAAAGTGAACATACCATCTACACTGGCGCCTGTGCTATTGTTTCTTCACTAACGTCTACATCAATAATATAGAAACCTACATGTTTGATTATGTCTGTTAGGATCGAGTAGAGATTCTCCAGTAGCTGACATCAATGATATTCCACTTTAATATATTTCTGCATTGGCTTCACCCTGCATGGGCCTACAGCTGTGGTATGTTCAGATTAATTTCACTTTTCCATGTGGATGATTACAGATCTGACAGACCACGAATCAGACTTATAGCATAGGTTCACCATTTTCCAAGTGCGCCATTAGTCAATACTCATATCATCATTTCCTCCTGCTACAGCAGCAGGGCACACCAAGCACAAAGCAAGACTTTACAGTACGAGACCCAAGCAAGTGGTAAAACAACCAAGCATCTGCACAACAACAGAGTAGCGGCCACTTTCTCCAGCACCGTGCCTTAAGCCAAAAAAACGCGAGGAGAAATCGGTGATATCATAAATGCAGTAGTTGACGTTACCACTAAAGATGAAACGCTAGTCAGCAGGTTGAAAATGTTGGATTTAAGCAGCTGAATCGTTCTTATGAAACCTTTATGAAGGCATCACAGCAGTAGAGGAAAATGACATCAGAAAGATCAGAACAGACTAATTAGAAGTAAAAAGGAACCTTGATGATGATTTGATTTATTGGGTGATACATGTCTATACTGACTGATTAAAAAATGTGTCATAGTAAAACAGTTTTCCATGTTGCCCAGTCCTGCGAGCTGTATGACTTGTATTGTATGTAGATGTTACACTAAGAAATATTGTGTCGGCAGTAGGTTTAGCAGCTACTGCTCCGGTGCCTTCAGGGATGGTACAGAGTCATCCGTGTTTCAAAAGCCCCCAACCCCCAAAAAGCTGAACAACAAAAATCGAGGTGTAAACCAAACCATGCGTGTGGACAACCGAGTTAGTTTGTAGCACAGTCTGACTCTGAGCCTTCCTTGCTATCCTTTGCTGTATGTGTGTGTGAATGTGTGTGTGTGTGTGTGTGATCAGCCCTCTGGCATGTATCTGTGAGCAGTAAGTCATGTCAGATTAGACTTGACAGCTGTGTTGAAAGTTACAAATACTCGTTCCCCTGTGGCCTATACCTCTCTCTCCTTTTCCTGCTCCTTTGTTTAGTCGCTCTCATTCAATGCTGTTAAATCCTGTGTGCAAGGACACGGAGTGTGTGTGTTGTGTGTGTGTGTGTGTGTGTGTGTGTGTGTGTGTGTGTGTGTGTGTGTGTGTGCTCTGCTGCAGCGTGACGGTCATGTGATCAGGAGAACTATCACTAGGCACTAACGTTTCTTTACACCCCCCCTTCTTTCCTTCTCTCCTTCTCCTATCTTTTCCCAACCCCCATCTTTTCCCACTTTAATTCTCTTCTTGCCTTCCTCTTCCTCTTCCTCTTCCTTCTACTCTTTCATCTCCCATTTTCCTTCCTCTGTTTCTCATCACTCAATTCCCTTCACCTTGCCCTCTACTTACTTGCTCTTCACTACTTCTGGTCTTATCTCCCTTTTCCATTTTTATTGCTTTTATGCTCTCAACCTTACCTTCCCTGCTTCACTCAACGGGTCCACCTCTCATTCCCTCCGGCACGCTTCTCCTTCCCATCCTTCCCCATCATTAATCTTCTCTTCGTTCACCTTCCCTCCCCCTCCCCCTCACTCAACCTCCCCCCTCTCCCTTTTTATTCCACTCTGTATTTTCTCAATTCTTCCCTCGATCCTCTTTTATTTCATTCAACAACCTCTCTCTACCTACTGTGTTTACTTCAACGTCCTTCTTCATTTCCATGTTTCATCTCCTTTTTTCCTTCCTTCATCTACAACCCCTTCCTTCCTCTTCTCTCCTCCCTTCCCCTGGACTATTCTCTTCTCTCCTTTCCTCATTTCCTCTACTCATTTTCTGTTCCATCTATCCTGTTCTTTTCACTTTTGCTCTTGTTCCTACAACTTTTCTTTACTCTCCCTTCACCATTTCTCCATTTGCTACCTTCTCTTCTCTCATCCGTTCTCATCTCTTTCTTTACCTCTTATGTTGTCGCACATCTTTCCACCCCTCCCCATATTTTCATCTCTCAGACTCCAAGCAGAACGGTGATGCGGCTGCCAGCGCAGCAGCCCTGGCCAATGAGGACTGCCCCACCATCGACCAGGTGCTTGGTGACGAGCGCAGCCCAGCCACCGGGGGCCTTGGCTCCACTGCCAGCCGCGAGCGCTACCCACATGACCGGGCCTGCTTCCTGCTGAGTGCCGGGGAGTTTCAGCGCACGACAGACGGGAACGTCCGGAAAGGTAGGAGGGCGGAGGGGCACAGGCGGAGGATTGAGGGGGCAGCACGAGGAGTGGTTCATGAGTGACAGCAGTGGGTTGTCGCTCAATGCATTATTTTGATTGATATGAATTGAAAGTGTGTGTAGTGTGAAGTCAGTCACATATGTTCCAAGCACACACACCCTGCACACACTGCACCTATAGGACGTGTCACGTACACAAACGGCCAGCTTGCAGAAAAACAGACGCAAAAAGCACAATCACACACACACTCACACACACCATGCAGACAACATGAAGATACAGTATGTTGTTCATAAACGTAGTTCAAAATAAAAGCACTCAACAAAGCACTGATTTATTACACTACAACAAAATTCATCAACACACACAAACACATTCACACTCTCCCTCATGCCCCTCCATCATTTTGAGTGACAAGCTCTGTGCTCGCTCCTTTCACACCGACCAACATGAACAGCTCTCTCCTGTGGCAAAAATGCCATATCAATAATCACGAAATGCCACTGATGTGCAATCCAACGATTTTGCCCATTCACACCTCTTACTACATCTGTAGCTATCCTGCATCTGTGCTGCAGAGCTACAGTACTGCAGAGGCTGCTGCAGCACAACCATCTGCACCGATGGTTGAAGTGACTGGATTGGCCCTGGTGGAAAACAAATATAACCATCCCAGTTTTTTTCGTGAATCGCGGTGAACTTAATGCCGTGTTCAGATTCTTCACCAAGGTGGACTAATAGTTACTCAGCAGCACAACATGCAGGATAATGCAGTGGTGGTCTATTCTGTATTGTGTGTTCATCACAGCTGATACAGTTCTTTTTGTTAATGCAGTAAAACTGCTTCATTTCAAAGCATTATTTGGAATATAATGTTTCCTGTGATCTTTTTGATACAGGGATCTAATAGGATACGATAACATTGGGAATATTTTATTTTGTTGCCGTCAACAATTCCCATGAAAAGACAGAATCCAAAAGAAGTCTAGCATCAGTTATTTGTTCAAATGGCTTATTTATATTTATCTATATGTACCTGACAAGGTATTCTGGTTCCATGTCCACACTTTGTTACTAATTTGATGATTATTATATTTTTGTCTAAATACATTTTTAACTATGCATGGCATATGCAATATTCGTCTTTTGTTGGGGTTCCAGAAAACAGAAGCAGTGATGTTTCTTCACCTGCCTTTGCGTGCAGGCTTTAGGTTAAGAAAGTTACACTGCGTCCATAAAGAAAATGTAGCATGAGGTGTTGCTAGGTAAACACCAACTGAAAGTCTGGTGCGCTGCGTTCAGGGACAGTACAAGAATGTAGGTCATCCATATTGTGAAGCGTTCAGCAACATTACAGAGAGCAGGTGCAGGAAACCCCTAGCCCCAGCTTTGTGATAGTGGAAAACCCGAGCTAAGCTTAAAGTTAGCTGGATCATCCACTGATGTCAGGTACAGGCCCCAAAACTTATCAGTCTAGTTTTTATCAAATACGATATGTTATTACGCATCTAGTTACGTTAAATCTGGTCTTTTAATGGGATCTGATATGTTGACAATAAGAAGAACAGAAAAATCTCTCCAGCCTCATCCTTTAACCCTAACATCAAGTGTTCTCCAGAACATTTTAGAAAATAGAACTATTTAAATCTCTTAGTGAACCCCCTGTTTTGAAATGAAACTCTTTGTGTTCTCCCTGTACATTTGTATAATTGTGTAAATTAGACCTTTTATTAATCTGATCTGGCAGAACAGACAGATCTGACGAGTGTCGTCCTGTTCTCAGTCATCACACCAGGCTTCTTCATTGTTCTGCTGTCTCTTCCTCCCTCTGTCACTCCATTTCACAGTTTTTTTTTCTCACTTTTTAATGATGAAATTCATGATTCGTGTTCATTCTTTCTTTCTCTCTTTCCTCCTCACACTAATCTTTCTCATTCCTGCTTTAATGTTTGTATTTCATCCTCATTTCCCTGCCTGCTTTGTTGCCCCCTATGTGTATGTGTATGGCTCCATTCTCTTTTTCTGCCTGTTTTATGCTATGATCTCTTTGTTGCTGATGCTAAGACAATTTAATTTATTTTCAAATATAACTCCCAACTTTTCAACTTCAACACCCTTTACTACTTTACATGTTCCCTGCATGCTTTTTGCACTAATTCAAACACACACACACACACACACACACACACACACACACACACACACACACACACACACACACACACACACAGTGGTTCAAGCTGGAGGGCCCTGTGCTACAGCAGCACCTCAGTGTTTATTCCACTTCCTCCTGGGTCAAAATGTAGATTAGATTAAATTAAACTATACTTTACTTCAAAATGAATAGATGATCAACTAAACAAGACTAAACTGGTCGAGGATTAGATTAGATTAGATTAGATTAGATTAGATTAGATTAGATTAGATTAGATTAGACAAAAAAAAATAGATGACTTATTAGTTAGTCATCTATTAATCTAGTAATTGGTAACTAAACTGAGGTTATATTACAAAAGAAAATTAGATTAGATTAAAGTAGAAATCATTAAACTGCACTATACTGTCTTGCACTATAAAAAAACAGGATCCACTAGGATCTACATGTGACTTCAAAAAGACAGTAAGAGTCTAATGTGGCTGGCACACCTGTTATTTGTTAGCTGCCAACATGTCCTTGCTGTTTTTTGGAGTATCTTTTACTTACACTACTCTTATACTGGAGCATTAGACGAATTAAGACTAGATGTGATTAGAGATCATGTGTTTAATCAATTCACATGCATTCAACGCTAACATGCATTCATCTGAAAAGCGGCAAAATTGTAATCTAGTGGGAGTTAACAGAGTGCACAAAATATCACATTAGTTTAAGGACAGTGAAGTGGAGCATATTCAAGTATGGAATATTATTATGAGCAAGACATGCACATACAATGGAAAGAAAAGAAAATAGGAAGAAAGAAAATACAATCAAGAGCCCCCTGTCCCAGAAATGGCATCAGGAAACACACAATGTAGTCTAGCCACACATACGCGCGCACACACACACACACATACACTCCCACAGATTGATTGCACTATCTTCACAACTTACACACACACGCACAGGTTAAATGTATACTGTTGCATGCAGGTTGCTTGTTACTTTAAGGCTTTAGCATCATACGATGAATATCAGTTGTTTGTAAGTTGGGTTTGGGGGTGGGTGGGGGGACATATGCATGGTATGTGTGTGTAGGTGTGTGTGTGTGTGTGTTTGTTTTGTCCATTCTTGATCTGAGCATTACCTTGTTTGTTTTATCTGATTCATGAAGTGGTCATTTCAGTTGACAGTACTATTATATTAACAGTCTCATTAATTCTCTATTGAGCTGATATATTATTACAATAATTTACATGATGCACTGGTTATGATGACCATATTACTACTGTGTGTAGTCTATATCTTCATTTCTTATAATTCTCATCATGTAGCATAAAGCCACTTACAATATATGTCTTTGCACCATAATAATTCGTGTCTCAGTTTTGCATCAGAGAGTGATTTTTGATATCACACTTTTCTTTAGTTATACCACATGATAAAGTTCCTACTTTATAACGCACTCGTGTGGCTGTGGTTAAACTTTGATGGGATCCGCATTTGTGGGTGATCTCTCTACAAAGTATTAATTTTTGTGGTTTTCTGTGCTGAAATTGTCCCATCTCATGCTCAGGCATTGTGACACATATACTGTAATGACACAGTCACACTCATGATTATCTACTGTAAAGGAGAACAGCCTTATTCCTGCAGTTTAAGACTGCAACACCTTAACAACACTTAACTGACACTATGTGTTCGTCTGCAAGCATGACTGTGTGACTAAATGCATGCTTCTATGTACTCTTTTTGTGTGTGTGCCTTCACCTTTTACACCTACAGTGTAATGTAGTCACCAAGAAGAACAGGTCATGGGATATGAGTGGGTCTAGAGGTTAAAGCTGACTGCACGGGTCCATGTCTGATGCGTGCTGTTGCTGTTGTTCTTTTGTTGTTGTGTTACTGTCTCCTTCCCCAGGTTGTGTCAGGTCATGCGTTTGTATGTTGGCTCTTGTTGGTCTGTGTTACACTATCCATCTGTCTGTCTGTTTCTCCATTTTTTTCTTTCTTTTTGTCTGTACGTCTGTCCTTTTCTGTGTATGTCTGTATTTTATGTGTAGCTGTCTTCCCTTCCTCCTGCTCCTCCTCTTCCTCCTCCTTTTCCTCCTCTCACCCGGTCTCTTCTCACTCTGGTACTTGCAGATAGGAGGGGTGGGGGCGGGTGGGCAGGTGATTGGGGTGGGGACTAAATGACTTACTATGATTCCCATGCTGTTTGTGGGAAGATGGTACCTGGTCTAGGACTCATTGTTCTATTGATCCAATATTAACAGAGAATCAAAACCAAAAAGTATTTTGCACTGAAATATTGTTTTTTAGAAAACGTATGACAAAATAGTGAAAAACAGCATATTATCAAATTAATAAATCAGGATTTAGAGACGGGTGCCAGAGTGAAAGTGACTGCTGCAAACTGGTTGGCCGGTTGCCCTACCTGACCAGTGAGAGCTGGTTGCTGATTGATTGGTTGTTTCCTCTGTCTTCTCCTCTGGAACTGAGCTCAGATCAGTTTTTACAGTGTGGTCTGCAGAGAGCACAGTTTTTTTTTAACAGACTTGGCTCCAACCTTTTGCATTATGGGTTTGGGTGGATTCGATCATTCAGGGGGGAAATGTTGTGTTTGATTTACGAAAGCAACAACAAAAAATGTCCAAAAAGTTCCCAAAGCACTTCTAATTGGAAACAATATCTTTGGTAGCTGAGCCATGTCGGACACTCTGTGCGGCTGGACTGAAACACTGACTGCTGTAGTGCTTCGAAGGTTTACTAGTACAAAGACACAATGAATCTACAGATAGACAAGCAAGGTGGGGAAAAAGAATGACAGACAAAACTTATCTTAAAAAAGAAACACACACATCTAGGTAAGTATTAAAACAACTTCGAAGGACTGTGGTGACTAGAGTAGTGGTGGCACAGTTTGCTGTGCTGTGATTGCCTGTGAGCTTTGTCTCTGCGCTCTCGAAGCTTCAAATCCACTGGCGAAAGAAACAACTTCTGTGGGAAATCTGTGCTTTATTTATCTTTTCTTTAGTTATTGTCTCACATTTTTCAGCTGGTCAAGATTCTTGGCAAGATAAATCAAGCACACCTCGTGAAACACGCATTTCAAACTGGTCGCTAGGCTTTCGCTTTAAAAGTGCCACCAGGGCTCTCTTCCAATTCGTTGACGACACTCCTCTTTCCTTCCTCCCTGCCTCTCGCCCTTGCTGACATTATTACAGATCACGCTGTACTTGGATAGGATTAATTACAGAGCTCGATGTCACTGCTGTCACTGTAATGCAGCGGTATCAGAACTGTGCGATGGGCAGGAAGAACGAAAGACTAGAGCATTTTGGAGGCCCTCTATCTATCTATCTATCTATCTATCTATCTATCTATCTATCTATCTATCTATCTATCTATTGCTATTTTTTGGGTTAGTAAGTTACTAATGATTCTGTCTTACTTACCCACTCCTTGATCATTTCCCCACCATCCTTTTTCTGTCTCCCTCGCTCTCGCTTTTTCTTCCTGTTGTCTCTCTTTCTCCTTATCTCCCCACTGTTGCTACGGAAACAGTGGACAGGGGAATTCTGGAACTTTTTGGGTCAAGGCTTGATGTTTGATTGCATTATTGACTGGCATGCCAAACTTTAGAGAAATAAGGAGAAAGATATGATTACTCATAGAAACTATACATAAACAGGAAACGGATCATTTCAACTGGTCATTGCAAAACAAGTCTTTAAACCTAGTAGGTAATAAGATAGGTTAAGATTATTAAATGATATTTACCCTACTGACCAAACAAAGAAGGTAAATTATGTCTGCTGAGTGCGGTGTTTTGCAGGTTCTTATATATTATAATTTCATGGAGCAAAGAGTGGGAGGGCTGTGTACAACAGATTGGGCCAATATGGAGTCTCATCCTATTTCTAGCTTTATTTCCATAAGTTACTACTAAAGTAGCTTTAAAATGGCCACTATCTGGCACAGTTCTGATAATAGTTTGGTTATGTTTAAGCAACTAAATCTGCTCTGTTAAGTTGACATATACTGTAGATTTTCTTCCTTCTGTTACACACCAAGCTGACATCAAAGAACTGTAAAGGCCAGAGACTGGTTGTTAAGTTGACTCTCATTGCCTTCATCTAGGCTCGAAAGATACATGGTAAAAACTAGGACAACAAATGCTCACTGATGTACAGATGCCAGTCAATGGCTGAAAGTGATTGGATAATGTGTCACTGGTCTGAAAACTGACAGATGGCCAGTCTAATGTCAGTAGGTAGGTGACTGCATGTCTGTTGATAAAGTCCGACCGTCCCACCACTTACAACCATGTGCCTACAAAGTTTTTGAGTATCATAGTGACATTATTAATGATGTAGTCACAAAAGTTCATTTTTTCAGTAATTAAGGACTGTTTGCCTGACAGAGATTTCAGAAGATTAGCATCTTCTCAAATGTAAATGTCTTATTAGGTAAGGTTTAAGACTCATGGAAGCCACTAATATGATGCAAGAACACTGGGATGGATATCAGAAAAATAAAAAATGCAATCTGATGTGACAGTTAAAACATACCAACAAACAAATACGGCTTACTAATCAGTTGTGTTACTGTATAGAAAACTTCAAAATCCACAGATTAAAACGTCACTGATGAGGATCAAAATCTGGTGCGAAGGTTTAGTCCCAATCTTTCCCAAACCTTGGAAAGTGAGAATTTTAAACTGAACTTTATCTGGTTGTTAATAGAATTATCGTTAATGTTCTTGTGTAGCAGTACTGTTGGTGTTTGAGTGTGCCTTTTCAGAAGAGGTATAACCTCTTTTGTTTTTAACTTGAAGCCATTAATCATGTGATTTTCCTGCTAAGGAAAATTACTAAGAAGTAATCCCAGCACAACACTGTCTTGCTTTGACTTTCTTTGGCTTTCTGGCCATCTCAAACGCGATCAGTGATCAGAGAGAGTGCCCTGCCTGTTAAAATGTAAAGAGGTGACTGCTCTCCCTCAAAACCAAATAAAATGAACTGCAGAGAGGTAGCTGTAGACTGAACCTTGGTGCAGTGCTGCTAGTGCCTCCAAAGGCCAAGATTGCTCATTACACCCTCCTCTCGACTGCGCGAGTTCCAAAGGCAGCAGACACACTCTGCATTATGATACTGTATACGTCTGTCTCCTCTTTCATTGGGAAACTTAATCAGAGAGTGGGTGGAGGTTGAATAAGGGAATGAAACGTTGCATTAATCACTCCCACGCTTTGTATTTCATGCTGTCTGTGACTGCCGTTCTGTCTCCCCTTGTTTTTTTCCCCCATAATTCTCTTTTTTCGTCTTTTTCTCCCTGTCCTCCCCCTCCTTGTTCTCAGTAGGAATAGTATTGATTCTCCCTAATGAAAGACAGATACCATTGGCAGGAAGTGACTTGGATTTTACTAAGGACCTCATTGATGTAGGCCTATGAGCCAGCTCTGTTGTAACAAAATGAAGTACTCTTCCTCTGTCCCTAACACTCCCTACCTTGATTTGTACCGCCACTGAACTTCATCTAAATTACCCTCTCTTTACCAGATTCCACTCTGTTGATGTCTGTCTGTATTTCTTTTACTGTACTTTTCTCCGCCTCTGGATCGATTGTCTTTAGAGTTGTGTTATTGGTGGTCAGCATCCCCAGAGGCCTGTTGGATTGCTCTCACATTATTTAATTTCCTGAGCACTACAGTACAACTGTGGAGCTGCAGTTGTGTCAGAAAGAGAATCGTGTAGATCAAGGACAGTGTAAAATTAACAGTTATGTGGATTATTGTTTTAGGTATAATGTTGAGTTTAATGTTGCTGAATACACTGTCTGTCCAAAAAAAAAGGGCCCCCTACTGTTATATTTTGTTGGACAGCGTTCATCTTTGATTACCTTTAGCATTCCTGTGGCATTGTTTCAATAATATTCTGAAATGTCATGGACTCCAATCTGTGAAAATGATGTGTTATGCTCCTGAACCACTATTTCACAATTTCAACCCGATGAATCCTGGCAGTGTCATCTTGGAATACATTTTTGTGCCATCAGAGGAAAAAGAATTCATTGGTAGAATAACGTGGTTATTCAGTATATACAGGCAGTCAACTGACCACGTAACGTTGCTGAACGTAGACCTGACCAACTGCAGCAACCCCAGATCATAGCACTGCCCCCACAGACTTGTACAGTAGGCACTAGACACGATGGGTGCACCACTTCACCCTGATGCTCCCATCACTCTGGAACAGGATGAATCTGGACTCATCAGACCACATAACCTCCTTCTTTTCGACAGTTCTTAACCCAGTTTTAGTAGTTTCATGTCTCCTTAGATGTTGCAAACTGCATCAGTCTGGGTTAAATAACTTATTGCCATCTGACACAGAATCATCCGTTCAGTAATTATCCAATGGAAGTCTCTTATCTATTTGCAAAGTTAAATTCAGGTGGTGACCTTTTTTTGGACAGACAGTGTATCTGCAAAGCTCTGTAACAATTACCTAAAAGACTTAAAATGTGTTGAAATTTGTCATCAGTCCTGCATTATCATTTTATATGATGATGATGATGATTAGTATGAGACTTGTAAGTGACACAGTAAATCAGGAAACACGCAAGTCTGTCTTGCACAGTGAACTCAGCACTCTGCAACTTAAGACAACACAAATATTACATCAATATAACAGAATAAAAAAAAGCACAAGAAAGTGACAAAGCACATTTACCACTCAAACAGCACATTAATTGCACACACACACACGGAAAAGAGCAAACCACAAGCAAAACATTGCAACTCTTAGCATCAGCTTAGCATGCTCTGGCAGTCAAAATGAACTTTTCATTGAAAAATGATTAAAAACAATAGTTGTGACACAGAAAGAGTGACCTCTTAGAAATATCTGCATTTGTGTGGGTGTAGATATTTTCTGGTTGTGGTTCTTTTTCTTTGTGTCTGAATTAGGAGCACCTGTAACAAGGCAAAACAGTTTCCCTCTGGGATTAATAAAGGTTTTTTAATCTTGAATATGATCATCTGATCATTTAATTTCAACCCCGCCCTCTAACCTTAAGCTCCTACACAACTACATTAAGGTGCTACTGCAAGAACAACATCACTGGATGCATTGTGTCACATTGTTTCTACATTTCGAGTGCCGCAGACTCAGACTCGACTCCAGAGGCCTGTGTGTAGTTATGTTTAAGCAACGAAACCAGGGTTTGGGAAAGATTGTGGTTTTGTTTAAAGGTAAAAGTCTGAAGGATGACTAAAAGTTAAAGTGCATTCAACGTTGATGCAGTTGTACATTCAACACAAATAATTATTTTTTAAAATTACCGTTAACCCCAGAAAATCATGTCAGGCTAAAAGACACAAACTCCTGAAATGAAAGTATTTCTTTTGTTACAGGGTGATGCACCCTGTATATATAAAATTTATATTACATTCTAATTTCTTCTCTTTGATTTTCTGTGCTTGTTCTCACATCCCATTAATGTCATATCCATGTTTATCATTAAGTGAAATAACATATACCATTTCCTTACACAGGACCGTCATTATTAGGTTTGTGTAATCATGGTCTGCTCTGTCCATGTTCAGCAACTTGCTTCATACTTAATGTTCTTTATGTTCATCTCTCTATCTCTCTCCGCAGAACCATAGTCTGGTTTGTGAATTCACCTGTGTTTTCATATTCATATCTTTTTGTCTCTCTATTCATGACATGGCATTGACCCTGTATTTTTCTATTCTTTCCGACGCTCTCTACTCTTGCTATGTCAGATGTAACATACATACACGTTACATTTATGTATGTATGTATGTATGTCCAGTATGTGTAACCTACCGAGTTGGTAATGTCATTTTGCATTGTTATGTCTGTATTTGATCCAAATACATGTATTATCCTGACAGTCGCAAATCCACATGTGGTTTCATTTGATACAATTAAACTGATCAGTGTGTGTGTGTGTGTGTGTGTGTGTGTGTGTAAGTGAGAGAGAGAGAGAGAGAAGTAATCAAAGCTAAAATGAATGCGTATTTTGCAGTAAACAGAAACACATGTTGATATGTTCTTTGCATGCAGATTGTTGTTGGGATAATATTAGCTCTGGTTGTTCCCTACTGTGTACTCTCCCTCACTCCCAGACCTCTCCCTTCCCCTTTTTCCCTCATGCCCTCCTTTTCCCTTCCTTGGCCTTTCTGCCTCCCTCGTTCCACCGCAACCCTTACATTGCTTTCTTTTTTCATAGGTTTCTCTATATTCTCCCTTTTCCTGTAGATACCCCATTACTGCATCAAGTACAGATCATAGACCAAATTATTAATCATAGTGAAAATTGTAGAAATCACAGCATATTGGCATGTATGATGATTCTGTACTTCACTGCTCTACCACGTGGAGTTGTCAAATTGAGAAGATGGTAGCTACTTTAATAATAAGCTTCTGTCCACAAATCTCCTAATAGTGTGAATAAGTACAGGATTATCTGGTGATACCCCACTACTCTGAACAAATCTGTTGAGAAGGCCAAAACCAACACCTAGGTATCCATAAGCTTCAGTGTTACACTGAATCACATGTTCCTACACTACCATGATCCCCCACTGCAGTTTATCTTGACATAAGTCAATCCACACCATCCACCTGCCACAAATAATCACTAGAGCATCAGATGTGGATTAGTCTGCTGCTGTACCAGACTTTGGACCCTTTCTCATATATTTAAACCTTAGGTAAGATTGTGTCTGTTAATATGTATTAACACACAATTTCACAGGAGAACTGGACAAATTTAAATATTTGACCACGTGATGGTGAATATTTAGTCAAAGAATGTGACTACAACTCATATTCATGGAACTTGGATTTATCCTGCAAAACTAATCCATCTTATAGATATAGAAAGGGATAGTTAGTCAGGAAGTAGATGGAAGTGAAAATTGAAGTTTATGTAACATTCCCACCTTAATTAAAAAAGTTGATTGAAATTGATCGCATTAACATTTAGCATTATTTTTTAAAATTGCATATTACATTACTTGTAGAAACTGTACTGTAGAAACATTGAAATATAACAGTCATTTCCCAGGTAGCAGTGTAAATATACAGTTACCTCATCCCATCCCAGTCACTGTCCGCTCTGCTTCTCCCTCTTCTCTCCCCCTGGCCTCCTTTCCCCATCATCCTTGTACCGCCCTCCTATCCCTTTCCCTTCCTTCCTCCCTCATATCTCCCCATCACGTTCTAACACTGGTCTATCCATCCCATCCTCAGGCTATCCTCCTCAGTCTCTCCCACTGCGTTGTGTTACTAAAGTCTGACTGAGTGGAGGTATGTACAAACGAGTCACTGCCGAGACACCGCTAACTGCTAAGCGACTGCTAAGCGACTGCTAAGCTTCTCGCTTTGGCTTTCAGAAGAATCAGTGAGACACTTTTTCAAACACAGAACTGCCTTAAGAAGAATAACTGCAATTATTAGTAACATGCTGTTTATCAAGCTTCTTTTAATCTATTAATTCAATGGAGCTCGTAGCCTAGGCCTCCGTGGAACAGGTGTTTAAGCCGACATTGCCCTGCACAAAAGCCACAAAATTCCTGCATGCTGGCTTATTAGGTGCTAGCGAGCCACTTAAAGGGACACAACAAAACAATGAACGCTGTGTCTATGCAAAGAGTGTCCTCCCAGGAGCAGCACGTCAGCAGAGCAACAGCAGCTGCTTTGGTGCTGCATGTTGAAGCACAGTACAAAGCGTAGGTCACCTGTTCAGAATACACATAAAAGATATATATAAGGTTCCATTTACATGCGCACAGCGCGGGAGACGATGTCAAGGCTGCGAAGACAGCTGGACTAATTAAAATAGGAGGGCATGAGTTGGAAGAGATGAAACACTGAGATAAAGTATCCTGATGTTCTCTCTGAATACAAACAGACAGGATGTTTATTAATCCTCAAACCCAGCTCCTGTTGAAACTGCGAACAAACACATTGTGTGTAAACTTTTATGCATGACTATCTTAGTTAACTTTTCAAGTCATCATTTCTGTTTTAAATGTATCCAGCACTGTATAAACATTCTCCCTACTTTCCAAAAATAATATTCTGAATGAGAAGACATGAAAAAAATCCAAAACAAATATTTAGTAATAACTTAGTAACAACTACCCATTTCATGAATTATAAAAAACAAAACAATGGTTTAGAGAGCTCCATCAATATCATTTTATCCCACAATTGGTTTAAATTAACTGCCCAAAATATGCATTACAACGGGTTAATAATCTTGATGAGGTCTCATATGTGTGGCGTACTCTGTAATGTGTAATTTCGTGCTTGGTAAACACATTACACCAATTTTGCACGCTAGTGCCACTGGCTGATAGCACTCCTAAAACTGGGGAATAAGTAGGATTAGTAACTGCACTGCTGATAACTGCATTTCAAACTGTAATCCCTGACAGCACTGGACAAAGTAATTACATTACCCTAACACGTTTCTCGGTGCTGCATCGCTGCCTGGCACAGTAGATGATGAGAACTGTTCAGTCAATGAAAACATTTCATCAACTGCAGCTGCAGGATAATGTAAGATGAAATAGCTTCAAAGGCATTGAGCACGACACGCAGCACATATAGTGGCAGATCACAGGCGGAGTAAAGCTGCCTCATGCTGCGTCTGCTGCAGAACAAACTGCAGAGCCTCTCATTATGGATGCTAAGCACCTTTCAGCTCGACTTTGTGTACAGTGAGAGCCACACCAGAAGCAGCCACTGCATTTAAATCTTTAAAGCGCCGAGACATGTAAAAACTGATCGATAACGTGCTCTGTTTTCTGGTTGTGTCGCAAAACTGTGCTCATAATCGCAATCGTACTCATTAGTTCTCTGATGCTCTGTTCACTATGAACTGCTGCTGTATGCTAGACACTGAACCTCACTGATCCAAGTCAAAAGACGACTGCTGCTGCTGCACTATGTGTGTGTGTGTGTGTGTGTGTGTGTGTGTGTCCCAATCAGCTAAAAGCTGCAGTGCTGCTGATTTATTCCTGTGGTTACAGGACTTGACGTTGCAAACGCAGCTATTTAAACAGAGCAGAATGTGTGCTACACACACAAATACACAACTGTTGTACCATCTGCCATTCTCAGGAAACAATCTCTAATCCATTACTTACTGCAAAAACATACAGTCTACAGTTTATTGAATAGCCAGGTCTTTAGAACATCACGACCCAGATGTGTCATCATTGTATCTAGTACCTAGAACGCCTCCTGAGGTTTGAGCAGTATCTCATGGAGCGATTCTTACTGGTCATACATTTACCAGCAAGCATTTCATACTACAGTATATTATTGTAACTTGTGCCGTCTTTGTGCAGCAAACAGACATTGACATTATTCTTTAAATTCATTCTTCATTTTGTGAACTTGAATTTGAACAAATTAATTATGGCATATGTCACACTTTGTGTCCAGCTAAGCGTCTGTTCTTGATTCACCCACTCTTCCTACAGGTCACTTTAACTTCTGAGATGTTTTCAGGCATCGGTTCTGCAAAGTGAACAGTGCACCATCACTCCTGTGTCACACACAGCACCCTGAAGCGTCTCTGCAGTCCACCCAGCAGACAGACATGTAACGTGTGCTCATACATAAAAGCAAATATTGACAATAAATCCTAGTGTGAGAGGAATATCAATTATCATTATCAGATTGTCACCATCTGTAGACTTTCTGACTTTCTGAAAACATGCCTCCTAGTCTGACATCTGTCTGTGAGCCGTTTAGGATTACCACCTGTTTAGAATAACACACATTTTATCTCAATTCTTAGTTCTGTAAATGCACATTGAGTAGGCAAAAGAAAAGTGATGAAGAATTTCCTCAAGGGACCACCACAACACATTAGGGAAGGATGAACGTGACAGAAGACCCGGAGGCATCCTCGGGCTGCTTTTGGTAGTTGGCAAAGTAATCTCACCACATCTGTTAGCAGCTGTAGTTCAGCTGTTTCCATTTTTCAGAGGGCATTTAGAACTTCCCTGTGCTGGAGCCTCAGAAAAACCTAACAGAACTTCTTTTTTTTATCCCCAAAGGGTCTTTATCCATACAAATTTAGAAACAATAACAATAACCTAATCAGAATTGTCCTATTTTTGGCAGTAATAGTACATTTCAACCTTGCCTTGCAACCTTGTTCAGCATTACTTGTACTGTACTGTGAAGCATGACCCCAACCAAACATTAGCTTATTCATATATTTACACAGTCATAGATTTTGGCCTGCAAGTGTGCAATTCATACAGACAATCACAGAGCCGGACACTTGAAAGAAAGCAGGTGCACCAAAACCAGCTGTGTTTTTATTTGAGTGAATTAGCAAATTTAAATTAATAAAGTGTTCTTTCATGCATGTGTCAGATTGCTGTGGCTATACCTCCTACAGTTCTGTACTACATCTTGACTACACCTTCACTGGCTGGGATGTCATGACTCAGGAACCATGTATTTTTATTTTTTATTGAAGAGGAAGAGCTTTTAATAAACCACTGATCTATCAGCATGATGGGAGGATGTGCTGTATTTCTAAATACTGTGATCAGACTATACAGATGTCTAACATCTGATACATGAGCGAGAGTGAAACTTTGACAATGACAATACACACACTAGAGCTGGAATTACTACTTTCCAAGTGATACAATAACATATAAATCACTTCACAATCATTTCTGAAGGGCTTTCACTGTCATACACCCTTCACACCCGTAGAGTACAGAGATGAGGCGAGTACAAGCCGACAAGCCATGACGAGTCGTACATGGTATGTGACGTTCCCAGCTGATCTATACATTTGCAGTATTTGTTGTTTGCATATTCAGCTCTTGTGGATGATATATTATCTGTCAGTGTTAGCCCGATGCGTGACTGGCTGTATGTACTGCATACAAAGCTAAGTGCATTAGTCTATAACCAGCCCTATTGGTAGCTGTGATAAATTAAATTTAACTAACCTTAGCTGAAGTTCAATGCTAACCTGCTCAGACGACAGTTTGCTAAGTCAGTGTCCACCTTGTAAGTACAGTATTATATTGTATTACACTGCGTAGGTATTAATTTGTGGTTGTTTACATGAGTTGCTAAACATGGGTGATAACAGCAACATTCACAACACGCAGCTGTAAAACTGAACCAAATCAATAAGACCACAATGGTTATCAACAAACAGAGAGATCCATCATAATAGAGGTAGAGTGTAGTCCCAGTAGATACTATAGTGTAACTCAATGCCAAAGATAGTATCCATTTACTCCAATATTGTCTTAAATTTCAACAATAGTGACATACTTGTAAAGTAAACAAAAAATCTGAAGTTGTATAAAAAACTAATTTATGACTGTGCATAAAAAGAGCTTATTCGTGACAGACAGAATGACTTTTTTTCACAATTCAAATCTAACACTGAACCCTGAATATTTTTTAGTACTGTACTCTGTAACTCTGTTGGCATATATATATATATATATAGGTGATTCCTATTCTGTCACTTTTCATTTGAAAACTCCGTTCAGCTGCCTACAGCTGCATATAATTTGATTTAGCAAGCTTATGTCTTCTGCAAAGGTTTTGCCTCTTACTGTGACCTGATCTAATGTTGATGGCTGTGTTAATGTTAGTCATCTGTCGTTCAAAACAAATCTATGTAATGGGGATGTCCACCTCTGCAGTCTCTTTTAACCACCTGTTAGCAGCCACTTTTTTAAGACATCTCAAGGCTGTCAAACATATTAGTGGGAAAAATTACTGACAAATTTTATGTTGTATACTAAAGCATGAAAATCTCTTGGACTGATATTATTCACTGACCTTATATCACAAAATAACCATTCAAACAATTTATAGACTTTTAGGACTTACTACTATGGTACTTTATCACAAGTGATGACAAATATGACAGTTGCCAGGAAGACTAATAGCATATTTTTGGTAGTATGCTGCCTTAGAAATGGTCATTTGTCAATCATTTCTCCATGCTAAAGACAAACAAGAACAACTTTCTACTATGCCCTGACATCTCCTGCCCTCTCTTGGACTTCTGGTGGTTTGGATGCTACAAGGTGAGACACAGCTTCATGCCCAGGAGTCACGTATCCTCCACCTTATGCAATCCTTCCATGGCACAACCCAGGCATATATATCAAACTGCTTTTCAAGGTTACCTCTGATTTTTCCCCCCCTGTCATCGGAAATTCGACTTCAAACCTTATGGAAGGCTTCTCATGTCTAACAAGCAACATCTTTTTTTTATATTCCCAAGTTCAACAGGCTTGTTGGACATAGTTACTGTTTCTGTTACTGCTAATGTTGCTATATTTGTGGTAAGGTTTAGGAAATGGTCAATTACCCCATTCATGTAAGATAATCTACTGGAAATGTGTGCTAGTATAGATTGCTGGATGACGTCACGTCCCGCCCCGTGATGAAGCAGTGTTCTCATTATAATGTAAAAGAAGCCTAACGTCTGAACACAGTGTGATTACTGTGTGATGTTGGTAATGTTTGCATGATGTATGTAGATATTGACCAACACTGTTAACGTTGTTGCTGTCTTCCTGTTGTTAGTGTCTCAAAGTAGGACTGCAGAGTAGTTCATCTACACAACCAGTTGAACTGTTGTTCATGTGAAATCCAATGTTAAGCATTCCTACTTTTAAGACACCAATTCACTCCATTCTATGCTTGGATCCTTTATGATGTGCTGGGTTTCCTGGACCACTTAGCACAGTAGACATGACTATTAGTTATTGTTATGATGAAAGGCTCCAAGATGGATATTATTCCACCAAGAAAATCTAAACAACATAGGGTTTGTATTTTAGGAAATCCAGCACCCATTTCTTGACCAGCAGACTGATGTCTCGAGTTGCATTTTACACTGACATGTGTGGCAGCAATAAAATCATTGGTGGGGGGGATACATTAGTGTGTATAAAGTATCTACAGTCACTTCCTGTCCTTAGAGGATCAAAGAATCATGGATTATAAAGCACAAGTCTTCCATCTCACAACCAGAGGGCACAAAACAGAGGCCAAAATACAGTAGTAGTGGTGATGCTGGCAAATCCTAATATATTGATATGAATAAATCACATTATGGGGAGAGCGGGGACGTGGTAAACAAAAAATTAAAAGACAATCAAGAGGGAAGTTGTACAAAAAATGATCGTGCATTCAGTGGCACATAAGTGTTTTTCTTCAGATGTTGAGAAAAAAAAAATTATCAGCTATCAGTTTACTTAGACAGTTACTTTACTTAGTTATAAGTGACATCAGTAAAGTTCTTCGTTAAAATCTTCAGCAAATTCTAACCAAAATGTTGAAAGGTCACCTGACTCTGTCACTCAAGTCTCATCACAACACCATTAAAACCTTTAATACGTCATCAGCCTCAGAACTTAACTTAGATTACACTTGACAATGACTTTGGAGAGGGTTCTTTTTCTTCCGTCAGTCTGCTTGTCTGTCTGTTTCCTGTTAACAGAAACCTGTAGTACCTACCAGTAAACTGGCTAAAACACCTGGGATCTGAGATCTAAGTGTCTGTAGTAAAGTCAAGTTATTTCAGATCAGAGTATTGAGAAGGGTTGTTTGTGTTTCTAACTGTGCTCAGCTCCAGATGATTTACCCACCTAAGTTGCTCCGAGTTTCCCAAAAACCATTAAACCACAGAGTTTGGCTTTGTTCCTGAATAAAATGTAACACTTCTGATGTACTTTTGGGAATCCCAGAGCAGTTAGTGCAGTGGATGTAAAATGTTATGGGATGTCTTCACTTCTGAGGACTTAGTGTTCATCCACTGGACTAGCTCTTCTTTCCTTGCCTCCTAAGTTCATGTTGGTGCTGCAGAGCTCCAGCTCTTGGTGTCTGAGGATATTTTAGCTTCCGATAGCTGATTTTCGTAACCCATATTCCTGTTTTGTCCTGTCTCTGTCTGTCTGTCCATCTGTTTGTCTCTCCGCCCATCTGTCTGTCCAACTTCCTCCTTTGGTCTAAAATATTTTACTTGTTTTGGGCTGGTTCTTGTTTTGAATTATTTTTGACTTTGTTTCATTTACAAATGCTTGTAACTGTAACAAATTGTTTATATTTGCTATTTCTGATATGCAATGCTATCACGACATAACATATGTTCTAAATATATCATGACTATTTCCTGTCATGAACATTTTTCATTTCCATTCCATTACAACTTTTTACCATGCCATGAAAACCTTTATTCATAACTGCTTTGAATGACCCTTCATAACCCTGCTGTAATGTCTGACCTGTGTGTGAAATCTGTATGTAGCCACAGGTTATGAGAAGTCGCGCAGTCTCAATAACATCTCTGGGATGGCGGGCGCCCCGCTGCGCTTCACCCCTATCACCAACTCCACCTTCGAGCCCTTCGAGCCACCTGGCCTCAGGCGGTGCCACTCCCCCATCCCTTCCATCTTGTAGCATAAGTCAACAGCAAAAAGAAAACAGCAACTAGAACATTTTGTTTTTTCCAGACACATGTGGAAGAGACAAAAGCATGGAACAAGCACTTCATGCACATTTCGTTTCACCCCAGCTGCTCTTTCATTACCATTACTCACATTCTTGATAGAAACAATGAATTGCAGCTCCTGTAGAATCTACATGACCCTATTCCAAAACCACAGAATAGCTAAACGTCACTGATTAAGCTAAAATAGATGCTTAAGCAAGTATATTTTAAAACATAAATGCCTTACTAACAGGGATAGAGTCTAGGTTAGTTTACACTGACATGATAGTTGAGTTAGTTTTAGTTTTCCCTGTGCAACATCTTGCCTGTGTCTCGACTGCACTTGCACTTCAAAGCTTTAAGGCTAATACCTAAGAGTAGCTATGGATAAGCGACTTTTTTCTAATATTAAGGCCCAGAATGCACACATTCAAACACACGTTAGAACATAGAACAACATATTACTGCAGCATGCATGCTTTTACTCACAAGAACCTCCAGAATGACCTATTGTATAACCACAAGCAGATTGTACGTACATTTAGAAGTCCAATGCATATATTGCAAAAAGGTGCAGCCCCCAAACTGCACCACTTGTGCACCTTTTGGGAAAAAAAACACATTGGTAGTTGAAACACCTCATCTCTTACACACAACATCAATACACACAGGAAGACAGAGGAGATTTTATACCTTCATAGCCAGTTTATCAAAGCAGTGGCATCCCCTCTGTTCATGCTCTGTCTCTTGCTTTCACGTCAGGCTTCCCGCCCTAACAGCTTTTACAGGATATAGTGCAGGTGGCCATGATGAAAGCAGATTTTATACTGTGGACAGTAGATGAGCAGGTGTTAAGAAGGATGAATATAGCTGTCAGGGTGCGATGCAGGTTATACTGCAGCACATGGGTTGCCAACCTGAGGCCTATCGAGGACTTAACACATCAAATGTGAAAACATTTGTGAGATGACAATATGAAATTAGGTTGAACATGTTTCTCTTTTTTCAAAATCTCAAGTATTGGCTAATTTTAGCTTTGCAGGCCCCAAATAGAGCAACTGAGAAGCAAATATTCCTTTTTGGGAGACACATTGTGACTTCTCAGATGATGCTTCAGCATATTACTGAATTGGGCTAATATTAAATACATGCTTTTATTTTTAATTGGCCCATTTTTATAAGTGTATTTGATCATTCTTAAATAGAAAGCCTCAGTGTTTTATAACCAGTCCCTGTGTTAATTTGCTACTATTGATGCTGTTCAATAATAATAAAAAAGTCTATATCTACAGAAAAGGAAGCTCCATAGTGTATTGTACATTTCCATAGCAAAACTGTACAGTACATTAGGCTGAATTCATCATGAGCTACCATTGTACAAAAGTTCCCATCCAAATATGGAGTAAATCATACTGAATTTCCACAAAAGCTCCAAAAGAATATATGAATAAATGCATGTTTTCATCCACTACTGTAATGGGATGATTAGATATGAGGTGAACTACTGGAAGGTCATTTTCTTTATTTTTATTTCTCATTTCTCTTCTTCTTTCTTCTCATACAAAGACTAAAATAATATAAGTAATTAATGATTAGATTGTTAGTAAATTTTATTTTCCACCATAAAGATGAGACAGTTTCCCAGTCTGCTCAGCTATGGGCCTGAAATTTTTGAGATTTCTATATTTTGCTTCTATAGTTTTTATAGTACTATTATAATTAACCAATATTCACCCTTACATGCAAATTTATAGTAGCTATAGGATTTAGTAAATAAAGGTGTCACAAGCCAAAAAGGTTGGGAATCGCTGTCAAAGTGGGATTAACGCTACAGAGCTGGTACATGGAAGATAGTTTATAAAATAATTTCAGAAATCAGCTCCAGATCAATCAGCAGACCTCCAGTGTTCGTGCTTTCATGGAAACTGGAGCCGTGGGATCTGGACTACCCCACCACCATTTCTTATCTCTCCACTCACTTTTACCTGGTTTCTCAGCTAAAAGGCTGAGCTGCAAACCAAAAAGGAATGGGTGACCACTTCTCATTTCCTTGTTGTGCTTTAACTTAGTCATAATCTAATGTTTAATGAAAATGTGCTTTCTGAGAATGAGATGACAAGACTGATACCACTCTTGTGTCTGCATTAAGGCAACATGTTCTACCTGTGTGAGGATCTGAATAGCCTAGTATACCATAAAGCTTGACAGCAGAGAAAAAAAAGCTACCCTGGCCATTTAGAGAATAAATAAGTAAAGCTGACAAGTTCAAGGAACATCCTACTTTTTTAAACATAACAAAAAGGCATAGGATAATTTGTGAAAACAGGTGTATCGAGTGTTTGTACTAAGCTGGGCTAGGCTAATCACATCTGCAAGTTCTGGACTAGACATACAGAGATGAGATTGATATCAATTTTCTCACTTCATTCTTGGAAATAAAAGCAAATACTTCATATATATAGCCCATTTCCAAAACATTATTCTTTTAACAGAGTAATTCACTTTCTCTTTGTCTGGATAAGTTTCAGACATTGCAGCTCAGCCAGAGTGTGAGAAGCATGGTTTCCTTCAGGTCTGACTTCATCCCGCCACCATTACCACCTCCACCAACAGCGTAACTACTTGCACTGACTCCAATGTGACTCAGCAGCCACTGGCAAATTTTTAGTTTTCTCCCTTTTTGGCTTCTCTTTCTTTCCCTGTTTTGCTCCTCTCCAAACCCCCAACCCTTCTTCCTCTTCTGTCCGTCCATCTCTTCTTTGTTTTCGGTTGCGGCTGCTCAGTAGGAGGCACCATGAACGGATACTGGAGCGACAGCCCATGGTAAAAGAAGACCGGAAACAAACGGCAAATGGGAAGAAGAAAAAAAGAACACGATGACAGAGACAGTATACAAACATAGAAATATGCAATGTGGATAAAGGGAGAGGGATTTGTGCGTTCAGATATGTTGTATCTGCGCAACATGTAGCAAGTGTGCCCAAGGCTGTACTGTATGTATGTGCATGTGTGTGTGTGTGTGTGCTCTCCATCTACCTCTGTACTAAGATGCACAAATGTCAACTAGAAAAATTACATCCTGTTTTTGTTTCGGAAAGATACTATGGTTTTAGTTTAGCCTTGATGTGTATTGTTAACTGTATTATTATAACATTACTGTTTTACATTACTCTGTCCAACAGTTGTTACTGATCTCATTTCAAGTAAAATTTTATTCAATCTTAGTTTTAAGTTAGACTTTTCTGATGTTGTGGAAATCTATTTTATTTCAGTGTTGTTGTAGACAATAATTTCTTTTCTATTGGTTAAGTTTCTATCTATGTTTAAACTCTATTGTCTTCAACTCTTGCTCCCACCTGGTTTCTCTCCCACAATAAGGAATTGGAGAAATTCCATCACAATCTGGCAGAAAATCTTTATTTTTATTTATTTTTATATCCACTCTAACCACTATAGAAGTTCAATTCAGGCAGTAAAAGAAATAAAAGTTTGTCAGGATGAAAATATGTGTATATCAAAATAAGACACATTTGTTGAGTTCAAATTAAGAGTAAAAGTAATTAATTTGACTTTTAATTTAATACTTTTTGATATCAGTTATTTACTAACTCTGAGGTTTCTCCATCCTTATTATTATTATTTTTCCACATTCAAACTGGGAGTGTTGATAGGTGTGAGCACCAATTGAGATGATAATTGTATATTTAAAGGTTAAGTTTAATATTTTGGGGAAATGTGTCTTTTCACTTTCTTGCCAAGAAGAAAAAAATCAACATCAATTTCATGTTTGTTGCCTGCTAACTTTAAAGCTA
Source organism: Anabas testudineus (assembly GCF_900324465.2). Classification (NCBI taxonomy): domain Eukaryota; kingdom Metazoa; phylum Chordata; class Actinopteri; order Anabantiformes; family Anabantidae; genus Anabas; species Anabas testudineus. The sequence continues at coordinate 2,398,694 of NC_046617.1, read as the reverse complement.
AAGCAAGGAAGTGATTCACCTAGTTTAGATTTGAGACTTGAAGCACAGGGAAATGTAAAAATGCTCAAAAACATCAAAAACTACCTAAAACAACAACAAAATTGCAAAAATAATCTGCCACCAACTGTGAAACTTAGGAAAAATCTTGGTTACTCACTCTAAGAGTATTGGAACTTCTAGTAAATCCACCATTTGTAAATGTAGTAGTTATGTACAGATTGAACTAAAGTAATAGAACAGCTATAGAACAGCTGGTCCAAGCTAAGGATTTTCTGCCCGCTTCCAGTCTTTGTGCTAAGCTAATATAATTTATCACTTCCTGCTTTTAGCTCTGTGCTGCACAGACATGAGATTTTCATCAAATTCTTTTATCACTCTCGGCAATGTAGGATTTTTTCCCAAAATATCAAATTGTTGACTGGTCCTGCGTAATTTTCCTCAAAAGTTGAAAAAAAAAAATGGGAATGAAGTATTTGGTTATGTGAATCCTCTGGAAGTTCAGGATTAGATTCCCAGTTGACAGATCATATAAATCTCCAATCCTTAAACATCCACACTAGGCACACACACAGATGCACACATACACACATGTGAACACATTCATCAACCTGTCTACCAAACCAATCTACCATTTCCCACCATTTTACCCTCATTGCTTTCCAACGTCCAGTTGTCCACTTTTCCTACGGCCACTTTTGTCATGATAATGTATATATGTAAAGTTTGTGTTGTAGATGAATCTGCATGGGTTTCCATTGCAAGCAATAAGGGTACTGATATGACAAATAATGTGAGGAGGTTTGATAAGATTTTAGTTTTAGCTTAATGAATGTGTATATAACATTTAGAGTACTAAGAGTGTGTATGGATGTATGTGTTTTGAAGCATACATATGCACTAACAAAGCATGCAGGACAAAAAAATCTTCACCTCTTTGGATGCAAGAGGAGGTTGGACGGGCTGACATTATGCATGCATAAATGCTATGATGCTATTGGTCGGAATAGACCAAGTTAGGTACTGTAATGGGGCCGGGTGGGGGTGGGAAAGTTTATTTTTGCAGGGTAGGGAGGGGTTACATTTCTGATAGGTCTTGTATAGCTGCTTTCTTATTGATCTTGAGAGACTTATGATAAGAGAACCATATTAACAATCGTAGCTTCTGATTTCTTTTCTTCTTTTTTTGCTTATCTTTTCACAGAGAACTGTTCTGAAAGCCCTGTGCTTATCAGATATATGCAAAAAGAAGCAGTAACTGTGAACTAATGCTAAGAAATGACATAAAAAATCAAACAAATCCAGCTTCTTCCATCATTACTCTTCTGCAAGAAAGAAGAGAGACCCTCCCAAGATACCTCCTCACCAAAGTTTCCCTGTCATTTTCATCTGTCTGATCCATCATTATCTGTCAGCATCATGTTTCATTTCCATCTGTCCCGTCCTGTTTTTAAAGTTGCATTTAAGCTGCAAATTTATTCACAGGAAGGATACCTCTGTAATGTGAGGATGCAGTAATGCAATGCAACTTTCCACCAAGGATGGAATCAGTGCTGTAATTACCAGCCAAGGGGGCACAGTTCTCTTTGTTAGTATAATTGTAGTTTCAATACAAATTTGAATGCTAACCACATCGACAAGAAAAGCATAAAACGTATTGGCTCGAATATCAGGCAGCTCTAGGTCACTGAGGATTTGTTGCCCCTATTGCATAGTTGGTAATCCAGCAGTCTAATTCACGATGCAGGAATGCTGGGAACACAGCCGCACCATCCACTCATCCATCCATTAGCTTAACCCCTCATCCTTTAGATGGTCACTGGGGGGGCTCGTGGTGATCTCAGTTGACATAAGGCCAGAGGCAAACTGCTGTGGCTTACACCTAACACACTACGCTTTTATTTGGCTCACACACTGTGTGGAACAATGGCACCTGGACACTTAACTGCCACAGCATGGGCTCACGTCAGCTGAGAACAAACCAAATAAAGAGATCCACATCTTTTTGGGGATATTTGGGCCACATTTGCACAGGTCACCAGTCTACCATGGGGTGACACATAGAGACAGACAACTGTTCACATGTCACAGGAACTTTATAGGTATGATTGTCACACAAACATATTTATAGCTAAAATGTCAAAAAATCCACCATCAGGCTAAATTTGATCATATATACAGTTTTTTTTTAATGCTGGAGAATCTAGATTCCCTCCTGCCTCCTGAATGAGCCTCAGACCAGATAGAGGCTTCAAAAAAAAAAAAAAAAAAAACACAAAGTTGCAATGAATTCCTACTAAGAAACCACACTGCAGAGGCACTCTTCAAAAGTCAAAGTTTAAGGATTCAGTTACTGTTGGTTCATGTTTTACCCCCTTGTTGCCAACATTTCTCTCCTTTCCATTCATTCACAACTCAGGTATCTCTTTCTCAGTCTCTCCTTCTGTGCCCCAGTGTCCACCCATGTTTCCTCAAAGATGTACTGTATGTAATGACAATGCAGAGACCAGAGATCTTCTCTGTGCCTGCCATGTGCTCTGTTTTGTGGCTCTACTCAAAAATGCTGTTTTGCTTTCCTTGTCCAAATGTGCTTCCTGTCTTCTCCCCGTGTTGCCCACTTATCCTTCCACCCTTTTCCGAGAAACATGTCCCCCTCTTTCTGTGACACATTTTTCCCACAACGCACCATCCATTGCCCGACCTTAAACTCTATCACAGCAAAACCAAAATGGATTTGAGCAAATTTGGAGCCTGGATTTCACCAAGGAGGAAGACAGGAATGGACATAAAAACTAATGAAAACAAAAAAAGACTGGCGTGATATGTTGTGAATGGGGAGGTGGGGAAAATGTGCAATAAGGATGTTTTCTGAGTGGATTGTCAGCCGAGCAGCGACAGAGGAAGGAGATGGAGGAGGAAAAGTTTGAGCAAGAAAGAAAAGTTTGGTGATGATGATGATGAGGAGGAAGAAACAAACAAAGAAAGAAAGAAGCAAAAAAAAAAAAATCACTTCTCCATGTAAGAATGTGTACCTCACTGTTGTTCCTGTGCACTGTTTTGTGCACGCTTCTTGTGTTGTGTCTTCTCACCTGTGTGTGGTTACGTGTCGGTGTGACATTTTGTTTTATGTTCTGTGTGTTTTGTGTGCCGCACTCTATTTCCTTCGTCTTTTTCTTTCACGTAGCCTTTGTGTGTGCACCACACCTGGGTCAAACAGCCTTCGCAAACACTACTTAAGACTTGTTTCATCCGACACCGGTGCAGGGCAGTTGAATTGTGACATCTGGGCAAAAACAAGCTGCATCAGAAAGAAATTAATTAGAGATGATGTGACATGATGCAACAGCAAAACCCCTGCCTGCATGAGTGTTGAAGTGGGATGAAACTAAAAGCTTCAAATCACCATTATTTGACCACGGTCTGGTGTTTGCGTACATTTGCAGGACACGCCGACTAAGATATTCCACTCTCAGCTCTTAGTCTGGATTCCAGCTCAGTCCTGGTTGGCTGCAATCCTCTGGTTTGAACTCGATCCCTGACATCTTTTGAATTCCACACACAGTGTTTTTTGACCTTGTTGTGTCTTGGTCATCAGCAGCTTCTTAATTACCATTCAAAAGTGTGTTATGTCAGAGGACAGAGCAGCCCTCAAAGGACTTTGGCAGTTTGTATGTGAGTTAAAGAGATAACCATTAGTGTGTCACATTCAGGTTTTGTGTTGTTGGTGTATTTGCATGTCAGCTAAGCTGGGCAAGCACTGCAGTGTTTTTGTCTGTTTGTTTTTTTTGCTTTAGTGATGTGTTTGTTCTTTCATTTCTTTGCCTTGGTGTACAATATTATGTTAATGCAGTTTCCATTTGGAAAAACAACAATTTCATACTGAGCACCACTGAAAATTTCAACGTAGATTAGGAACACTCAGTGAGCCATTGTAGAAGTCTTTGAATTTTGACATTTATGCTCCAACCTGGAAATTGTACATGTGCATACAGGTATGATAAAAAAAGAAGGCTTTCTATAATGGCTAACACTATTAATTCCATTATAACACCAAATATATCCTACAGCCTCTTTGCCAACAGCATCATTGACCAGCTGTCACTATTTCGTGCATTAGCCAGCACTTACAGCGCTGTGCTTTGTATTATTTATTATAAGTTAAATGCTACTGCCTAGGTTCTAGGTTTGGGTTTATTACTGGACACAGTGTAACATGCATCATATAGTAAATAACTGGATAAGTTATAGCACATGATATTATTGCATCTCGATGCTTTTGGGAAACAGGCCCATATCTAATGCGGTTCTACACTGGATTATTTACAGTTGTGGAAATGACAATGAATGTTACATCTTTATTTTTTGTGATGGTGGGTAAAACAATTGTCAGTTTTTAAAGTCTGAGGTAAAATTAGTCTGTTGTTGGACCAAAAATGTTAGAACCATTTTATTGGCTCTCAGGTTTGGTATGTACCAACTATGGTCATCAAGTTTGAATAATAAAGCTTTCCTAAGCTCCTAGTAACTACTATCTAGTTTCAAATTTGTAACTTACTGCTACTATTACTTTATACATATTGGAACATTGTTAAACGCCCCTCTACACTCCCCCTGCCAAAATGTCTTCATGCTTCTAGCTGGAGTAGGTGTCATCTGGAGGAGTTCTGGAAGAGCAGGTCAATGAAGCTATGTAGTATGGGCATTTAGATATCTACTGGATAGTTTTCCAAGTAGAACATATTTCCTTTATTTATATGTTATTATTAAATTTAGTCAGTCTCTGTCTAATAGCGACAGCTCTTAGAAGGCGAAGCCTATACTCATAGAAGCTGGGGTTACAATATGTAACCAACATTTTGGAAGATACTGTTATGCAAAGTAACTTTCCAGTGAGATACAAGCGAGCAACAAATGTATGTAGGGAGAAGCCATTCAAAGTAAGTTGCCATGAGATTAAATACACGGGAAATTTTAGAAGAGATTCATCCTTACCAGTTTTTACCATCTTGAGCTGAAAAGCTTTACTTTTTCTTTCTGGTATTGGGACCACCAGACTGCTCGTAGGCAGAGTGCATAGGGCAAATAAGACTGTAGATCTGGATTACTGTTCAGTTAACCACACTGTTGGTGAGAATCACCGCTTTGCATATGATGCAGGTAGCCACTAAAAGAAGTGCAGCGATATCAATGTCAGACTGATATTTTGCTTGTCAAAAATGAGACATGCTGTTGCATTTTGCATCATGATTTGGAGATGTTTGTGCTTGGTGGTAGGGCATTGCAGTAGCCAATGTGAGAGATGATGGGTAGTATATTTAGATAGGTAAGGTCTGATTATCCTGTTGTATGGGACATGTGGTTAGCAAAACCTTTTTCAAAACACTTTCTGGTTTCTGGTTATCTAGCTAACATTTTTAGTAGGTTAAAGTAGCTATACAGCAGTTTCTGGGAGACTTGGGTGTCACACGCTGATGTCACAACAGATCAAACTAGTCTGGGAGCAAGACTTAGCTTGTAAACTGTAACCAATTTTAATATAGTTGATTACCAAACCAATTAGAACAAAGAAGCTGGTGGTTCCAGCTCCAGGGCTGAGAAGACATTATTTTACCCACCAGCATCATTTTACTCACTGATGCTATGTGCAAAATAGACTTCGACCTTGACCTGCATCAGATCTAGACGTTACCAAATCCACTTAAAATCTGAAACAAAATCATTAAGCGATTAGACTACTGTACTTGAATGAAATGATTATTGCTAATATTATATAAAGCCTGTGCCACATAGTATAAGCACCTCAATTAGCAACATTTGAAAAAAAATCTTTGAAGGCATAAGCAAACTGGTCTGGTGTCAGAGGATCAAGGCGTAATGTATTCATTTCAGATCTTCACTAAATTCTCTTTTCTTTTTCCCTTTCAGTGCTGAGTTTCTAAAGCCCTCCCCCCTCCATCTCATTCCTCTTCACCCCCACAACCATCTCTACAAGAAGAGGGAAGCAATAAGCTTTAAACCGCTGCTCCTCCATCTTCCCCAATGGGATTCACTCTAGAAAGTGAGAGGGACATAGAGAGAAAGAGGAAACAAAAGAAGATGAGAGGCAAAAATCATCACCGTCAGATCCTCTGGAAAATCATCACCTGGGTGACACATTCATATGCAACCCAACGAAGAAAACGCTTGTGATCTCATAAAAGCCATTTTAACATATGCGACAAAACATTTTCTAGCGCTCTTGAACAGATTTTGAGAGCATATATGCTCCAATGTGAGCAGTTCGAGGGCCTTGACTGACGGACGTGGACGTGGAAACCACACGGCAACGATGCCCTCTGTTCATAATTTAGCTGTCTTTTTGATTTACCGATCAGGCTGCATTCACAACTGTTGATTTTTCCAGCGAATGTTCCGTTATTTTGACACTCAAAGCACTATGCAAGGTGAGGGGTGGTTTATTGTGATGTCTCCAGTGTTGCCGCCGGGCTGCCCTGCTAATATCTGCTGAGCTACAGGACCTCTATCAGCTAGCAGAAATCTATTCATACATATCAGAAAGCATCAGCCATATCACATGTACATGTATTATTCACATGATCCTGTCTAATTGATATCATCTGAATCTTCCCGGGAGACAGGTAACATCTTCATTACTTTAAATACTACGATCTCCGTAGATGTCGAAGTGTCAGTTTTAATCCTCCAGGAGATGGAACTGTACCCAAAGATAGATATGTGGATGGACATGCCAGCTGGGTTGAACAAAAACCATCTAAGACTCATGACTGGCCACAACATCTGCTTAAAAAATGAAGGAAGCATCACTGAAAAGGAAGGATTAACCCTTTTTCTCTCTTTCTCTCTCTCTCTTTTCCTCTTTATGCCTCTCTCTGCATTTCAGCCTTGCTGCTGCTCCTCCTCTTTAGTAAATCTGCATGGCATGAATGAAAACAATTAAAACCTGAAGAAAGACAGTCAAAGACATGACAGAAGGATTTTTTTTTAACGCGGGGTGGGGTGAGAGACAGAAAGGGGGGAGTCCATGAGAAAGGGGGAGAGAGAAACTACAGATTTAGTTTTTTTCCCCACCCAGCAATGTCAATGCAAAACCATCCTCCTCGCTGCTTTTTAACCCCAAAAGTGGCTGCTAATATGCGCAAATCAGCATCTCCTGCAGCAAACTGCTCTCTCAGAAGGTTGGATGAAGAGCCCCCCACCCCCACCCCACCTCACCTCATCTGAGATAAAGAGGATGTGGGGAAGGAGATTCTGCAGACCATACACTCTATACCTCTGGGACGTGTTGCGAGGCTTTTTAAAGAAAGCAGGTATTCAGCAAGAGAGGGAGAACATCTTTGAGAAGCTATTTTAGAAAAAAGAAAAAAAAACTTGGCAATGGTTGCAAATTAGAAATGCATTTTTATGACATTGTTTACCAGCATGAATATTCTGCATGACTTCTGCAAGCCATTCTGATTGCCCACATGAATAACAGGGCTACAAATTGAGAATTTAAACATGAAAATTTAACAAAATTATATAATATGCAAAAGAGTACAAAAAGTTGGATGATGTTTAACTTTTTTTTTTTCACAATTTTGCTTTTAATGATGAAATGTACAAGAGAAAAAAGGGTTGCAACATACAGTATTAGCCTGTTTTGTTCTCTTTAGGAAATCTTAGGAGACTCCCACCCCAGCTTCTTCTGCAAGTATTTATTCTGCTACTACAAATTTGTCTACTTCTCCTACTACTTCAATTTCTCACCTGGCTGCTACCCTGTTTTTTCTTGCTCTTCTTGTCCTTCTTCTTCCTCTTGTAGCCTTTTACCAAAACCCTTATAAGTAACACTCTCCAATGGCAGCTGCGTGCGTCTGTGCCACTACCTGGACCCAGGACTATTAAACTGAACTGTGCCATCCACTCTGAGATAGTATTTGAATTGGATGTATGTGTTGTCCCTTTCCTTGGAACTTTTTCTCTTGATATTGATATTGAAGGCTTTGCTGTAACTTCATGGTTTGACAGGTTATCAAATCTGGGGTCAAGAATACAAAAGGAAAAGTTCTTCCTCAGGTGAAAAGGTACAAGATGGCTGCCTTATAATCCAGGGTTTTTCTTCCACTATCCCATGGATTTATGTCTGCCAATATAAGGGTCAGGATATTAAAACAGAAACTGGATGTCATCTGCAAATGTCCGGTAAAGGAGAATTTGTTAGTGTAGCTTTGCCAAATCTTATGTTTAAAGTGAAAAACAATCTTGAAATTTAAAGAATATGTATGTATATGAAGGAGTGAGCTTTGGGCCTCCAAAAAGGGGGTTTTATTTACCAAAGGAAAAATAATACCTTGAAATTATTATTATATTTTTTGTTGATAGTATCAGTTTTATTGTGAAGCCCAACTTACATAATGTGCATCAAAATTCATACCACATTTTGTCAGATACATAACTCACAACTTATTCCTTCCAGTGACAGAGTTATCTTTATTTATTTATTTATTTATTTATTTTGTGGCAAAAGGTCCTTAGAATTGCTAAATACTGTCCCAAAACATTTACATTACGGTCATGCTGGCATGACAGTTGATAACAATTTGTAATAGCCTGACTTGTTGTGAAAATAATAAATGGTAGGCCCATCTAAAACATGTTGTATGGCAGGAGTGAAAACTGAAGAAAATCTCTGAAAGCGTGGAAGCTTCCTGTTCTACATGCTATCTGTAAAAATCACCTAATTTGCAAGACTTCAGCTTTGTTGTGTAAGGTAATGTGCAATAGGTCAACCCAGCATCAATGTATAAGCAGAAGCTCCTGTTTTTGGTAGTGGTGTCACCCGGGTGGGAGGCAGCCATCTTGGCTCTATGTGTTCAAATACAGTTGGTCAAATACCCCATCAGGAAAAGCAGTAGAAATATGTATTTTTGCACAAACTAAATAATGTAGTTAAACATAGGGAGATATGGAATTGCCTTTAAGGGTGACAGCACTTTGTGTGGACTGAATGCTAGCAGGTACTGGACAGAAACTAATCTGTAGTTTGTTTGAATCTACAGCTTTGGATTATACTGGTATTTTTTATTTTCTATTTTCTCATGTCTTGATCTCGTGTGAGCATTATTGTGAATTTTTGATGCAGGTTTATTTATTTTACTTTCTCTGTGTTCATTAATATTTGAATATTTTGTGAGCTCATGTGGGTCAATAAGCTTGACGAAATAATAACTGTGTAGGTCGGTTTGAAGTGACTGTTAACATTGTCTTGCTGGAAAGTCAAACAAATGAATACAAATAGAGACAAACAACTTAAAACAACTACCGGGTTAAGCTACACAGCTTCAAAGAGACAAAAACTGCATTAAAGGCTACAAAGAGAAGTAACTTGACCACAAAAGTAGCCTGAAACACAACTACAGAAAGGAAAAATGATCTTATCTGCATAGTTGTGTGTCTCTTTCAATCTGGGTGTCTTGCACATTTGTAATAGAGGTTTGGGTGTGTGGGGCTTTTCACATGACTGTGCCCAGGTGACTACTGTCTCGTAATTTATCCGAGTGTAGGTTTTTGATTTTGTGGCATATCGTAGGTCTACCATAAATATTAAACCAATATAGCTAACAATAGCTAACAAATGACCTGGATCCAGGTCATTTGTTAGCTATTGACAATGTTGTATAAAATGCTAACAAATGAAAGCAAATAATTTGACAGTAAAAAACTGTCCATTAGTCTGTAAAGTCCTGGTGTCTCAGCTTTTGCCAAAATCAGCTGCCAGAAAAGTTTGTCACTTATACTTCATGCTTTTAGTAAGGGCTATCAATCTAAAAAAGATGTTTCTGGTAAACCATTGCTGTACTGCAGTGCTGCTGAGCAACAGACACACATGCTTGCTCAAAAGGTCAGAATTCAAAACTTGTGAAGTGGAATCCCGATAATATGATAATTTGAACTATGACACACGACAATAATTTGGGGCTAATGGGGGCAAAATAACTAAGTTATTTCTAATAATAACAATTGTTCAACCTAATTCTAATTCAAAGTATGTTTTTCAGTTGTTCTTAGTGTTGGCATTGACAAAAGCAATGTGCAAAAAATCTGTGCAGGGTCTGCTGCTGAGATTTAAATAAGATACATTCTCTTAAATTTTAGTTTTCATTTTTATTCAGCATTCTTAAGTACACAAAAGATGCAATTAAGGCCCTAAGCTCCCTCGACAAATTGTGGATTTGGACAGTCAGACACTTACAGCTGAGGTTGTCACACTTACGAGGATATACCTACTGTATGTTTGCAAGTTTGGCAGCCAAGCTATCACACCTAATAATACTTGTTACATATTAAGCTTGTTTTGCACTACAAATGAAAAAAAATGTTACCATTTGGTATCCATGCTAAATTCATATTTACTTTATGTTCACACTCTATATACTGTGAAAAAGAGAGGTTTTGTTTGTTTGTTATTTAATTGAAAATTGTCCACATTTTTTGAATCATTCTGGCAGAGTCTTGACAAATGGCAGTGAGCAAAAACAACTTGCAGAGAGCAGGGCCTATCTCAGGAATTCGCTGTATCAAATATCTGAGAGGTAGAATGTCAGGATCTAATGATGCTGCAGCTCAGTATGTATCTTCAAAGAAGTTTCAAGTTTCAAATAGTAATTTTAAAACAACATTTTGATCATTTGGATGATTAAATCCAGATCTTTAAGATGCTACTTTTATTTGTCCTTCTGGTGTAAACTATATCCAACTGTTCACTTTGTCTCCTCACTTCCGGGTTCTTTTTTTATCCTGCGTCTTCCTAAATATGAATAGTACAGATTTGAAAATGTCTACAATAATAAGTACTGTAGCGATAGCAAGATGAACACAACTGTTTTGGGATTACATATTTATTTAGCATTTTTCACGCATAATATGATGAATGACTGATCATGAAGACTATAATGATGCATTTATAATTACTTTTTGTGTACAAACATGTAGTGAACAAACTCCCTAACACCCTGTGCACGCACCAGTTGGGCTACAGGCTTTGTGGGATCCTGTTACTGTGCAGTCGGAAATCTTGTTGGTAATGTGTCTTAGGTGGGGGCTTAGGGGGTTTTATCAGGGTGAAGACGTGATGTGACATGACAATATGATCACAAAGTAGTGATCATGTGAATAGAAGCAGAACTGCCCTTAAAGTGGTTCAGTGCTAGCTAAGGTCCATGCAAAACAAGCTGAGCCAAAATAACCCTTATAACATTGCTACAAAGTTCTACTAGAGCAATAGGAGTTTTGCAGTCATGCGTCTTCTTGTTTGAATTTGGTGAAGTGCCCCTTTACAGTGATCCTGCTCAACTGACAGCAGCCCTTCTCCAACATGTTAGTTTGTAGCCTAATGCAGTGAAAATGAATCCTGTCAGAAACCTGTTGGTGGAGATCGTACTGTTTTGTGCCTAGAAGCTGCAAATGCTCATTATTAGTAAAAGAAAAAAAAAAAGCTGAAAAACATAGCATCTTCAATTCTATCTAAGACATAAGATATAAGTAGTCCTAAACCGTCCACAGCCCTGTGTTGCAATGGGATCCATTTTGCCACCACTCTCTCTCCATACATTATGTTAGGCACTTTGTTCAGAAAGCAACCTAGTTCAAACTCGTAGGGCAGCAGGAGGAGAAGAAGTGAAGGCTGCACAGTCCTACAGAGACAGAAACCTTGGCTATTCTGTATTATTCAGTGTAGTGGAGCTGGAGCAGCAGTATAAACGTCTTTGGGTCTCTGGTGCCTACATGTGTGTAAAGTGCATGTAAAAACCTGTCTGTGTAAAGCATGCTGAGCAGGCTACAGTTGGTTTACATGGCATTAGGCTTTGAAGTTAAGACGGGAAAGTGTAGTGGTTAGCGCTGTTGCCTCACTGCAAGAAGGACATCCACGGGTCGGCTGAGTGCCTTTCTGTGTGGAGTTTGCATGTTCTCCCCTTGCTGTGTGGGTTCTCTCTGGGTACGTCTTCCTTCCACCATCCAAAGACATGCATGTTAGGTTAATTGGTGACTCTAAATTGCCCACAGGTGTAAATGTTTCTTTGTCTCTATATGTCAGCCCTGTGACTGGTGTCCTTGAGTGTACCTGTCTCCAGTACTTCTGCGACCTTTAAGTGGAAAATAATAATAATATTAATTGGTACTTTATCAGTCCCCTTGGGACAATTCTCTGCGGAGAAGCCATTAGGATAATAAATAGATGAATGTTCTGATTGTCAGGCTAGCTGGATTTGGACTTGCTCTATTAGCCTGCACTTTATGGATAAACCAGTTAGCAGGTTTCTGTATCACCAACTGGTGGCCTTCAGTTAAATTTGTCAAAAACAAGCTAATTAGGCCAAATTCTGCTAGCCATACAGTCTTACATAAATGCAACAATGATCAGCTACCCTAAAGTTATGCTTAAAAACATGCTTCATTCTGGAAAGCTAATGCGAATGGATGCTAGAGTTTGTAGTGGATTTTTCATCTGCAGTAACTAATTACAATACATTTTAGTTAGGTAGCCTAAAATTAGCCAAAAACCACAAATAAAACCTGTAAAACCCGATATGTAGACATTTTAGCCTGGATCCGCTCCACCTCATGGTGCTCACATTTCCTCTCACTCCATCCTTCCCTCCTCTTCCTCCTCCCCCAACTCCCCCTTCAGTTTACTGAGGAAGAAGCTTCTTTTTGCACCCGTGTTCTTGTGTTTTTCTATTGTTTTTTTAATTAGCTGATTTCTAAGTGCATGTGTGAGAAACTTTAAGATGATGAGTTTAACTTGACAGCAAATGGGCACGTGAAGAGAAGTCTCTCCTCTGGGAAAAATGAAAAGGTTCTTGTCTTCTCTTCTGATACAGTATGGGACATCAACAATGTATTCTCGAACTTGATCTTCCTAATCCTTAGTTCACGATGCATCACTTCTTGATGAATTGCGAACTCTCTTGTGCAGGCGTGGGCATTTTGTCACTGGTACAGTCACTTTTCACAGAACAGCACAGTGAGACGTGACCACTGTCTGGAAACAAACCAGGCTCAGTTTCATGAGTACAATCATGGTTTTCCAGAAGCTTCCCAGTGCTTCATTCTTCCACGTTGCCATGCCAAAACATATGCTAAGGCTCCAATATTGTGGCATCTTGACACTACATTTCCACTGAATCACCGATGCTAATGCCATTTTCCTCATTACCTGCCTCTGCCTACCCATTACCTGCCTCTATACGTGCCGCTTCAGGTCTCTTCGTGTTGCTGTGCCTTCTCTTATTCATTTTCCAAATGCTGCAGATTTTCATATTCTTAAAATATATATAAGCTACATTATTCCATATGCTCAGATGCACTGAGTTGGATTTTGGGGTTCGTATCACTGATTTGTCTGAGTAGCTGATTAAAATTCCACAACAGGATAAATTGTATGTGTCCACTGGAAAGAGACAGAGAAAACAAGAATACAAGAGGCTTCCCTTCACTGATGAATGGAGTTTGTGCTATGACTGAGGCTGGATATAATTTTGTTTGTCACTACACTGGAGAGAAAAAAAAAAACAACAACAACAACAAAAGAATCAAGAGCTGTATAAAATATATTTCAATGGAATGTTTATTATTTACCTTTTCTATTTTTGAAATCTGTAAAAGAACAAAAAAGGCAAAGCTGTAATAAAGTCAACAGCATTTGTGAAAAAGAGACTTATAAAAACAGTTATGTTGTTAAAATGTATGAAGGTTTGACTGTGAATGCTGATTTACCTGAGCAACTCTCCTCCTTTACTGATAGGATAAATAAAAACCTGATGAATAATAAATACATTAAAAAAAATAATCATAAAACTACTGGGGAATTCAGTTTAAAGAGAAAACATCAAAAACTTAATAAAAATATTAAAAGCTTATGCCAAAATTTTCCATATGTGTCCTGTGCTTTTTTTTTTTTTTGTAATCACTTCTACACACAGTCTCCTGTTAAGACTTGAAGACTCATATCCCGTCTCTACAACATCCTCTAGAGGAGAGGAGGTGTGGAGTCTAGCTCCTGCAAGACATGAAGCACAGAGTGCCTCGAGGAACGCAACAATATGGAGGCCCAAGAGGGACAAAAATAAAAACAATACATAAAAATAAATAAATAAATGGAATGTAAGAAAGTTACACAACTACTAATTATAGTCCTCAAAATGTCCACTATTTACTATACTACATGTATTTGACAGCTTGGATTGTCTCTAGATGTCAATTCTCAGAAATCAGGTTTTTGAATTGGTTCTCTCTGTGAATCTGTTAATGAATTAAACTGAATGAGCCCTGAACATTTGAGATTTCTGCAGAAACCTTATTTAGGCATTATTATTATTATTATTATTATTATTATTATTATTATTATTATTATTATTATTATTATTATTATTATTATTATTATTATTATTATTATTACCAACTGCATCAGTTTAACAGTCTTTAAAATACTTCCAAAGTTTTTATGAGTACTGTAACTCAGTCAGATTGATGCCCAGAAAAATCACTTTCTTAATGGAGCACTTGTACTGTACTTGTGTACTTCATGGCATGTACTACTACTTTGATTTGAGTAAATAATTTGAAATTACGTACATATCTATTTGTTGAGGAGTACCTTCTTAGGCAAGTAAGTTTTCAGTTATCCTGGATTTCTTAATTTTACTTTTGTGCAATGCCCCTTTAGGATAATGCTCTAGTAATAATAATCCCGGTCCTAGCTGCAGTACTCCAAAACGAAACAAGTATACTGCTGCATGTCCAGGCTACATGTTCCTCTGGTTCCTGGGTGCTGCAGACTGCAGCACAGACAAAGCTTTGGCCAAGTGATTCCACAGAAACACAAACAATGGCAGAAAGAGAGCACTTGTCACTTAGCATATGTTTATCTTTTGGCGCTGAAGGAGTTAAATGAAATTGATAATCTGTGCCAAGACCTCCTTACACTTACCCTGTCTTTGCCTTGTAAGTTGATTCGGATAAAAGCGTCTGCCACATGACTAAATGTAAATGTAAATGAAAAAGTGTGATCAATGATGCAGCAATGTCAGTCTAACCTTTTTCAAACATCAAATTCTTTCCTCTTTTATTAGATCAAGAATTTTTGAGTAGAGAGTCACTTTACTATTGATTTATTGTATGTTGATACAGTATAAAAGTGATGCAAATTCAATAAATCATTTGTTTGCCTAAACATATAAATGCATTAAAGCAATTCATATAGCTCACCACATGGGTTCACTGTTGTGCCAATTATCACACATCTGAAAACAGACCAGACTGAATGTTTGAACCAGGCCTGTGTGATATTAAAGCAGTAATATCGCAAACTGCCCTATACACAAATCATTTTATCAAGAATCTCCTTAGACCCATAGATTGAAAATTAAATGATTATTATTTACCTGCAAAATCTACTTCTATGGTTTTAATTTCATATTGATCCTAGTCAAACAGTGTGAACCTAAGTAAGAGTGCAAGAGTAGTCTTACTTGTCAGTGCTTATAACACAAGATGTTTCTAAGTAGGACAGGCCACTTTAAAACAAAAAGATAATGAAGCATACAAAAAATAAATAAATACAGTTTAAATTAAATTATGAATTGTCACCATGTTTCTGTGCAAACCTCCCATGTGAATATATGATATGAGCCAACCTCAGTGGGTGGACATGAGAGATAGAGTGCTGATGTACTGTGAGGCATTTGGCCTAAGACCTGCCTACACTACTCCTCAAAAGTTTGGGATCACTTGCAAATATCTTTGTTTTCCTAAGAGAAACAGATTTTCATGCAATTCCCAAACAATTTTATCCATTTCACAAACAATTAGAATTAATCAGATGATTTTTTTTACAGAATGCTCTACATTTCTGCATAGAGGCCTATTATTAGCAATAGTCAGTCCTCTGCATAAATCTTCTGGGCAGCATGGCGTTCTTTAGGTTAGTTTAGTACATGGACATCAGCAGTCAAACATCAGCGTCCACATCAACAGTGAAAAGTAGATTTCAGGACGCTGGACTTCATGGCAGAATTGCCAAAAAAAGCTGTATCTCAGACTGCCTAATAAAAACTAAAGACAGAGATGGACAAAAGAGCAAAAACCATTGGACATTGGAAGGCCTGAAGAGCATAGTCATTTTCATAAACATTATTATTTTTAAATTTGACAATGTTATCATCTCCTGTTCTTTTGCTATATTTCATATTCAGATTAATTTTCATGTGTGTTTCCTTGGAAAACTATAAAAACTCTAAGTGATCCCAAACTTTTGTGTAGTGTACCTACAGTATGACAGCATCACAACCATGCTGATATACAGTACAACAGCACTCCCTCTCACGTGATATTGCTTATAAAATATGTGTTTTTTGCAGGTATGATCTTCTATTTTATTCCAACTACAGAGAACACAGCTGAGATAGGCTGTGTGGGCAGTGATGATAAAGGATACTCTGTAAATGGTAGGCCTGTGTGACTGCACTTCACTGGCCTTTTGTACTTCCCAATCACAGCTCCTGTGAAAGGGACGAATTATTTTCAACTACACTACAAACTGTATTAATATTCTTTGCACCAGGACACAACTAATAATAACATCCTTGTGGTTGGCTGATATATTTTAAATATATCTATGATTGCTTTTTTTTAGATAAAATCTTGAAAAGTAACAGTAGTAACAGCCTCTTTTGAATGACTGCCAAAAACAAACAAACATACTATTTAATATAAAAGACAAGATACTGAAACTTAAACACTTACCTCTGAAATGAACCATTGGGGGCAAGATAGTTTGTGGTAGTAACACTGTCAGGAATTGAAAACTATACACACCTGCCTAACTCCCACATATAAACACAGTAAATACATAACGGCTCTCACAATATAACTGCCGAGTCCATGAAGTGGTGTTGTTTATTGAAGGGTCCTGGTAATTAACCAGGACCTTAAAATACCAGTTAACTGTAAGAAATGTAGGAGGACATTTTTTAAAGAAATTATTTGCGTTTAAAGTTCAGCAAATTGCCTCTTTTTATTATCAGAGTCTGATAACAAGCTGTTTATTTTGTATATAACTAATGGATGTCATGTGATCCAGGCTCTTTGAAGTGCAGTGGCAACAGTTATATTGCATAATGTAGCTTTAAGTAATTTAAAAATGTGAACTTTCAGCCTTAAAATTTGCAGTTCTTGATCTGTGCCCATTATGGTGTCACACTCGAAAGCAAAGTTTTGGAAGAAGCACAGTGTACGGTTTCTTTCATGCTATAGACCATGTTAACTTAACTTTAACAGTATATTTATACTGTTTATATGTGACGTGAGAGAAGTTGCATTAAGTCACTTTCTGATTGGTTGGTGGGCGCCACACCTCCAGCCAGTCACAGTGGTTCATGAATAATTTTTCTGTAAATAGCAGGAAACAGGTGTTAGAGGACAGAGGGGAATCTGGGCTGAAGCCAGAGAAAGAAAACTTGATGAACTTTTGGTGAATAAACTGTTATGGATATGCTGAAAAATACAATTAGCATGTCAACACGAGTCACGACAGGTTATAATATCCTTTGTAAGATATTACTGATGTGTCAGATGGGTGCAGATATAGAGCAGCGTATCCTGGACTATGTTTTGCTGGAACAGGGCCCAGTGTTGGTTCTTACAGCTATCTGTCAAGAAGCTACCATGGTTAAACATACTGCATTCATACTGTGTTGTGTGTGAGTGCATGGTCAATACTTACGTAAGACCGAGGTCATTAGCACCATTCTGCTGACTCATACTTTTAATACTTTACACGTTTAGCTTTGGGGAGTATCTATTCTCTGATTCTAGCGCTTTTGGAAAAGGAAGTAAAAAGCTTTATAAAACATTTTGTTCCATTTTTAACACATCGCAGGCTGTGTGGACCAAACTAGTTCTAAGAAGTTCAGGATTAACTGATTTTGTTTGGGTAGAAATAGAGCTGGCTCTTGGCATAGGGCATGTAGACGTTGGCCTAGGGCCAGAATAAATCAAATCAAATAAATAATGATAATAATATTAATTTGCAGCCAGGTCTGTACAGATACTTCAGGTCCAGAGTCCAGCTCCAGAAACAGGTCTTAAATAAAAAACAAATTACTGAGCCAGGGTTCAGAGCAAAAGTCAGATCCAAATTCCAAATTGGCTAACAGAGAGGCTGTGTTTCTGGTGATTTAAGTGGGGGAAACAACGGTGCAAGATATATAAACAGAAGATATTGAAAAAATAAGGCATTTAAACCAGGATCACAAATCAGGGTTATGACGATATATTCTATTCTATTGCCAGGTGTTGTCCTTATGTCTGTTGTACAGTTAAAATGTACTCATCAAAGCCCAACAATAAAAAAAAAAAAAAAAGCTTCAATCGCCAGCAGCTTTTATTAACACAACAGACAAAAAGAAAAGTCATGTACACTTGAAACCATAGACTAACTAACTAAATTAACTCTAGGACTTACCTAATACACAGACAGTTATTCCAATCTCCAGTTTGCACTCAGAGGTTTGGCCTTGTCCATCTGCAAACACTGTGTGTGAAACCTGCCACAGCTGGCACACTGTATCTATAAAATGGCATTTCCTAAAAACATATTGTGTGACATGACTGAACTCTCTGGATCTGAATCTTACAATTATTGACTTCTCTGTTTAAAATTGTATCTTTTATAGAGTAAACTTCCATATTATCTAAAACATCCGCCAGCATCATGAATACAGTACTTTACCCAGTCTGTGAAGGAGAGTCCTGGTCCTGGCGGCTTGGATATTGGACATTGCTCAATTTGTCTCTGTGTTGAACACTGTTAAAGCTGACTCGCATAAATAAGTGGCTGCCTTCGCTTTTGTGGTCAGCTGTGAGTAAAAATGACTTCTGCCCGGATATCTGTCATTCTAATTCCTTCACCTTTCTCTTTGTCAGCTCGCTTTTCGGAGGGAAGTCAGTCCAAAAATGTAAGCACATGCAGGGTGAGCCATGTGTCATTAAAGATCAGACTGCTGCCCTGTGTGTCCATCAAGTGACAAATCATAGTGAGGATGGATGACAGCCCGACGTCTATTTTTTTGATGTCATGCGATCTACCCACATGCGATCGACCAGTAATACATATTACTGTTACTGTAATGTTATTGTACTATAGATGGGACATTTATGCAGAATCCAATATAACATTTACTAAGTTCTTTTATTAGCATGACACTGTCACCTGGAAGCCACTGATGCAGTCTAAGTGATCTTAGCTCACTCTGGTGGATGATTTAGTGTTGGCCCCCTAACATGAGAGGGTACCACAGACACAACCACTTCTGCGGTCTTTCTTTTCCATAAGGGTGAAAGCTGGACACCACATAGCTCTTCTTTGTTTTTTTGTTGTAGGGTGAAATGTGAAATGAAAGTCAATAATGGTAAGGGGTTCGACTAAGGGGCTCACATACTGTAGAATCCTCACTCCTTCTTTGTTACAGAGGCTCCTCGTCTATGTGACGTCTATTAATAAAAATAGAATAAATCTTAACTTGAAATACTGCCTCATTATGTCATGGCATAGACTCTGAAAGCATCCCTTCCTAGTTTATCACACAATATCACAATTCAGCTGTGTTATTTTATCTTAAATTAAAGACTTGAATTTTACGCATGGATTTACTCCACGCAAGGTCCCACTGGCTCTTCTCCATGATCCTCTGTGTATGGTTGTCCTGAGTAATTTTGGAATATTTAAGACTTAAGGAATCACTTTTATATATTTAGAGTATATTCCATATCATAAAAATCATGTTTTGTATTGGCAGATTTAAACAAAGGCTTAGAACAAAACTAGATCTTTTAAATTACTGTACTTGTGTTGGTTTCCGGACTGCTCTGATGAACGTCTGTGTAGGCCTGTATCATCAATTCTGAACCATTTACAACATACAAAGCAAAGGATAATAAGGTCCATGACTGACTACTTTTTAAAGGCTGACATCACCTATGCAAGATGTCACCACTACATGCAAATAAGTAAATAATAAAATGATCTCACACGTGACCGAAATGACCACTGTAAGGACATAATTAGCAAGTAGTACCACTGTAAGTTAGATTATACTCAACTGTCAACAGCTCAAAATACTAGGCTTAACTGAACTAAACTTAAGGACCTTAAGGTTAAGAACCTTCAACCCTGTCCAGCTCTCCTAGAGTAACTGGTCTCCTGGTTTCTCCTCCACACTCTTGAGACTGTGCTGTGCTGTAATCTCATTAAAAGTCTTTGAGCAGTGTATCTACAGTATATTATCCACTAGGTTAATGATAGCGTCACATACTGAAGCTTTGCCCTGTGGTGTAACCATGTGATGCTCCTGAACGTGGCACTATACGACACAATGGAAATGATGAAGGCTACGTGTCACATCCGTCGTTGTGACAACAATCAAATTCTTAATTACGGTTGTGGAAACATTACAATTTGATCTTTGGCATAAAGATAAAAGATTTCAGGTCAGGTGTTAAAAGATACAACGAGGACTTCCTGGAAAGTTCTTCACACCTATTCCAATGTCTTTCACCGGGCTTGAACTACTGTTTCTTGTGGGATAGTCCTGCATAATGTTGTCCTATCCAACTACCCCGTCTTCCTACCCGCAGACTTTTCGCTTAATATACTACATCATTGCTCTAGGTTCCAAATATTTATGTGCCAAGGTTATTATTGTGGTCACTATATTGTGGCACTGTGGGAATTGTCAGCCCGTACAGCACATTCTCATCAAATAACAACTTAAAGAAATGTATTCAAAACTGACACACATATAAACAAGTACACTTTGACTCAACAATGTACTGTTGTATTTTGTTAGAGGGTCAAGGTCACCAAGGTAACATTGCGTCTGTCACATTCTCATGGAGGCAGTAGCTCTAGAGTTGGAGGGAATATCACTATGGCACACATGTCCACATGGACCCATGCATGAGTGTAGGCAGACATCCATGCAAATTACAACTTCACTGGCTGGCAAAGGTAGTTTTATCATAATTTAGCATTGTCAGTATGTTTTAAAAAATTGATAAAACTAAATATAACTTACTAATTAAGTACAGCTGATTCTGATGAGTATGTTATTAGGTTTTCATGTATTAGGCAAAAGGCATTTGACAAATAAACATTTTGACACAATAAACACAGTTCATCTGGATGAGAAGATGGACGCTGGTGCCAAACAGCTGTCCAAAGTGTTGACTAGTTGACACTGCCATCCCTACAGCCATGAAAGATGTTACCAGGGTATTGACCAGAAACCAAAAGCAAGTTTATGCGTGTGCTCACACACAGCCTTTTTCTCCCCTCTCTCTGTGATAAGTGACGTCCATGTTCAGACCAAAGTTCCAGCCTTGCAGCAGCATTGACTGTTGTGACCTATATTCCAGGTGATAAAGCGCTCTACAAATAAATTTACACAAATACACAACTTTCCATGAGTGTTATATAACTCTCTGTCTGATTGGTCTGTTTTATACTTTGCTCTATGAGGACATTCATTGACAGTACTGTTACATTAACCATCAAAACGAAATGCCCAACCCCAACCCTGACCCCATAACATTACTCCAAAACCTAGTTCTAACAGAAACTATGTCTCAGAATGTGAGATCAGCCTCGAAGAGCACAAGTTGAATATTCCTTAGAGAATCAAACTGAGTAAGAGTGAAAGCAGGAGACTGGTGAGGGAGGCCAACAAGACACCTAGCTGAGACGAGAGACTCCACACTTAATACCCACATTCAGGTTTTTACGTTGCAGGCAGTTAAGGCAAAGGTTGCAGGGTGCAGGTATCAGCCAATGGCGTAATATGTTGACTCTGTCCAAACATGGATCCCTGATGTGCACGGTGCCTGTGATGTCAGTGAATGAGCTGGATATCTGGGTGGATTATGATTCTTTGATAACAAAGGTTCATGAAGTTTATGTAACGTATTTCAAGAGCTGAACAAAGGGGAGTTTGGGTGACAAGAACAACAAGTGAACTTAAAAACGAGAACGAGATGAAAACATCCACTCTTATCTTGCTTTTTATGTCTTTTTCTTTGACACATCACATATTTTCCTTACAGTGCTTATAATGGATGTTTAAAATGCTCCAGTGCGGCTTTAGTATAGCAGGATCCTTCAGTGACTGGAGTCACAAAAACTGGGGTCTAAACCCGCTCCTCATCCAGTCAGCATCTGTTCAATTCAATTCAATTTATTTATTTGTATAGCGCCAATTAACAACAGAAGTTATCTCAAGGCACTTGAGGTGTGGACACTGAAGTGGTGCCAGCCTACATATCTCTAGGTGTGAACCTGGACAATAAGTTGGACTGGTCAGTTCATAAGGCAGCTTAGCTCATTAGAAATCAATAATTTGGTGACAAGAAATGTCAAGAAAGAAGGTGGCAGCCAACAGGGGTGAGGAAAAGGAGGGTGACCTGAAGCAGGCGAGCGCCTTGGCGACACAGGTAACACACACACACACATCATATAGGGTAAATGAGGCTACGGGGGTGTAGATGAAGAGATAACAGCATGTGAAACAAATGAAACTATGCTGTTATTTATGTTTTGGAAGAAGCAGGTTGTCTGTGTTTCTCTCTTCCACACGTGAGCTGTTGTTTACAGATGAACAGCCATGTGTTAGTGGAGACTGCAGAGTCTCAGTTTAGCCCTGATCACAGAGTACAGCTTCTGTCGCAACAACAGACAAACACATTTGCGGTTGACATCAATAATATAGCACCTGAGATCCGGAAAATTCCAAAATAAAACCAGGATGAAACTAGAATGAAACCAAAGTAAAACAGATGAAGGCTTAACCTGGATGCTTTAGCTGTCCTCAGTTCTCCTGACAGATCTAAAAGCATGTAAATTCACAGCTGGAGAGGACAACGCCTGCAAAAAAGCAGACACCCATGACATCCCTTCAGACACTCAGGGTATTCGTGTTAAACATTGTGCTTGTTGTGTTGTCAACATTGTTTATTGTGTTGCTAGTGTTGTTTCTTTTTAATTCTAAACCAGGTGACCCGTTGCCACCCACCCCCCTCTGCTTCACTTTTAACCAGGAAGTCTACGGTGACTACAGGCTGTGACAAGTTTACTGAGCACTTGCTACACAACTCATAGCTTATTTTGTGTAGTATGTGTTTAAACTGAGATTTACAAATTCTAGAATTGCGCCACAATGCCATGGATACACTGCATGCAGAAATGTGTTTAATCACTGAAACAGGCCATTTAGCATCCAGCTGGTTCCATGTATAGTTTTATAGTTTGTAAGTTTTCTGCAGGAACAGGCTGTTGTCCGAAAAGAAATCACCAGCCCACACAAAATGTGTATAAATTCTACAGGACGCCAGTCACAAACAAACAAACAAAAAAAAAAAAAAAGACAAAATAAAAAAATAAATAAATAAATGAAACAGTAAAAAAAACACTCACATTTCTTGTTAGCATATTTATTTAATTGTATATTAAATTTATGGAACTATATTTATTATCTTGTCTTTTACATCTAATGATCAAAGATGTCAAACTGTAAAAAAAACAAACAAACAAAAAAAAAAAACAATAGTTCATAAAGTTTAATTTAAAAGAAAACAAATGTCAGTGTGGTGCCACAGCATAAATCATTTTAAAAACAAACATAAAAGCCAGAATCTTGTGATGTCACAGCATAAAAATATTTAAAAGCCAACATCAAAGCTAGAATGTTGTGATGTCACAGCATGAGGTGAAAGCCCACTGCCTTTTGAAGACTGACATTTGCAAGGAGTATAGTACAGGGAGTCTGCACCAAACTAAAGATGTCTGATTTGATTAAAGTCGCTTCGAGGAAAGACAGCAATGGCCTTACCGTCGCTGAACGGGAGATAATACTGCTCAACGTGAGTTTGGATGGAATCCGTTCAAAGATGGTAAAAGTGAAAAAGGCCATTGCAAGAAGAAAATATGTGATTCAACACCGTCAAAAAATGATTGAGAGAGGAAAACTCAACAGCAAAGAGTACACCAGGAGGAGTGAGGCAAAAGCTGCTGAAGCCATAGCAAATGTAGAAAACCTGAAAATGAAGAAACTACATTTGATGACAGAGATGGAGAACAACGCTAAGGAAATACTGGACATAAAGGTCAACATGAGCAAGGGCCGTGAATTAATAGAAAGATCTAAAATCTACAAGGACCTTTTGGACAGTCTGTCACCTGCAGACTGGCATGAGACAGTACAGAGTGAAAACCAAACGCTGGACACCGATAGCAAAAGTGTACAACACAAGGAGAAGAAGACGCTCTACTTTACTGATACTGAGCAAATGACAGATCTTATATCAACGATGGCAGAAAGGAGTGTGTATCTAATTAGATGCATCAGGAATACAAGAAAGGCATCAGAGGACATAGAGATTTCATCCGTTGAAATCCTAGGGAGAATTAAAGAGGAGAGTGCCGAAATGACACAGCAGTTTAATGAGTCGAAGGCCAGCCTTGAAGCGAAAAGGAAGCGACGTTCGACACTTTGCAAGACAATAAAACTCCACCAAAGGTTAAAACTTGAAGACCAGGACGCCGCCAGGGCCGCTGTGAACAGGAGGTTGTCACTTTTCCGTTACCGCAAGGCAACTTCTGTGACCGAATTTGATAAGATATCACACATAGAGTACATTTTGTCTTCACTCATCCAAGAAGCGGAGAATGTTCCTCAAGAAACCTTCGACACACTGAAGCAGTTAAGAGTGGTTGAGAGGAGGAACAGGCTCCATTCTGAAAGGCTTAGATTAGAATGGGAGAAACATTTAGAAAAGATGAAGAAGTGCGTGAAAAAAACCATGGGAGAACCACCTGTAATAATTGGAAAGAAGCTTCTGCCTAAATGTTTCCCCTTCGAACAGGAGATCGTAGTTGTTGAGGAAGAGGAACCTCCCAAGCCGCCAGATGAGATTGTTTGGGACGAACTGAAAAGTGTAAAGGTAGAGGACACCTTCATTGTAGCTCCGCAGACAAATGTCAGCAGTACACCTGAGGGAAAGGCTGAACAGGCGAAGCAGAAGACGGATGGGGAAAAGGCGCCTCGGTCTGCTTGTTCCCATGGACATAGAACTGCAAAGTCAGAGCAAGTGAAGTTGAAGACTCAGAAAAAGCCTGACAGGTTGTTCCCAAATGAGAAACTGAAGAATCAGGAGATGGGCGAGGGCAAACTACATCTCAAATACTCCCTGGCAGCTAAAACACCTCGCCTCCTGCAACGGGAAAGGGAGGAACGCTTTGTGACCATGAGGACAGCTGAACAGGCTTCTTGGAGGTGGAAGCCCCTCCATGAGCATGTTAAGTATGCCAATCACATAGCAGCAGAGAAACTACGACTTCAGGGACACCAGGCACAAACTTCCTTACCACCCATTTCTGAAGCAGCTAAAACCACAACAGCTGAAAAGAAGAAAAAAACGGTAAGGTTCAGTGACGTCGTTCAGACATTCAGCAGCTCCTCTCTTGATGGGGAGAAGCCAATGGCCAGTTATTCCAAACTCAAACAGGAGGCTTGCAACAACGTGGAGCTCCGCTTTGAAAAAAGCAGAAGTATCGACCAGCAAAAGTCCTGTCCGCCCCGACGACTTCCCCCCATCAAAAGTGCAGGTAAGCACAGATCCCGACACAAATGATCTGGACCTGCATCAAGCAACCCATCCATCCATCCATCTATAGAGATGGATGGATGGATGGGTTGCTTGCCATCCATCCATCCATCTGTAATGATGGATGGATGGATGGCAAGCAACCCATTCATCCATCCATCATCTGTAATGATGGGTGGATGGATGAGTTGCAACCCATTCATCCATCCATCATCTGTAATGATGGGTGGATGGATGAGTTGCAACCCATTCATCCATCCATCATCTGTAATGATGGGTGGATGAATGAGTTGCAACCCATTCATCCATCCATCATCTGTAATGATGGGTGGATGGGTTGCTTGATGCAATCCATCCATCCATCATCTGTAATGATGGATGGATGGATGGCAAGCAACCCATTCATCCATCCATCATCTGTAATGATGGGTGGATGGATGAGTTGCAACCCATTCATCCATCCATCATCTGTAATGATGGGTGGATGGATGAGTTGCAACTCATTCATCCATCCATCATCTGTAATGATGGGTGGATGGATGAGTTGCAACCCATTCATCCATCCATGCAACCCATTCATCCATCCATCCATCTATAACAATGGATGGATGGATGGATGGATTGTTGGGCAGCACAGTGGTTTGCACTGTCACCTCACAGAAAGAAAGTTAGGAGTTCAAACCTCACTTCCTTTCTGTGTAGAGTTGGCATGTTCTCCCTGTGCTGGCGTGGGTTTACTCCGGGTTCTCCGGTTTCCTCCCACGATCTCTTTTTACATCAATTTGGTTAATTGGCAACTCTAAATTGTAAACTCAACAAAATTTTCAAAATAAAATACAACAATTTCACAATAATCATTACAATAAAAAATTTGAACATTACTAAGGCAGAGGTACTGATTATTAAGATTCGGTGCACTGTGAATGGGCTACATATACTGTATATTAATGTAATGTAAGTGGAAATGTGCAAACAAACAGCACATAGAGAAGTATACATGAATGAATGAATAAGAGAAAAACCCAAAACATGGTATTGTGTACACGCCATAGACAGAATACCAGATTTCAATATTATAATTTAAATATGAAATAGTGACAGATGTTGATTCATAAGCATTTAAACTCAGCTATGCCAGTCTTGTGTGTAAACAAATGAATGTGCCAGCTATGAAAAGCTAATAATGTATTAAATCAATGGGTTTTGCAAACCTAATGTGACAACTGTGTTGATGCCCCATGTGTAGTTTTACATTTAAAAAAAAAAAATGTGCTGACGGTAGTGCTTATGAGACAATAAAAGGATTTCAATAATTGTGCAAAACAAATATTTATACTTACAGGCACTAAACGCTGTTACAGAAATCACACAGGTGACCTGTCAACAATCTAACAGGCTGATAAGCTAAAGCGTTACAAGGTTAACAGGGTAATAAGTAGGAAGTCTACAGTCAGCATTTTTTTTACATACAATTGCAGCTCAAAGCAAACTCATGTGAGAGCTGGTATCAAGCTGGTCTAGTTGGTCTAGGAGAGTCTGCAGCCAGTAAGCACAAGCACATAAGTAAGGTAGGGAGGGTGTCTTCAAACTTCTAATCAGTCAGTCTGCCTATTTAAAGGGGGAATCACTGAGTTATCACTGTGCTGTTTGATGTGTACCACAATACACATGGACCGCAGAGAGCTGAGGAGAGCGTTACCGCTTTTACATTTATGGAAAAACATGTAAACATGAAAAAGTGTATGAGCAGCACCACAAACCCTTTATGATCTGTGTCACCCAGATTGGCTCAGTTTTTGTTTTCTTTTTGATACTGCAGGTGTAGATATATGTGAGCAGTGGGGTGAGAGGCTGATGATTCTCTCTGGACATCGCACCACATGCTGCCGCCTGTGTGTGTAAGCAGGGTTGTTTGTCTCTGTGTGAGTCAGCCCCTAAGAACATTATGCAGTTTAGATAATGAATAGATGATGGACAGATGGAAGTGTCTTTAAGTAAGTAAGTAATTCATCCATCCATTACCTCTGTCGCTTATGCTGATCATGGGGGGGCTGGTACCAATCGCATTTAGCTGTTTACCATCCCTGCTGAGTGGTGCATTTATATGCGAGTGGATAGACTAGTTATTTTTTTCTTGTTGGGCACACACACACATGCATACACACACACACACACACACACACACACACACACACACACACATGCATACACACACACACACACACACACACACACACACACACACACACACACACACACACTCACACTCACACAGATTCATCCCACAAAGTATCTTTAATATTGCAATAACATTAACAATGAGCAGGAAAGTTCACTTCATTTTTAGGATGATTTAATTTTATAAAAATAAAAGTCCTTTGATGTGAATACTTCAAATATACAGTAAATGCAGGCACCAAGTGCACACTGAGATCTGTGAACATACACAGTGATTCACATCATACTGCACAGTACAACAGGATTTTTACATTTTGTCCAGTCTAATACACACATTGCAGTTTGGATCGTTACAGATCCAAGAAAACAAGCTGATTACAGTGCTTTTAGCACACGTTTAGCAAGGTTCATTAATGGTAACTATTCAACGGTGTAACATTCTAGCTAATCCCTAATCCTTGTGTGCTTTCAGTAACTGAATAGCAGAACATGTGCTTGTCCTACATCTGCGACTAGCACACAGGCCACAAAGCTCAAGATCGCAAGGTTTGCATAATCTCCCCAGTGACTGATTCACACTAAGAGTAGACCCGTGAAGCAAAGAGAGGCACTTTAGAGTTTCTGAGGAAAACCTGCTGGCATCTTGAAACCTTAAGAAGTGACAGAACTAGCTGAACAGCACCAAAGAAAGGAATCAACAAAACAGGCGTTTCTCCACGTGAGGTAAAGGATGGAGTCACACAGCTACAATGCTCCAGTTGGACTTGCTTGTTGATTTGAATGTGCACTCAGGATTGTGAAGAAACTTGGACTCTGTCAGTCTGTGAAGCTAAACATAATGCATGGTTGTTTAACCATCAATCCGATTCATCTCTCCATCTCTCTGTCTAGACGCATCGCTGCATCTTTTACTGTCCGCCATCTTGACTTAGTGTTGTTCTTCTCTCGCTCCCTCTCTCCTTTTTCTTTATCTGTAGCACACATGCAAAGAAAACAGGTGGAAATACATAGAAGAAGGTTCAAACTCCAATCAAGGAAACTCCCAGGCCATAAAGGACGCTGATGCTGGGCCGTCTCTGTCATCTTCTGTGGTCCCCTATGGTCAGCAGCTTGTGGTAACAGTTCTGGTCCCACAGTGCCCTGCCTGCAAAAGACAGTTTGTGCTCAGCTTGTGAGCTTGTTTGTGTCAGGCGTCGTCAGGTCGGGGCTGAATCACTTGGCAGTGCGGTGGACGGCAAGGTCTAGTGGCTCCCTGGAAGGAACACACCAATCATCTGCCTCCAGACTCAGCTTGTAGTGGCGCAGAGCACTCTTGTTAAAGACTGGCAGCCTCTCCACAGAGTCTGTAGACAACGCCTAGAGATGGACACAGAGCACAGACATTATCATTGGGAGGAGTGACTCCACGTTTGTTTCCTGCTTGCAGGTTTATTTGGGTTTCCATTGGTCTCACTCTGGATTTGGGCTCCGATCTTTGTTTTTTAGTGTTTTAAGGCCATTTTAAATTCATTTATAGTATATCTGCCATCAGAAGAACTAAGCTAATTAACTCATTTATTTAATCTAAATCTGGATGATAAAAGCTGCAATTTTACAGTTTTGCAGGTAAGACTAGGCTATTTAATGAATTGCAATCAGACCTATATACATGTTAAGCAAGATGTTTGAGCAACGTGTGTGCGCACTGCGTGTACGTGTATGTGTTACCTTCAGGTGTATGACAGCATCAGTGCCGTAACCCTCCATAGAGTAGAGCTGCAGGTCTCCCTGGAAGTAGCGAGCGTAGAGACGAGAGATGGGCAGACCATAGCCAAACCCAGCCTACACACAGGCACAGTAGAAAAACACACTTCAGCTCCTGCCTGGTGTTAATATTGTGTTTTAACAAAAATATAGATGAGTGGTGTGGTTTTATGTGGTTGGCTCACCAGTGGGGCTCTGTGTTTGTCACCTATGGAGGGCCTGGGAGCTGTGGAGTACATGTAGCTGAACAGACGCTCTGTCTTCCTGAAGGGAACACCGCCTCCTCTGTCACTCATCTGGAGAGAGACGGATAATATGGAGAGATGAACCCAGAAGTGAGGGCTAAATAGCAGTGACAAAAAAAAAGGATCTAACAATTAGAAGGTGGATACCTGTGTGTGTGTGTGTGTGTGTGTGTGTATGTGTGTGTGTGTTTGTGTGTGACTCCACCCTTATTATCCACATTCAGGGTTTTACGTTGCAGGCAGTTAAGGCAAAGGTTGCAGGCCAATGGCGTACTGTGTTGACCCTGTCTACATGTGCACGGTGAGTGTGATGTCAGTGAATGAGCTCAATATCTGCGTGGATTATGATTCTTTGATGATAACGAAGGCTCATGAAGGTTATGTAACCTAATTTAAGAGCTGAACAAAGATTAGTTTGGATGACAAGAACAACCAGACAATGGGTGGTTTTCAGAACGAGGAGGAAACTGTCACATCAGCGTGGATATAATGTAAAATGCTGATGTGGTTTTAGGATAGGCTGAATTAGAATGTAAAAATTCAAAAGATCTCACGCACCTTGATTGACAGGTCCTCTCCACCAAGGGCGATCATGACTTTGATAGGGGGGAGGGTCCTGCTGGCCTCATGGTTCTCAATGGTGGCTCTCATGGCATTCTGCAGAGATGAAAGAGGGAACAGGTTTATTAGCTGCTGAGTAGATTCACTCAGACGTTTTATTAAAATGTATGTTGCATCATCATTTATTACCTTGAACAGTTCAAAGAGCATGTGGTACAGGTGAGATGGGATGTATGAGATGTGGATGGGCTCTCTGTTGTTGTGGGCTAGATGACAGGAGACAACACACATCAGTCAGCGCTCTGTTTAGACACACACACATCAACACATAATGTGTTGCAGTGATTTTTGTGCGCCTCACCATTTATCTGCCTGAGCTCCAGCTCCGGTGCTCCCAGGTAATACTGCTCACACAGCAACTTAGCGCTCTCATATGCATCTGGAGAGACAGAAAGAAAAAACAACTCTATTCTATTGCCCTGTGTGCACATGATGAAAAGCATATAAAAGATAAACACGTGTGATAAATTCGAGGCTATCATGAATGGAAACATTATGGTTGTTGGACTCCAACCCTCTCTGTTCAAACACAGAAACTGGGCCAAGCTGGACGAGCAGCGTGCTAGCTCTAGTCCTATGCCTTCAAATCTAAATTTCAATCAAATCTGGTCTGTGTTGTATAATAATTAGATCTATATGTGAGACCTTTGACAGCAGTTTTGCACCTGAAAATACACACGTTAATATAGGTTTATCTAAATAGTCATATTATTATGCACTCTATTACTGCAGATCAATAATTGATTTTTTATTTCTTTATTTCTTAGCATTATCATTTTATAGAAGAAATAATAGCAGTCTACACACTGCCTTTATTATTAGTATTAACAACCAGCAAAGTGCCTGTCACTCTCTCTTTCTCTCTCTTACCTCGTGCGACCTCTGTCACGTCACACTTGGAGTCAATGCAGCCAATGGTGTTGGGGTGGGCGGGGTTTGTGCTGCCGTTAAACACTAATGCTGCAAGAATGTTAGGAAATTATTAGTTAGTGAGTTATTATGTTGCCTGCTACAACTACAGTATTGTGTGTGTTTGTTTGGAATAATATGCCAGTATTGTGTGTGTGTGTGTGTGTGTGTGTGTGTGTGTGTGTGTGTGTGTGTGTGTGTGTGTGTGTGTGTGTGTGTGTGTGTGTGTGTGTGAGAGCTCACTGTGCTGATTGATGAGCATGCGGATGGAGATGCGGCTGGTGTAGAAGCGGTCCAGGAAGTATTGGATGTTGTGATTGGTGACGGGGTCCTCCTGGCCGAAGGCCTCTTTGTACTCGATGACACCCTGAGCCATGGTGGGCACCACCTCGTTGTGCCGGTTCCTTATGGCCTCCAAGACTTCCACAAACCTGATGATTTGGTTGGTGGGCAGATGAGGGCGACCCGAGATGAGAGGAGAGGAAGAAGACAGCGGTGAGGTTAGAGGAAGAAGCAGTCAAAGCGGCTTTACACTGTCCAGTTCCAATACTACGTAAGATGTGTTACACTCACATCTCAAGGACTCTCTGCTCATCTGGGCTCTTGTCCAGAAACTCCAGGATTTCCATGAGACTCTGGATGTACCTGAGAGAACACAAACATAGGAGAGTCACTGAATAAGACTAGTCACTTTTGTATGTGGGTCTAAAGTTAGTTCATTTCTGATCTATGATGATAACACTGCTGCTAAAACTGTGGAACAAACATTGACTTGGGTCAATGGTCAAGGCCACTTTAACCTCATGTTTGTCCCGTTCTACAAGTGCAATGCTAATTAAGTTACATCTTATTCTTTTATTGCCGGTACATTGCACTGAGCAAGCAAGAAACACAGAGAGAGAGAGAGAGAGAGAGAGAGAGAGAGAGAGAGAGAGAGAGAGAGAGAGAGAGCGAGAAAGAGAGAGAGTGGAGGAGGAGGAACTGTGGACGCGCATGGAGTGGAGAATGTAAACACTTCCATAGGTCACTAGTCACTACATGTGGAAAGGAAAAATAGTGCCAGCGTGACCTTGTTTACGTGATATATGTGCCGCGGCCATGTTTAAGGAATCTGAGCTGGGTGTCATCTGACACTGAGAGGTGAAACTCAGTGTCAATAACTTCCAGAAACTTCATTAACACATAGAGTCAGTCAATCATGTTTACATCGGTGGACATTGTACGTCACTTGTAGGACCCTTGATACAAAAGACCATTGCACTGCAGATTCCATCTCAAATTTGCCTTTTCATGACCCCACACTCACCCCTCAACAAAAAGAGAGAGAGAGAGAGAGAGAGAGAGAGTTTTCTGCCAGCCATTCTTAGAAATGTCCCAGTACGATGTGTTCCAGTGCGAGCAAATCATTTCAAATAGAAAACCAAGTTTCAAATCTTAAAGTTATGCTGCGATTTCTAAAGAGAAACCCCACACTACAGATGCTTTGACTTTTTAACAAAATAAGTTGCAACACATCAAAACACAGATGATACAGTTCACACTGCATTCCTTTACACTGCACTGCTCAAATGCGACTGGTTCACTTTGTAAAACTGTATTAACTATAGAGAACAAACAGAAGTTACTCTTTCATTGGGAATAACACTGTGTTGATCTCTTTGTCGGTTCTGAACATGCAGTTCTCTTCAGCTGCAACAACAACCAGGAGAGACGAGGAAAAAAGGAGGAATAGAAAGGCGGGGTAAGAAGAGGAACTGGGACAAAGTTCAGTCAAACTCCCTCCTCCCCCTCTGCCCTGTTACATAATCTGTAAGTATATTTGTGCCGACACTGTAATGTCGCTCTACTATGTATAGCAATTAAAAAAGCCTGCAATTCTGAAAAATAGGGAACTACTCTACTCTGGTGTGAATGCATAGGTGTTTGTCTTCAAATGGCAAAGTGGCAGAATCTGAAGGGAAAAGATGAAGATGTCAAAGGTCACATAAAGATCCTGTTACGTGTCACTTAGTAAGTGTTTTAGAAACATGTTGGACATGTGCAGTGTTGTAATGTGAAGAGGATCACGACTTCAAAGTTCAGGACCGCCGTCAGTAAATCAGTCACCAGACAATCAAATGCAGAACATATTAATCAGACAGTATCCAGAGGTCTGCCTCTCTGTCTGTCTCACCAGGTCTGCAGCAGCTGGACGGACGGTGTGGCCAGCAGCTTGTCCGGCAGCAGGTTGATCTCTTTCATGATGTTGGACAGACGCACTGGAAGCTCCTGGCGGAGGAAGACGAACGACGTGCGCTCACAAGCGTTGGTTGAACCTGGAGGACAAGACACAATTAACCGCAATGAAAGTTTTCTGTGAAAAGTCACAACAGAGCAGTGAAGATAATCAGAACTGCAGTTAATTGCACTTGGTTTTGTTTTTTGACTGAAAAACTGCAACCCCCTCCCCAACAGCTTCATCACCATCAGTAGGCCACAACTTGTTTTCCCCACTTTAAACCAGCCACAGCTAGCTAAAGGAAGTCATGGCATGACACATTATCACATCAACATGTCGAACCGGTTACTTATTAAACACTCAGCAGTCATCTGGGGTCATGTTTTAAAAACAAATGAGCCATGATTTGCCGCCACTTGGCTGCCATCATCGTCTGCTCCGCCGTCACCATCGACTGCATTAAGAGACGCTGATGGGGACTGAGAGATCTCGCTGATGAGGTCACACGGTGAGATCAGGTCAATGAGACGTGTTAGGAAACCTTTAACTGGCTTAGAGCAGGTCCTGCTGATAACACACTGACCTCTGGAGCAACCATTTACTGCTCAGTGCACACTGGGCGTAACAGCCCCCGTGTGTAAAGCTTTTAACACGCCAGTGGTTACATCTGTCACTTGGTTAAATAAGGAGGTTTACAGAGGAAGTACTAGTTACTGCAGTCTTACTAGAATAAACAATGAATCTAAACTTAATGTATCAATAAAAGAACAGCAACATGCAGGAAAGTAGTGTAACTACAGTAAGAACTGTGGATAAGTACAGTACATACAACTTGATGTTACTTTTTATTATACTGCAGGAGGAAATGAAGTACTTTTACTCTATTGTGTTCTTCTGACTCTGTTTGCACATGTACATCCTTAATAAAAGAGCAATCCATTCAAAAAGTGCTGATGTATCACTTTGTCAGGTGGTGTAAATCAGCTCCACCCTCACCTGCTGCCATCATTTGAATACTGAATTTAAAAACGTGTCACACAAATCCAGCCCAGGGGACTTTTTAGGCAAGTAATTTGGCTGGTGTACTAATACTACTACTACTACTACTACTACTACTGCAGAGAGAGAGAGAGCACTCACCAAAATCCAGGAACTGCTTCATTGACAGAGGAGAAGGAGAAAACTTGGAGAAGTGATCGATGTGTTTGGGCACGTTGGCCAGCGCCGCAGCCTTCATCAGGGAGCGCACGAACTTCATTTTACTGGTCATCCTCAGAGCTCCTCTTCAGCAGGACACTGCATTCAAAACCAGGACGTCAAATCCTCCTCCTGACGGTAAATAGCGATCGTGAACTCGGTGGAAATGTGCAGCTCCGCACCGGACACTTACTTAATAGACGCTGTGAGCCAATGGGAGAGCGCGATGGGCGTCAGCCTGCGGGTCCTGTTCCGAGAATCCCACCTACTGGTACTTCAGGAAGATAGTAAACAGGGAGAGACGCGTGTCTGTGCGTGTGTGTGTGTGTGTGTGTGTGTGTGTGACCGGGTCAGATCGTGTTTTATGTAACGTTTCCTCTGACAAACAGCCTGAATGGAAAACAGAAAGTAGTTATCAGGACGAAGCAAAGACGAATAACACACACTGACAAACGTTTGGACACACTACTCCTCTATTTTGATCAGGGGTTTGTAGGGGCCCACATATGAAGTCAGATTTTTGCATTGAAGAGTCCTCTTCCTTTGCAGACAATAAAAAAAGGGAAGGTTGATGCCCTTTGGATCTTTTTAATGCACGTTTGCACCAGGTGAGAACTGTAGTGTTTGGTCTCCATCACTTATTTCCCTCCAAGAGATACCTATCTCTGAAAGGTCATTATGGTGAAGTCATGTGGGCCTTTGTTTTGGTTGTCATGCTCCGTACGCTGTTTTCAACTGTATTTCCTACGGTGTGGAAGTGCACCCTGTCTACTCTCAGCCATCTGAATGGTGAAAGCAGGCAAAAATATGGGGATAAAGCTCACAATTGAATAGACGACCCACATTTTTTTCTCCCATCGCATGTATTCGGATCTTCTGAAGTGAGATCCAATAAATGAGCCATGTTCCCTGGGTCAACAAGGAAGAGTTGTGACAGCCAACATGTTCACATTTGTCTAATAAAGTCTCTGCTGGCTCAGTTGTCCCTAAATATCTGTCAATGACAATGTCTTCTTTGTGGAGCTACAGGTGTGCCAGCACCTGAGATCTGAAAAACAACGCAAACAGCAGAACAAATGGAGACTCAACCAATATGGTCGACAATGAGAAAAACCCACAGGCACCTGGGAAGTTGTATTAAGCCTGACTGGACAACGTTGTGACACCTATCCTTTAACGTACCGTATTATTCCACAATCTCCGAGGAGCATGTGATGCAGTATGATCCAGATAGTGTTTGTTAATGCCCTGTTTCCCTCAGCATCAACACATTAGGCTACTACTCTAGGTGCAGTTCACCTGTTAATATTGGTGCAATGAACATGAAAGAACACTCAGCTCACATTTGCTCCCTGCAATCATTGTTTTACTATGTAATAAAGGTGAACTGACCACAGCTGTTACATATTTTGTGGTTCCCAGGGTTACCTGCTGACCCTGCACTGGGGGTGAATTATTAACATAGTATGCAAACTAAAAACAGGAATACGTCAAAAGCTCGACCAGTTAGAATGATGATATGTCCCAGTTGTTGACTGGTTTTCAGATCCCCCAACATGCATCTTAAAGTGTAAACACATCCTGTTCACATATACCGTGCCCTATAACGATACAATATGTATCTTGCAGCTGAAAATACCTACTGTACAGGTTATTTGTGCCTTTTTTACATTTGCTCACATTTGATCACTTGCTTTACATTCTCTCTGTGTCCCTCTCTCTGACGTATATATGTGTGTGCGTGTGTGTGATAGGCAGTAGCAGCTGTGATTGTATGATGCACGTTCCCGGCATGTGTTTTCCTACAGAGGAATGTTCTCTATCAGTTGTGAATGTTCTGCGTGTGTCTGGAGACACTCTAACTGTCACAAACACCCCTGTTGTTACTCCATGAGTCGGCCGCATCTTTCTAGGTACTCGTTCATCACAGTGCACGTCCCAGTTACAAACAATACATCATTATGTTAATATATTGATATCAGTCTATATGGATAAGCATTAGGTTTGGCTGTGTCTCTAAATCTTGTCGTTGCTGTTGGTGGTGGTGCATGTCAAACTATATAAATATTATATTTTGCGTTATTCACTATGGGGATAAAGCCACAGCAATAAGTGCATTGAGGTGTTTATGGAAACTTTTCCCCTTGAAACTCTTGTTATTTTACATGTTATTATTGCCCCTCGGAGCATCTCCCTGCGTCACACAGCCGGCCCTTCAGCATCCCAATATAGCTTGTTTACAGTGTGGAGGCTCACGTAAGAGGGTGACAACAGAGTACAGTTTAGATCACTGCCAGACACTCTGCACACACTCACATACACAATGTGTGTGGCGTCGGGAATCAAGTTCCCACTTCTGAGTAGAATATCTTCACAGGGGGAGGTGGAGATTGGAATATCCAGTGTGTGTGTGTGTGTGTGTGTGTGTGTGTGTGTGTTGCTATAGATGGTGTTTTCCTCACTACGACACGTGATGAGTGATGTTGTACCAGTGAGTGATCACAAGGAAAAGTTTGTCTGTGGTACATTGTTAAAACATCAACAGATAAACAAACACGTGAAGGAAAAACAAAACAAAACATAACACACACACACACACACACACACACAGCAGAGACAGCTGAGCTGCACTAAGGCATCATGTTGTCAGATAAACATGCTACTTTACAGTCATCTATTTCACCACAGCCATTAAAATAGTTTTAAAAGTTACTCTTTTAGACATCTTGACTGTCCCACTGTGGGGTTAGCCTTAAAAAGTTCTCATGCTAATAGTAGCCACGTTAGCCGTTTAGCATCACCTTATAGCTAATGTGGCTACATTTAACAAGCTAACCCAGTTAAAAAAAAAAAAAAGACAAAACACTGTTTAAGTCACAAACCGTTCAAATCAGTCTGTCTTTGAGCTTCAGCTCTGAAATGAATCCAGCAGCCACAAATTGTCAGAACTTCGCACACACACACACACACACACACGTGCGTGTTAGCTAATTTGGAATTACTTTCATATTGTTGATGCTAAACATACATTAACTTTATCAATTAAAAAATTCTCCTATCAGTGCTGCATAGCAGTACAGGTACTGTATTGTCAAGGTCAATAATTTGTTACTAATACCTTGTATTTTTTCTACATTGTGTACTGAAGCTTGTTTTAACAGCAGGATGAGATTTTGGTCAAACTTCTCAAAAAACTTACATGTTCTATTTTTTCTGTGTTTGTTGTTTATCTGATATTCCGCACAAACCAGACCTTGTCATCATATCGTGCCACCTTGCCAAAACCTTTTGGCCACAGAAAATATTCTACCCTCAGAAATTTTCTCCATTTCATCTTCTTTTAGAAAAAACGATTACTGACTCAAGCTACTTACTAAATAAACTGCTATTTTACCAAAATGACCCGAATGACCCTAGGAGCTATGTTGCCGGGGGCTTAAGCCCCTGGTAGGGTCTCCCAAGGCAAACAGGTCCTAGGCGACGGGCCAGACTAAGAGCAGTTCATAAACCCTTTATGACGAGTGAAAAATCAAGGTGGGGTACGTCGCCCGGATCGGCGTCACCGGGGCCCCACCCTGGAGCCAGGCCCGGGGTTGGGGCACGTAGACGAGGGCCTGGTGGCCGGGATCTCTTCCGGCCGGGCGCAGCCCGAAGGAGCAACATGGGACCGACTTCCCGTAGGCCCACCACCCGCAGGAAGGCGCATAAGGGGTCGGTGCAGTGTGGATTGGGTGGCAGCCGTGTGGAGGTGCGTCGACAACCCAATCCCTGGACAAGGAATCTAGCAATTGGGAGAAAATACAGACACCTGTTTATTTAGTTGATAGACTAAATTCAAATCTTTTACAAACCTTATTGTTGTTTTAAAAACTTAAAACACAAATGTTACACTAAAGAAAAAGCAGTTGAGAAAAAGCTTGGGATGCATAGCGACGGTAACCAAGGGGACAGGGCCCAGCAATGGATTTTAAATATTGCCAAAGTGATGTCAGGTGGAATTATGCTACCAGTAGCATGTGCTAACAACCAGGTTAATGCAAAACAAAAGCGTCTAGACAAATCAGTTTGGTGTGGAATGGCTGCAGCACAAAGATCTGTTTTGTCCAAGGCTGACTGGGAAAGAATCCAGTCTGTGTTAAACCAGCCCAAGGTCAAAGTGCACACCAGGCAGGAACTGATAGAGAAAAATGCCCTGCTTCAATTTTCCAGGGTGGAGAATAAACTCAACAAAGTCGGACTGAGAAAACTACATGCAGCAAAAACACTTGAGCGGCAGGCAAAGGAGGAATATCTGAACCAGATCGGCGCAGAGGAGGCAGAGCTGAAGAAACAACAACAGCAGCAAGTGGTCGAGAGAGCCAACGTAATGATGTTCAACCAGAATGGCTGCGTTCGAAGATTCCACCGTGCGCTCCAAACGACGCATGTGCAGAAAGAGAACGAGGCGCTGATGAAGTTTAACCAAGAAAAACAGAGAACTGTTAAAGCACAAAAAAGACAGAGTGAAGAGGAGCTGAAGCGCGGACAGGTAGAAGCTCTGAAAGAGGATCAGGAGAAAGCTCATCAGAAGCAGCTCTCCGACCAGGCTGTGGCTGCTTACCAGACGGAGCAAATGAAGGAGAAGCAGCAGCTGAGACAGAACGAGATGAAGCAGGAAAAGGAAGAAAGAGAAAGACTCAGACACCTCGATGAACTGTATACACAGGAGCAAAGAAGTGTGGCACGGAAACAAATCGAGTCAAAGAGAAAGTACTTGGAATGCCTACTGGGGGACATCTCCAGTAGAAACCTCCAGAGAGAAATGGAGGCACAAAAACTCAACATGGAGGAGCAAGAAAGAAAAAAAGCCCAGCTTAACTTAGAAGAAAAGCTGCTGCAAAGAACAAACGACCAAGCAGAAAAGTTCAAAAAACGCCAGGTACCAATAAAAATAGCAATGGAAAAACTGGCTGTCAGGATGAAGGAGCAGGCTGCTGCTCAAGCTCGAAAGGAGGAGGTGAAATTTTTAAAGGAGGTGGCTGAACAAGATGCAGAGGAGGCAGAGCGGCTGAGGGAAAAAGAGGAGAAGAAGGCTGCTATGATCAAGTCAATTGCTGCGCACAGAGAGGCAGCGGTACAGGAGAAGAAGAAGAAAGAGGAGGCACAGCAAAAGAGCAACCTGGACTGGTTTGTGGCCCAGAGAGAGTCTGACAGGCTGTTTCGACAAAAGCAAAAGCAAAAGGCTCAGAGGATTAGAGAAAACCAAAGCGAGTGTCGACGCGCCAATGACACCATGACGACAGAAAAGAGTGCCCTTGCTGAGCTGCTGAAAAAACAGGAGCAGGACTACGCAGTGAAGAGTGCAGAACAGGCTGATGGGAGGGAGAAGCAGCTCCAGCAGTACATTCAGCAAGAACTGCACAAGGCTGTGGAGAGCCAACGAAATGTCCCGCTTCTCTTAGCTGCACGCACGGGAGGGCACGGTTTCCTCGTAGATGGTGAGGAGCCCGGCTACTTCTGCATAAACACCGGTAACCCAATGCCCAGACTCATCACTGACCAAAGGCATTTTATGAAAAGGGGCCTGGAGGGCAACAGTCTGCAGCCCGGCACACCGGACATGAGGTCATCCTGTCTAAAGCTCAACTTGGCTGCAAAGGGTTCAGCTGAAGGTCATGCAGAGGGGTCCAATTGCCATGTTAAATGTAATCACTGCCCAGACATGGTACTACCCAAACCCAGGCCAACTAGCTAATTAGCCCAAATAAATAAAGAAGCATTGAAAAACAATCAAACGAAGTGTCCATGTGGTCAGAAAGTAACAAAAAAAAAACAAAACAAAAACAGGATTATCTTCAGTTTTCATGTTGACTAGAAACTCATAGATGGAGGCAGTGGACATTGTCATCTGTAAATCTGCATTGTCAGCAATGATCCTCCTATTTTTAATGCAGTACTTCAAATCAAAGTCCATTCACCTCTTGGTCGTGATTTGGTCGTGTCATGACCGTGGACCAGGCAGACAGGAACCAAAAGCAAACAAAAGACCAAAGCCAGGCAGGCTGACAGAGATAGTAGAGGTCAAAACCAACAGTAACCTGGTTGTCTGCATTAACGGATCATTTAAATGTGATGTGATCTTCATCTACAGTAGGTCAATGTGCAGAAGGTTTATACACACAAACAAAACTTTACATTTTAACTATTGATCATGGGGAAATTGTTCTCAGTGGCTACATCTGAGAAGTCACTACTTATCCAAGTAGCTTCTTCAGTCTCTACAGAAGTAGGAGTTACCATGGCAATGGAGACATCTAGTGTTTGGCTGAAGTAACACAGAGCTGCACAGCAAGACGCAGCACACACAGTACAGCTAGTGTCCACTGTGTTAGAACTGTTGAGCTCTGTGTGTGGGAGCCATTAACATTTCAAAAGTTTAGTTTCACTAGTGCAGACAGTTTCTGACTAGAAGACATGAAATGATTGTTGATGCATCAAGTTCAATTGATGCACAGTAGAATCCCTGTTTTATTGGAGCATATATTTATTAACTCAGCTTGTGTAGCAGTGTGTGCACTTGTATTAACTTAATGTACTTGTGACACCTGTCCAACAACAACAACTATGTCCTTTGCCTTCATAACATTTAGAGGAATGATTATTTGCCCTGTGACACAGTTTTTAACTACAACTCTTCCTGGCCACAGGCAGCGACTGTTTTGTATCATCACCACCTTTTACAACATGAAGTTGGTTCCGTACAGAACAATAAAGTTGTTTATTTTCATAAGTGAAATGTGAATTATTTGGGTCTTTCTCCCCCCAGCATGCTCTTATTCTGTTTAATCTGCATCATTAATATTAATTTCCTTGAACATGTGCTTTAATGTTGAGGAGAAAAACCTGCACTCAGATCCATTATAGATACCCCTGAGTTATTTAAAAGCCAATAAAAGGCCATAAAGCAACAGGTAAACAGACACAAATGGTAACTTTCCTTTGAACTCTTATTGCATTGTAAGGTATGTGACATACTGTATGCACATCCAGCCCCATGTCACATACCAGGGTGGAATACAGGTTCACTAGTTGGCTGCATCAGTTCCATTTTCCTTTTTATTAATTATTGTCGTCACCTCATTCAGAAAAGAGTAAAACGGCAGAATATCCACAATGTTCTGGTTACTATACCTAACTGTTGGTACACAGCTTACATGTGACTGAAGAGTGCTCTAACAGCCAGATGTTAGATGGTTCCACAGTCATAATTTCCTCAGGATGGAACCTCAGCAGAACATAATCTCTGAACACAATGGTACAGTCAGCTTAACAGGGGTCTTGTCCACAGCTTAGCTAAGCTGGAGCAGAAAAGCATAAGACTGCAGTGGCAGAAGTGCTGTTATTCTACCAGTGTGCTGTGTGGAGGAAGTGCAATCTCGATCACAGGGTAATGACCCCCGTTTTTGTCTGTAGTGTAACAGTTCCACATGTGACCAGTGTTTCCTGAATAACAGCATGTTTGGAGACACTGTTAACTAAAGCTTAATGTGGAATCCTGACAGAAACTGAGCTTCACTTTAGACGGTACCCGCATCAGGAGAAGACAGTCCTTGGTGATGCTAATATTTTGTTGGACCACATTTAGCTTTGATTACAGCACACAGTGTCATCGTTTCAATAAGCTTCTTCAATGTCACTCTCTGTCCCGTCCAGAGTTGCATTAATGTGTAATTAGTGTCTGTGTTTGCACTGTGACATCTGTACACTGCTAAATCACAAAGGCTTCACTTAATCTAGCAGCTTTCACAGTGACAGTGAAAATAAAAAAAGAATAATTGAAAAAATGAATAGCTTGTTCGGGAGCACTTTGCCTGTCCACTGATTTTCTTTCTCAGCCACCACATATTTGGCTGACTAGAGCTGCTTTGTGGACGTGACAGAGAACAAATCTAGAAACCCAAATGGTCAGATAAGCAGCAGTTAAACTGGTTGCACAACTGACACAGTTGCATATTCCCACATTCTGCTGCATTAGATAATAAACACATTTAGTTAGTTAGTTGTGTTTTTTTCCACCTGTAAAACTGGTTATAAGCTGCAGTCTTTCTGCCTCACAACACTGAACAGCTACCATATAATTCATTGTTGGAGCAACACACGTCTGCATCTTTTCAAGTTCACTGTGTTTTATTATATTTATTTATTTAAAATATGCATAATAAATAAAACTTGAAATAATTGAATGTTCACAATTCACCTATATCTAAATGACAAGCTGTAAAAATATTGACACTTATATATTAATTAAATCTGCACGGAACATATTTTTGTTCACCAAAATAGCCGATCTACAACATCATGTTTTCACTTCTGCGAAATCATCCAAAAATCCGATTTTGCAGTTCAACATCCAGATATGTGACTC
Organism: Anabas testudineus; assembly: GCF_900324465.2. Classification (NCBI taxonomy): domain Eukaryota; kingdom Metazoa; phylum Chordata; class Actinopteri; order Anabantiformes; family Anabantidae; genus Anabas; species Anabas testudineus. Next base: position 2,355,469 of record NC_046617.1, on the reverse strand, counting down.
CAACTTTAATAAAGCGTTTTATGGAGGGGTTCAGGCGCTCACAACACTGGGTTAAAATTAACTAAGCTTAAAATAATGCATGGTACAAGTTGTTCATTCAAACTCTCTGTAACAGTGAATGAATCACTTCAACAATCATCATGTGTTCTCTTTTCTCCTATCAGTGCTGCATAGCAGTACAGGTACTGTATTATCGTCAAGTCAATAATTTGTTACTAATACCTTACATTTTTTCTACATTGTGTCCCCAACATGTACTGAAGCTTGTTTTAACAGCAGGATGAGATTTTGGTCAAACCTCTCAAACATTCTTACATTTCTGAAATGTCTCTCTTGAGAATATGCTCTTTGTTGCGCTTCTTTCAGACACTGTAACTTCTCACAGCACAGTCACAGTGCGACTTCAGCTTGTGCCACCACTAAGAATAAAAAACATTTTTCACTTCAAGAACTAAACTTTTTTTTCCACAAAGATTTTCTCACAGTTTTTGAAAAGTGTCACAGTAAGATGCAAAACACAGGGTTTGGTTTTGACAATTGTTGAAAAGATAATAAATCTTCAGTAAAAGCGATTCATTTAGATTAAATGTTGTCATTTATTGTACTTAATCACATTTCTAATAAAAAATCAAGATGTTTTATTGCAAACCTAAGACAGATATCAATCTAAAGAGCTTCACAGTGCACTTACAATTTAACAATCTTGAGAAGAATGGGAAATAAATAAAGACAGAACCACACTCGTCACTCCACACCTGATTTGAAGACTGAACCAAGCAGAGCAAAGCTGGTAAACACTGTCTGATTCGTGTATATATTGAGAAAACGTGGCTCTGGAGGGAAGCAAAACTAGATACATACATATCAGATAGAAATACAGTATAAGTAATACATCTAAATATATATTACATACATTAAAATGCTTTAATCAAATCTGTGAACAAACATAGCTTATCACCAATTGTTTTCCTTAATTTGACACAAGTACATTAATGTATAAAGATTTTTGCATTGATGTGCCATCCTCTTGTGTAGTAGCTGTTTAGTTTCTCCCACTTACAGCTCAGAGCACTCTTCACGGCATTAGACCACGTATACTATATTGCTCAGGGTTTGAAGTGGACAGGTAAGGAGTGACCAGGTTTTTGCATGAGATCTGGATTTAAAGATTTAAAATTTCTATTTGCCATTTATGCATAAACCAACAGTCCAGGCATATAAGGATTCTTGAACACGGCTCACTTGGAGTCAAGTAAAGAGTTATAAGTCAAAAAAGAACAGAACTAGTCTAAGGATAAAAGACAAAAAAAAGTATTTAGTTAGTTTATATGTATTATGTCTCTGTGTGTTTGTGGATTTTATCTGTAGCCTCTTTGAAGATGGTCCTTGACAAGAGTCTTTTATAGTTCTAACTCTGTAAGGTCTATTTATATTTCACTTAGTTTTTTCGTGTAGTGGTTTTTGCAGGCCTATATGAGATACAGGGCTGTTTTTTAGTTCCAGTCAGCCCCGGCTTGTCCTAGTCACATGTGTCACTCCCAGTGACCAGGCACCCACAAAGCACTTTGTCTCTGAAAAGCTCTGATACAACTAAATTTAGAAAATAATGTTTTCAGTATCTTCATATCTTAAAACTTCAGAAGAAACCCATAAGCACTTAAATTGATCTGAGCTAATGCTCCACATAACGGTGAGTTTAAAGGAAAAGGACATCAGTGAACTTCAGAATAAACTAATTTAGTTCACAGTCTCTCCAGAAACACTCCAAACTCAAGAAAGACAGCCCTCGTACTCTCACTAACCATAGAGACAATCTGTGGATGTTCCTGTCACTTGAAACAGATGAAAGCAGAAGCAGTGGAGCATGACTCTGCCATGGACAGTACAGTAAGGCACTAAAGAAGGTTGAAAGAGAAATGACAAAGACGAAAAGGCCACAAACATGTGGAGTCTAGTCCTGCACTCATGCATTCTGTGTGTGACTAAGTTTGTCTGCTGTGGTTCTGAAAATAGAGCTGGTATCTATGTGCAAGAACACAACAGCACAACTGTCACTGTGAACCAGTCTGCACTACTGGAGCATCAGCAGCCACCATCTATCCTCTCTGCGTCTGTCGGCTGGACCCGGTTCAGAGATCCAAGCCAAATGTAGCATGACTCATGTTGGAGGAGCTGACACGGTTAGCATCAGAGCTGACGAGCAGACAGACCCTCAGCTCCCTAGCTCAAAATCACTGAGACAGCAAAACAGAGGAGCTGCGGTCAAACTGAACTTCAGTCCACCAGTAACGCCGTTAACACCAATACAGCTCAATGGCCTCGCTCCATTTTAAACCAGCTAATCAAAGTGAAACAGCACCAATATGTTTGCTTGAAATGAACAACTTTATAGCTCAATTCTTTGTTTTTCCTACAGCTTCACTACCTACGTCAGTGTAGTGATGTAGGATGCGTATTATTAGTATTATTCACAAATGTATTTTTGATGTGATCCTTCAGGACTCATCCAGATGACATGATCTGGAGGAGGTTTCTATCTAGAAGTAGAGAAATATTTTAATATAGGAAGGCAGAGGCACACTAAAGTTGATCAAAACTGGCCATGATGGCTAGGCTAACATGTTACCGTGCACATATTCTGACTGCACAATAAGAATAAAAAGGAGTTTTGGACCATATGTTTGTTTATTTAAGGCACATTTACAACATGTTACACAGTCAATAAAGATGAGCAAATATAGAGGATTTATGGTAGTACATGGCATAAAAGCAGCACACTTTGATGGCATCTGCTGTGAGGAGGTGGCATAAGTCAGTGGAGGACGAGTGGTTTCATGTTAGAGAACTGTCACATGAGGGATCAGACAAATAAAAGTCTATTCAATTCCATCTCTTCTTTCTCCTAATCAAATGAAAATTTTAGTTTTTATGTTGATGATGAATTTTCATCATCAATGTTATATGGATGTTTAAGATTTTCTTTCATCAATGTCTCATCTCCCTCATTGAAAAAGAATTTAATTCTATTGAATTCTGTTTATTTGTATAGCTCCAAATCACAACTAAAGTCATCTCAAGGAACTTTACAGTGTAAGGTTTAAGACCTTATAAAATATACCTGTAAAACCCGACAACCCCACATGAGCAAGCACTAGGCAACAGTAAGACATTTTGTATGCAGATATGAAAACTAAACTAACATCATAAATAATAACATAAAACTCCTGTAAGCAAACACTGAATTCATGCATCATGATCTTTTCTTGTCCCACTTTCTCCAGTGCACATTAGCGCCTTGAGCCCCAGGTCATTTTCTTTAAGTCTGCCGCAGTGGTGGCTCTTAATAATTATATTAATACTTATAATGTAACACAACCAAATACATAAAACAGAGAAAACTAAACTAAACTAAAGCTTAAAATGGATTGCTAAAGCTAACCAATGCAATAATAAAACTACACACACAACCATACAACACAGCATACCAAAGGTTTTTACAGATCTCAGTTTATCAGGGAAAGCATTTCAGAGACAGAGAGAGTTCACAGTGCAGCTTTCATTTTTATCTTATTACATGTTACATGTGATGGGGTTAGTGTGTGTGTGGTGTGTGAAGTGCCATTTCCAAATCACGCATGCTTTCCACACTCACCATTAACCTATTTATGACGCTGACATCATGATGTGTCAGCGTGTTGACTCAAAGGAGGTTTATGTATGGTGTGTGCATTTGTGTGTGTGTGTGTGTGTGTGTGTGTGTGTGTGTGTGTGAGCCTCAGTGATGCGACACGTGACATTTTACTGTTCGTACATCGACACAAATACAACTCGAACATGACAGGTGAGTCATTATTCATTCAACAGAAGCTGCTTTAGGTTTGGGGAATTGTTTTTATGATGAAGAAATGTGTCACCCAGTGCAGCCAGGTTGCTCGCTGATGTTTTTTTATTGTCTTTTTTATGTAACTCCCACGCAAATTTGCTAAAATTAGGGATCGATTGATAATAATAACAAGAAATAATAAATAAAAACTCATTTAAAGCAGGAAATAGTAAGACTGACTTACTAGAATGCTGGGGGCTCTAAAGCTTCATTTAATGTGCAGTTTATATATTTAGTTTCTAATTAAGTAGCACTGAGAGAGTGAAGGATCAACAAACTGAATCTGTAAGAAACAGTAGGATTGATCTTCTGCGGAACATAAATGACATAGTCGTTCAAAGAAAAGGAGTGGACATCATGATCATCATTCTTAAAACATCACAATAAGCTGTCAACCACAGTAGAATAGAACAAGCAGATCTCTTTAGTGTGTGTGTCCTGCAAGCCTGATGCAAAACTATGCATTAAGGGGGCTGGGTGACATCAAAGTGAACTCGGTCTCTGATTGGATGAAACTGAGGCGTTACAGATGTTCCATTTTGCTCTAGTGGAAACCTGCAGACATGCTTTTGGATATTTCTTTATTAAAACAAACGTGTCAGCGGCCTCATGTCTGGCTTTTATTTTGAAACAGATGTGTTATGTGAGTACAGGTTCATCTGTGAGTGTTCAGCTGAACTCCTGTGAGCTGCTTCTCCCCTGATGACAATGATTTCCTCTTTCACCCCCCCCCCCCCCCCCCCCCCCCCCCCACTGCTAGGTTATGGTCAAATGAGAGGAGGGGGAGGTACACACATACACACACACACACACACACACACACACGGTAGCATCCACTGCTGATGTCAGACTCCAGTCATGTCGACCCTCCTCAGCACCATCAGCACCATCAGCACCATCATCTTCATGGCTTCATTACAGAGACGTGAGTACACCGGCTTTTCTGCTCTTTCTTCAACTTGTCTTAATGTGTCCGTCGCGGATGTTTCGTTGTCAGCGTCGTTTGAGAAAAGCTCATCAGATGTTGCATGGCGGGACAAGCTGGGATGTTTGGGTTGCGCAGCGGCGGACTCTGTCGGGGAAAACGCTCGGCGGTGACGCGGCGACGCGGTCAGGAGTAGGAGAAGGACACCAGACAAACATCAGCTAGGGTGATGTGAGAGTGAAGATGTGAGAAACATAGATCTCACCGAGCTCGATTAGGTTCATAGAAACTCTCACCACAGGAACGCTACGCGGCGCTATGGAGACGTTAAAGGACGATTTAGGTGCAGATCGTACCACGGAATCATTTCCAGTTGTGTTCAGTCCTCTGCTGGTTTGTAATGAGGCTTTAACAGCGCCCGCACAGAGCATGGACTCACTGTTGCGTTGACGTGTTGTCGTTTTCTGGAACACATCAAGGTAAGACAGGGGCGCAGTTTTCACTGGGGGTGACAAGGGGGCGCAGACCCCTCCACGCACTTTGAAAAATCCTAATTGTGTCAGTTTTTTTTTATATTTTAGGTTCATCTGAATTTGACGTTTAACACAATTCAATGGTGGAAAAAAAATGTACATTTACTTAAGTAAAAGTAGCAACACCACAGTGTACAAATAAATAGAATTACTAGTATGACCTGTATTCAAAATGTTATTTGTAACTGCAACTACTCATGGCTCATTTTACATCAATTAATAAGATATTATAAGATGGAAATGATTTATGCATCAATGTATTAATCATTTTTATGTTCTAGTTGGTAATGATGGCTTAATTTAATTCAACCTAATTGTATTTGTATAGCACCAAATCACAACAGAAGTCATCTTAAGGCACTTTACAGTGTTTAAGGTTGAAGACTGTATTCAGAATTACATAAAAAAACCAACAACCCCACCTGTGCAGCACTAGGCGAGAGTGGAGAGGAAAAACTCCCTTTAACGGAAGAAACCTCCAGCAGAATCAGGCTCAGGGTGGGTGGCCATCTGCCTCAACCGGCTGAAGTGACTGGAAAGATGAGAAACCGAATAACAGTTCATACTTCATGTTTTTGAATTTCCTAAATTTATATTCAGGTTTGTTTACCTTATATTGGTTTGTCGTTACAAAGCCTGTCATTTTTGTTTTTATTATCCTATCACTAGCTATTAGAGCCAAAGCAGGCAACATCTCTGGGTGGCCCATGTAGTGTAAACCCTTGTTAGCCTTAACCTTGAGCTATTTACTTATAATCAACAATGTTGGTATCATCACACATCACATTTAAATACATCTAAGGAATAATAGATCGATTTTTATCTTTACAACAAAGTTTTAGTTGATGCTGTTGGCTGCATACAAAGGCTTTGTCAACCCCCAAATGAGTTACTGTGCCCCCTCACCCACAGGCCAAGCATTTGGTGCTGAACTTTGCTTTTTATAAATGAAAATATGATTTGTTCTGACACTGACTGCTTGTTGGTTACTACCAGCCCCTGACATAAGTGGTTCTTGGTGCTAGACCAGCAAAGAGATGATGCAGCTCTGGAATGAGTTTTCCTGGCAGAGGACTGGTTCTTTGACTGTTGCAAACTGAACTGGTTAGACATTAGGCGACGGCACTGAACCAGTCCTGAAACCTCCTTGGTTGCAAAGGGGTGAAAATGAATGAATGCATGATGAGAATTGGAGGAATTAGTTTATGTAAGTGACATTTTTACCATTTATTCTCTTTCATTGTCCCTCAAGCATTCAAAGCCCACAAAAATTAATCTATTCTAGTCACTCTGTCTGAAGGTTTTAAACTTGTGCAAACCAACCGGCTAACCGATAAAATTAGATCCACACAATTAATGTTTGTATTATCCTGTGCCATCAATTAGTAGCCTACATTATTTCTCTGAAAAAAAAAGAAAACACATTATACATACAGGACTCAAAAGCTGTGATTTAATTACAGCGGAGCACTGTAACAGCAATTCTGAACCTGTCGGGAACATTTCCTTTGCTCTGTTTACTACTGCTCTTCCCTCCATGCTACCGTCTATGTTTAATGTGCCATGAACATTCTGTCTTGTATGTTGCATAGTTTAAATCAGACTTGACACAGTCTGATCTTAGTGCTAGGTTGGTCATCTGCAGGTAGTAGGGGCCAAGTACAGTGCCTTTGGGTTAGGACATCCAAGCTAATGAACTATAATTATGTCTAATGCATTTGACTGGGGACAGTGCAGAAGCTTTGCCTGGAAGGCTTACTTGACAGCAATAAAGTCCAATGGCCTTGATGTCCTCTAATGGGTTCATATCAGCCCACATTCATGTTCCACAGTAGAGTTTAACTGTTGGAATGTTGCTGCTGAACTGGAAAAATTTGTAACAACAATCATTTAATGCCTTCAAAACAATCCCTGAATATTAAGAAATGTGTGTCACAGCATGAAAACACTAAGACTTTAATACTGAATTCCAGATTGATGAAACAGACCACTGGTGTTAATATATAAATTAACTATGCAATTAAACAAATTACACAGAACCAGACCGAATGATATATAATTTTAATTAAAAGGCCCATTAGCTTGAACACATGTCAGCAAAGCCTAAATATGCCTTTTTTTTTATCCCCATCTGCTTTGTGCCTCCTGCTGCTCCACGAGTAACCAGGTCTGTGCACGAGTGCATAGTGTGATTAGTTGGGAGTCAGATATTTGACTCTGCGCAGTGACCTCCTCTCCTTGCTGGTCATGCATTAGTGGACTGGATGGATTAGCACATATACTGTACATAGATAAACGGGTCGATTAATGGGCTTTCTGTTAGTTAGTGGCTTTTAACATATTGATGTGAAAGTCAACTGAGTTGACCAAGCCAGTTCTAAAAGTGTGGGAAATGCGTGTTGGATGCAGCAGCAGTGATTTTTAAACCCACCACTTACTTAAAAATGAAGCTGGCATCTATACAAAACTAACAATTGATGAAATCAGTGAGTCTTAATAACTTTATGCGATAACTGTGTTGATGTTTCGTGCTCATTTTTACTGTAAAAAATAGACCAACTCGTATGTATGTTGTGCTGACAATAGCTGCTACAAAGAGACAAAACAAATATTAATACTACCAGGCCCAAAAGTTGTGTAACTACCTTAACCAAACTGCAGCAGCAGCGAATCTCTCCAAAATCCACAGGCAGCAGTATCACATACTAAGGTTCTGATTTCAAATCTGCCAGATGTCTGAGTTTGGATGTTTCTTAGTGCCTACGTGGGTTGAATGTTGTCTGGCAACCTGTCCAGGATGTACTTCACCTTCCTTCGTGACCTCCATAAGACATATCTAAATGATGGATTGGGTTCAAAATACCTTTGCAACTTCTAACTTTAACAGTGACTGCTTTCAATAATTTACCCAAATTAGTCATCAGGCCTTTGAGTTGCCTGATGAAGTACACTGTGTACACTGCACAGATGCTGGTTAATAGAAAATGTGTGATGAAGGAATAAAACATTGCTGTAAAATACATTTTAAACTTCTTTGCACAAACAGGCAGATGACTACTCTTTGTGACTTAATAGCTGAAATTGATATTAAATCTCTACAGAGCTCTATCAGTATCTCAAAGGATCATAATACCACAAAAGACTCGGCTTCATGAAGCCGACTGAAACTCATTTGGCTTTACCTGTCATTTCTCCTTACTACACCTTCCTCCCCATCTGAAAAGCTAAAACTAGCAGGAGGTGGGTGGTCTGCTCAGTCATTCTCCTGTAGAGCAGCTGGATAAAGTCCAATAGGGCCAAGAGTATCTGCTGGCTGTAACAGTAGTACTGTTTGTTCAGAAGGTAGGGAGATAAAGGGGTTTGGAGAGCATGTTTTAAGTTGGTATCTGTGTGAACACATGTGGGAGGAGAGGGCAGAGGATGGCCTACAACATTTCAGCACCAAAGACCTGACTATGGATGGAGTACAAGAAAAAAGTACTGTTCTCACAGTGATGTAGTTTGGTCCCTCTTACAGGAAGAGATGTGAGCTAAGAAATATTCATAATTAGAGCATAAAACAAACATTCAATGGAAACATCAGAAATTGCTTTTATCATACCTGATCAGACTAGTCACTGCATTTACATCACCTGGTTGTTTTAATGTCCTGGTGAACAGGGATCAGCATGGGAACTGTGCAGCCCAATACACAGCACAAGTTGTGATTCCCTGTGTTCTGACGTGTCGATCATGTCCAGACCACCAACATCACACAGCTTGGTCACAAAAAACAAAACATTTCTGGTGCTGTAGACCTCCACATAATGGCTTATGGTTATAAGCCATTATCAGACATGGAAACCTGAACTTCTCTAGACATTACCTGGGTGAGCGGCATGTGAAAATGCAAATGTCAGAGTCGTTAGTTCAGAAATTACCCTGAATCTATCCTGAGAGTACATCAGTACAAAGTCTGGATACTGTCTGCGTGAGCCCATGCAGTGTGTAATCGCAGCGACGAGAGCAAATGAGCGATTCCTTTCTGTCAATCTTCTCAGCACAACACCAGAAAGTATGGGAAATATTTTGTTTCACACTTCTCTCCTTCAAGGTAACATACATAACACATTCACATTAATCATCTGCTTCAACGTGTAAACAAAACAACATGATTTCTACAGTGTACTGTTTGGGTCAGGCTACAGCTTGTGCAAGCTTTACCCTAAGAATACCAAATCCAAACTATTTCCCCATGTGAGAACCCAGCTAACATGAGCAGTCTCCTGTTATGTGCCGCATGTATAAAAGATCAAATCTGCACGAGGTCTGGACCAGATAGTTCATAACCGGCAGCATAATGAATAACTCAGTAAAACTCCATTAGTCAGGGCTCTTTGGCACTCCTCCTCAACTGGATCACACTATTCCTACCTCACCGGGGTAAAAGGGGTAGCATCCTGCTACTCAGAGCATTTCAGCGCCAGGAGCAGAAGGACTGGTCAGAGGTGAAGCAAAGCCAAATACAGAGAAGACATCATGAGCTGAGACTGGGGGGCGGGTTCATCTTTCAGCATGACTGATTATTCAAAGCAGACTAACCAAATCCCAGACTAGACTAGACTAGACTAGAAACCCCTTAGAACATCTGTGTAGTAACAATTTAAAGGCACTTCCCATAAAATCTGTTGGAGTTTGGAAGAGTGTGATAAACGTCCCATCTAGATTCAGGTCTGATGGGCTTGTAGACGCTTATGCCTTCTGAACTGTATCCAATCCATTTAGGATTTTCACTTTGTCATTATTGCTTATTAAATGGAGATTAACTAGACTTGTTTTTCCAATTCCAATTTAAGTTTTTGTACTTTCGTAAACTAGGAAGCACATCAAGTAGTACGACATATACTTCTCCCACCTACTTTGTTCCATCTCACTCTTGTTTCCCTCTGTCTCTGTCTCTGTCTCTGTCATATTCAGTGTTCTTTAGTTATTCTTATTCCATCTCTCATTGCTCTGTGTGTCTGTCACCCTCATTTTAAGTCTTTCTCTCCCTCGAATCTCAGCCTGTTGTGTGTGTGTGTGTGTGTGTGTGTGAGCTCACAGTTATGGTGCCATGTACTCAGCTCTTTCTCAATTTTTTTGTCATGTCTCCTCACATTTTATCATTACCAATCAGCTTTCTGCTTTGTGTTACTGTCTCTTTCTTTGTTCGTCTTTGTTTCGTCTCTTTTTTTTCTTGATCAGTTAAATCAGTTCATTTCAGCTTGCCATCTGTTACAGTTCCATGTGGCTAGTTTTTCTGCTTTGATATTTTTTCATGCTGGGATATTTGATCATAAACTCAAATTTAGTACAGTGTGTACAGTACTTTACATTCAAACTCAAACTTGGCTTTAAAGCTCGTATAAAATTGGTTACTGCATAGTTACAAAGCTACTATGTGCAGATTGTATTTATGTTAATAGTGACCATTGTTTTGCATCTACGACTTGGGTCTTGGGTGATCTGATGACAAGTGGGCAGTGCTCAACCACATTCATTTAAGTGTTCATATTATGCCCCCTCAGGGTTAAAAACAGGCCCTTAAAGTCCCCAAAATGTGCCTGTTCACTGTCATGCTGAAAGACAGTGTAGCTCATAGTGAGCAGCAAGTCTGAAAATGTGCACAAACAGACCCTCTCCAGAGCAAGCTGTTTTTCTTATTATTTTTTATTGTTATTAATTTATTTCTGTGTACAAAGGGGTAATTTGGTAAAATGCATGTTCATGTGAGCTCTTGACTTACTTAATTCTTATTTTTGTTAATCTGTGTGTAATTCCTAATGTTATCTTAGAAAAATCTTAGATAACATTAGGGGAAAATAGAATGAAATACTGATGATGGCATGATCACTTTTGCTGATCAGTGTGTATTCAACATGGATACTACCACAGTACACAATGTGATGATGAGTGAGTCCATTGAGTTTTGAGTTGAACTGCATGGGGTTGTGGGTAATGTGGGCCGTTAGTCCATTAATAAATTAAGGGACCATGTGATGAAGACATATGGCCCTACTCTGATCTGCCCTTGGCTTGGACTGCCTGTGTGTTTTCCTGCAAAAAAATCGAGCTAAGTGAATTGAGTTGAAACCTCAGAGGGACGTGTAGTGAAAACGCTGGATAGATAGATGATAGACACAAGCAGTGTGTGGGCTGAATGTGTGTGTGTGTGTGTGTGTGTGTGTGTGTGTGTGTGTGTGTGTGTGTGTGTGTGTGTGTGTGTGAGAGAGAGAGAGACAGAGTCCGTGGGTTGTAAGAGTGGGAGTTTTTCTGCAGAGAGATTCTTTGACCTCTTTCTGCTACTGCAGCTCTCTTTAGGCTCAACGCACACACACACACACACACACACACACACACACACACACACACACACACACACACACACACACACTCACATGCTGAACATGGGAGCAACAGCGTCCTGGTAAAGGACACTAGAGAGGGTATGAGAGTCGCTTAAATTGAAATGATCATAATTGTACCACTTTTACTATTCTACAAAAAAATATTCTTGCCCATAATTGACACATGGCTCTCAGAACTACAGTTGGCTCTTATGTGCTGCATTGTGACAGCCTGCTGTTCCTAAAGAACCAGGATGTTTGAAATGCAAAGGGAAGATATCACCAATAACATTCCTTTCAGCATTTCTACTGACCTAAACAATATACACTGCCATTCAAAAGTTTATCTCTTAGAAATGTCTGTTTTTCTATGACAACATACATGAAAACTAAGTTGGTAAATGATATATAGCTAAACAAATAATTCATATGGTCATTGGAAAAGTTGGAAATGTGATGCTTCCACAACAGCTCAGACATGTTGAGATCCAGAGACTGTGCTGAACACTCAACAATGGAGTTGTGCTGTGGGTCATTTTCTGATATATATTCAGACAGTGAATAATCATTTCCTTTTTAAAAGTCTCACATGACAGTTTTGCTACTTGCAGGAAGAAAGTAATCAGTTACCTTTTGCAAATTTCTCATTGGAAAGATAAGTACGACTTTTGTTATTGAGCTGTTTCAGGTTTTTGCATGTTTGGTACCATACATCAAAACAACACATGGGATTCTAGTGAAAAGGAACTAAACTATACTAACTAAATCTATACACGAAGTCAACTCTACAGTGCAGGTACAGGGAAATGAGCTTAACATAACGACTGGAAGCTGATGAAACACTACTGTAATTAGTGGTTTCACAAGGATTACCAGTAACTTAGTTCTTGCAGTCTTGTCACCTGCCAATTTCATCTGCTTGTAAGACAAAGGGGGAAACAGCAGCCTTAAATGTCAAGTTAGACATGCTGTACACACAACACAATGCATCCCAACCCACTTGAAGCATGAAAAAGACGGGACATTGCCTCCATCACGACACGATCAATCACTTAAAGGGGAGGTAAGAATCTGGCCTACATAGAGACGGGGGAGATGAGATATTGTTTAAAAATCCACTTACGTCCTCACATTAAAAAATGTGCAGTCACAGTAACTGCTGTCCACGTGTCCCAAAAAAGGCAGGATAGCTCAGATATACTGTAGGTCCTGATCAGTCACATGCTGTCAAGTCAAGTAGGATTGTTTACCACTTCAGAGAGTAGATTTGTGCTTGCATATTGCTGTTTGTGGTTGGTTCTTGGCTCTGTTGATGTGGAAATGATAAGTCTGGCATCTATAGCGTATATGTTGTCCGCATTCCAATCTGTCGCCACAGCTGCCAGCCATATTGGAGGTCCATGCTCTTGCAAAGATGTGGCTGGTAAAGCTGTCTGGTCCTTTATGTTGCCAACATGAATGTACAGTGAAGGCTTCTAACTAAAAATCTTACTGTATTTTTCAGGTATATATTTTTAGTTTTTTCATTTAAGTGGGAATTTGTTTGGAAACCACTAATGAGAGCATACTTCATGTCTTTCCTGGGAAAGTGGGGAAGTACAAATTTTATGGCAGCAGAAACACCAAACCTTTGCCTGGCCAGCCTTATGGGCTCTTGGCTGCACACTTTGGCTGTTACCTCTGCCAGGACATGGGACTTGGCAGATTTCTTGCGATTATTTACCTCCTGCTATGTGAGGTGGAGAGTGCAAAGGGACTTGCTGAACTGTCATGGTTCGTCTGACTTTTCTCCGTCTGCCCACAGTGAACCTTTTTTCTCTGTCTCCTGCAGCTGTCTGATGATGGATTTGTTCGGCAGAGGAGAGCTGGGCCTACTGGGAGGAGGAGAGGGACTGAGAGATGACGTGGGCGTACCCGGGATAAGCTGGTCGCCCAGTCGGCTGCCAGATGACATGTACCCAGCCTCAGGGTTGGCACTGGCTGCCGCCTATCATGACATCAAGACCAGGCTGGCAAGTCTGGAGAGAGAGAACAGCAGCATCAAGAGGAAACTCAAACACTACGAGGTCAAGGTGGAGAGCAGCACACAAACACACACAGTAGACACATGTTATGCACATTATACAGAGAACAGTAGAATAGACCTGAGACTGTTGTTAGACAGTGAATGCATTATTTCTGGATCGCCTTCTCATTCCTTCCAGTTTCCCATGATCAGTGAGTTTGGAGAGGAGAGGATACTGTGTTGCTCCTGTGAGCCTATCATGAAGGATACCAGTGTAATCCAATCAGAGACCACCAACCTACAACAGAGGATCAACTCCCTCACTCAGGAGGTACCTAGTACTATTATGACAGGAACTGTTAACAGTAGCAGTCGTAGCTAGTGGAGGCTGTGGAAGTCATATTAATGGCAGATCAGTACCAAACATACAAGGACTCGTACTGTGGCTTTGCGGGTGTCTCTTCTCACAACCCTTGGGGTGAGGTTATTAATTTGTCTTTGTGTGGAAGAACTGTGTAGTGCGAGGCCGCTGATTGTGCTGAAGTGTGCTCCAGATGGTTGGTGAGACACCAAATCCACGCACAGTACTTACTGTACACACAGGCACCAGAAACAACACATGGAAGCAGCTCCCACAAATGTTGTGATCAGGCAACTGAATCATGGCAACTGTTACCATCTCAGTACTACTAATCTTACCTGGATGACTGACTATACGAATCTGACATAGTATAACCAAGAAATAACAATCAAGAATTCCCAAGGAAAAAGAAACCTTTGGCACAAAAGAAAGCAACAACAATGAACCAAAGATGTATGTGCAGACTACCAATAAACTAACACACACCATAATAGAATATTTGAATACAATTCAGATCTTATTTTAGATTTTACAATATGTAGATACAGCAACGGTGATGATGGCATGATTTGCTGCTGAAGTGATGATAAGACCTAAATGTTATTCCCACACAAAGTGTCTCTGTTTCAGCTTCAGAAGAGTAAGGAGAGAGAGGAGAGGTTGGAGGAAGTCATCCAGGCTTATGAGAAGATTCATTTGGAGAAAAGCAACGTCCAGAGAGACTTAGACAAGATGGTAAACACACACACACACACACAAATAATATAATATGTTACTGTCCTTGGTAGCAGCATGGACTTCCTTTCCACCTGTGTATGCGTGTGTGTGTGTGTGTGTGTGTGTATGTCAGACTACTCTAGCAGAGCAGCATGTGGAGAGGATCCACAGTCTGGAGGTGGCTCTCAGACAGAGGGAAACCTCCCTCCAGAAACTAAGTGCGCAACTGCGCAGCAAAGACGCACATCAGTCTCAGCTCCACGCCAGCCTAGACGTACCCAGAGGTGGGTTCTGTTCTGTATCAGCACACAACCCAGTCATTAGCAAAAAAACAAAAAAAAAACCACAAAATATAGGGTTAATTATTTGTTAATCTCTATCTGTAATTATTATTGTAATACAACTCAAGCTAAGTGTCCTTTCAAGCACATATACAATTATAACTTATATCATTAATAGACCTAACCTAAAACATGTTTTTAAATGGTGTTACAGTCATATATTATTAATCAGTGTTATCATGGCAAAACACCAAGGTATTTTCATGCAGGCATTACCTTATTATCAGTTATACAAAATATATATACTGTAGATTAAATATGTATTTATATATATTACTTTTTTATTATATCTTGAATGTGATTGTAGCAGATCTGTAACAATAAAAACACTGACCAATATGTACATGGTCTATACTGTGGAAATTAAGATAATTCAAACTTCCCATATAAAAAGACAATGCTAAAGATTTACAGTAGGGATGGAAGTCTGCTCCGCCACTGACAGTATGGTAAAGCAGTGATGTGGTTTTGTCAGAGGGTCGTGGGCCAACACTGCAGAGCTCCCGCAGTCTGGACGCCCTGTCAGACCTGAAGCTGCAGCGACTGGAGGCCGAGCTGGAGGGGGCACGGCATCAGGCCGAGGGAGCCTGTCAGAGAGAGAAGGAGCTGAGGGCCGAGTTTCAGAGACTGCAGCAGGAGGTAGCCCAGCTACAGGAAGCTCAGAGACAGGTACGCCCGATGCTCTGCTGTAGACTTCCACAGGGTGGTGATTTTGTCACTTCTGGTGGTCATTTGTAGAGAGAGTTCAGCTACTAGTAATAGGCCCAGTGGAGTGGAGCATGAAATTAGTGAAATGCAATGAATATAAAATGTTAGAACTAAATTCAATTAAAGCAGCTACATGTTTATCTAAGCTTGTATCTTCATCATTTGTCTTGTTGAGCTCCACTGTTGTCCAAAAACTACTGTACTACTGAAGTTGTACTCTGGTTTAAATGACTGATGGTCAGTGGACTTAAACCTGCAAACTGTCAATGTAAAGCAATGAAAAGCCCAATAACAGCTCTGTCTCATCTCTCAGTCACAGGAGTTAATCCCACACTGTGAGCACTGCGACGTAGAATGGATAAAGAAAGCTGGGGACGAACAGTGAGTCCTAGTTCAAACCAAGAGGCTTTTTCACAGTATAAGCACAGTATATTACCATCGGTTTGTTAGCTACATGCATTTATTGATTCAGTCTCTTTTTGTGCGTTGCAGAGTCAACCTAGCGTTGGCTTATACTGAGCTAACAGAAGAGTTGGGTCGTGTTCGCAGTTTGGCTGTCAAACAGAGTGACCTTCTGCGACACGTCTCACGGGATCCTGGTAGGTCACTGGTGTCAGGACGTAATGGAATATATGGGCATTTAAAATCAGTGGGTAATTATTGAGCCTTGAGTCTAGAGTGCACTGGTATCAAATGGTGACAGTGAATCCAATGCCCCTAATTTGATTTGACGAGCCCATCTCTCTCTGCCTCTTCACTGTCAAGTATAAAATGAAGACCTAAACATCCATCCATCCATTTTCTTAACCTCCTGTCTTAGCTGTCATCTGGTGAGAGGCGGGGTACACCAAGTCGCCAGTCCATTACAGGGCAGACATACAGAGACAGACAACAATTCATACTCACATTCACACCTATGGGCAATTTAGGGTCACCAATTAACCTAACATGCATGTCTTTGAGGTGGGAGGAAGCCGACAAGAACCCACACAGGAGAACATGTAAACTCCACACAGAAAGTGTATCAAACCAGGGTCCTTCTTACTGTGATGCGACAGTGCTAACCACTACATCATCGTGCTGCCCTAGTACAAAAAAGAAAAACTCTATGAAATCATAAAAACTTGTCAAAAACTGCTCAGTTAGATATTTTGTTGATAGTTTGGCTTGAACTGTGTCCATAAGTGTCCAACAAATCTGAAACTTCCTCATGGCTTTTAACAGTCTGTGAAGTGCAGACTTCATAACCTTTAAAATCAGATCAGTGACCCATAGTTATGAATGTGAGTATGAAGGCTTGTCTCTGTATGTCAGTCCTGTGATGGACTGGTGACCTGTCAGGCTGCACCCTGCTTCTCGGCCAATGACACCCGGGATAGGCTCCAGCTCTCCCACACTGGGGTGTCATGGGTGAGGAACAGGGACAAAGCCTAAATAAATAATGTTTCTTTCTTACTTCCTTCCTACAGTCTCCCGTCCCATCCCAGCTCCTCAGCGTCTCTCCCCCACATCCCCCCAGCGCCCATCACTCTCTCCCGACAGACTGCTCCCCACCCCGTCTCCTCCTCTGTCTCCAGTCAACGGCCCGGCCTCCTACTCTCATCAGCTAACCAGCAGCCGCCTGCGAGCAAAGTTCCAAGGTCGCCGTAGTTACTCGGAGGTGAGACTACTACTACTACTACTACTAATAATAAAAAACGATACTTTATTAATTAATTAATTCTTATTATCCTTTGACCTTTCGACCTCCTCTTTTCCTCAGGTTTCTGACCCATCAGCCATTCAGAGGCCGCCAGCTCGCCTGATGAGGGACCCAGTGTCCACCCTCCCCAAGCCCAGGCCCCTCCTGGGCGAGAGGCAGGGTTACAGCCAAAACAAATCCCAGCTTCGCACTTCCTTGCTGGGCCCAGTCAGACCAGCCTCAGCTCATGGGGCTGGAGGTGAGAGAGGAGGGGGAGGTGGGGGAGAGAGAGGTGGGGGCAGCAGCCTGAGCAGCAGCCCTCATCACTGTGCTCTGGACCTGGGCTTCCCAATGGCTGCTGAGGTGAGCTTTATTTAAGTCAGCTGTATAGCTACTTACTGCTGAAGTTCACTTTTAACATCCCTGCTGCTTTCTGATTACTAATTACTGTTTATAGCACTGAGTAATATGTAATGCTTATATAAACCTATAAACTTCTCTTTTTAAATAATCCCTCCTCTCATCCAGGTGCATCACTTCTGTCACCTTGACGACCCACCTGAGCCCACCCCACTGGTGACCCCACCACAGTCCTCTGATGATGAGGAGGTGATGATGATGATGGTGATGTTTGCTCTTCCTGGATGTAAAGCTCGGTTGTTTACACATAGATTCTGTGTGTTGTGTACGTTTGCAGGATGTTTGTACATATCTGTCGCCGCCCACCAGCCCACCTCGAACCCTCGGTGCCATTGGGATTGGTTCGACGTCGCCTAGAGAACAGCCCATTCATCCCTTGTTCCCGTCTCCTAGGAAACAGCCACACCATCCTTCCTTCTCAGCCCCTGAAGGCCCTGCCACCCTGTCCTGCCATCTGCCTCTCTACATGAACACTGAGCATGCTCAGTCATGGCCCTCAATAAATGTAAGTAGAAAATGACGAGGGTTACACAATGCAACCAACAGATTTCTTGTTCTCCCTGTGGGGAGTTTGTTTTTAGCTGGTTTTGGTCTCTCCACAGATGTTCTATGTGGTTTTAGTCTGGTGCATTCAGGGACAGTCAGAGACTTTCTCAAACCACTCCAGGGCCACCTTGGCTCTATGCTTCATGTCATTGCTGTGCTGTACAGTCTAAGGTCTCCTGCTTTCTGAAGCAGGTTGCTCCCTGTATTTGGCTGCATCCATCCTCCTTCCAATTCTTCACATGTTGCTGCTATACATTGCCATATGAATGCTACTACCCAGGAGTTTGGTATGCAAAAGACATAGTGTCCTCAGAGTCTTTTAAAGTGGACACATTACGCTTCATTTAGAATTTATGTTTTATTCTAGGGCTCCACTTATACATTGTATGATTTAATGCTCTCTTTATAGGCTCTCTAGGCTCCCTCTGGCCTAGAGAGTAAAATGGTCCATTTATCGATCCCAACACCACAACCTTGAGCATCTGTCGATACCGATCCAATCTCTTGAACCATTAAGGTGCCAGATGAAAAGCATGCAAAGTCTCTATCTTAGCTTGGGAGGCTGCCATCCCTCTCACTCAATAAAAGAGAGACTGGTAGTGAAACCTGAAACTGAATATCAGATCAGTGTCCTCATACATGTAACTGTATCCAGTGTTGTGTTATGGTTTCATTGTCAAAAGTAAAAAAAAAGTTAGTATAAAAGTCAAAGAAAACACTTTCTGTGAGACATATTGTGCTCTTCAAATACTAATTACTTATTTAGTGGGTGTAGGAGCCCAGAATGACTGGTCAGTCATGGACGTTCACAATGTTTTATTTCAAATGTATTTAAAAATACGTGTTAATTAAAATATCTTCAGGACAAAGTGAATTTGTTGGAAAATGGGCTACCACAAAGGCCAGATTGATGGAGTGCTGCTGAGATGGTCAATATTCCAGCAGGTTCTCGCATCTCTGCCCAGGACTCTCCTACTGTAGCTCCGTCAGAGTAATCTTTACAGGGGGTATTGGTAGGGGAACCCATCAATTGTTAAAGTGGAATAAATAAAGTAGGAAGACCTTATGCACTGATAATTACTTAATAATTCATTATTATAGTATTTCTAAACCTGTTATGTATTTATTAACCATGTACTGTACAATCCTCTGGTCTGAATTATTATTAATCACAGAATTATTATTTGTCACAGGTCAGTAAAGGACCAGCAAACTGAAGGAGAGAACCCAAGCACAGACACAGCAGACAGGCTGGCTGAATAATGAAACAAAAAAAAAATGCTTTAATGGTTTAATGGTTCAGGTTTAACCAGCAAGAATTAAGTGTGTGAGACTAACAGCAACACGAGTCAGTGTGTGTGGCTGAGTGAAGAGTACAGTGAATAAAAAGTGGGAAAGCGGCATAGATTCCTAAAGGCTTTGTGTTGATTTGCATGCAAAGGTTTATTGCAGACAGTGGTTCATAACCACTAGATGGCAGTGTTGTGTCTTTATACTCTTTAATTTAAGCATAAGAAGGTGATGGTTCTAAAATTGGATTTAAAACTAGAATCACTGCCTCGTGGTTGTACAGTATGCCTCTGCCAAGCAGTCAAGTTGCTGTTTACATGCATTGTTTGTCAAAATGTATATTCTAATTAATATGACTCCAAATGAGCAATTGGGCCAAATCTAATGAACTTTTTGACAGCCGTTTGGCCAACAAGATCTTGAAGGAATTCCCTCCAAGCGTTTCCTAGATATCGCGATGGCAGTGTAGACAGACAACCTGAAAACTAAATGTCAATAATCAGAACAGCTGGTTTCGTCATGTCAGCTTCCTACAAAACACTACAGTTAGCAGGAGCCCCAGCTGAACCTCTGTTCACCCCGTTATCAGGACTTTATTAAGAAATATTATAAATGAGAAAAGACAACTTTTGTTCCTTCACTGTATTATAACTTATAACTTATATAACTTAACTTCTCACTGTGAACATATCATATTATACCATTAATGTCAGGTCTGATAAATTACCAGTTCCCTCTGGCTAAGTGTTCCTGAAGAAAACACTAAACCCTGAACCCCTGACACTTTAAATGTAGCCACCTCTCCACAAGACTTTTCTCAAGGAGATTAAATCAAGTAAATTCAAACATATCAAAAGTCAGCAAAGTGTGAAAAGAGCTTGTGGGATTGTGCTTTGTTTGTGTTGTTGTGCTTTGACGTACCTGCTCTCACGCCTGTCTTCTTCTGTCTGTAGTTATGGATGGAGTCAGAGGAGAGTGCTGCTCGAAGCTGTCCTTTGTGTCAGCTGACCTTCCCAACTGGTTACCCTGACGACGCCCTCATCAAACACATCGACTCCCACCTGGAGAACAGCAAGATCTAACCTTTATTATCAGGTGTTTTACACCTATTTCTGCAATAGGCGGCAGAGCCATCTTGATTCTTTTCTATATTTTGGTTAAATCCAAGAACGGTTTATTGACCAAGCATGTCTCCTCCAAAACCCCCACCTCCCCACCACCCACCTCGTGTGGAATAAACCGGGGACCTTCCAGTTTGCCTCTTGTTGTACTCTTGATTTCCAGGTTGTAAATCTCATTTTGTTTGCATCACACAAAGCACCATATCAATAATTGTGTGTTAGATGGAGGATTTCCTTCTTTCACAAACTCCAACCTAATTTGTATATAGATCTGAGGGCCAATGGAACAGCAAGATACTTAGAGCACAGTGATGCTGTATTTCCCAGATACACTGAGACGGACACACAAGATCTGTTTTCAGCTTCACATCTGCTGGACTGAGAGCAGCCGTGGAGACGAGACATGTGCTGGAAAGACACAACAACCTGAGAATGGTCAGGACCACCTGGATTTCCCTTTTCTAATGGCCTGGCAGAGGATTAAAATGAAAATGTATGGACATGTAATGAACTTTACCAAGGATAGGCTTATTTAAGTAACAGTAATGTTAGTAAGTACTTTACCTGTGTGTATGTGATGACAATAAATGTAGTCTAGAAGACTACTAGCTGACTCCCAAATACATGAGCAATCCCTATTTGAAGGGAGCTGCCCTGCTGTTCTTTAAAGGATACAGCTAATAAGTTGGAACTGATCACAATAAATGGGGATGACGTATTGGTTAGTGGAGCTCCAAAGCAAAATATGTCAAATCAAATGTGAAATGGTTTAAATGTAAAAATGTGATCAAAAAAACAAAACAATGCATGACGGATGTCACGTCTCTCTCTAAATCTGTGATAACAGGTTGTTTTCTTTATTCTCTTTAATATTGGAAAACACCTCAATTAAAAGACTTTATCACATAATCATCACTCCAGATTCTTTACAATATTTTCTATCACCACTCATTTTCAATTATCATTGCCAGTTCTAATTTCTAATAACTCTGATTATGGTATAAACTAATAATAATATCTGATCATTATGACTTTTCCTAAATATAGTGAACTTTCTCCTAATCTAGTTTTTTTGTAATCTTGTTTCTGTTTCATACACTGATCACATTTTTACGCTAAAAACATTCCACGCTCACAAATGTACGTATTTTTGTTTTGGGTGAAGACCAGCTCCATGGTGTCAGTACAATACAAGGTAAAGCTGAGTCAGTGTCACACTGAATATGTTGATACTTCATCACTTAACACCTCCATTACTTGACCACAGTGCTGTACATACCAAACGTATCTTGACTCTGAGCTGTTCAAGTTCTAAGGATGAAAGCCAAACCTACGAAGCAAAAAACAAGTTAGAATCATCATTACAACAAAATGCTTTTTAATCAAATGACCAAAATTATAAACATTTCATCAGGACATTTAGCTGTAGAAGATCACACAAGCACGCTGTAAGAGATCATGTAGAACTCTTTGTTCCACTAAAGATAACAGAGAGCAGAGTGGACTGTTTCATTCTGTCGTAACAGTTCAAATGTCAAGTCCTCATCAAGCTGCTCTTCTAAGACGCAGGTCGGCTCTGTCACACAAAGGTCCGCGCAGAATCGAGAACCAATCCTGCGAATCGCTCAACTCAAGACTTAAAGGGATGGTTCACCAAAATGAAGAATTATTACATATTTAACCTTTTCACATGACATCCTGTGATTCAATAGATGCAGTTTGCTGGTGAAGAACACGTGATACAGTTGAAAGCTCCGGAAACAGCTGATAAGTGGACATTTAGCCTAAAGTGTTGAATAGACCTTGATGGTTTAGTTTGTTTACACAGCTCTGTCTCTAAAACGTTCAGTGGAGATGAACGGACTTCCATTCGTGGTACTGAGGACAAATGTGAGGTGTGTGAAAAAAATCATGGTTATTAAACACAGCAATTGGACTAATAATCTGAACATATCCTTATAGAAATACATTCACAATATCGACCTCTGGTTTTCAGAATAAAAAGGAGTGGAGGTTTGATGCAAAAAGGTTGTGTAATGTGTTATTTACATCCACTAAATGAAAGCATTCAGGCCTCCCTGTATGCTGCAGGAATGAGACACTGCACGTCTTATTAGATAAAACCAACGTTTTATTAACCACATAGAATAAAATGTGAACTAGTTAACCTGCTGTGTGGTGCTTGTTTTCACTTTGCTGGACTACAACTAAGGCTATGACAGTAGTTCCATTACTTCAGCCAGTGTGTTTGTAGCAGTGCATACTGAAATGAAGCCCTCAAAAATGTGCATAGACAGTCCTACTCCCCAGAGGATGAACCCTCACTTTTATGATCTCCTAAGTTTTAAGTTAATACAACTATGATCAGGTTGACTGTTGTGGTTTAAATGTTTCAGGACAGACAGATTGTCATGGCGCTTGAGTCATTCATGCTCACCACAGGAAGAACAGTAACTTTAAGTTAATTAGCAAACGTTAGCATGCTGACACACTCAACTGGTCATTTCTTTTTTTCCTAATAACATTTCATCAACGCTTCATTGACGGTCGCTGTCAGAATACGTTTAATTTACTGTAGCTCCATGCACTGCTGTGCAGCCTCACAGCAGGGGTGTGTCCAAAAAACAGGCTGTTGTCTCTTTGAAGCAGCTTTTAATTATCAAAGTTTATCATAATTAGATGCTAACACTTGCACATTTGTTATTTGATTTTAAACACAAGGTACAGCTGAGGTTAATGGAAAAGTCTTAACTTTATGGTCTTAAACTGATCTACTGACAGTTCATTCTCAGGGGAACATGAATGTTGAGATTTAAAAGTCAAAATCTACCTAACTTGTATATTACCCTCTCCCACCAGACAAAAATCACTGGCCCCACATTCAGAATTTCCAGCAGCGTGGGACGGCCTTTATTGCACAAGAAAACTGTGCACACTACAGCAAGTATGTTCAGTGGGATTCAGGCTGTCAACTGTGATCAATGTTTACAAGTAATTATTCCAGTAATCATTTCACGGTTATGGGTTCGAACTATAAACTGGTTTTCAGCATGTTTGAGACTCTGACTGCACCTGTTGTTGCCCTATTTGACATGTGCTTAAGCAAAAGAGTTGTGGTGACACTAAATACTCTGATTTATCCAACTGGTTAGTACCAACAGAACTCCCAAAATAGTATCTTTATTTTAAAAATGTAAACAATGTAAAAACTTTTTTAAACCTGCTGAATTATACAGACGAAGTGACCAATGATGCACTTTCAGAATCTCTACAGTCCCCCTACAGTTCTCATAGGGCTGTAGGGGAGTGAGGATGGGCCCTGACATCATGAGATGATATGTAATGTGTGAATCTGGCACAGGAATGGCACACTGCCCCACTAGTTAAAACTATAACTAGTATGAAATACATGGATTCATTTATAAATTCAGTGTATTTAACCATGTAACTTGAGCATACATGGTTAAAAGGAAACACTACGTTTTAGTAGCGTCCTGATTTGTAGATTTCATTTGGAGTTGGAGGGCAGTGCTGTGGGGAAGAAGCTACCATGTTGGCTGCTGCTGCTTGTTGCATCTCCCAGAGGAGATTGTTATTACAACATATTACCAGAAATCACTGAATAACTCCTGTTGCTACATGTTGTATGTCATATGGCTATGTAACTCTTTTCCTTTTTAACCTTTTATCCTTTGACTTTGCATCACAGCACATTTTATTTTTATTATTTCTATTTATTAGAAGCTTCACTTAGATGTATTCACTCTGACAAACTCAATATGCACTTAACTTGTAGAATTGTTGAAATGAAGATTTGACAGGAGCCAGCAGGGGGCGCTCTGTCTTTGTTCCCCTTAATGTGATGAATACCTCACTGTTACTCCACATGTCATGATCAAGAGCCATTATTTCCAACACTAAATTCAAAGTCAGACTAACTTGTGGTGATCGAGTGATGTGGTTCAAGAAGAGACCAGCTGTGTACAGCACTGTGTGGGGGTGGGTTGTTTTGTTTTTTGTCTGACATGAGCGGCATCACATGTGGACGGTCAGGTGAACAGCTAAAGAAACACAGACAGTTATGCTCTGTTGTTATCTCAGAGTGAGGCACTGGGCACTATGTAGCTCAACTGGTTCCAACTGGCTGATGTGTAAACACCAACAGACACAATAGGAGGTTTGATTTTTTTTCTCTTTGTCTTCTCTTGTCTCTGAACCTACGACCAAGATACAACTCAAAGGCCCACCGTGCCATACACTAACAAGAAAAAGTATGTGAACCTTTTAGAATGTATAGAATTCATTTGTCATAATATGTGATCTGATCTTCATCTAACACCCACCCTGAGCCTGGCTCTGCTGGAGGCTTCTTCTGTTAAAGGGAGTTTTTCCTCTCCACTGTCGCCTAGTGCTTGCTCTAGGGGGATTAAGATTATGCATCATCATGCATGTCCTCCTAAGTAACTGTACTGTAACAAACATAAAAAAAGTGCTTATCAACTGTACAGTATGATGCACAACTGTAGATTAAGCTCTGCAACAACAGCACATTTCTGCATTTGGAATGATAATCCAATATAGTACATTGCAGGGTCCATCCTTCATCATGAATATTTAAGTACACTGTACTACTTTTGTGTACTGAAGTCGTTACAGTACAGCTTCAGCAGTATCTTTTTGTTGTACTGTTCAAGTTTTTTTAACAGTATAAATATATGCTTGAGGACTGCCAGACAAACACAGGGGCCAAGTTATTTCGTTGTTAGCTACTTTACCAGACACTTAAAGCAAATTAGTACTACGGCCTCTACACCTGCTTATTGAGAGCACTCAAATGACTCATTTGAATTTGGCTTTTACTGCTGCAGAGCACCTAGAACACAAACCATATACACCATTTCCTAATTATCAGCATTTACACAGGATCATTTCCTCAAACTTTCTGACAGCTTATAAAAAAGTGTGAAATTCATCCTTATGCTCAGACTTTTCTTCGTTGTCTGCTTTTCTTTTTCCTCTCCTCTTTCCACTCACCCTAACCGGTCGAGGCAGATGGCCACCCACACTGAGCCCGATTCTACTGGAGGTTTCTTCCTCTAAAGGGAGGTTTTTTTCCTTCTTCCTTCTAATGATTGCCCAAAAGGGATTGTTGGATTTTTAGTCTTTATACAATTATACTTTGTAAGGTCTTAAATCTTATCCTGCAAATCCCTTGAGAGTACTTGTGATTTGGTGCTACACAAACTGAATTGAACTGAACTCTCCACACACTCTTAGATCAGTTTTATCATGAGTCTTAATCATTACTGACTCATTTGTACAACAAAGGAATAGCGTTTGGTCCAGACTCTGCACTTAACTTTATTAAGTTAGTCAGTGGTGAACAAAGAGTTGAGAGGCAAAACCGTATTGATTACGGATCATTTTATTTGGAACTAAATCATTAAGAAAAACATTTGATGGGATTTAACAGCAGTCTCTTTTCCTTATTAAAATTCACTGTTGAAACATCAATAAAAATACGTCATTGCATCAACTGGTCCAAGAGACACAATCCCCATCTGTGGGCTTATTTTCATACATGCAAAAGAAGAAAAAAAAAAGCATAACTGACAAGAGGAGCGCTACATGTATCAAGCGCAAAGACAGTTCAGAAAGCTAATTTATCACCAATGTGCTGAAAATAAAATACACCGTACACCGGGTACATCAAGACCCACTAAGAAAAGAAGCAGAATACCACCAGTTCACTTCTAACACCCACCCCCTACAAGCGCCAGAGTTAAACCACCCTCTGTAAATGTATGACACCACTTCTCCTGACAAACCATTTATACAGATACAATATAACCACAAATATAAGACATTTTACATAAACAGGCCTCTATCCAGCCAGAAAGACTTGGAAGATCTTTACCCACAATTTTCTCAAGGGCAGTACTTAATGATTATACTAAAGGTTTTTCCTTTATGGGTAGAGGTAGGCGAAAGGCTGGAAAGGCATCCGGCTTCGTCTAAATCAGTCTTCATCTGTTCCACAGTGGCACCTCGCCTCTATGTGGCTTGACAGCCCAATGAGAGGTTCATGTGTGCTTTTGCGCCCTTCTCCTCTACACCCTTGCAGTAATAGTAGCAGCAGCAGCAGGCCTCTGTATGTGCATTGATAAGTACTACACTGTACTCAGACATAGGTTAGTGGACTAACATGGGTACAATTCATCAGTTTTTACTGAAGAGGGGCAATACTATTCATCATTGTATTGTGCTCGGCACCTGGCTGGTTACATTCAGCCTCAGCATCCACTTAAGTGCAGTGTCTACCACAGGTGCAGGTTTTCAGTCTGAGCGAAACCTGGGTCATTGCGGATTTTCCAGTAGGTTCCATTGTAAAGCCACACCTCTCTACCAGCCTCATCTGTAGCTTTCCTGAGAAAGCAAGCAAAGCACAGTGTTGGTGTCAAGCACTCACACCGTTTAAAAATAAATAAATAAATAAATAAATAAATAAAAGCCATAAATTTAGGATTCAGTATTATTTTAAAATTACAATTAACACTCAGTAACTGACTGATTTCATTTGTGCAGTGCTAGATCCTCACCTGAAAAACCTGGGCAAGTGCTCCTCCCCTCTCTTGGCCATCTCCTTCCTCCGCTCCCTCTGCTTCTCCTCCACCTCATCCTTCCTCTTATCTGCCTCTGCTACCTTCCCCTCCTCCAGGAGTCTGATGATGCAAACAGTCAGGAATTAAAACAACTGGGCGACATAGAACAAACTGATTTTTCACTGTATATGAATAGAATCTGGTTATGGACCTCTGGTCTGGTCTGAAGCGTGTGTCCGTAGGTGGGAGGACAGCTTTCAGTTCAGGTGTTAGTTCATTGAGTTCTCTGGCGTAACGGGAGAAGCCATAGAACTGGAAGTGGTCGTCAGGCTGCACATCTACAGAGGAAACACCATTATGCATCAAGAATTAGAACTACAGAACTGACACACTCCTCAAACATTTCTTCATCTTAAACAAGATTTTCTCAAAATCACATTAAACTTTTCCAATCTCAGAACTGAGAAGATACTCACTGGGCTTCCAGATACACTTAGGTGTAGAAAAGGTATCACAGACAATGCCTTCATGCCAGAGACCTCCAAAGCGATGGACCACCTCTCCAGCCTGGTCCAAAACCACACCCTGAACCTCGTTCTTACTGTTGTCGGAGCTCCAGTAGCGGGACTGGAATATGGAGAAGAAATAAACGGTCATTAAAAACAACACCAACACCAACACCAAAATACACAGTAACAGATGAGTGATACTGGCTAGATGACGCGTGTCCTGACCTTGACAAAGGTAATCTTGCATGTGCAGATGTCGCTCTTTGTGTTTCTGATGACCACCTCTCCATAGTGCTCCAACCAGCGCTGCTGACTCAGCACATTGTGGATACATGTCACTGCCTTGTTCCACTCGTAGTGATCACCATAGCTGCATTCACAAAACGCAATGATAAATGTTATTTAACGTGAGTAGTAATTTAGTTATTCTGCCTATACTCAGTGTGTTTTGTAAAATTAATAAGAAACTGATTTTTACACACCTCTTAAAAGTAGTCAAGACTGTCTCTAAATGATTTATAAATGTTACTGGTAAAATATACATCATCTTCGTCATGGTTTTGTAAAACTTGCTAAAAGTACTGAAGAGGCCAGTTGAATTTAACTAGTTGTTGACTTGTGTTGTACAGGGAAACACTAACTCACTTGGGCAGAGTAACGTTGACCTGTCCAGAAGAGATGATCTCCACTGATTTCCCCCAAAACTTGTTCTTCCATCTTTGATCTGAGGGCAGACAGGCCAACAGAAAAACCCTGTTAGTTTTAATTGCCCTAATGCTGTAAAGGTGGACCCAGCACTAATCAATGAGCACACAACTCTTACCTTGAAAGAAAGTGAAGTTTTCTGACTCTGCGTGGCAGGCAGAGATGGGCGGGTGATGGCTGACCTGGAAACACAACAAGCAACACAGCATAACAGTTTGTTCTAAACTTAGATGGATGAGGAGGATTCAGGATTTGTGACTGTTTATCTATGCTTTTCTGCTGGTTACCTGCTCACTGATGAAACGGAAGCCTCTGTCTTCTCTGTAATTCTCGTATGTTTCCCCCAGAACAGGGTTAAAGGGTTTGTAGCGATACCTCCAGGATGCCCAGGCATAGCCAGAAATAGAGAACGCTGCCACATAAACCTGGCAAAACACAGTTTTTAAGCATTTGTGAAGTTGGCACTGAACTCACCTGTCTCTGAACACCAGATGGTCAGGTCATACAAATAAACCAAACTTACCATTCTCTCATATGGATCATCAATGTGGTTTGCAATGTCCAGCAGGTCAGTGTACTCCAGCTCCTCACTGAGTCTCTGCAGCAGACTCAATGGCTCATTCAGAGCAACCGGCATGGAGACTCTGGACAGGTCTTTGCCGATGTTGTTGTACAGGATGGTCATGATGCCAATGTGGCTGTTGTCCTTTGATGTTGCAGGGAGAGTGGTGCGACGACCTGAATCACAGAGCACAAAATTTAAACATAAAAAAAAATATAACGTAAATCATACATAAATATAATATATATATATATGCAAAATGCAAGTCTAAAAATGTCTAGTGCTGCATTCTACAAGTGTTCAGTGTTCACAAAACTCCAATGTTTCTAACTTTTCTAAAGCACATCAGCAATTCAATTAGATTTTTTATGACAAATTCCATTCTTCACCATCTGCATTCAGACAAAGGTCATGGTGTATCCATAAGAATATTATTTAAATATGGCCTCAGCACTGAAGAGCAGAGACTGGTGATCCAGCATTACACAGCAGACCTCACTACACTCATTCCCAACATGCGTAAGTCAACACAAGTGGTGGCCTTACCAGTATCAGTGGGCACTGGTCTGGGTTTGTGAGAAGCATTGTTC
Organism: Anabas testudineus; assembly: GCF_900324465.2. Classification (NCBI taxonomy): domain Eukaryota; kingdom Metazoa; phylum Chordata; class Actinopteri; order Anabantiformes; family Anabantidae; genus Anabas; species Anabas testudineus. Next base: position 2,325,605 of record NC_046617.1, on the reverse strand, counting down.
AGACTGGCTCTGTAACTAATGGTGGCAGCAGCTGGAGGATGAGAGAAGAAAGTCAGTCATTCTTTCCAGTTTCTTCAGTTGTCTTGCTTAGAAAATGTTAAAGTGGTCTTTGGACAGAATAAAATGACTTCTACTGGTAACAGGCTGGTAAGTAAGCACTCACCGTGTCCCTCTTCTGGCTCCGAGTTGCTGGTGGTGGTAATATCACTGAGACCTGACTCATCGGAAGCCTCTGCCTCCGATGAAGTTTCGCACGTAATCACCTCACTGGCATCAAAATACTCTGCCATGGATTCAGCCACTGAGGGTGCACGATGACTGTGACGACTTAAAGATGGTGTCCTCTGCGAGGGATGGCAGTGGTGGAGAAAGAGAAAAGGGTTCAAACAGTGCTCAGTGTACATATACAGTGCAGTAGATGTCCACTTCAGTTATAGTGAGTGAAGGTGCTCTTACGTAGGATTCCAAATGAATAACATGACCACACAAACCACATGAAAACACTGTCATTCATCAGTATTAGGCAGTAAAAGAAAAGGTGAAAATGCATGCAGTGAGGTCATGAAACAGCCATACATAAAAAAAGACAGTGACTTTCACACACAAGCCCACAGTACACACCTGGTCTGGACGGACAGTGCAGAAGGATTCTTCAGTAGAGTCAGAGGACAAGGAAAGTGAGTGGACTTTGGTCAGACGTGACTGTATGTCAAGCTACACACATACACAGGCCAGCCATGCAGGACACAAGCAGAAAACAGACAGGAAATAAGATCAGATCATCAAGCAGATTCCAGTGCATTCACACAGCACATCACGTTGAATACTGTGTCACCATATTGCACTATGCCAAGTCTACTGAGGTGAAAATAACATCATTGTGGTCTACAACAAGTTTAAATAGGTCAATTAGGTTCTTTTGCTGCTCTGGTACTGTCTTACTAAAAAGTTCAGAAGTCTGATTTACTTGGCTTCAAAGTGTTTACTAGGTAATACCACTAAATGAAAATGTGCAACAGAAACAGTGAGTTAGACAGCGATACAGCAGTTATGTGTTCACTTCTATAAAGTTGGACTTGTAAAAGTAAAAGTCCAGAAAGGCTGCACCAGAGAGACATTTTCCCAGACTTGTCATACTCCTCATTATACAATTTTATATGTGCCATTTGCTACTCTCCTCTCAGTTCAGAGATGAGTGCAGGAGTGAACTGACATGCTGACTGTTCTTCCCAAAGTCACATCAGCTGACAATCCTTTCAAAGATACTGATAAGCAGCGCAGACAGAAAACAGGACAGGCAGCTAAGGAGAATCTTCATGCAACACCAAACAATAAGGCTATGAACATAGTCAGTTTGACAGGAATTAACCCCCTGATTAATGCCACTGCTCAGTTTGAGTGTGCAACAATAATCCTGTTATTTGTGTCACAGAAAGAGGAAAGGAAAGACTTGAGGTGTGTTGTGTGTCACACCTGTGATAACTTGTGCTTGTCCTGCCCTGAAACAGCCCGAACCTGATCTGCAGTTTCACACAGCACCTCACTAACAGACAGTGAGGGCTTGGCCTCCATTGTTTCTTTACAGGCTGAGATTTTGTGCCAATTATGAGTGATTTAACTCTGTGCGTGTCCTTACAGAGTGAGGACATTTAGTTGGTCCTCACTCAAGGAGCATTTTAAATTAGATTTAGATTAGGGTTTGGTTAAGGAGCTAGGGAATGTCCTATGTCAATAAATTTTCTTCACAATAATAGAAAGACAAGTGTGTGGGTGAGTGCGGTACCTCAGAGAGGGTGCTGCACAGAGTAGCAAGCTGCTGCGAGGTGTTTTGCCTCAGGTCAGGGCCGGTCCAGGCCTGCCTCAGTCTCTCTCTCTCCAAGGTCAAAACCTCATGAATGGCCTTTAGAGAAGTATGAACTGCAACACAAATAGACAGAAGCTTTACGATTTACAAATTCCAGTAGATTAACACGTGATTCTGCCTGTAACAAAGCATGGTGTACGCTGGAAATGGTTCTCCAATAGGAAAAATATCTTAAAAGCTAACAAATCTTTACCTCTCTGATATTTTATTAGCAAAAAAACTGCACAGAAAACATGAAGGTAAAATTAGCCGCTTTTTCTTTGAAGCTCACTATTTCTGTCAGTCTTGATAATGTGCTCTCTCCAAGCCACTGACTGTGCTGTAAGAGTGTGAATGAGGAGACATTACTCCACTTCCTATAAAGATCAAATTAATGTCCTGGCTAATAAAGCACACAGTTATGAACCTCAAACTCATTATTTCAATCAGAGTGTTTGTGAAAGTTCCAGCTGTTAGTTCAGTGTGTCTGAATGATTCACTTATATCAACAATCAACATTTCATGTCTTATGCTGCTCAGTTCAACTTTAGGTTGTCAAAACAGATTAGGCTAGATTCATGATTGTGAATGATACCGTTCCTTATTCAATAATTTTCAGAAATATGACAACAATTAAGGAAAGACACCTTCCATTCAAAGCTATTTCAGAGAACACTTCTTAGCTGGGAGGGTCATACCTTTTTGAGAAATCGTGCAGATGTCCTGCTGGAGCTTCTTGGCTTCAGGTGAGGTGGCCTGAGGGTTGGACAGCTGAGTGTAGACATAGTCAGGAATGGACTGGACAGACGTCCCTAATGTGGAGCAGCCACTAGTACTTAAGTGGCTAGAAGTAAACTGGAGAAGACAAGACAGAGCAGGAATGCTAAATTATCAATTTTAAGAACAAAATAAAAAATTAATCAATACACAGTCTACAATGTTTAAGTACTAAAGTCCGTCCTACCGTTCCCCCCATGGCTTCAACACGCGACAAAGTTCTGGCATGACCTGGCATTCTGCCCATTTTCTTCTTGGGTTTCTCAAGAGAGATATTCTTGATATATATAAAAAAAAGGAAAAACGGTTAAAAAAAAAAAAAAAAAAAAAATCAACTGAAGTATTAACTAGCAAATGATAGACATTAACAGCCGTTTCCAGAATACTCACCTGCATGCTAATTCGCATCTCCAGATCTGTGTTTGTGATTGGTAGCCCTCCTTCCAGCCAATGGAGTCGCTGGATCAGCTGAGCCAGTTCCGTCAGCTCTGACTGACAGCGAACCAGGTCTTGACACACATGCCACAGTTCAGTTGGAGAAAAAAAAAAAAACTGTCATACTAAATATTTGCATCCTTTTCCATAAAGGCAGATATATTATTGCATTAAAAAAAAAAATAGTACAGCTCTTGTTATTGCTAAATATGCAGAAATATGACCAGACTTCATTCTGCAAATCAAGATTACGGTTGGTTCTCACCATTGGTGGTTGCGTCAATGTCATGGGTCTGCTGCAGCCACGCTGACACCTTGCTGGTCACCCCAGGGTTAGAGGTGATAGGAGCAGGGCTTCCCATCTCTGGTTGGTATACTGAGGCTGAGCTGGCATAGTGAGAAGGCTGCAGGACCAAACATGTCACAGTTTACATCACAATAAAGGCAATTAATCCCCCCCCCTTTCCCTTTTACCTCTATACAACTATAAGATCACAGTCACTACGGGTGATACTGTAAATAACGCTGGAATAATTCGTTTTGTTAAAATATATTGGTGAAGTAAGAGCATCACGGTCCCACATTTTAACATTAACAAAACACTTCGGAAGAAGCCTAAGCAAAAATATAACTAATATATTAGTCATGAAAGAAAGTTATTAAACCAATAAACTGTCACATGTCAGACAATTTTGAAACGACAATTCAGTAGCTTAACTAAGAGAATTACAGTGGAATATTAATATTAACAGAAGTCTACTGACTGTTGCTCTGTTTTGCTGGGCAAGATTGGCCATGGCTGGCAGGGTACTCTGCCCCATGGAGAGAGCATGAAGGACGCCGCGATGGACACTCATTGACTCGTTTTTCCTATATACACGGTGGGCACACAGCTTGGTCAACCAGATGTAGAAGATATCACAGCTCTTTGCCTAACAGCAAAAAAAAAGAAAAAAGGAGCAAGAGAATATAAGAAGGGTACACAGAATACTTCTTTTTACTTCTTCTGTTTTTTTTTTTAATAAATTTATTTATCAGAAATAAATGTGAATCACCCTACAATCATCCAACATCCCTGTCAACTACCTACCTTGAGGTGGTAGAGGTTGTCTCCAGCATCCAGGTCTATGCGTTTGGATTTTTTGTTGATAGACATAACAGCCAGGCTGACGTCCAGAGAGCCATGGAGCTTCCCTCTCTGAATCTAAAACACATTTTACACTGTTCAACACTGCTGTCATTACCCTATTTGACATACTGACACACCAACATTCCAGTCTGTTAAATTAGACTGGAATCAGCTGAATAAACACAATACAAAGTACAGGTAGAAGCTAAACTTATGCTCACGACTTACATCTTGCTGTGTCTTTGAATACTTGAGAATCCCTTTCTCCAACAGGAAGTATCTCTGAAAAAGACCAATAACAATGAAGTGGTTGCAAAGGTCAAAAATCAACCTGCTCTGCTTCACCTAGCCCACTCTCTCCCTGCAGAAATTAAATAAATGAGAATGCTCCAAAACTTCCAAAATCAAAAATTAATTGAAATAATCTGATTAGTTAGGAGGGCTGTCTTTGCTCAAAAACATTTAGAAGCAAATATGGTGTGTGAAGCATAGAAGGCTTTCACATAGGGCAGCTTTAACATAGCACATTACTAGTAAAATAAATCATGTTACGTACGGTAGCTTTAACTGGCATGTTAACCAGCAACAACTCACCTTGTGCCAGCCTTTGAGTGGGTACTTCCTCCTCTTCATCAAGTATCCCTCACAGATACCAGGGATAGAGAGGTCCAGAGAGGCACCCGGAATGGAATTCATCTCCAGATAATGCACATCATCCATCACCTCCCAGTCGCGAGACTGCCACAGAGAGAAAATTATTCATTCATATTGATAATTTTAATATGAAGAATTACAAAATTTCAAATTACATTTGATGTTTTGTATAGCTTAGTATTTTATTTCTAAAATATGACTGTATAAAATGTGTTAGTTTACAACATTGGGAGTTTTTTTTCTACCTACATACGTACATAATTGTACAAACAATCCATTAGTATCAAAGAAAGAATTATTTGATACTAATGGATAAGGGACAGTATTATCTTTCAAAATAACTAAACACAACACAGTACAGTAAGATTCTGTACTTATGAGACTTGTTACCTGCTTTGCATGTTTAGAGGAGCCAGTGCTGCCGTTCCGTGAGTGGCTAGGTTTGTATGTACTGATTGGGGATTTGTCAAGGCTGCTGATCATAGACTGGCTACTGCTCAGAGGGGGTGGACACACTTGAGGGTCCATTGGTAAAAGGTGGTGAGGAAAGCGCTGCATTGAGTCAAAGTCACTTCAGGGCAGGTTGTTTCTCATGGCAAAGTACACACAACTGTAAAGGTCAACAAGAAGTGTCGGCAGTAGAGAAATAAATCACGATGAGTCTTAGATGTTGCTCCAAATACTGCTTCACTTAAACATTTAAGGAATAGTAATAATATATTTATTTTCCTTCAATAAATATAATCTGCAACAATAACAAGAACAAAACATGAACATTTCTCCTACAGAAAACATCAAGGCCAAATAGCTTTTGATAACTGTAAAATATATGGTTTTACATTCTAAATATCTGTTGTACCTCGTCATACATGTCACCTTTATGTTTTCTTCTTCATAGTTCCATCTGTCAATTATATATCGTTTGCCGCTTTGCCTTATCAAATGTGAAAGTATTATTCAGGAATTATATTAGACAACTCAAGTTCGAAACTTTGGTCATCTTATATTGGATTGTAACAAAAAGTTCAGATACAGCTTGTTAGATAAGTACACACACACAAACACACACACACACACAAAATTCAGTGGCTTTTCCTGTTCCTATGGAAAACAAAACAAAACAAAACAAAAAAAACATCACACCCGTCTTTAACTGCTGGCATTCCCTTTTGTCATTCAGCAAGTTGACAACAGCCCAAAAGAGGAAGTGTTCATTGTTGAAATTCCAGTTGAACATTTCGAGAAGCACAACCAGATGCTGGTGGCAGTTTTTTACTGATGTCTAGAAGCCATTATCACATGATGGTGCATTTTAGAGACAACTGGGATGTTTTCCCAACTTCAAGATTAAGATGTTATTTACACTGCATTGGCTATTTTAAACCAAAAATGAACTTGTGTATATTTTTACAGATGGTTATAATGACAGAATTTAGAAATGTGTTGTCACGGGTGTCTAGAGAAGCACTCTAAAATCACAAATGTCTTTAAAATAAATTAAACTGAAAATTATATAAGGCTGTCTTTCACTATACAGAAACAACTCCCAAAAATAAAGGTGACTCACATGCAATGAGGCAATAAATTATCCAATCAGCCACAACATCAAAAGAACCGAGTGGTTTTATTGTGGTGGTGGTGGACAGGGATCAACAAGGGTATGACAGCAAAATGTGATACACCAGGGTCAGTATTCTCTGTGCCGAGCTCCGTTTAATGCGACATTACCACCACTTCATAGTTTTAATGTTGTGGCTGAGTGGTGTACAATGATATACCAATAGGCAATGCTATTATCCACAACAGCCACTAAACAATGTAATGGGACTATCGTAAACAACTATTTAAAAATCAGAGTTGTGACACAGCAACAAATAAGCACACCTGTGTTGGCCTTACCAAGCTGCTTCAGTGGTGGTCTACAGGAAAATCCTTTATGTTTCTCTCAAAAACAGTTGTAAAGCTGCAAACCTTCACCTCCAAATTCTTTTTCAAAAGAAAAACTCAATCCACAGAAAGATATTCCTATAATGAATCCTTCAGTATCAAACTGTCCTCTACAAAACTCCCATCAACACTCAATACCACAGCTGACTGATGATGTCCTTGTCAAACGGGTGCCTTTCAAAGCCAGCGGGTATCTGGGCGGGGCTGAAAACATAGCACTCTCTCTACCTGACCAAACAGGTCTGCCAGCTCTGTCATGACAAGGATGAAGAAAATTCAGAATTGCTATTACTAGGTGCATATTAGAAACTCACAAGGTCTAAACTATAATCAGTATTCTATTCTGAGGCATACAGTGGCATCTGCTGTGTGTTATTTTAAATTATCAAATGCATAGGAGTGCATTTCATAGAATGCTACCTCACACTTTAAAAATGACAAGATGCAAACTGTTTAATTTTGCTGTTAGCAGATTTTAAATAAAGGCTGAATCCATAGATACATGGATATATGTTCTATATGTTTATCTGATTCCTGTACCACAGAGTTGTTGTACAACGACTGTAAGAAGCCACACATCTCCAGGGGGTGATATATCCTTTATCACCATTAACACACATTAGTTTCTACTGACTTAATCCCATGTACACTGTCCTCCTGCCATAGATACTCACTTGAAGTCATAATGTAGATCAATCTGCTACTAAAACTAGTCCAACAAGGAGAAATTAGGTTATTCTGGTATAATATAAAACACCTTTTGCTGCTTCTTGTTGCTCTTTTGTTGCCTCCTGTTCTCTTCCCCTCCTCTTTCCAGTCACCCCAACCAGTTGAGGCAAATTGGTCGCCTACCCTGAGCCTGGAGGTTTCTATCTATGAAGGGAGTTTTTCCTTCTTGTAGCATTGCAGCCTTGTGCTAACTCAAGAGGAATTATTGGGTATTCTATATATAGTTTACTCTGTAAAGTCTCAAACTTTACACTGTAAAGTGCCTTGAGATTACTTGTTGTGATTTAGCTCTATATAAATAAACGAAATTGAATTAAAATTGAATATTTGCTAAACTCAATCAAGTACTAAAAATCAGTTTTGTGTTGCAATGTACACTAGGTTGTTATCCTGAAACTCCCTCTAACCACCATCACAAGTAAAATGAAATGTTGGAATTAACACATTTTTCTTGTTCAGCAGCCATGCCTAGTGTACAGCAATGCTGTCTCACAGCCAATAACACTTTCTGACTTTTACCTTTAGCCTTAACACATGCTGATCACTGGAAGCTGTGACCTCACCCTCATACCCTCAAATGTATCATCCTGCGATACATTTGGAGTTACTTCCTACAGTAGATACTAAACATCCAGTAAATGAGTTTGTTTTTGGAAGCAGAGAAGAAGCAGAACATCTGAATGGAGTCCAAACGTTCCTTGCATAGTTTGCACTATACATCATTATCTCATCGGTACATACACTGGTTTGACTTACAACACCCTTTGTGTTGCTGATTATTTGAATTAAACATTCAAATAGTTATTGCACATTTCAAATTTTCTTTGAACCGCCACAATAAACTTTTGTGGTGAGTTTGTCATTTAGTCAGTTTGTCCTGCCAAACCAAGTATTAGATAACAAGAGTGAGAGGTGACCAAGAACTAAATGTTTACTTTTACAGAGTTTGAAAAGTTCCCTCCAGAAACTTTCTAGAAAGACAGCCATCTTATTAACACTCCACCAATCAGGCTTTAATGTTATAGTGGTTAGACAGATAACATAACAAAAGTCAGGTGACATCCCACTTTTTTTTTTTTTTTTTTTTTTTTTTTTAATTTGTCAGTTTGCCAGATGCTGGTTTGATGAAACAAAACTTTAATTCTTTGTGCAGAACTCCAAGTACTAAACCTCTCTAAAGATAAAGTTTTACTTTGTGATTATGTGTATAAATCAACAACACAACAAAAGTGTTCAACATGTGGAGGAGTCTGAATACCTTCTGAAGCCATAGTAAGACCTCAGTAAGCTACAGACAGACAACTGGACGACAATTCAGGATAATTAATTTTAATTTTGTTTATCAGGTATGGATCGAGGGCGGGAAATGACTACTTGCCATGAGCTGTAGATTGAGAGCAATCCCAGCCGGCCCCCCCAACCCCACACCACAGCACCAATGGCACGTATTCAAAAATACCTTTGAGGTGATGTAATGACCCAGGTATGAGAGTTTCTTGCCGAGGCATTAATCTGTAACAAGCATGAGAAGTATGTAGTCTGACCACTACACCAGAGATTGTGAAATCAATTTAAAAGTAGTAGGGCTATATATAATGGTGGCAGTATTAGCTAACACCTACTTCTAGTTATTTTTGGTTCAAGCCAATTAACTATGTAAAGTGCCTATAAGAAGTGCTCCCTCCCACCCTTTGATTTTTTTTTTTTTTTATCTACTTTTTTCAACATCATTGTCAATTTAATTTGGCTTTTCTGACAAAACAAGGATCTCTACAAAGTATTATAAATGAATTAAAAAAACAAACAAAAAAAAACTATAAAACAAAAAATTTCTTGACATAGATCTACTATTTTAACTACATCAAGTATCAGAGTTGTATTGGTGCAGGTATAAAACAGGCAGCAGTGTTACTGCTATGTGTGTCAAAGCAGTCTTGTCAGCTCCAGTATCGAGGAAGGAAGAGCTTTTAAAGAAAGGAGTGTTTCAGTCTGGTGAAAAACTTCCTCAAAAGAAATACATATGCATATAAATACACAGTATGTTGACTCACACGTCCTCCAGAAAACCTCCTCGCTCAGCTGAACACAAATAAGTGAATTGCAACATCCTACATACGACAGAGAACCACATCATTTTACACCACAAAAACAAGAAACAAGGCAAATTAGAAATAACATGCATTTAAAGAGAACACTTTTTTTGTATTACATAAAGTAAAACCTGACAATCTAAATTTAAAATTTCCAGGTGCCAATTGTATCTCATCACATTGACTTAAGAGACGGGTTGTCCAGGAACAATCTGTACAGTAACATTCATGTCTATGTGATGTCAGCACAGACGGAATTGATACCTGAGCAGACCGGTTCTCTCTTGCCACCTTTCACTTCTTACAGGAATGTCCCAGAGCAACAAGCACAGGCTGTTTGGCCACCTAGACTGGCCACAAGGGTTACAGCCAAACTTTACAGTTCTGGATGAACTTTTGTCCCAATATGTACAGGAGAACCAAAGGGGCAAGTCAACTGTGGCATGTAGGCTCAACCTTAACAACTGCTAGGTTGGAATCTGGATCAGCAACTCAATTCATGTTCATTCATGTTTTTCCAGTTGTTTCTAGCTTTCAGTATCGTAAACAATTTATAATATTAAACAACACAATGTGTTTAACTGAAAAATATATGGAGTTCTATATCGTGTATGGTGAAACTAAAATATTCATAAATGTACTTTTCTGGGAGGAGTTTCAAACCTCAAGTCTCTAGCATAAACTGAATTGTGTACTTAAAATCTAAATGTGGCCAATGTTTCACTTCTGTTTAAACAACTTGTAATCAACACTGAGCATCTGAGAACCTTGACTTCCTTTGGTTTCTTTTTGAAAATAATTTTTAGATAGACAGGTGTAGATTCAAATGAAAGTATCAAAATGCACTGGCAAGAAAAAGTATGTGAACCCTTTGGCATTTAATGGTTTTCTGCATTAATTTGTCATAACATGTGATCTGATCAATATCTAAGTCAAGAGTATTGAATACAATGTGCCTAAAGTATTAACAAAAAAGCTGTCATACAGACGTTCTCACATTATTCTGAAGAATTTTTTGATACTTTCATCTTCCACCCAATCACTGCAAGCTGGCCATGATGTTTCGTCCACCATACTTTACAGTTTGGATGATGTTTTCATGATGATATGCCAGATGTAGTGCTGCGTGTTCTTTCCAAATAGTTCAATATAGTTTTATCAGTCAACAAAACATTTTGCCAATACTGCTGTAAAGTGTCCATGTGCTCTTTGGCAAACTTCAGGTGTGCAGTAATGTTCTTTTCAGTAAGCGGTAGCTTTCTTTGTGGTGTGCAGTCATAGACACCGTGCTTGTTCAATGTTTTACCTACTGTAGACTTGTGAACAAAGATGTTAGCTAGTTCCAGTGCTGCCTTCAAATCTTTGGCTGCCAGTGTGGGCTGTATCTCATTAAAGAGTTTAGATTGTTTACCTAATTGTAGACTGGTGAATTTCTAAACTCTTTGACATCACTTTCTAACTGCTTTTTGTAAATCCACAGTTCTTGATGGTAGATCCTCTGAAAGCTCCTTATGTGGAGGCATGGCTCACATAAGCATATTCTTCTTGTGCGGAGCAAACTCAAAAAGTTTGAGTGTTTTTTGTCAGTCAAAGTAGCTCTAGTCCACACCCTCAAAATATTTTTTTAAGACTCCAGGTTAGGGTTTTTGAGGTCATTGGTTCACATACTATACTTTTTTCTACTAGCACTGAGGGTTTTCATAGTTAAATATGTGAAAAACCAAAATTATTTCATTATATTATTTTAGGTACATCATATTTGTTAATACTCTTGACTTTAATGAAGATCAAATTACATTTTAGCCAGGCTAGAAAATTATGCATAATAGACTTCTAGAAACCTCTGTAAGCCTAAATAAGAAATACACCTAGATTACTGCACAGCTCGTTGAACAAGGCTCTGAGCAGCACAGTCCAAGTTTGTGAATTTAATTCATTACTGTTAAATACAAGAGGTCACATCAAAACACATCTTGCTGCTCTGAAGGTATTTCCAGAGTCATCAAAGACAGGTCATCTGAATGAACACATTTTATTCAGATATATTTGTGCAAAAGAATACATTAAAACTCTACGGGTGTGTAAAACAAAGGGCGACACGTTAATTATGTAGAAAAGTCAAAAGGACACTTACGAGAAGTGGACAGCAAAGGAGAAGTCGACCAAACCCGAACCCAGCTGGTCTGTGTGGAGGAGAGCAGTGTGTTGTTAGCGGGAGCTTTAGCTAACTTAGCATCAACAGGTTTGCTACAGGTCAACATGACGTGTACTCCCTTTAATACCTCGCAGCTTGCTTTACGCGTACTAAAATACCTTTCAAAAATAGGCAGTAGAGCGTCGTTTTTGTGACATGACGTCTTTTAAATGTTGACGAAAAAAAAAAAAAAAAAAAAAAAAACACCTGAAAAATCACGACATGTAAATTGACCCTTACGAACGCGCGTGAGCGCACAGGGCCCTGAGCAACCAAACTGCTAAACGAGTTTCAAAAGAAGCGACAGCAGGAAACATTTCACTCAGCGTCGACGGGTAAAACTCTCCATTTTCTGGACAACACGCCACATGTTAAACTGTTCTCGTTACCTGCGGTCAGACTGCACCTGCCGAAGAGATGATGAGGAGCCGCTGCTGCTCTGCGCTCTCTGCACGCGCACAGGTAGGAGCATCGCAGGTTCACCTGCAGGACAGGTGCATCATGGGAAACGCCTATTCTTTTATTGATTTGTTTGTTTGTTTGTTTGTTTTATTTGTTTATTTCTAAACACACTATTTCAAATTCAAATGTACAATTGTGGAACATTGTTAAGAAAATAAAATCTGAAAATGAAGGAAAATACTAACTATTTTTTTCTTCTAGATAAACAAACATATTTAAATAATTTGCTTATATTTACTATGTTAAAAAGTACAGTAGGCCTGTATCTTAAATTAAAGATAGGTGCTGCTCCTGCTTAAATGGGTGGAGTGTCCCTTCGATAAAACACAGGAATGTGGAAGATCCACCAGCCAATGTAGGCTTATCTAAGGCCTGCGTAGGTGTTCACAAATGTCTGTGTGCTTTTCGTCTTGTACTTGTGAGTATTTAAGCGCCTTAGTCCAATTTGAGGGAAATCGTACTGCTCCAACATACAGTGCTATATATTTTAGACAATGCAGTGCTCCCAACTTTGTGCCAACAGTTAGTCTTTGTCTCTTTCATGTTGGAACATGAAAATATCTCCATGCACTTGAATAGCACCATGGAGGAGTGACTTTACCAGTTCTGACTAAACGAACTTGACATTGCAGCCAAATACCAGGTACTGAGCCTGCTGCACAGTACTCTAGATAAAGTTCACCATCTAGTGGATAAAGCGTTAAACTCAACTTTTTCCATTGTGCTTTATTACAGTGGGAGGGGGCATGAAATATTGTGGGCAGAGATGTAAATACTCTAAAGTACTTAGCATGGGCGGTGGGTTCACAACAGTAGTTCAAGTTTTAATTTAAACAGCATTATTTACAGACATTTCACTGTAACCTCTGTTACTTTCTGGACACTTACTGACTCTCACACTTGTTCCCACTCTGACTGTTCTTGTCTCCCAGTCTCCCCACATGTCTATTCGTAGTTCCTTATTTGTGTCTTCAGTATATACACCAGCCAACAGTCTGCTCCATGGCCCCAGCTGTTTCCGTGGCTTTGCCAGTTTTCGTCCTTGCACAATTGTGTTAAACTCATTTGTCCTCCTTTCCACATAATTTAGATCTGTCTGTTTCCTGAACCATGTCTGTTGGATGTATCCCTTGAGTGACTGATTTTCCTGGATTTGATGAATGCCCTGCATTGTGTTTTCCATTTCCCGTCTAATGGCCTGGACTGGAAGAAACCTGTATTATCAGGGATGCAAGTAAAAAAATAAATACTTTCTTGTAACTGTAATACAGTATTATTTTATGTACTTTTTAAATATTTTTAAAACTCCTCTCTGAATTATGTATTAAGAAGTGATGTGACCTCTTAACAGCAAGGCCGTTGTTCATTTCATGCCAAGATGGTCAAGATGAAATCCCACAGAAGTGAATTAAATGCATCTCTAAATGAATTTAAATCAGCCATTTTCAGCTGAGGCACAAGTTTAATCATGAAGAAAGGATAAATTCAAGTTCAAGAGGGCAGCAGGTTCATTATTTGATTAAAACTTAACACAAATTCTGCAGCCAACATCTGCAAGCCTGTGCAGGTAAGTTGATTAATGCTAGATGATTAATGCCAGTTCTGCCAATGCTGGCTCATGGTATTGGCAGCAAAGTAATAACAATTTGTCTTTGTGTGAAAACCCAAGCTTCTTACCCACTTGGCTGGTCAACTTGCCTTTCAGAAGTGACATCATGTTTTATTCTACCTAAAATAATTATGCAGTGTTTTTGTTTTGTTTGATTATTAAATCTGAAATAAAAAAGACATGTTAGATCCTGCACTGTCTTTAAAAGTAAAATAAAAAAACAAAAATAAATGTCTTAAGATCAATTTTAAATATCTTAAAGTCAATTTGAAATAAGTTACTTTTACACAATAATTTTACTTCATTAAAATGGGCCACAGTAACAAGTAGGCAACTTTTCATTAGAGTAAAATAATGCAGTACCTTTAAACCTGTCTGCCTCTTCATGCTGGTCTGCATTCACACCTTCCTTTTCTCCACCCAATCTCTGAACTGTGAACTGTGAACCACCACACATAATGTAAAGCCTATGGGCCAAGCAGAGTGGACAGATGGCACCAGCACAAAAAACACAAGTGTGTAGGTGTAGTGAGCCGCACAATGTGTAACCAAACCAAGAAGCCCGAAAACCTTTTTGGTTCATGTGCCAGGAGAGCATCTGGACATGTTTGAGGCCAGTATCCAGCTTCCATGACACATAAACAGGCATATCTAACACATCAACAAATCATTCAAATGTGCCCATGATGAATTCTCTTCATCATCTTCTGATTGTGGTTCAAATAGGACAATATAGCCTAACAAGTGTTCATGTAAAGACACTAACAGTGTTGATAGCATGAGGCAATATTGTCATCAGATATTCTAATGTCCAACGGAATCCTGTCAGGGGCGCCAGAGGATGTTTGGGCCAGGGAACCAAAAGGTTCAGATCCGGCCCTGTCCACGCGTAATGTTTGAGCACAAAGACAGATCATTGAGTCTGTCAGCTACTTACTGCTGGTTGACCGTGCAGGCAATAAGCGAGTTATTTTTTAAACTTAAAAAAAAAGCATTCACTTTGGATTTCGAGCTCTTTCCACGACAAAAACTTTTGAAGCTGTCTCACGCTTTGAAGAATGTGGAAATGAAACGTTGTGTCAGACCACTTCCACTTTCAGCGTCCACAGGAAGTGTGGAGACAAAGAAACAAGGGAGTTGTTATGATTTACTCAACTTTACTTACTAAACTCAACCCCTCAGCTTTGGTTATATAAATCGGGCTCCTGGACAGTGAGTGAATCTGAAATATGGCCTATACATGAAGAGTATTTGGATGTGAGTACTCCGTGTTTCTGTACTGTACTAATTGGATTATTGGTGCTGTAACACTGGGACCTGAATGAAGTGTCTGTAAGATAGATTTACATGTTAGTCTTACCAGAATGAGGCCTGCAGGTTGCTGTGGTAAAGTCAGACGTGAGAACATACCAGAACTTGTATGCCAGTTTGGATCATTTCTGCTGAATAATAGTATATATATTAAATTATACCTACTACTAGTAATAATAATATAAGAATTCAGCAACCTGCAACTTTAAATTCACTACTGCATTTTACAAACTTCATTGCAAGGGAAAGTGGGACTCGTTTTAATCAAATAAAAATAAAGTCTGTGATTGACTTCCCTTAAACCTTTTTTTAAAGATTTCAAGATTTACAGTGTCTTACTAACTTCATGGTATCTGGTTAACACTGTTTAAGCAAATGTAGGGTTTGATGCCACAACACATTCAGAAGGCTGGAACAGAGTCATGTTTACCATTGTGTTACATCACCTTTGTTTTCAACTACACTTGTGAATGGTTTGGGAACTGAAAATATTAATTCTTGTTGGATACAAGACTGCACTTGAACTGTATGTGTGTTGAAGCATCAATCTCTAAATTTATTTATTGACAAAATACAATTAATTTGTTCAGTGGAAACACTGAAAATCTTTGCTTTGTTCTTTTGTCTGACAAACTGATAACATTTTACGGCACTTTTTTTGGAAAAGGGGTTTGTAGCAGTGGAATTATTTTCTAAGAATATTTTATTTTTAAAAACGCCTTGTTAATCTTCAATTTAAGCTATTATCACAAAACATTTATTGATGCTGCATGTTTTAAGTCCTGTTATTGATCCCACAGTGGGGAAATTCAATTGTTACAACAGCTCCAAAACAATAGTAAGGTGCAAAAGAATGAAAATAGAGAAGTGTGCAAAAAATTTGCAAAAATGAAACATATTACAAGTACACTATTATTATTATTATTATTATTATTATTATTATTATTATTATGAAGACATACATTATATGTATAAAATAAAACAAACTTTTCACGGTCTCCGCCCCTCCAGCTTGTCTGTCCCTCCTACCTGCTCTTTGCCCTCATCTGTTCTCTCCTTCCCTTTATTAGCAGGTCCAGTGGTTCATTTTCCCCTCCAGATAGTTTTTACTACTTCCTGTGTGAACTCTATCCAGCGACACTTCTGTATCGGATAACCTGTTATCGACCTCGCCGGTTTCTGACCCTGCCTCTCCCTGACCCTCATCTGTGAGTTTTGTGTTTCTCATTCTGCCTGTTCTTCCCTGAAGACTCCATTAGAATCTGCTCCTGTTCTTCTCCCCCCTCCTCTTCTCTGACACCTCCCCTTGGCTTTGTTTGCTTTCTGTGGATATCTCTATATTTTTGGACTCCGATTGTAAATTAAATGTTAAATTAATTTAAATGCTCTTACATTATTGTATTAAGTACGGCTTCAAGTATCAGAGTACACTAAGCCATTATACATTTCCTTGAATCTTGAAGGCACAAGTCACAGGCCCAGTAACAAACAAAATAATAAACAGCACTGAGCCAAGTTCAAAAACAATAAGCACATTGATTACTTGTAAAAAAAGGGCAAAAAAATCACAGTGACAAGGCAGGCAAAAGGTCTATATAACTCACAACTAAAATTCAAGGTTTGAGGGAAGACTCGGGGCAAAGTAGAGGCACTAGAAATAATCTAGTAGGGAAGTGGTAAAATTAATCAATGTAATATGTGACGGTAGATGAAAGAAGACCAAAAGGGGACAATGTAAAGCAGCAGAATATCCCAGAAAGGCACACCTTACTCATATTGGTGTGGGGTCCAATGTTGTACTGTACTTTCACCAACACAGACCAACTACAGAATGTACAGCGGTACAGACACCACATAAGCACAATGGTGCTTTGAACTAAAAGCTGATTTCTTCAACTGTCATGTAAATGGCAAACCTGGGGATTAGAAAGATCTGCATTTCCCAAGTAGATTCCTTCATAGCTGGGTTTCTAATGCCGTTTTTTCAAGGAAGCATGTGCATGACAAAAGACTGCAAATGAGGCAACGTCTTCTTGTATTTAAACTTTTAAAGTCCACCTTAAACTGAAACCAACATAAAGTTAACTGTAGAAGTCCAAGTTGGTTTCTACTATTTTCACAGCAATTAATAAAATAATGTGAACCACTTTATGTACTGACAGCTACTTCACTGATGATACAGTACAACGGCATTTATTAGTTGATTATATTTTTTGTTAAGAATCTGAATCTGCAAACTAGCTAACAGCTAAAAGACTCAGATAAATGTGGGTTCCTAACCTGCCTGAATATGCTTGCTCTGTGGACAATAACATAAGAAGAGACTTGAGGGAGTCTTCAGTTATGATCTCCCTGATGGACATATGGAGTGATCTTAGCCTTTTGGAGTCTCAGTGAAAAGTTCACCAAAGATATTACAATAGATACAATATTAGGAATAGAAGTTATGCGAATTTGAGTTTTTGTCACTCAGACATTTGTTATGCTGTAAGCTGATCACTCCAAAAGCAGCTCTGGGTCTATTTTTTTGACTGATAATGAACTAATTCACTTCAGTTATTACCAGTGTTCAGAAAATTCCTTTTTGATCCTATTCCTGAAACATTGTCTGATTTACCAGAAGCACCCGGCGATGGCAGTTACGGAGCCGCTCCTGGAAACACTGATGGATCTGGGAGATGAAGAGCTAAAAATCTTTAAGTGGCACCTGCAGCAGGCTGAAATCTTGAAAAACATCCCAGCCATCCCCAAAAGCCATTTGAAGAAGGCAGACAGGCCGGACACACTAGACTTGATACTGCAGACCTACAATGAACAGTCTGTGGAGGTGATTAAGAAAGTGTTGACAAGGATCAACAGGAATGATCTTGTGCAGAGACTGTCCAACATCAGCCAAGGACCCAAATGTAAGTCATCCAATCTGTAACGTGAAAAACCAAAGTTCTGCTTTATAGAAAATGTAGAGTTTGAGGGATTCTTTTTCTCTCTCTTTATCTTTCAGTTTATGTGCATGATGTTGGTGAACCTTCAGAGATCAGTAAAGAATCATCCATTCAACCACAAGGACCATCTCTTCTTCACTCTCTCACCAATAGCAGACGAAGTGAAGGTCTGTTCTTTACATTCTGTATACAGAGTGGAAAGTGGAAAAAAAGGTTGGTATCCTTCCGTTAAAATTAGAAAAACCCACAATGGCCACTGAAATAACTTAAAACTCTTGAAACGTCCTGTGGTACACACCATGATACCAAACAGCACAGTGATTACTTTTCACTCAATTCACTTCAATTACAATTACAAATTGATTACTGATTACACCTGTTCTAATTACAGGACACACTTTTTTCAAGAGGTACATTAGTATTGTCCAGACCAGTTTGATTAGTTTGTATTTTTAAAAACTTCTGTTGAATCACAACTCAAAAGCTATGTCTGATTTTCATGAGTTAGTTTTGTAATGTTATATTTATAATTACTTTAATATATTAACTTAAAGTTATTTCAGTAATCATTGTAGTTTTTCTGACTTTAATGAAAGGCTACCAACAATTCTTCCCATGTCTGTATAATAATATCAATACACCTTTGTATACAAACCTTGATACTCTAATCCTCCAGAACCCATTGCATCCTACCAGCGAACCCTCCAATCACACTTCCAGAGCAGGTTTATGTGTGCACAAGAAGGCTGGTCGGAAAGGATGGATAAAAAACACCTGGACGACATCTACATAGGCCTCTACATCACATATGGTCGTGTTGTGAACATCAACAGGCAGCATGAGGTCAGGCTAATTGAGGTGGCACCAAGAGAGCAAGGAGGAATTGACGAACCAGTCCAAACCAGCAACATCTTCAAACACCCCTCTGGAAAATTAGCACCTGTAAGAACAGTACTGACCAATGGGATTGCAGGAATTGGCAAAACCTTTCTTGTACAAAAGTTTATCCTTGACTGGGCTGAAGGAAGAGCCTATCAAGATGTGCATTTCATATTTCCCTTCAGCTTCCGACAGCTGAATTTACTGAAGGGTAGAAGGTATCATTTCTCTGAGCTCATTCATGAGTGTATCAGGGAAACCAAAGACATCAGGGAACAGGATCTTAATGATATCTTCACAAAACTACAGGCTTCAGGAAACACCAACTATGACAAGAGTGAATTTAAACTTTTGTTTGTTCTTGATGGCTTGGATGAAAGCCGCCTTCAGCTTGAATTTACTGCTGAGACCTATCCTATTGATGTGACACAGGATATGGAAATTGAAATCTTGCTGACAAGCCTCATCAAGGGGGAGCTACTTCCCTCTGCTCGCCTTTGGATAACCACACGACCAGCAGCAGCCAATCAGATTCCTCTTGACTTTGTTGACATCATAACAGAGGTGAGAGGCTTCACTGACCCACAGAAGGAGGAGTACTTCAGAAAGCGATTCAGAGATGAGGAACTGCATGGCAGAATCTTCTCCCATGTCAAGGCATCACGAAGCCTCCACATCATGTGCCACATTCCGGTGTTCTGCTGGATCACTGCTACAGTTCTGGAGGATGTGTTGAAAACCAGAGAGGGAGGAGAGCTACCCAAGACCTTGACTGAGTTATACATAGAATTCTTGATGTTTCAGATCAGGCAAACAAAGAAGAAGTATGACACAGAGAAGAGTGTTCAGTACATTCAGTCGCTTGCAAAGCTGTCTTTTCAACAGTTGGAAAAGAGGAACCTCGTTTTCTATGAAAAAGATCTCAAAGAGAGTGGCATTGATATTAACAAGGCCTCTGTGTACTCTGGAGTATTTACACAGGTCTTTAAAAAAGATCGTCGGTGGAAGGCCAAGGATGAGGATAAGATGTTCAGCTTTGTCCATCTAAGCATTCAGGAGTTTTTGGCTGCTGTTTATGTGGTGCAGTCTCTTATTAACAAAAACAAAAATGTACTGGTGCCAAATCAACGCAAGTTCAGCAAACCTTCTGTAGCAGAGGTCCAAGGAATGGCAGTGAACAAGGCTTTACAAAGTCCAGATGGACACCTGGACTTGTTCCTGCGCTTCCTTCTGGGTCTCCTTCTAGAGACCAATCAAAACAGCCTACAAGACCTACTAAAAAAGACTGTAAGTACTTCAAAGGCCAACCAAGAAACAGTGCAGTACATCAAGGAAAAGATCCGGGAGAACCCATCTCCAGAGAGGTGCATCAACCTGTTCCACTGTCTGAATGAACTTAATGACAATTCTTTGGTTGAGGAGATCCAACAGTACCTAAATTCAGGAAGCCTTTCCACAGACAGATTGTCTCCTGCTCAATGGTCTGCTCTGGGCTTCATCTTGCTGTCTTCAGAAAAAGAGCTGGATGCGTTTGACCTTATGAAGTACACTACTTCAGAGGAAGGTCTACTGAGGCTGCTACCAGTGATCAAGAACTGTAATGTATTGTTGTAGGTATAAGATAATATTACATTTAACATTGTGAATACATTTCTATGAAGTGATTTTTTTAAATCAATTTTATTACTTGTTAAACCTGCAGATTCCTAATGTAATAATTATTAGCATTCACTGTGCTAACTGAATCAAAGCTGTTGTATCACTGTTTGTTCATTAGTGTGAGTGGCTGTAACCTGACAGAGAGAGGCTGTGAAGCTCTGGCTTCAGTTCTCAGCTCGCAGTTCTCCCGTCTGAGAGAGCTGGACCTGAGTAACAACAACTTGCACGATTCAGGGGTGAAGCTGCTCTCTGTTGGACTGCACTGTAAAGTGGAAAAGTTGCGGTCAGTTTGCTTCACTTTAACTGAAACACAATTGGTAATCATTGTTATCTGTGTTATACATTTGTCTTATCTGTGGGATACTAACTACTACTGTAACTACTACTACTATGACTAAATGGGCATAAACAGCAGATATGTTTTATACAGTGTTTGTGTCTTTGCACATATAGGCAAGTTAAATATATAGTGAGCTTCTTCTGTTTCTGACTCCCATTTAGACTGAGTGGCTGTAAACTGTCCTGGAGAAGCTCTGAAGCTCTGTCCTCAGTGTTCAGCTCACAATCCTCCTGTCTGAAAGAGCTGGACTTGAGTAACAATGCCCTCTGTGATGCAGCAGTAGAGGGGCTCTCTGCCGGACTGATGAGCACGTGCTCTAAACTGGAAATGCTCAGGTCAACGATAATGAAAATGCAGTTTCACTCTACATGGTTTCAATTTGTTTGGAATTCAAATATAATGTATAGTGAGAGGTTAGAGAATCAGGCTGTCACTTTATATTTGTTTCAACTTTTTAATTCAAAATATACAACACATCACCTTGTAGCTCTGAAGAAAGTATTCCTCAACAGCTTGACCTACAGAGGCAAGAGTCGGGTCATGGTTTTCTGGATTAATTTGTCATAAAATGTGATCTAATCTTCATATCAAGAGTATTAACACATGTAGTGTTGGGTGTTTTTTCCAAATAGTTCAATCTGAGTTTTGTCAGTCCACAAAACATTTTGCCAACACTGGGGTGAAGTGTCAATGTGCCTTTTTGTAAACGTGCGGATGTGTCACTCTGGGTTGCTTCTGTACCTCATTGATGAGCGTTTGTTGTGTACTTGGGGTCATTTTGACTGGCCGCCCACTTCTTCGTAGAGTAGCCACACTCCCAAAGTGTCTCCATTTGTTAAACAAACTGTAGACTGTAGACTGGTTAATTTCTTTGACATCACTTTGTAACCCTCTCCAGTTTTATGGAAATCATCAATGATTGATCGTAGATCTTCTGAAACTCCTTTTGGAGAGGCATGGTTCATGATGGTGGGAACTCAAAAAGTTTGAGTGTTTTTCTGTCAGTCAAAGTAGCTCTAGTCCACATACGCCAAAATAATTTGTACGTATTTGTATTAATTATGTTAACGCCTGACTCCAAGATAGCTTTTTTGAGGTCATTAGTCCAATGGTTCACATACTTTTTTCCACTAGCACTATGAGGTTTTTATGGTCGTTCTCAAAAAAGGCATAAAAGATCAGATTTTTTGTGTGTTATTATTTTAGGTACATTATATTAATACTCTTTACTTGATCAAATCACATTCTATGACAAATTAATGCAGAAAAGCATAAAATTCTGAAAGGTTCACATATGTTTTCCACCGTGTAATTCACGTTCTATTAACCCTGAAAAAATAAAGAAAGGCATTAGTGAGCAAAACTATAATAATCCAGTAAGCATGGGCTTTGCTAAAACCAGACTACCTGTATTGGCCTATGTTCAGATTAGTGTGTGCTATATAATTTTGCTAAATTACATTTGACAGGTGTAATTTTTTTTTTATTTAATGTTCTTTAGGTTGGATGTTTGTAACCTCTCAGAGAGAAGTTGTGAAGTCCTGGCTTCAGTTCTCAGTTTCCAGTCCTCCACGCTTAGAAGACTAGACCTGAGTAACAATGACCTGCAGGATTCAGGAGTGAAGCTGCTCTCTGGTGGACTGATGAGTCCACACTGTAGTCTGGAAACTCTCAAGTCAGGAATCCACACTTTGATTATTTAAATCTTGCTTTGTATGCAGTTTCAGGGAATAGACTACATCTAATGTGGAGTTTTAATCTAAAAGTTTATTTTATTTTCTGAATTACATTCTGGAATTTTATAAATAATCTGCATTCCCTTTGTTTGTCATATTATCTGTTGTGCCAAGACCTAACATGCCAAAGGACAGTTATTAAGAAAGCAAGCACACTGAAGATCTGCTGAAGTGACAAGATAATTTAATAGGTGACAACTTGACAAATATAATAAATGACCATGAATACATATGCTTTGACACGTGCACTGCATGGTACAGTTCAACAATTAAATCTATATTAAAGCATATGCTATGGCGTTTGCAATGGGAGAGCCAATGGAAGATTTTGAACCAATATGTAATGCTCTCCAGCACCGCCATCAAAACACCAGGACCAGATCTTTTTGCAGAATGATGTTTGTGACTCCAGTAAAGTGTCAGTGATTTGCAGAATCAGTGCAATGGCGCACTGATTAATAATGTTAAATTTTTAATTAAACAATCATTTAAACAACCTGTTTTACATATTCTATGCACAAATGGGAAGCAAATGTTAGTGTGACTGCTGTCTAAAACCGTCTGTCTTTTGTGTTTGTAGGTTGTCAGGCTGTCTAATTACAGAGAAAGGCTGTGCTTCTTTGGCCTTAGCTCTGAGCTCAAACCCCTCCCATCTGAGAGAGCTGGATCTGAGCTACAATTATCCAGGAGACTCAGAAGTGCTGCTCTCTGCTGGATTGGAGAATCCACAGCAGGAACTGAATACTCTCAGGTAGGGAGATCTGAAGGCTTCTAGAAAACAAATCACATTTCTACAGTTTATATAACAAGGTTGTAACTGATAAAGTTTCTATACTTACACACTTGCCAAAGTCTGATGATTTTATTTATTTCCCTAGATTGGACCCTAATGGAATATGCTGGTTGAAATCTGGCCTGAGGAAGTGTGAGTATGTAGTCAGTTGGACTATAAAAATGACAAATAAAATCTTTTCATTAGTGCTGTGAAGGGAGGAGGCACATTGAGCTTAAATAAAGATACTGTTTCCCCACAGACACAAATCTGGAGGCAGACAAAAGAACATATCTGAGAAATTATTTTAAAAAATATTATAATTATAGAAGAAATGTCCTTTATAAATCATAAATTATACTTTGTACACACCTACTGCTGATTATCTGGATCAGGTGTGTTTAGTCAAAATCAGTAAGTGCAGGGATGGATGGAAAAAAAGCACCACAGTGGCCGACAAGACCAGAACTCATACTGGCACAGGGTGCCACTCCAACTCTGGGTACACTATTATTATTTAAATGTTGATAGCAGTACAGAACTACATTTCAGGGGCTCAGTCTTTTTTATGCCGTGTTGATATGATACTAATTCGTTATTGTACAGTTGTGGAAATAGTTTCTATTGTTTGGCTTATGTTCGGTTGGAATACGTTAACTTGACGTGACTGCACTTATGCAGTGTTACCTGCATCTGAACTGTTTCTCGATCTCTCTATCAGATGCATGTGAACTCACCCTGGATCTTAACACAGCCAGCACGTACCTGTCCGTGTCCGAGGACAATAGGACAGTGACGCTGGTGAAAGAGAAGCAGCCATATCCTGATCATTCAGAGAGATTCCACCACTGGAAGCAGATTCTGTGTACGAATGGTCTGACTGGCCGCTGTTACTGGGAGGTGGAGAGGAGAGGCTGTGTGTTTATTGGAATGACTTACAGAGGAATCAGAAGGAGTGGAAGCGGCGCTGACTGTTACCTTGGGTTAAGTGATAAATCTTGGAGTGTGTGCTTCTCTCATGGCCATTACTCTGCCTTAAACAGTAACAGGATGTATGCGTGCATATCTGCTCCCACCTCAGTTTCTGACATAGTAGCAGTGTATCTGGACTGGCCCGCTGGCACTCTATCTTTCTACAGAGTTTCCTCTGGCACTCTGATCCACCTTCACACCTTCCAGTGCACCTTCACTGAACCTCTCTATCCCGTGTTTGGGTTTGAGTATATGAATCGTTTGGATTCCACAGTGACTGTATGTCATATGGGAGAGGGAGAGTAGACAAATACTGCTGCTGACACGAGGCTTCAGCCAGTAAGACATGTCCCACAGAAGAGGCAAAACTACTAGAACATGAGTTTGAAAACTGAATTATGAGTTTACACTGGTATGAGTCTATTGCCACTGCTATTAAACAACCAAAACCAATTATGTCTGAGTCTGTTTTTTCCTTTCTTTACCTTCAGACCTGTTATTGACTCTGAGCTCCAAGCCTGGTATTACTAAAGACAAGACCTGATGAAGAAGTCCAGGCTCAAGCACTTAATGTTACACTAAACTGTGAACATAGATAACTATGCCAAAAAATATAATAAAATGAGAGTACAAATTAGATAGTTTATGAGCATGGTTTAGTAGTAGCACCATACTCTGTGCACATGTTTCTGTTGCCTTCATGACACTGAGAGCAGGGTTTGAGGGCCAGAAGAAACAGAAAAGTCACATACAGTACATCCTGAATATCAAGCAAAGGAAGCTAAGTTGCAGAAACAAGGCCTTGTATAAAGAAAAAAAAAAGTGAATAGAGCGTAACAACCAGCAGTAACTTAGCTGGTAGAGTCATTCATCAATCCCAGGGTTAGTGGTTAAGTTCCTAGTTTCTTCTGGCTACATGATGATGTTTCCTTGGGTAAAACCTGTAGCAATGCAAATACATACTGTCTGGCAGCTGTCCCCATGTTGACAAATTTATTATTATGTGATGTGAATCAACATTAAAAGACTGAATCTGTCTAAAAAACTGGGATTAAGCATTAAAGCCTCTAATGTCTACACAGTCTAAGCATCTGCATGGGATCCTCTGGTATTGCCTACTAGACTGTGTGTTCAAGAAGCATTATGAAGTGTGTAGGTTGAGGGTGTGTTGGTGGACACAACAGGGCAACTTGGAATGTGGCAGAAGTATGAAGCAGTGGTTTAAATATGAAAAATGTTAAAGCATTCAAATGTTACCATTCAACTGAACTTTGTTACACACAATTCTGAGAGGTCCGAGAACACACACACACACACACTCACTCACTCAAAATCTAAACCTAGAACACTGTTTCCATATGTCAGACGAGAACCTGGTGGAGCGCAACCCTTAAGAATCTTATTTGCAGACAACCTGCATATCCACGTGTGCATGCAGTACTGTGGGATTGTAAGTTAGTTGTAGTCAGATTTGACTTGAACTGTGGCTGATCACTGTTCCAACATATTGTTACATGTTTTACACATTTGTACAAATGTCCCAGGATTTCAGCATTCTCTATCTAAAGGCCTCTTTAAAGGGGAAACGATCCCAGAGCATTGAAGAAAGACTTATTAATGTTGAACAAAATGTGTCATCTGGCCTGGCCAATCTTTGCTTTAACCGGGGGTTTTCAGGAACAGGAAATAAACACTAGTTACACATACACAGACTGAACAACACTTTATTCTGTACTTTTCTTTAACCTCTGTACAATACAAACATTGTCAGGACCTGGAAATGATAACTTCCATCAGTAATCCAGGCTTTAAAGAGTCACAGAACAACTCTGCTTTAAGCAGACCAAACACAACACGACCACACAGGGATATGATCTCTTTGCTTCCACTTCAAGAAGTCAGTTGCAACATTTTGGCAATCACATATATTCTGCTAGGAAGTGCTTCTCATGTAACCATTCTATAACAAAATAAAAGAAATGAAAGGAATGCCCTAGACTATGAATCCCGTTTGGATCGTCAAACTACTCCCTGCCAGTGAACCAAGGTTTGAAGAATGCTCTCTCCATCAACATGGCTGTGGAGAGTTAAAAGCAGGCACTGGAGGGCGATGGAAGGCAGAAGGGAACTACAGACACGCACGCCTTGTCTCACCTTGCCAAAAAGAGTTGTACACTGAAATTTGAAGAGCTTGAATGTGGACTGTGTGATTTGTTTTCTGTCAGAGACTTAGTGAAGAAGCTAGCACTCTCATATTTGTCTGGAAAATATAGGGCTGAAGCCATCAACCAGTTATCTTAGAACAAAGACTGGAAAAAAAACAGACATTTTTGATTTTCTTGCACCTCTGTTTCGTACAGATTAAACATCCCACATGATAAATCCAGGCTGGCTGTTTTTCCATTTCCAGCCTTTATGTTAAGCTAACTGTACTGTTTACTGTACTGAAGATCTTATAAACATATTTTACAAACTGTTACCTGTTGCCTTAAAGTATAAAGCTTGGACCATTTTTCCAGCTCTACCTTAATACAAGTCACATGATATATGTATACTAAAGGCAGTTACAAGTCAGTATAAAGAATTTTTAATGTCGTGCATTGAATTCACAAAAGAATTGGAGCCCGTATGTTAACATTTTGGCTTGTTATTTTATAATTATGGGATCACAATAGATTTATGGAGTCTCAAAACTGAGAATCACTGTTTTTATCCAATGCTGTGTACCACAACTTAATCGCTAATAAGCTACATTACAGCTTAGTGTAATGCCCCAAACATAGTTCATCCAAGCACATGGACACTTAGAGCTAGGCAACACCTAGAAATTTAGTGTAGTGTTTTTGAGTTAATGAGCGTGTCACTGCAAGCGTGAGTGTTGCCACTAGGAGCATTATAGCATGAGACAATGAGAGAAAGCTGACCACACCTTAGGTTAGGACTTTTCAAGTGACACGCTCATAAAAACAAGCAAAACTGAGCATGTATTAGTGAACTCTGTTTAGGAATAAATCTCTGCTTCCATGGTAACAGGTCACGTCTTCTACAAGCCGGTATATGTCCAGACAAGAGGAGGCTGTTTATGTTTTATAACATTAAGCATGTTGAACTATTAACTCTTCATTGTGGCTTTCATAACGGCAGGGTCTTTTTGTTTTGTGAATTCAATACACTTCTGTAATCTTCCAGTGTTAAATCTCTTAAGTTTTCACTGATAGGGTTTTCTTTGTGAACTGTTGCTGAAAGATCTGTCCTTATAGTGGTGTTGCTGTCCACAGGACAAAAAAAAACTCACTTGATTTGACTCACACTGCTAAAAAAAAAAAGGACTAGAACAAAGGATTGGAGATTTTCTCATCCTTCACAATGGACTGAAGCAAGAAATCAATCTCTTCACTGCCAGTGTCAACAGGCGGAATGATTACAGAGACTTCAATCTACATATGGGCATGTGAGGACTGTATCAAGATACAACTTGAAGAAAAAAAATAATCAGAACTTATGCTTTGAGTATTTTCTCTTTAAAAAAAACAAAAAAAAAAAAAAAAACAAAAAAAAACACACGCCCCCTCCACTATTCACTGTGTTCAGGCTGTGTGAGAAAAACTGAGGCAGTCATGTAGTGGTAAAAGGAGGGGTACTAATTACTGCAGCTATCTGTTGGGTTGTTTTTTTTTTCTCGTCAAAAAATATTTCAAAATATATATTTAAAAAAAAACAAGAACTGATTTGCCTTATGTATGTAACTGTGTACAGACGCAATCAACGCCTTTGGTCAGGCCTTCATTCAGACACAAAAGCCGTCCTGCCCCCATTAGCTCCCTCCTCCCAAGCCCAGATGGATCTTGCATCAGTAAGAGATGGTTCGGCTTGTATCTTGACTGGATAACCATAAGAGTCAGCAACCCAGCAACAGCAGGCTTTCCAAATAAACAATGCACCCGATCATCATCAGTGGCAAATCACCCCGATTCACTGTAAGTCCCTTCAGTCCAAAACATGCCTCCACTTTAAAGCCTACGGGAGTTGCTGGACTTCCTCTTGTCCTTCTTCACCACACATTTCCTTTGGGAACAGGGGTAAAAAATAAAATGATATATCAGTTTGGACTTGTGAATCAAAGTTGAACAACTTCTTTAGAATATTGGTGTGAAACTAATATTTCACAAGCAACGCGGCCTGGTGTGCCTTGATGTCAAAGTCTATATCTATAGGCATCAGGACAGCTATCTTTTAGAATCGAACAGGAATGAGAGCTGGTTAGCTGCAAATGTAGCAGCAAGACACCACTCTAGGCCAAATTTACCAGCATTTGACCAATGGATGGTGCCTTGAAGATTTTTTCAATGACAAGGAACCATTAAAATTTCTTCTCTGTAACATCCATTACAGAACCTTGATTCCAATCCTGGACCCTAGACTTACTATAGCCAAAAACATAGACCCATACTCATTTTGTTCCGCCACCGCAAACAAACAAACAACAAAAAAAAAGGCATCCTTTGTCTTAGTTTTTGGCCTGCCTTGAAGTCCAGGTCTGTCCAAGGAGTCAGGGCTGAGAGCTGCCTTGGCTATCGGGATCCGTCCCTGAGGAGCTGGTGTCTGAATCAGAATCATCGTCGTTGTGTTCATCCTGTGCCAGGTTTTTCTCCCGTATTCTCCTATGTGTGGCGCTGAGGCGAGCCAGCAGGCCCTGGTAGTCGAAGCGGCCACGTTTTTCGCCAAATGGGTCCTGGGTAGAGGAGACAAGGGTGAGACATGTCTGGTCATGAACAGCAGCAACTGCTACTTGCTTTGGATGTATATGTGTTTTACACGTACGTGTGTTCGTCACTGAAGTAGAGGTGTAACATTTGTTTATGTCACAAAAAATCTAGATTTATATTAATTTAGTATTTGTTGGAGCCTCTCACACAAACTATTTCCCTCTCTGGTTTGAAACGTTTTTTAAGCTTGACTTCATCATCCACATACAGATTGTATCCACAGTGGTCCTCAGCATCCACATGTCTCTCTCATGTTTCTACATTTGACTGATGCCAAGCAGCTTCATCAGAAGCTCAAAGCTGCCCAGCAATTATATACTGTAGAACCCTTGTCTGCTGTTTATATTGTAATCCAGTCTTAATGTGGTTAGATTATTGAACTCCATGTCCTATAGGACTGTCTGATTGATTACATAATAAAACAGTTAAAAAAAACATTATGCACTAAATGTGAAAAATAATTATCTAAATAATCAATTTCAAACAAGTTGCACTGCCCCAGGGGTCCTTGTGAGGACAAGGGCCACTATACTGAACACACTGAGTGGACGAACACGAGTCATGTGACCTAAACTAAATTAAAATCAAATGTAGGTCAAGCTGCAATGAGCAAATAGTTCAACTACAACCGCATGGTAGTGATGGCAGGTTTGTGAGTTCACAAACCATCTCGGCTGCAGAGAGAGTGATTTGCACTGAGAGTGCTCCTGAAGCCCTGTTTGTAATTACTTTGGATTTTGGTGAGTAGATAGTAAAATTGTGGAAACACTGTAAACAAGCTAATGTTGCATAAGCTACAGTTAGTGACCATTCCAGCAGCAGCAGCCGGAAATCATCTCAAAAATCTGCAATTGTTTAACTATTATTTCAGGTTTCATTTCATGGAAAGGATGTTTTTGTTGCATCTTAATAACATAATAAACACCACAGCTCAGTTGGAATGCTAAGTGTCTGTTATATATACCATAACCATACACTGACTTATAGGCACAGTGTGGAAAAATAGATATATTTGAGTTTAATTCTTTGCCTTTAGTTTAGTTTAGTTTATCTGTGTTTGTTTAGGACAGGAGTGTTTTGTCAGTTCTGAATCATAATGACTTAATTTACTACATCGTATATGAAACCTTTCATTGAGAAATAAAACTTCCTAGAGATAAAAAACAAAATGACAAGACAACATTTATCTCCTATGTTACAATATGTGACGTTTTATAATACCATAACATATGCCTACATTTACATGCTGTCATTTTTTTAAATAATTGAAAGAATATTGAAAAAAAAAAACTACATTCTCACACAACAACATCTGCAAATGGAAAATTAAACAAACAGATGAGAGGAAATTGAGAAACTATAGTCACCTGCATGTTCTGTCCCTGTAGGTGCAGCCTCTCTTTGCAGACTCCTTCATAGAAATCATAATACTCCAGGAAGGACTTTTCCATCACGCTCCTAAAAACACACAAGCCCACATGAGTCAGCTTATGATCAGACAGGAGAAGAGTAAAAGAAGGCAAAGTGGGAAAGGATGGAAGAAATCAGGCAGGCTCAAGAAGTTGGACAAACAATTTGAGTCTCACCACAGAGCTTCAGGACACGGGACTTTGCCTTCTAGCATGTCGCACACTGCCACCCTCATGGTTTCGTGGCGGATGCACTCGTTATAGTTCTTACTGTCTCCTGGGTGGCGTTCCTGAGACACATACAGAGCAGAGGCTTGTGTAGTAAGTTCAACAAAGTCCATTAAAAAGTCATCTACATGGTGGTGGTGATGAATTAGGAAAAGCCATATTTGACTAAGTGATGTAGGACAATTAAAGATGTCTTAAGCAGTATTTTGTTTAAGTTGTGGTACACACAGCTACCAAAAAGCAAAATGTCTTCCCTTTCCTCCTTAAAATACAAAATTCACAAACTAGATATGGACATTTTTCCCAGCTCAACCTCATCTAATGGTCAAGTTGTAGCTGTAAGTTGTGAACAGTAGGCTGCCACCCCAAACTTTTATTCCGTTCTGTATATTTTCTGTACATATTCTGTATAATTCTGTATATTTCATATGCTGAGCAGTAAATATAAATGAGACTGATGGGACTAAGGTTAAATTAGCAAAGACAAATAACCTGCTTTGTTCTAGTCTATGCCAGTGTCTTAAATGTTCTATAAAAAGCCTGGTGCTATTGTCTTTATTTCTGGGCAAAGAAAATGTCATTAGCTCAATCTGTATCTGTATTTTTAAGAAGGACACAATTTTCCATTTAGTCTCTATTCACTATATATTACACTATATACTATATATTACACTATATACTATATATTACACTATATACTATATATTACACTACATATTGCATACACTATATTATATTACACTGTTTATAGGTTGTGTGCACACTGATTATGCATTTGAGAAAATGCTACTAGTTTTCCCAAAAGTATTTGGTGAGTGAATGTATTTACAAAACTGTATACATCCATTAAAATAATATTTAATTATCTCTTGCTCTGCAGACTGTCCTGCTGTCTGAGTTGATTTGATAGTACAGAGCAGACAAACAGAAGGACTCCACAGAGTGCTCGTTAGTGGGATAGAAGTATAATAATTGCAGTTTTAGGAAATGCTAGAAAACCAGATTGGGACAATTTTGACTTTTTGTGAACAACAGACACAAATAAATAAACTTTTGTGCGTTTGTGTTTTACTTTGGCAGCTACTTTGGACAGTATGATGCGTTCATTAACTCTGTCTCCACATAACACTCACACAGTGTGTTTCAGTGGATGTGGTAAAGAGCCTTTAATAAAAGCTGTATTGATTTAGTTGCTAAGATGTGTTGCTGTTGTTTTTCAAGTACCTGTTCAAAGCCAGGTTCATTGTGATAGGGGTTCTCTGTCATCAGAGACTGGATGGAGATGAGGACAGATGAGATACTCTGGGCTGGACTCCATGCTGGGCCTGTCCATGTCCTACACACACACACACACACACACACACACACATTTTTGCACAGCAGTAAGTGTCAGGACAACCTAGTCTTAACCCTGAAATTGCTCTTTTCACACCCTTCTCATTGTGAGGACCGGCTAAAAAGACCTCAGTCCAATGAGACTTTCAGCTGTCTCTTTACTAGTCAAGATCTTCACTGTCATACATTCATCGCACTGTTGTATGTGAGCTTGCAATTTTCATCGTGCACGTTTCACACAGTACTTCTCTCTGCTCGGTGTTACTAAGCTTGAATCCAAAATATAACTTGGTTGTGTTTTGACAACATTGTAGATCAAAACATTATTGCTTTGTAAATACATCATTTTTTGTTAATTTTACTGTTCATTTGGCAAGAGAACACAACATCATTTTCTTCACAGTTCTGTAAAAAGTGCAGTTATGTTTTCGCTTGAGCTCCTCATCACATCTGCACATGAAAGAAATAAACCCAGACTTACCCCAGGATACTGAGGCAGACCTTGCCGTTGCGGTAGAAGTTGGGGTTAAAGCGAACAGTGTTGTGGCCAGTGGTGATGAGCTTGACTCTAGGTGGGTGGATGGGGTAGTCTGGGGGACAGCGGAACAGGAACAGGAAGAAACCGCCCTCGTATGGTGTGTCAAATGGCCCTGTTATCAGGGCATGGATCTGCAAGGAGAGAAAGAAAGAAAAAACCTTTTGTCAGGACAAGAGATAAGTTCTGTTAATAGACAAGAGAGGAAGGATGTTGAGGGAAGAAAGATCATAAGAGATGTATATAGGGTAGAGGAATGCTGAGGATGAACACACCATTGAGCAGAAAATTTGACCTAGAAACAACTGATAACATCTACATTAGACACCACTTTAAGGAACAAATGTACAAGTGAGAAGAATATCAAGTGTAAATAATTTTATGACCTAAAAACTTCACTTGTTCCATGTTTGTTAATGGTGGTTTCCAGTCTCATTTAAGCTCGAGCAAACCCCAATTTGGCAGCAGTGGGTCACATGTTTTATCCTATGAGTGAGCAGGATGTTCCAATTTTCAGATCAACAGGACACCTGCAATATCCTGGAATACTGGAAAACTTCTTTCTGAAACTTTTACACACAACTTCAATCTTCATCAGCAGTGTATTATGCGTTTATTTGTGTGTGTTTGTTTAATATTAGGTTTGTTTTACTGTCTAAACCATATTTTAACTGACAGGAATAATGGCAAGAGCTACAAAAACATAAGCTGTACTGAGTCAGACTTTTTTCCCTATTTTGGTTTAATTTGGGTTTTCCCAATTTTGCATTTGACAAACATTTAGATCAGATAGAAATACAAGTGTTAAATTCACAGTGGCAGGTGGTCAGGGTCCAGCATGCAGTTAAATGCTTTTAATGAGTTACTACTGTAGTTGCTGGTTCCCCCTTAGTGGACCTTAGCACCAAATCTGAGTTCTAATGATTTGTCCTACCTTATGAGAATATCCTAATGTCAATTCTCCAACACTAACCCCTAACTCTAGTGTAGCAGATGGCACATGTAGGACAGGTATTCAGAACACCAGTAAACCAAGCAGTACATGCTCCTACTGTCATGTTGCTTCACCCAGGTGAACTCTCTATGACACTTGGCACTCCCCTTGTTCTTTTAGTTGCTTCATATGCTCCCATTGACATTATTTTGAAACATTTACTCTGTACACTGACTGCAAGGAAAACTTTGTCACGGACTTGTGGGTTAGCTTTAACCACTTAGCATCACAGTGAATTGACTTTCACCATCAGTTGCCAACGACTGACCA
Source organism: Anabas testudineus (assembly GCF_900324465.2). NCBI lineage: Eukaryota > Metazoa > Chordata > Actinopteri > Anabantiformes > Anabantidae > Anabas > Anabas testudineus. Next base: position 2,291,588 of record NC_046617.1, on the reverse strand, counting down.
ATCAACTTGCCTGCCATACTTATTTACCTGCCCCTGGACCACTGGCAGTGATCCCATAATAACAGCAGATCAACAGGTAGAAAGCAGCTCCAATCCATTGGTGTGGTTTTCTCTTTTTTTTTTTAGATTTGGATTCTATTAAGGTACAAGAAATGCAGCCATACACTGAATACTGGCAGTTTACCTTGGTCATGTCCTGAGGATCAGGGACAACAAACATCCCTGGTGGAGGTTCTTTGTAGATGGACATGATATCTCTGCAGAGACAGAAAGCCAGAGGGACAGAGATGATGTTCCCAAAAAAGTAAAGGATTGTAGAGATGAACTGAATCATACACAGTTTAAACTACTGCATCTACAGTGAAATCCAAGCATCAGCTTAGGCAATCAACATGTCATCATCATGTAAAATACATCTTTTCTTTATGTGATGTGGATAATCTGTCCTAATAGCTCTTTAAATTAAAAATTTAAGTAAATACAGACGTTTCCTGTAATGTCTCTTCATTTGTAAAGTCCCTAAAGGTTTCACTGATGGAAGAAACTTTGTAAAAGCTTTCACTTTCGATTTTGCTCCTTCTATTGACGACTTAAGACTTTTAGCTCCCCTAAAAACACAGACTGTGGCCATTTTCAAAACTGTTTAGTCTCTTGGGAGTGTTTTATTACCTCTTTATTCTCAGGATGCACTGTTGCGAAGCCTTTTCGTTGTCCCAGTCTGTACTGAGTGTCGGGTCCCAGGACGTAGCGTGGATTTGGGACAGAAGGCCTGCTCCTGCCACCCCAGCCATTCCGCCGACCCCTAGCCCTATCCCTGGGAGAGGCGAAGAGGTGTGCACGGTCGGAGACACGGCCACGACTGGTGGCGAGGAGCCTGGGGTAAATGTGTTCCCAAGTCCGGCTGGGGTAGCAGTGACAGCAGACATAGGGGCAACCACAGCGGTTAGGCCACTCTGAGCGGCCGCTGCAAGAGGAGGAGAGGCCGGGTTGGGGCTGGAGTGAGCACCGCTGGCTGCCGAGTACCCAGCCGGCAGAGAGTTGGCCAAAGTCGGCAGCAGCGACGCTCCGCTGCCCTGGCCGGTAACGCCAATGCCAAGGGCACCGCCGCTGGACTCCTCTCCAAAGCTGTCCGCCATGGCTCGGTAGCTAGCGAGCTAGAGCAAAGCCGTTGGTGTTGACTAATTTATAGCGCTAGCTGTTCGCGGGATCGGCAGTGGAGTGCGAAGTTACCTCTGCTTGTCTTGTCGTCCAGTGGGATCAGAGAGCAAGCGAACAGGGTCGAGGCGAACACAGGTGCGAGGCCAGAAAACAAGACATTTCCTCCGACGACATAGTGGCTATTTATCGTTAGCTTAACTCCGTTTTTCCCCCAGGCCTTCAAAAAGTATTCACTTGTCAGCAAAATTACCGCCCTCCTTCGGCTTAAGAATGAGTTTACCGCCACGCTGTTATCGGTTTAAAGAAATACTGTGTCAGAATATGAAGTTTTATAGCGGCCACATCTCCACTGGTCCTCCACCGTAGCGCAACTTCAGGATCTGATTCCTCCCCAAACTACTCTGTTATGGTGCCACACGCAACATCCGGACCGAACTTTCAAAATAAAATTCCTCCTCAGGCGTTTCCAAAAATGTTACTCTGAAATAGAAATAAAAAAAGAACAATTTTCATTATGAAACCATTGTAAAGTCAAAAATAGAAAAAAAGCATGTCAATATATACATCTTCAATACTAAGTTACATAAATAAATGCAGGTTACAAGACGGAGCTTTATAGTTCCTTTAACCTCCTGACCCTGACCTCATTTGGATAGAACTAAATAGTCTTATTGTTAGATTATAACGGGATTTAAGCAGATGGATCTTTATTGAATCAATTTGAACACATTTTTATCACGTTACATAAAGGTATATATCATAGAGATAAACAAGCATTTGATGCGATTAAACCGGGGCATTCTGATTGTTATCCTCTTTGAATGATTGCAAATAAAAACCAAGTTTTCATTTAATAGATTAGAGCAGAAAAGAGTTTTCACTTATGAATACAGAATTTGGCCATAAGTATGACAAGCCAGATCATGTAAAGTTGATAATGTAAATAGGCCTATATATCATTCCTGCTGTGGTCAAGGAAAGCAAACAAAATATATGATTAATTCAGACAGTAACAAAGCCAGATCCTATCCGTCAACTCCACATTAAGTTAGTGAATGTTTCACTAAAGACACAAGCACTAAGAATGATTTAACCAAATGTAAGATCATACTTAGAGAGATAAAATGTGTTAATTAGTTTGCTTTTATTATTAGATGGATTTACTGTACTTATTTAAAAAGATTAGCCTATGTGATTTCATCTTGAGATGATGTATGCCCCTCAGCAATAAGTCTTTGAAGCCACTGTTCAGTTGGGGAATGGGAAATGTGTCCAATGTACCTTGAAACAAAGACAATTGCAGGACAAGTTTGACAATTAAAATGCTAAAATTGAGGATTCTGCATCAAAATTTTACACCAATGCAAAAGCAGATTTCACTCAGTATTGTTATTCTTAGAATTGACTTATTTAGGAATCATGAATATGAAAGTACACACTTTTGGTAAAATGCTTTTGAGTAAAGCTATATTACTCACAGAAGATTGACATTTTAAGGTCAGAATTCAGTTTTCCCCTTTTATAAAGGTGGCACTATTAATTTTGTATCAAGCCCAACTGCACTTTACCTGAATCCAGAACTGGTTTTATTCTGTTGGCAAGTTCAGGACAAGGACCAACCTTAATTGCATGCGGCACAAACATCTGACAATTCAATTTTTTTTTTTTTAAATAAACTAAATGTGTTCTCTCGTGCATACCAGCCTCCATTAGCACCAATTTCCAAATTAAGACTAGAGGAAGAGGGTAGCCCGGTTCCATGTCACAACTACAGCTCCTGATTTCATGGCCTTTACGGGGTTGAACACAGCATTTTGTATGCATAATAATTTTCTTGGCAATGACAAAAAGACCAACTTAAGTTATCCCAACCATTTATTTTGGACAGATTTAAACCGAAGTGAGGTCTTACATAAAACTTCAGAAAAACAAAAATAAGCGTAGGAACATAAAAATGTTTAATTGGAGGTGTGTTAACCTCAGATGTAAATATTTCCTTTATTATTTCCGTTGATTGGAATGGCCCATCAGCGCGTTCAGAGTTCCCGTTCTGGAAACCCCCCTCCAGATGGAAGGAAGGGAAAGAGAAGGGAACAAGGAGGGTAAGGAGACCAGGATGGTGGGAAAAGGGGATAAGTGAAAGGGAGAGGTGCAGGCGTGTTTCCATGTTTACATGGCAAACAGGATGAGGAACGCCACCATCAGACAGAAGAGACCCATAGCCTCAGACAGAGCAAATCCCAGGATGGCGTAGGAGAAGAGCTGCTGCTTCAGGGAGGGGTTCCTGTGGAGGACAAAAGTAGGCCACATTAGCAGCTAATTCAATGTTTATTTCAACATAACTCACAAGGTTCCTCAAACTTTTCAAATTTTCCACCAGTGCATACAGTGTACATTCAAATGCATTAGAGCTAGAGTGGGGACCACATGAGTATAAACACTGATTGTTCCCCACAGTCCTTTACACAGAATTCAACCATAATTTATTTCAATCCAGCACCACCTGCCAATCTCTGCACTGTGGGCTACTGTATTTAGCTACAGTCATACACAAGTGTAATATTATAGACCGAGTAACAAAACCGTTTGTGTTTAACAGAATCAGAAACTTAATTATCAGACCTGTAGATGTCCTCACTAATGAAGACCATTCTAAAACAAATGACCATGACATCATATGGGACACTAAATTGTACACGTGTTGTGCGATGTCCATTAATTGTTTTTGACAAGACTTCCAGAAACAACGAACCACCATTCTGCTAAATGACTAAATGTAAATGTAAAATGTAAATTTAGTGGTAGTACTGTCAATTTAACCATCTATGGCTCATTACCTGGCGTAACCAATGATGAGGCTGCCGAACACTGTTCCGATTCCAGCTCCTGAGCCGGCCACACCCACTGTGGCAGCACCAGCACCGATGAACTTGGCAGCGGTGTCAATGTCCCGGGAGACAGCGCTGGTCTGGAGGGAGCGGGACAGGACTGCAGACCGGCTAACGGGCAAAAGGGCCTGTGAGGGGATTTTAAAGAACCAATATTGATGTTATCAACAATAGATGTTATCTTGGGGGTGGGGGATCTACACCCCCCTTATGAAAAAAAAAAAAAAAAAAATCCATTGATGGAATAACCTGGTCATTCAGTATATGCAGGTAGTCAGCTGATCTCATTATTTGGGCAGATAATGCTGCTGAACCTAGACCTGTTTAACTGCAGCAACCCCAGATGCCCCCCACAGGCTTGTACAGTAGCCACTAGGCATAATACTGACGCTTTATACTTGTTCAAGGACACATCAACATATAGCCAGAAGGAACAGGAAACATTAACCCTGGGGTTTATAGATGACTGCTATACCAACTGAGCCAACTGCTGCCCCAGTGATGGGTGCATCACCCTACCTGCCTCTCTTATCCTGATATATTGATCACTCTGGAACCATTCCATTGCTCCAGAGTCCAATCTTTATACTCCCTAGAAAATTAAAACCCTTTTAGCCCCCAAACAACAAAAGCCTTTCTTAAGGCTACACTGCCTTTTATTCCCAATCCCTTAAGTTCCCTTCGCATTGTGGATGTGGAAATGTAATTGGCAATCATGATAATTTCTTCCGGATCACATTTCTTTCTTGAAGATGATGGGTTCCCACTATCCTTCCAGCTTTTGACAATGCGTTGGACAGCTCTTAACCCACTATTAGCACTTTCAGCAATCTCCTTCAATGGTTTTTGCTTGATGCATGCAAAAAATTTGATCCTTCTAAAACAAAAACATCTCTGCAACGACCACAGGTTGCATCTTCTGACATGTTTAAGAAATGAGAAGCTACTCACTGCATCAGTTAGAGTTAAATAACTTGTTGCCAGCTGAAACTTAGTCATCTATGCAGTAATTATCCAATGGGAGGCTCTTACCCATATTAATTGAATCCAGTCTATTTTTTTATTGGATGGGCAATGTATTAGACATGTTGGCCAGAAAGCAATGTCAGTTTAAATAAGGTTGGAAGGTGAAAGGACTGACCTGCTGCTCCACTGTGACTTCTGGTCTGTTAAACAGGGAGACTGAGACTGGCCGGGCGAGGACTCTGGACCCCCCACGCAGCTACAGATAGAAAAGCAAACTCAGTACAAGTAGACACACCCTGGTAAACTTAATAGCACTTCCACAATACATCATCCTGTTACATTTGTAAAAAAACAATTGTAAAAAGAAAAGCCCTACAGGTAATCCAAGCACATCAACTGAAACAACTAGTATATTGATATCAGAAATCAAAGAATGATTGCAAAAAATAAATAAATAAATGTCTTAACAAAAGGTACACTCAGACAACATCCACTACATGAAAATTTAGCTTTACTACTGATTATTTAACTATGGTACAAATCTCAAACTCCACCTCCATCATTTCCCAAAAGCATGAGAACACGTACCAGGGCAGGAGAGGTGACAAACTTGGCGCAGGCATACATGGCTGGAACCTGAAGAGACAACATCACATAATTAAGTGCCTAGTTGAACATGCAATATATTGTCAACTAGGTTAAGGCTGCATGTTCAAGAAACAAATGTTAAGTGCTTTGTTATGGACAATCAACACCTATTAGAAGTTAAGTGGAACAAAATTATGAAAACAAATGAAAGACTGATGCTCCATTGCATTATGGTGCAGGCCTTAAAATATTAATTTCAAGAAGGTCAAGCACTTTTTATTAAACCTCATTGCACTTTACAAGGAGATGACTTCTACCTCATAATGCAAGTGAGCTGTCAGTAAGAGTCCGACTACGCGAGAACTCAATGTGTAGTTCTCTGCTGCACTTGTAGAATAAAGTAAGTGTCCAATGCAGAAGGTCACCAAGCAAAATGTTATTCTGCATCATACAACAATCAAGCCTGATATACTGCCCAGGGAGGGCAGACACTGGTCTGTTCCTCCTGGGACAGCTCAACTGTAAAGCTAATCCAATTGAACCGACTACTCCAAGGATCAGCCAAGGATCCAAATGAACCTTGACAAACCCACACATGCTGCAGAATGGTTTCTACAATCTTACGTTCACAGTCTCTTAACCAATATTAGATTAAGTTTGGATGTTTACCATACGCAAATATCTAAATTTCGTCAACGCGTTAATGACTTTAACTGTAGCAAGATCAGAAGAAAAGCTAGTTTGTACGTTAGCTTCACCTGTGAAGATACGAGTCTGCCTGGTAGCTGGCGCTAAGCTAAGTAGCTAAGCTAACCAACCTGCAGCCGTGAAGGTCAAAAATGAGCCACAGGCGGTCACATGGGGCCTAGACAGCAAACACGGTACACCCCCAGTTAAAAGAAACCTAAACAGCAGTGGTATAATGACAAGGTCCGACATGTCGCCGCAGGAATCCGACATAGGTGCCCTTGTAGCGGCCGACTGACTTGGAGTACGGCAGGCCTTGTGTCAGACATTTTACGTTCAGTACACTATCGACGCAGCCTGGCCGCGCTGTGACCGGTATGTGTCACGCTGCTTACACCGTTATTACAGCAGTAATATCACAAAAGCTGAAAGAGACAGACTCTGCTCTACGGTTACCATTTTCTTAGATCCACCAAGGACACACACAGCGTTACTTATCGACTCTGATTGTATTGTAAAGAACTAAGCCATTGAATGGCCGACCTAGCTGCCTCACTTAGCTACCAAAAGTTAGCAATGACCGCAAGCTTTCCAGGCGTTGTCTGAGAGCTCGTACAGTAAAGAGTTTAAATGCTAGACACGCGTGCATTTGAACCAATGCAACGTTGTCGTAGAAGAAGTGTGGCGCTTAATAAAGGCCTATTTTACCGGTTAGTTGCGGCTTTCGGAGGGTCCGGGATTAGCTGCTCTCGCTCACAGCGGCAGTCAATGAATGTAGAACGAGAAAGGCTGTCACCTTGTCATTTATAAGCTCAGCGTCTACGTCCTAAATGCTCATTGGCCAGCGAGAAGCTTCCTTCATTCATATGTGCCCCATCTCCATGTTACGTCCATCTTTCCAGCCTATCAGACAGAGCTTTATTGAACTACGACGTTTTTGATTGGCCAAAAGGATGATGAAGGTGGGACCTAATGAACTTTCATTAATTCTATTGGACAGTATTGCCGGGAACATCGACTTTACGAGGAGCGACCTTTCAAAGCACATCCAGTGTCCTCGGTAGTTATTTGGTTAATCTATGGCTAGTCCCGCCTACAGGAGAGTATGCTGTAGGATACATGTTAAGATATATTCATAAAACATTTATTAAGCCAATATTTATAAAATGTATTTCTTTTTTTGCTTTGTTCAAATAACAATTACTTCACCCTAATAGGGTTATGCCTTAACTGGTAGAGCCGATCATCCACAAATAACAGTACCAATGCCCTGACTATCTATGATCACATGTATATAGGCTATTAACACAACCACAAAAGATCCACATCAACACCAAAACAAAATTACATCAATACACTAAACTCAAATATAGCCACAGAATTGTCCATGATTGAGAGATTGGAGTTTGGACAGCATCCTCCTCTGAGAAAGAATATGTAGAGGGTCCAGCTCCTTCCCCAGAACAGAGACAGAGACTAGTTTATAGTCTACTAGAAGTTTATCTCGTCAAGGTGATGCAACCTCCACCTCCTCCCCCTGTATAGAGAGAGGGATGACAGGACTCCCAGATTTCCTGAAGTCCATCACCAGCTCCTTTATTTTACTGATGATTTTGAAGATGGTTGAGTACACAAACCTGTCCACCACTCCCTGGTACTCTGTGACATCTCCACCCTGAATACATCCTACAACTGCAGAATCATCAGAGAACTTCTGAAAATGACAGGACTCTGAGTTGTACCTGAAGTCTGAGGTGTACAGGCTGAAGAGGACGGGACAGACATGTCCTCTGTGGAGCACCTGTGCTACAGGCCACAGTGTCAATGAGGTAGTCCGTGATCCAAAGTCAGGGGAGTGTTAACCTGTATGTTTTTTAATTTCCCTTCTAGTAGTGCAGGCTGGATGGTGTTAAATGCAGGCACGTAGGTATTTTAAATATTTTGCACTATAAATGTTATAGATTTAAATAGCTAGATAAAGCTACCTTAAGTGGTTTGGAGATTCAAGTGATCACCAAATTTATTGGAATGCATCATATAGGTACCATGAAGGCATGTCACATTTGAGGTGTGTGTGAGGTGTGTGTATGATGTAGCCTATCTGTATGTGTGTAGGGCAGGGTGGCCAACTGTGTTCTCATGAGCCTCTGTGCTGTTTGTTTTGGGATAATTGGAAAACAAGCAGGCTTGAGGACTGGTTAGCCACTCCCGGGTTGGGGTTGTGTGTACACATTGTGGGTTAAATTTGAAGGTTTAATGGCATCTAGTGGAAAGGCTGCAGATTGCAACTATCTCAATGCCTCCCTCAACCCCTGACCTCCGTCCTCAAATGTGAGAGAGTCTACAGTCTGTCAGAAACAGAAACAGAAACCACCTTTATTTGTCTTTTGTCACATTTACATGTTACAGATGAAATTGGCCCTCTGCATTGTCAGGTGCCATGTGTTGAAGCAGCATGCATATCAGTAAGTGAACATTACAGTACTGCTAGACTAGTGATTTGTGTGGATAAGCACAATCTCTGGTTCATGGTGGTCTTCTTCCAAAGATTCCTACTTACTATATTGATATAAAAAAGCTAATTTTAAGCTACACACAATTGTTTATTCTAAAATAACTTAACACTAATGAAAACATACAGTGGTTAAAAAATACTAAAACATATATTCCATCTATAATAAGATATCCCTTGAGATTGGCTAAGTGTGCATGTTTCTGTATTTGCAAGCATGTTAAGTGGCATCACATATATGATGCTGAAATATGCTATTTGTTGTTTTGCCTCACTTTGTTTACTGTATTGTGTAATTCCATCTCTGTCTGTGTACTATAGGACGTACCTACATTGGCACTGTCATCAGACAGTCCCCAAGTATGCACCTGCTGTTCTGTGTAGAGCTTAAAAATATATATCTATTTCTATGGCTTGAATAAAAGCATATGGACTAAATATGGATCATTCTTTTGCCATTTTAAACTTTTAACTGACCATTAAATCAGCTTTTTAAAATGCTATTTCTATTTCATTTTCATTAGAAATGAACTCGTATTGTGACATAATTCATGCCCATATACAAAAGTCCCGTGTCCAATTTTTGGTGTGTAAATTTAAAAATCAAACAGTAAATGTCATGATTAGCATTATTCTAATGAGCAGGCTACAATAAATAAAGCTTTTTTTAGTGGCGTTGCAGTGTGTTTAATCTTTTACTTCAGTTCTAATTATGCAACATCAGACTTGAAAATACAACTAGAAAATAAAAAATTACATTGTTATGTACAGTTCTTTATCTTTCTTTTTTCTACTCTACATTTTTATTTTACTATTCCCATGGACATTCATACTCTTTCTTCATTCATTCCATTATTAGACACTGTGACCTCTAATCTCTGCATCCTCTGCTGAATCTTGTCCAACTAGTAAATGCAGCCTGCTCCACCTGTGCACTCACTTCTGCTTTCTCAAGATGAAAACGTCAGCTAAATGCTAAAAATGTAAATGTAAATAATTCAGCGCCGTTTATTACCACCACTCAACAGAGGAAGCAAGCTGTCTTCTGATTTATGCTTGTCATGCTGTCGGCTGATTGGCTGATATCAGACGAAGGCCTGCTAATAAATATTCATTATATCTTGTAAAAGAATTATAGATTCCTCTTTGGCAGAGACACACAGAGCTCACTCAGTGACACTACCTTCAAGCAGAGGGCGCCAGAACACAAGTTTACTCCAGCTGTAGAGCCTGTATGTTTCAGCTGTATACTGAGTATAAAAACTTGCAAGGTAAGGGGTTTTCTGATTCTGACTTGAGTATCTTATGTCCTGTTTTAAAAAATATAGCTCTTTCACCAACTTAACCCCCTCTCTATCAGCATTGCATATATGATGTGGCACATAAATGTTGGCTGGTGATCCAGCCATGCCTCACTGGAACTGAGCAACACAGGAGCTCTTCAGTGGGAACAGCTCATGTGTGATTAACAGAAAAAGAGCATAAACCAGTGGGTAGATGTTGCTGGGTGTCATGTTTGGTCAATTTCAGAGTTATTTGGGAAGACTGAATCTACTGAATCTAGATTTGTCTCAGAGCAACACATGCAGCTTTATGCTGTACTGGCTGGAAGCCACAGGCACAAAAAAACACCAGCCTAGGTGGAAATTAGCTGTTTGTTTCATTATTGACGTGACTTCAAGTTTCAACATGTGTTCAAGACAACTTCTGAACATACAAAAATATGACGAACATTGTATATGGATGATAAAAAAGATAAAAGATGAGCTAATGGATCTGTTGTACTTACCAAAGTTGCTGTTTTGTTGTGGTATGCTGACTAATGGATCTAACTTCAAACATCATCAAGCACAGTAAATTTACCATGTCCTGTTTTATATAAGCAAAGTTGCACAACCTTTAGAATTATCAAGTTCTGATCTGACATTTTGGTCAAAAATTAGTTATTGACAGGGTCCTGCTCTGTGTTAAGTTATTAACATTTACTATGGGTTTACCTTTGGTTGAATCTATTGTTGTCCTTATAACCCTTCAAAAAAGTTTCTGTCTCCAAACTTGTTCTATCTGCAAACAACCAACCGCTGTTTGAAATGTTTACATGAAGACCAATCCGATTCTGCCTCTTTACTGTCATTTAACTGCTCTGTTTCTGAGATAAAACCAGCTTAAAACACTCAAAAATGATGTCAAATGATGTCATCTCACAGCAGACCGCACACATGCTTCCTCGTTGTGCAGCACACTGCTCAGTTCGTTGACTTTTACACATATAAAATGTTTCTTATTTTAAAAAAAAGAAATCATAATACAAACAGTATTAGCTGACCTGACAACAGTTTTACAGACATTTCTGTATTTAACGTTGTCTACAGGGAAACATTACTTAGAAAGGGGCCTTTTTGTTTCAGAGCCGAAAGCAGACACAGTGTTAGTCCTCAGCGCCTGCCCACATAGATATTACACCAATCAAATAACAATGATGTCATTTGGGACTTGAAAATGGACTCTCCATTGAGAACAATAATATAGAGAGCATAGAAATAAATCAAACTTGATGCAACTCATTTTCCTGTTTTTCCACTGAGGCAGAGAGACGGAGGTCTCCCTCCCTTTACTATCCAGACATAACCAGGCAACAAACACACACACGAGAGAGAGAGAGAGAGAGAGAGAGAGAGAGAGAGAGAGAGAGACTGCCATCTTCATTAGCGCTGAGTGCCAATGTGGCCCCTGGATTTATTGGCAGGCAGAGGCAAAGCAGGTAAAGACACACAGCTACACAGACACAAACACACATGCATAAACACACACACACCTCCTCTGCATTCCACTCCACCAGCTTAGTAATAATGACTAACCTCAGTGGGATCAATAGACTAGAGACAGATGAGTCTGGTTAAAACACACATGCACACACACACACACACACACACACACACACACACACACACACACACACACACACACACACACACACACACACACACACACACACACTTGTACATCTTCAGCATGCTTGCCTGGTTCACGCTCAGGAAAGATGGAAAGCTGCATTCACACCACAATTAATAAAGGTTTTACAAGACTACGAGAGGTCTACAGTCTGATGGAAACGTGGCATACTACAGATTCCTCCTTCTCTTAAACCCATCCATCAATTTTCTGAACTACTTTTCCTGTTCATTGTGACTGGTGACTGGTTTCTGTAGCCTATCCTAGCATGCAGTTTGCAAGATGGAAGTTGTAATCTGGACACGTTGCTTCTGTTGTCTAGACCTGCTGTAATGGCACACACACCTAACTATGCTTCCCATGATAAACAATGAAATTCACTTTAACTCATAACGAGTGTTTGTAATATAATTTATTGCAGCACCATTTGCTTTGCAGGCCAGGACATATTTTGTATATTTACCCATGTTTATTCGAGCACTGTTATTATTATATGACTATTTAAGTGGCAAGTATGGCAGGTTTGTTGAACCTTTTCTATATATACAGTTTATATGTGGACCTTTCGTCTACACTGTGGGTGTGTGGGTAGGGAACAGTGGGATGTTTTTAATAAACTCTTCGCCAATAGCAGTTGAGGTCAGTGATCAGCAGAGAGTTTAATATACTGTGATATCAAGACGCACCCAAATAGTCCAATTATCAGCCTGACATGGAATATTCCCATTCATATAACACAGTCAGCGTAGCACACAGTAGACATGGATTAGTCAAGCCCTGAAACTGTTATTTTAATTTGACTGTGTCCAGTTAAAGAGGCCATGTTAGACATAGTTTTGGGTTGACATTTTCATTCTTGCCTACTGACATTGTTTTGGATGATTTACAATTCTAGAAACAGCTAATTTTTCTAATGGGCCTTTATACTTGTCTGAAACGCTTCATTTTAGCTTCTTTACTTTATGTTACTTTACTAATGACATCACCAACCTCTCTCCTGCTCATCTGAATGCTATAAATCCCTATGTAACAAGTCCGCCATTACTCCTACTGATACCGAAGTAGAAATTTTGAGGGAAATACGTTGTGAAAACTTTGTGTTTGTGTGAAGTGCTGTGAACAGCTAAAAACACTGTAAGGCAGTTTCTTTACTAAACAAAAGCCAGGTTATTATTTCAAGGTCCAACTACAAGGTTAACTGTGTGTTCTTGCTGTGGCGTGTTTGTTTTGTACTGTGAGCATTTGTCATTTGCAGTTGTGAAAAGAACGTTCTAGACATTCATGATGTTAAAGGTATTACACCTTTCTGTTAATACTCATAAAACTTCACATTCTAAATAATTTAGGGTAAGAGTATTTAGGTCAAGTATCAGATCAAACTTCAACTACAGAAACTGTCATTTAAAGGACTTGGATTGGGAGATTGTCGGTATTCATGTGTTTATGCATGTTACCAGTCTATGAAAACGTCCTGCTTGTTAAAAGCCATGTAGGATGCACCTCTCTCAGACCTGTAACCCTCTGCCCTGTATGTATGATGAGAACTTCAACACATCAACTCCCCTTAGAGACATATAATCACATCCTATTTTAGTGTGGCAGGGTTGTAAGCAAGTGAAGGACTCTATTCTTTTAGACTTGAGTAGTTAGTATAATCACTTTGCCTGGTTTGCTGGAAAACCATAGCTAGCTGTAAACATATAATTATGTTAGACATTTCCTTTAAACTGTGCTGGACTGTTATGTTTGAACTCCAAACATAAATAAAGATGAAAGAACAAAGTGCTAATCTCCAAACAGTGTGTGTACCAGTGGTAGAACTAAATATTGCAATGTTAACATAAGCAGACATCTGATAAAATGATAAAAAGTGTGATGTCCCTGCTGTTTTGCCATTGAAAAAAATGCCTGTTGTTAAAAGTTTGTCTGTTTTTACACCTGTTAAATAAGAGATTTATTATTATGCTACTCCCAGTGAAAAAGTGTTAACTGGTGCCCATAGGAGCCAAGCTTTAAATAGGGATGTAGTAAAAGTATAGTGTACTCTAATGTTGTTGTGATCATGGCTTTGCATGAGAAAATGTAACACTGGCCACGATCGACAGATATCAGAAAGCACAGCATCAGAGCTAACCCTAACCCTAACCCTAACCCTAACCCAGCATGACACCTGATGTGTGGTTTGAGATTCAGATAAACTGAAAAAAAGGGGACACTATACGGCGACACATGAATGAACCAAAGTTTGGACCTGGAAACAGTTTCATCACTGCTGTGACATGTAGATGGTGCCTCACTGTGTACTACCTGAAAATAGTAGGACAGAAAGAGCTTTTAAAGACAGCTCAGTGTTTGTCTACTTACTGAAGGCAAAAATCATAATACCTCTGCACAGGCACTAGGTGAAGTCTACACTTAAGGTGAAGCCAGACCTTAGGCAGAAGTGAAGAATAAAAACTGCTGATTTAAGTAATGGTTATGTTCATTTGTCCAAATGCTTTTGAGTTTGTGATATTGTGGTTGTATGAACATGAAATGTAAAAAGATAAATCACTCAAATTAAAGCTATAATAGAGAAAATTGTGTCGCTGCTACTTATGGACTTATGAACCTGACTGTCTTTCTATATTTGTATATTAACATCGCTGCTGCTTTTGCCTGCTTGTGTTTGTGTACATCAATGTGTATGTTCATGTGGTGCTTATTAAACCTCCCCTGTATGTGTGCGAGTGTGTGTGTGTGTGTGTGAGCGTGTGTTTGTGTGGTGACTGTGAGGGAGTTTTACAAGCAATCTCTTTACTGCTTTGTGTGGTGCACACCTACTTTTACTACCCTACCACAGAGAAGAAAGAGCAGAACACAGACACACACACACAGACACACACACACACACACACACACACACACAGGCAGTTCCAATAAGCGCCATATGAATGATATGGGCCGGTTGGTTTGGTATTGAGTTCTCTCCAGCTCAGTTTATGAGGAAGCTGCAGTGAAGGGAGGGGGTGGGGGGTGGGGAATGAGGGGTGGACAGAGACATTAGTTTAATTGTAGTCAGGGTCTTACTCATGTACAGCGCAGAGCTTCTTATCTACGTACAGCGAGTAAGATTACCTTTTCTTTTTTTTTAATTACTAACATTAGAGTCAACTATAAGTAAGAGGTCATGATCAAAGATGTTTCTTGAAAGTGAGGAAGCTCTCTGCGGTAGAGTTTCTTACTGATGTGTTATGCAGATTACTTGCATTGTACTTGTCCACGTCAGTTGACATATGTAAAACTTTTCTGAGAATTCTGTACAAAGCAGTTGATTAGAATTTTATATGTGGTATTTACAGCATTGAAAAGGGCATAGGACAGCAATAATTAAATTAGCTGTATTACACAATTGTTAACATTAACCGTTGAAATCATGTAATATGTCAAAATGCTATTTGTTTTTGGTTTCTTGAAAATTGTGAGGATTTGTTGCTTTTCTTTATTTACACATTTGCAAACTGAACACCACAGGACTGTTGCACTTTTTGTTGGGCTCTCTCAGAAATTGGGATTGTTTTGTAGTTATAACATGACTTAGATTGGATTCGATAATACTTTATTTAAATTCACGTCACAGCAGCAGAGTTAAAAGCAAAAAAAAAAAAAAAAAGGACAAATCTAGAATAGGTCTAAAATATAGAAAAGATACAGAATAGATCAATAGCGTAATAATAACAAACAATTAGAGATGTGAGAAACAGCGGCACTAAATTGACAGGTGCCTTTAAGTTGAGAAATTAAGCAGATCAGTCTGAGTTTATTCAAGTTACTTGACTTTGCTGGAGGCGATGGAGACCGAGAAGTCAGATGGCAGTAGTGGCTTGTTTGCCTGTTCATCCACACTGACATCCTGTAGCCATGTCCAATCTGGTCCAGTCTGGATCAGCGCGGATGGCCTGTCCTAGCAGCTTTTCTCAGACACTTCTCTCCTGCTCCACACCTCCAACTTCTCAGCTCCTGGTGGATTTCAGGTCTTCTTCTTGGCAACAGACCTGTGTTCTGCAGTGACAATAGCTATAGTAGCAGCTAATAGCAGGCTAGCTGTTGCCATATACAAACAACGCTGTATCCATGGTAATGTGTGCCTCCTGACAAGGTCACCATAGGTCCTCTAACAAATGCAAGATCTTACTGGATCCCAGTAAGTTCCCTCCTGCCCACCACAAGCTGAACAAAGACAAACACACAAAGAGGAGCTTCTGTGACTCGCTGCCACAAAACAGGCGCCGTTCAAATTTATTTAAAATGAATGAAAATAAGAACTACACACCAAAGATGACAGGGTTAAAATTTGGTTTGGGTCAGAATATCATTGGCACAATATTGGTTTAACTTTCTCTAGTACTGTAGCAGATGTAACTCCTTACCCATGAGTACTTAATATAATAATATTAACATAATTAATTAATAATTAATATAAACTCATTATTGTGTCCTGTATTGACCACACATTGGGTGAATCTTAGCACTGTGATTTGCTGCAGTCGTACCCTAGACCTCGATGTTAAAAGTTAACTTCCACAGAGCAGTTAGGTACTGTGATCTGTGGTTTTTCAAGATCCACAGATAAAATTGAGGTCCAGTCTCATGTTTTCAGTTTGAACTATTTTAGTCTCTCCATTACTGAGTAATGTTTGTGTACAAAACACCAACATCAACAACATTCACATGTATTTGCTGAAATCTAATTTTGCAGGCTGTGCAGCGGTAGTTCTGCCAACAAAACATAGCCTGGAAACACTTGAAAGCTTCCTACTGACCATGAGTGAGGACAAACTGTCCACATGACTGTGCCTTCTGACCAGTCATTTGACAGATAATAAGGAAATAATTAATAAAGGATTGAAATGAATGAAGCGTTATAGAAATAGAAATAAATAAATGCATGCAATTTATTCAAATATACTAAAGCTGAAAGAACAAAGTGCTAATCTCCAGCATTTGGGTTGTTTTTGCAGTTTGTTCATTTGCAGTTCAAATCACATGCAAAATTCTGAATAATGTCCACCTTTGTAAAATGAATCAAAATCACTGTTGGAATTTTACTATGACCTAAACTGTTTGTTTAAAAAAGACTATTTAAATGTCATCCAAACCACATTACATCCTACAAGAAACGTTTTGTTATGACTGTATGTCCTTCAGTCAGTTTGCTTTCTGCCTTTATTTTGGAAGTGAAACATTGCAAATTTCACGGTACTTGTGAGTTTGCCCAACCATCATTAATGCAGCTGGCTACAGTAATGCATGCCGAAAACCGTAAAACAGGAACCATGACAATCAGTGAATGCATTGTAGAGCCAGTGAAGTGAGATGATGTGAAAGAGATAATGCGTACTGCATGCTTAGTGCTTTTTTCCCTCCGTCTGGGAAAGCCAGGGCCATATCTCACTTTCACCAACACTCTTGTACTGTACTACTGTACATTATGATGTTAAACTGTTTCTATTTCCTGTTGTTTATTAAGCCGTCTGATCTGTTCGTTAAGCAGCTCATTTATTGGTGCAGCTTCAGTAGTTAAAATGCACATGTGATATGTGTTGGTTAGGGCTGTGTGTGAGCTTTATGTGAGATTAATTTGTGTGTGTGTGTGTGTGTTTACAGTTCCTTCATGTGGCTTTGTGGTTTGTGGTTCTCCAGCGCAAACTACCGTTCTCCCAATAAAAACTTGGTTCTTTGGATCATTTGACCTTCACTTCACACAGCAATTAGCACCAAAAGGGTACTAGTACTGGTTCTGCATTCCTCCTTCAAATACTGTCACTACACCATGTGAGTGAGAAGGTACTACACTATGAGTTATTCTTAAGGGCATATGAACAGGGCACACTGACTACTGCTGCGCTTGTACCTGTGAGCTGTCACATGCAGTTTGATCAGTCTGAGCATGTGAACATGTGAACTCTGTATACAGTTTTTGTTAATTTAGTTGCTACTATCAGTTTGAGAAATGGCTGTACAAATCTAACTTTAAATATGCAACTTAAGAGACTAAAGCAATTCCTTCTGGACAGCCAAGCCCTTTCTGTGCTACTGGCGGCTCTCTGCAGCTCTTCAGGTAATAGCCATTATCAAATTACAATAAATAGGAAGCAAAACTTACTGTTAAAAAAAAAATCTATAGTTAAAATTCTTTTAACTATCTTTTTACTTAGAAGAGTGAGTCTAGCTCAATATGTATCTCAGCACCTCCCCACTAAATAAGATAAGCTTTAGAAAATGTTTCTATTAAAATATTTTTGAAAAAAGTTACATAGTGTAGCTTTAAGATTTGTGACATAAAGTATAGATGTGATTTATTTGACTACACTCCCTAAATGCACTTTTAGGTCCTATATTTAGGATTTTCTCAAGTATTTCCATTGCTGCCCTTTTATCCTTTTACATTTCAGAGGGAATTATTGTACTCTTTACTTCTTATTTTTTATTAGTTACTTTTAACAAATATGATTTTTTTCAATTTTGTTAATTTTTACAATAGATTAAAGTGTATAAAATATACAATGAGCTAAAAATATAATTCATTTGTAGAGATTCAATCAATGATTTTCAATCATTTTAACATGTGCCAGTTTATAAAAAATTTTATCTAATAATCAATTACCCCATTAAATTGATACATTTACATTAACATACACAACATGCTACTGCAGCACAGTCCTGTTGTTTGCTAATGATGTCTATGTAGATATTACATCTACATTAAATAACAACTACAGTTCCCAGCTACAATTCATTTACACAATAGCAGTGTGTACACTCTATATCTGACCAATATGATGTCCTAAAATCAATCATCTTTCAAAAAAGGGGATTTCTATGCATCCCTAAACTAGTAAATTGTAGTGTGTATATAGAATTTATAAAGGGGGAAAAAATTGCATCACTTGTACCATCTTGTATTAGAACAATGACACAAATGCTAAAACCAGCCCCATTGCAACACATATTAAAAATATACTAGCTTTACAGAATTATAATTGTCTTTTTTCGTTAACCTATATACTACTGCAATAATTAAAGAATATTATTTGTCCTTACTGCAAAAATTGTGCTACAATTTTTCAGAAATGCATTTGAAAGAGTGAGTTTCTTCGTAGGGTTGAGTTTTATTAGATGTAACCAACCATGGACAGGAATTATTGTGTGGATGATCATATAATGTACATTTACATGTTACTTTTTAATGTAAAACCAGGCAGAAAATATGTGAATTGTAAAGTGTGTAGTCTGTTAAAGATAACCATTCTAAATTACTATTACTATTAACCATTCTAATTAAACCCATAACTCATTGAGTGTTCACAACTGCTTCCACAACTCTGGCACAGCTACTGTGCACTGGCGACTGGGTGCAGTACAACATAGTCAACAACAGGTGACAGTAAAGACATTTGAGAGATGTCTGTGAGAGGCTCGGCTTGGCTGTGGGTTTTGTCATGCTTCAAAGAGGACTGTCCCTCACGCATAAAGTATCACACGCATTGGAGATGATGAACAGTAGTGTACAGTAGTTTCTCACTACTAGGCTTGTGCAGGCAGCAATGCTAACATTTTGTTGGGGTGAATTATAATAATATAATTTCTTATTCACAAACAAACAAACAAACAAACAAACAAACTGAACCACAGTCTCTAATCAGCCACAATATTTATGGACTGTGGGAGGAAATCAGAGCGCACAGAGGAAACCCACAAAAGGCACAGCCTGGGTCGTTATCATAAAAATGTAAAACGGAACACATAATTTGTTCCCCTAATGCAATTATATCTAGTTTATCCAAAGCTTAGGAAGAATGAAGAAGTCTTTGATTGAATCCACACCATCATTTTTAACTAGTCCACCTTTGTTTGTGCATAATAAATTAGTTTCTCCAGTCTTTTCCAGCACTGCTTCAAACTCGGTTTTCTTACACAGCATTTCAAAGTGAGTTTGTCGCAACATTTCAACATGTATCTGCATTTGATTAGGGTCTGAACTTAATTGCCGAATGACTCCTTAAATCAGCTGTTAATTCAGGTAAACCTAGCAACCTTCTTTTAATGTTAATGTTAATCTTAAAAATACCCTGACAATAACACCATCCTTAATTTTACTGCTTTGATTTGTTGGTACAGTTTAGAAACTGGCCCTGGTCTGGACTTACAGTCCTGCAGCAGCCATTTAGAGGATTGCTCTGTAAGCTGAGAGCAGCTGACAGGTACTTCCATGAAGCTTTGTACACCTGCAGATGAACACAAACCAGCAGCTTTTCTTCTGCTGCAGTTTCACTCCTTTTATGTTCACATGGTTTAGCGATTGGTTTATCAACCAACGTCTGCTTTTACTCTGTAACGACTTGAAATGTAAAATTGTCAAATTGTTCTCCCCAGTAGAAGGAAGAAGTGCATTTCTCTACAAATAAAACATACAGTCGATTTTAAAGTCATCCTACATGTTACGACATGATCTGTGCAGATGGTGAGAGAGCCCGACAGCTCTTCCTGCTTTTTATACGTCCAGGCGAGCCTGCTTTGGTCATCAGTGACTGGGGAGTAGCAACGGAAGCGCACACACAAAAATAGGAAAATACTAATGGGATTATACAGATCATTATTCCGATTCATTCAAATTAATTAGACATATAGTAGTTTAGAAAGGCATATGTCAGACTGTGTACAAGGTACTACAGTACACACTACATATCATCCCAGTAACCCTCCATCTTTATGTTACAGGAGTTAGTTGGAAGCCACAGTCTGTCAAACAACATATATGTGACACTGAAAAACCTTCGTGCATGAGACCTGAGACTGGAGTAAATAAAATCACCTGAAGCAAGCAGCCAAGACAACGCTGGAGTGACTTCAGGACAAGTATGGTTTTGTCCTTCAGTTTTTCTACCAAAGCCCAGATTCAAACCAGATAGAACATCTGTGGAAAGGCCTGAAGAAAACAGTTTACAGACACTTCTTATCCGATCTGATGGAGCTTGAGAGTCCAGACATTTACACAGCTGTGTAAGTTACAAAACTACAAAAAAAAAATAATAATAATTTCAGTAAATAAAAACCTACACACACGTACAAGTACATATCCAGGGTATACAAAACGAAAAAAAATGAAAACATATACGGGTAGAGGAATGGTGAAAGCTGTGCAGGTGGCAGCTGATCTTGTTTCTGGGTCTGAGTTGGAATTTTTCTCTGACGGGAGTTTTTGGAAGTGGTGTTAGCCGTAACAAGTGTTTGTTGTCTTGCACTCTCGCTTTTTGACCCCAGAAACAGACACAGTCCTTTTAGTCGACAGTGACGGGATGGACACAGACACGAGCAGGTCTTCACAGCGCGGCACCTGCAGTATGGCCACCAGACAGCAAATTATGTCACATGAAAGGCCTTCATTCACCACTTACCTCTTTACATCCCAGCTGAGCGAGTTCAGACAGGCCAGGCGCTCTACCCCCTCTACTTATGAACTCACGTGATTATACCACATTATTATCCAAGCGGTACCCTGTGTGTGTCCCGCCGTGCTAAGCTCCGTTCAGACATGCTCACCTGTAATTAATCCTTCTGCTTATTGTCCTACATTATTACACAGACCATGTAGAGCTGCTGCTGCTGGTTTCAGCCTGCACAAGTATGGCTATCATGGTAAACACCTGTCCAGGTGAGTTGGAAATCAGTGCAGGGTGTCTGTGCTTTAAAAGAACAACTGTTGGTCAGGAGTAGGACGGTATCATTGTGTCTGTTTCAGGTCCTTGCTTCAGTCCCTCACTGGGTTCATATTATCTGAAGTGTATTCATGACAGCATTATCGCTACCAGCTCTGGAATTCATTCTGCTAAATAAAATG
This sequence comes from Anabas testudineus, assembly GCF_900324465.2. Lineage (NCBI taxonomy): Eukaryota > Metazoa > Chordata > Actinopteri > Anabantiformes > Anabantidae > Anabas > Anabas testudineus. Next base: position 2,269,957 of record NC_046617.1, on the reverse strand, counting down.
AATTACCTCACAAAACCTTAGAGGGAATCATATGCTTCAGTTACAGCTTAGTTTTGATTCTGTAAAGCTCATATTGATTTGTCAGTAATGCGTAACTGTTGCATTGTAAAAGTCCTCACAACGCACGCACACACACACACACCCACACACACACACACACACACACACACACACACACACACACACACACACACACACACACACACACACACACACACACAGTTTCATCAGTCACATTCTTATTTGTTCATGCTCCAAGTTTTACTACCATAAAACTATAAGGTCTGTCTTATGTGCATCGGTGTTCTCATGCACATTTTGTGGAATGAGTTGTTAGAACTATAAAATAAAAAGTAGGCCTGGTATATCAAAGTCTACTGCTGCTGAAGAGCAGTAAAGCATTTGGTTTGTTAGAGAATTATGGTGTTGTACTGTTTGATTTGGGCTGTATCTTCCTCTTTCTTTAATCAAGCCTGTTGTAAAGTATTTAGTTGCCGTTTAGTCGGCAGTTGTGTAACATAAAAACAAATATTTGCATTACGTTGTTTATTTGGTAAAGCCAGTTTTTCCCTTGAACAAGTGGACATAAATCCATATCTATCTATCTATCTATCTATCTATCTATCTATCTATCTATCTATCTATCTATCTATCTATCTATCTATCTATCTATCTATCTATCTATCTATCTATCTATAGGTATTTTGGTTTGTTCCAGATTTTCTTTTCTCTGCCTTTGCACAAATCTATTGAGGTCTATTGAATTCCATCATGCATTGTCATTACAGTTTTGCTCAGGGGAGACGTTTACTTCTTTAAATTTGTCACTGATTCTTTATCCAGACTATTCAGATGAACTTTAGCGTCAGTCACATACTACATTTACACCCCCCTCTCTATCTGTTGCATGTTATCTGTAAATGGCAGTAGCAGTCAGTTCAGAAAGAGATCTGATTTAGGATATCATATCTGGTTAAAAGCAGAGCAGGAACATCAGAGTTGGTAGTTTAATTAGCAATGTGCACAAAATCTATGTTGCTTTCTTGTTTTATGTGAACCACCAGCCAGACTGATTGACTTTCTGTCCAAAACCTTTTTTAAAGCCTCTGCGCTATTTACAAGACGAGGTTTGCTTCAGTCTGTGAGACCCAATATCAATCACAAGGCATGAGCAAACTGGAACAGTACATGCAAATTCACACATATGACACAGTTTCACACACTTCTAAATTCTCAAAATAACAATATTTATGTATATATAGACACTAAAACACAATCGTCTCTTGAAATTCTCCCTCTCTCTTCTTGTCTCTCTCTTTTAAACACACACACTTATTTCAATTTCAATCTTTCAGTCAGTTTATTGCTTCAGCAGCGGTTTGGGTCTTGATTATAAAACTCTGTCCGACTCCTGAGAATGACGGCAACTAATCAGCAGTATCAGCACTAATATGAATCAGGCCAGAGAGGATATTTTATTCTACTAAGCAAACATGGCAGATGTACTATAAAAGTGACATTATATACTATATACTATACTATACTATACTATACTATAAAAGGTGCATTTTATTCTCTATGTGTGGTTGAGAGTGCATTTTTTGTGATACATTTACGTAAATGCAAGGAAAAACATGGCAGTTAAAGCATTCCATATTGGTTATGGTTTAGTTATATAAAAGCCGAGAAATTTGAGCTACATATGAACAACTCGCCAAGAACAACTTGAAAAATTATCATTTAGTAAATTAGTTTCAACTTTGCAGTTTTCCAGTTGAGCAACCATATTGATTAGTGCTGAGGAAAGAATTTAGAAATACCACTGGAACAATATTTAGTGTGTCTTTTTATTTAGTTTAGCTGCATATTTTATTACAAAAACATTTTTTTCAGTAATGTAGTGTAAACCTTTGGCAGTGCAATAATTACCCTGTCTCCTATCAATTTACTGGCAAGTCAAGAATCTACCAAATATATTAGCTTACACTGACTCCCATCATCCACTATAACACAAACTAGGAGTCATCAGGACCCTAAACTATAGAGTGCAAAACATCCCCACCTTCACAGAAGTCTATTTGAAGGAAGACAGGCATCTCAAGACAGCTCTCAAGACCTGTGGATACCCCAAGTAGGCCTTTAACAAGGCAGCATCCTTGTCATCCCTTACATGGCTGCGGTTTCAGAGAAGCTGAAAAAGATTTTTAGAAAGCACAGCATACCTGTCTATTTCAAACCCACCAACTAACTCAGGTAGAGACTTGTCCACCCCAAAGACTGGACTACAAAACACAAAATGAGCAATATAGTGTACAGGGTCCAGTGCAGTGAAGAATGCTCTGAGCTGTACATTGGAGAAATCAAACAGCCGCTACACAGGAGGAGTAACACCTCTGGACCTGACTCAGCTGTGTACCTTCATCGAAAGGACACTCATTCAAGGACAATGACGTTCACATATTGGACAGGGAAGGCAAGTGGTTTGAGAGAGGGGTGAGGGAAGCTGTGTGTGTGCAAATCAACACCCCCTCTGTAAACGGTGGTGGAGGACTTGGACACAACCTGTCTTCTATTTATCATACTGCCCTTTCATCCATCCCCAGAAAGATCAGGCCCAATTCACACCTGCACTAGGTAGACACACCTAATGACCCATTTTAGGTGATAAGAGAGGAGGGGAGGTGTGACTATTACATCCTTCACATCCTCCCCCTTTCCTTGTTTCACCTAACGAGCCTATTCAGGCCAAGGTGTGGAGTGAAACCAAACCTGGAGCATACATTTGTGAATTTGTGAGAACTATCTTCAGACTAAAGAAGCTACGTGGATGTGTAGTAAAAGGTTTCAACCTAACAAGAATGAAGTCCAGTTGCCATTTATTGATCTTTACCTTTACCTTTAACTATCTCTGTTAAATGTGATGGTCTAAATCCAATTTACATAAATACTACTATTATACTATTGGTGTCTGCTGCGTGGTTCCTGACTGTTAGCGATATCATTCAATGGAGTGGAGGCAGTCAAAATCATGCACCAGGTAACAGGCTTGAGCCTTTCTGAGAGACACAAATAGTCTGGCAGGAAAGCTGAGCAGACAGACCAGTTAATTAGGGCAGCACAGGTGAGCTCTGAATGGGTGGAAGGTACTAACACACTGCCTTGGGAATCTGCTAAGACAATGATGATGGAAGCCAGGAATTTGGGCCTGGATCAGGACAGCATGTCATTTTTCCTTTTTTCCTTTCAACTTTTGTAGAATTACATTTTGTCTCATCAGCCCATAAAACCAAAACTTTTGTTGTTCATTTCTGTACTTTTTGGCAAATTCCAGCCTAATTCTTACTGCTGGTCAGGTGTTTGCATCTTGCGGTAAGACATCAGTATTTTTGCTTATGGAATCTTTTTAAAATGGTGGATTATTAGGCTATGGTTAGGTATTATTATTAAGTTAAGAATTATGCCACATACTGCTGGCATTCATATTGGTTCACATAGTTTTTACTAGTGGAACAACTTTAACTCTTAAATAGAGCTGGAAAAGTCCACTAACTCTCAGAAATTAATTAATTCAACTCATCATTGACTTCAAGTTAGATTAATGTATGTTTCTCAGTTCTGACAATAAAAACTAGAACTAATTTGTTTAAAAATATCAATAATATTAAACTTATATATTTATGTTAAATTGGTTTAAAAATATTAGATGATTTGACAAAATTCCAAGTATTCCAGTGAATACATTCTGAAGTGGCTCTAACCATGATAAAAGCTTTAATATTGCAGAAAGAAAGTTTCTTCTTTCTTTAAAGTAAAAAAACAATAACAAATCCATCCAAAATCTTTCATATTGTTTTATTCATGTGTGTATACAGACAAAATGTGATAATGTTGTCAACTTCTGAATATAATTACTAATTACATTGAAAAGGACACCACTTTGAACCTTTCTACAAATAATGGAAACACATATAATCAAAGCTTAATGTATTATTTTTTGTATTTGTAGTATCCCACAATTAAAATCTCTTTATATTGGTATGTGTATGCTCTTTTATGTGTGTTATATGCTGTATAAAACAATGGAGACAAACATGAACTGTGTCAGATCTTTATTAGTTCATATCATCTGTTATCAAAAAGTGACAGACTATGTACAAATCATTCCTTCACATGTCCTAACACAGTAAAATATTATCTTCCTTCTTCTGGTATTCAGAGTGCAAATAGTGTCAGTTCCAGCCACTTGGGATTAATAAACCCATAAACTTTCACTGTATGGACAGAAATATAAAATGGTATTCAGTTTTTTTAAATCCAAACTTTCAAATGTGGAATATGAATAAATTAGTTAAAATCAGTTCTGAATAACTGTGTGCCTTTTTGGCTCTCTAGGTTGCAGCATGGTATTTGCTGTTGCCGGGTGTGGTGTTAGCTGGCAAGACAATGACTGTCTCTGTCTTGTCGTGTTTTATAGTTGTGTAACTAAATAGAGGATTACTTAACAACTGACCTGATGTCAGGGCAAAGGTCAAAACCAATTGAAGAAAGTGAACATCATACAGTACAGACACACAGTTTTAAAATTTTCAAGTAACTCTTCTTAGAAATTTCACAAATCAGTCATATATCAGTACAGTTCACAATGAAATAAATGCACTTATAAAGGGACATTTGGCCTGTGATACACATATCAACATAACAACAACAAGGTTTCTTATTTCAAGTTAACAACCAATATAGTCCAATATTTTAGCTCTTTGGCTCATTTACTCTCTTGTAATATAGCATGAGAAAATGACTATTAGTCTGTAGGTTTATAGTGCAGAGCTGGAGCTGGGATCTTGTTAGCATAGCTTAGCCTAATGACCAAATGACTTATAAAAGCAAGGCATAATAATAATAATGTGTTACTTTATGGTGGGTTATCTGTTAGATCTGTTTCCTACAAGTTCCCAGGCAACTAGTGGAGTCCAGTGTTTACAGTCTCTATGCTAAACTAGGCTAGTCACATCATCACCCCAGTTCTACATTTGTACTTATACACAATCTCATCATTCTAATAAAACCCTGTGTCATAAAAATCACTTATTCTTTTCTACTAAACTGCAAATGAAAATACATGCAATTGCATGTCTGATGAATGCAATTGCAGCAAGATTATGTCTCTTTTGCCCAAAATATCAGATCTTCCAGTGGGGTTTAAAGCGTCCCATTTTTGCTACTGCAACATTGTATTGCAACAAAATGTATGGTCAAATTTTTTATTTACAGCACTTGATTAGATTTAGAGAAGGATTGTGGCCTGACTTAACAGTGAAACGTGTAACAGTGACTTCAAACACAATGTGTTTACCTTAAAGTGTTACTATACATGTGAGTCTGTAGTTTAACTCAGGTGTGTTATGTCCAATTAATTTAAATTTTAACAAAACTACAGTCTTTCTTTAAGCTTAACCAAAGTGCTTTTGTAGCTTAATCCAAAAGTCAGACCTGTGGTGTGACAGTCAAGCACTTGTTATGCTCACTATCCACACAATTATTAATCCAGTGATCCGTTAATCCCTTATCTCTACCCCTTATCCTGTTAAGAGTCATGGAGGTATTGGGGCTGAGCACACACTGGACAGATTCCCAGTTTGTTTATCCATTCACACTCATGTTCACATCTAAAGGCACTATAGAGTCACAGCTTAACCTTACTGTATGTTTTGTAATGTGGGAGAATCTTGGGTACTTGACCATAACCCATGAGGCACATAGAGAATCTGCAAACTAAAAGCATGAACTTAGAAACTAGATTTGAGGCACGAGTGCCAACCACTGACTTTACAATAAAAATGCAATTGCATTCTAAGTTTAGTTGCATAAAAATATAATTTTAAAGAGACAGGGTTGGACAGCCAAACATAGAGACTGGTAAGGCTAGCATTTCTACGAGATTGGTTGAGAATTTATCCCCCATAACCTTTAAACTAATTTTGTGCTTTAATTCTTCATAATCAGTAAATTAATTTTAATAGAATCATACAAAAACTTAAACTCTTTCTTTCCTATGAATGTGTAATTGAATGTAATGTAAACAACTAAGAACTCTACTCTCCTTCCCCTGAGTGTCAATGAAGCTAAGAATAAATAAAAGTGGTAGTTGTCAGTAGTGTAACGACAGATAACAATTTAAGTCGGGCCTAGAACCGAGACATAGACATTAAAGTCTTCACTTGATTTGCTTGTGTAGCCACTTAAAAAAATAGCTTTGTGTTGATTTTTCTTGGTTAAACCCTTTAAGAAATAGTTGGTGTCTTGCCATTCCATGCCATTGCAGACTCTTGCCAATGCTAATGTGAAGGTCCACATATAAGGTTCTAAGAACAAGTGAAAATGACATCCAACTATACAAAGAGAATCTGAGGACTTAGAAGGCGCTTGGTTTATATTAAAGTGCGGAAATGCTCCAATAGCTTTCATTCTGAGGAGCTTACCACCAGATGTTAGTATGGAAATGGAATCAAAGGCGGTGAATCTGAAAGAGAGACAATGATAGTTTTCCTATAATGAAACATGACCAAATGGGGACATTCTAACAAATGGCTGAAAATTAGTTGAGGTCCTGGTATTTATCATGATTTCCTGACATCTTTTTTTAAATAAATTACTGCTACAATGTGCTTATGTGCTGAAGACTACTACATGCATGAAAACAAAGACACCTTCCTCAAACTGCAGCCAATACTACCACAGCTGTTACAGGTCTGCTGAAGTATGCCATCCAATATTTATATTGGATTGCAGATCTCAGTTTACATCCACTGCCAACATTTAGTGCCACTGAAGGAAGCAGTGTGGTGTATTAAGAGGAGTGGAAAGTAAAACTGTGGGGGTTAGTAGCTGAACATGCATCATACTTTGAAGAGCAGAGTTCACATAGATAGCTTTGTAACATCTTCTGCAGCTCCACAGGGGTTTATCATTGAACATCTGTGTTACAAAATGGCTACATAAAGTTTAAAAGAATTTGTCATTTCCAAGACAGTGATGATCTTATTAAAAAGACTGTCAGATTGTATTATTAAAAACATAGGACCCAGTGGAACTTAACTAGAATTAAAGAAAGGATATCATGTTTTAATAATCAGTATCTTAGAGAAAAAGAAAGGTAAGGAAGAAATATTAATCATTGATAATCTTACTATTTGTTTCTAGTTTTTACATTTTCAGCAGTCTTTTCTTATCCTTGGTCATCTTTTAAACATTGTAATTAAAAGCAAGAGTTTTGAACAAGGGTTTTAAGGTAATATCAAGGTTTTGGATTTAAGCGACAGTGTTCAAACTAGTTATAATTTGTGGACCCTTTTTTCTTCTTTCTTTTAATACAAAACTAGCACCTTGAATTGCAGGTGATTGTTAGAATGTCCACAAAGCTCAGTGGAAATAAACTTCCATTAACTGTACTGTGGCCTGAAGATTTTGTGGTATATGTTCAGGTTGAAGCTAAAGCATTTAGAAGCTGCAAACAACATGACAAATGTAAATGAAATAAATCCTATCTTTGCAACAATGTTTCTGCTTAAATAGTTATATAAGGCTCTCACAAAGGACAGATACAAGAGAAAACAGCAGGGGAACTGGAAGTTTCAGTAAAGAGTCTAAGACGTGCTCATTTGTACAGTTGGTAGCCTGGCTGTAAAATCTTGGTGTGTAGCCATCCTTATCATATTTTTGCAGCACGTTGACTTGAACATCACCTAGATTTTGCTGTGCATTCTCTTCGAGTTTGGATTTGCAGGACAAATAAACCTATACCGTACAAACAAGAATAAATTCAGACAAATGCTTAGCATTCAATCTATAGGCATTTTTGTTTTGGCAGTGCTATGCAAGTGAAATCAGATTTAGTGTTTTAGCACTGAAAAAACAGTTGGCTTGTTACTAAAAGAAAAATTATGTTCAGGCCAGCAAACTGAACTGAAATAACTGCACCTCATAAAAGCATCTCATAAAGCCTCCAGTTAGTAGTGTCATGGGATTTGATAAGACCTTTGCCTTGTATGTTTCCACTTCCTGCTTTGAGGTGCTTGTGAACTACATCTACAAGCATGACTTAGTTTCTGTCTGGATTTACACTATCTCTTCTCTCCGCTCCAGACTGGCAGGTTGGATGTTGACCTTGGGACTATGAGGCTGGCTCAGTCCCAGTGCCTCCCCTCTGGCTTTAAGAAGTTGTTCTGGTCCCCAGTGCAGGCAAAGGGGACAGGGGCACGAGGCCGGGTGGTGCATAATGCTGGGGGAAGGGTAGAGGGCTGTTGTTGCTGAAGGTAGGCCCCCTGGTCTGCTGTGGTACTGGGAGAGGCGAAGTGTATCCAGAGGTCCCATGGATGTGCTGTAGGGACTGTGAGCTGAGGACACTGGTGAGGAAAGAGCCAGGGGGGAGTAGTGGTGGAGGGAGAGGTGAGGGAGGTGAGGCGGGATGAAAGAGTATGGCAAGGCGGAAGATGGAGACGCGCGGCCTATCAAGAGTGCACCCAGAGGGTCAACTAAAGGGTGAGGCCAAGGCAAGGAGTGTCTCTGACGTTTATCCTTCATCCTTCTGTTCTGAAACCACACCTAGAGAGAGGACAAAAGAAGAAAGAAAATAAGGAGATGCTAAGGAAGGAGGTGCAACAATTGTGAAAGGAACACAGAAAAGGGAGGTGAAGATAAAGTTATTAGAGAGACAAAAATGGAGAGAATCCAATTTAGGTAAAACAACACAGACAAGCAGACAAGGTCTCACATATCAATGATTGTGTCTTTGGATAAGCGGTGTCAAGCTTTTAGTAGTAGAGCATGAGAATATTACTATAACTTATAGTACAATCAGTGATGTTGTTCAATAAAGTTCACAGTAGTAGTAATTCGTTGTGCAGGAAGTACATACAGGAAGCAATGACAGTGTAGGGTTGGTGTAGTGCACCATTAGGGAGGATATATGGATGTATACGTTATTTGACTTCAGTACCAGAAATGAGAAATGTTTTGTTTCATGTCCACATTATGCCATCTCTGTCTACCAAGGGCTAATGAGAATGCTAACATACTGGTAATGTCAAGATGTTCACGATGTTCTACGTGGACAAGTTTCAAAACAATACTTCTAATCTAATCTATGTAGTCTAACCAAACATGTCAAAACATGTGCAAACATGTCAAACTACAGGCATTAGATGAAAGTTTTGTGTCGACTGTGAGCACAAAACGACCAGATTACATCCTATACTACATTGTCTCATAGTAACGCTGCTTTTCTTGCAGCACCAACATGTCCATCTTCTTAAAACTATAAGGCAGAAATCTGCAAGTTGTCTGTGGTGTGTGTGTGTGCGCGCTTGTGTTTCTGTCTGTCTAAGATTCAACTATTTTACCAGCTCACACAATCTCCCGGAAGGCTGTGGTTCTAAAGCGTCAGGTGGCAGCATTTACAAGGCCTTGCCTCGCATTCCTGCTCTTTCATAAAAGACCCTCCAGTAGTTGCCAGAAAGGTGGGTGTTTACTGCATATTAAAGCTGCTGCATTGGGCCAGTGGGCCTCTCAGCGGGAAATTGTTAGATACTGCTAGACCTGTCACTACTCAATCGACCAACCCGATTGAAATTACAACTAAGAGGATGAACATCTCACGTTCATACACAGTCAAATGTCAAAAGAAGTGTTGACATTTAAATGAGTAACCAATTTGTCCCCCTTCAGTTTATTTAAAAATCTTAGGTAGGACATGGGTGTTAAAGTTGAAGGATTTGGTTGGTAAAACAGCGTGTTCATTGAACAAAACTCCAATCTTTCTCTAACCCTAACCAAAGTGATTTTGTTGCCTGAACCCAACTTCACGCAGGACTCTGGAACCACGTTCTCCATCCAAATCAAACCAGCTCCTTGTGTCTCACTCTCCATTAACATCACAATGTGATTACATTTGCTACAACAACATAATATACAGAAACACCAGTTTTGAAAGACAGCGTTGACCCAGTGGATAGTTTGCTTAACTTTACACAATTGGCAGCAGGGAACAAAAGCCAGTCTGGCTCTGTTTAAAATTAAAAAACAAATGACCACCTCTTCAAAACTCACTTCTGATGATCTTTATATAAAAACACAGCATCGGAACAACAACCTTCTACTTTAAAGGATGTGCTGCACTGTGTCTTGGCTATGAGCATCTGCCAGACAGCGGTGCTTGTGCAGCCACCTTTGAACAGAGCCAGGCAACCTATTGTGGCAGGTCAGGCTAGGTCTTTCCCCCTTCCTTCATCCACAGTATAACCTACACTAAATCACCTGTCAACTTTAAGCCTGTATTTCAGACAACTGAAGAAAGAAAAGGAAAGAAATCTGATCAGTGCATTTTCCTTGTTACTGTTAGTGTTACTAGAAATGTTGGACTATCACAAAAAGGCTTTTTATGCTTGGCTGATGTGAAGAGGTGAAAATAAGGGCTGACCAAAACAGATCTGTGTGGATGCATGAAGAGTCATATCTCAAATGAATCCATCACACCTTCTACCACGATTGGAAGATTCAAGCCAGTGGTTTGTTATCTTAGCAAAACTATTCTTACTATCTGCATAACTGTAACTCTAGACCTAAAGGTCACAGGAGCACTACAACATAAACGTCACTGTTACTCAAAACTGGGCTATTTACTGCAATGCCCGTTCAAAACATCTGCGGTGAAAAAGGACAATTTAGAAAATTCTAATTTTATTGTTCACTTTGAGAATCAATGGAAAAGGCCAAAGCAGTTCACTCAATACCCACATACTGACTGGCCTTAGATTATTATATCAACTATAGGTTAGTTGATCTCAGTTGATAAAATACATTTCTCAACCTTTAAGCCAATCAAAACTAATTTTATCTGCTGAAGACATGTGGTATATGATAATATACCACAGAGGATGTAAGTGGACCTTGAGTGATGATTATTTATAAAAGTACAGTCAGTTAAATCTACTTCTGGCACATGACACATGACATCTGAACCGTTTTACTTACAACTACTGTTACTTTAAATCATATAACAAATATGAATGGAACAAAAGACAGAGGCTACTGCTGAACCTTTCCATCAAGTAGCCTGTGCATGAGTTCATGCACGTTTCCAACTGATGCATGCAGTGCACAGTACAGCAGAATTAGCAGCAAGCATATTAGTTTTAGGGTAGAGGGGAAAAGTATGTAAAAACGTTGGCATGGCCCTTTAACCCCACTGCCTCAACCACGGTACCTTGATCGTTGTCTCTGGTAGGTTGAGCGCAGTGGCCAGCTCGCACCGCCGGGGTCTGGAGACGTAGCTCTCCTTGCCGTACTCCTGCTCCAGTCGGGACAGCTGCTCGCGCGTGAACGCAGTCCGGTGCCGCCGGCTCTGGTCGAGCAGGGTGCTGCGCGGGCACGACTCCTGCTGCTCCTCTCCGCCGGGACCGTGCACCACGGTGGCGGCGGTGGCCGGCGTCTGTCTGCCCTCCGCCACTGTAGATAGATAGAAATGGGGCATTTAAATAGAGGAGTTTACAGTGGGTACGTGGGACACCTCAACTAAGACTTCATGTTATTAGAGGCTCTCTGATGGTGGAGCTGCCTTATTGTGTTCAACAGGCAGATATCTCATTTTTATTTCAATGAATGAATATAGTTACACTGCTGTATGATTAACATTTTATACACTAGGTCCGAAAGTTGAGGCAATAAGGTGCCATCAAGCCTTCAGGATCTCTTTACGCGCTCTTTAAAAGCTAAAATACACAGTTTCATCAGCAGGTTCATAATATTTCTGGATTTTGTAAGAATTCATTGGAACGTGGTTTTGAGTTGATGGCAAGTTTCAGAAAATATCACATTACCTCACAAATCCGAGCTGTAGAACATGCTCAAATCACTGGTTTCATAATTTTACACACTCTACAGCCTTTATCTGTGGTGGTGGCAGAAGCTTCTCTCACTCTGCACGCCCCCACCCCCATTCCCAAAATCCCCACTGAGTCTAGTACGTGTCCTAGGAGCAGAGCAGCATGCGTTTCGTGTTGATGTCAGAATGTAGTATACGTATCTAATGTGTGCTTATTTCCTAATTCTGAGTGATAAGTTTTATTTGGGTTCCCACCGTAACACTGCATCACAGGTCATGAGATAACGACATGGAATAATTACAATGAGCCTGTTTAGAAGATTCATTTGTTAGTAATTAATAATAACTATTATAATAATGTCAGAATTGTCCTTAAAATGTTAGTTGCCAGTTGTTACTTCACACAGAAATAAGAACTTCTGACTTAATTGATGTTTGCTGAACAAACTTTGCTCAGCTTGTACATTTACTTACACATCAGGCTGTTTCTGTGTCACCAGTGTAGAAATAGTAATAGTTATAAAAAATAATAATTAAAAAAAAGTCTCCTTGTTTGTCTCAGTTGTCTTCCTTCTTCTGTTTATAGGTCCTCCTCTCCTCTGCAGCGTGCTCTGCTCCCTTCCGCTGCTAAAAGGCCGGTGAAGATGCTGCAGTGTCACAAAAACTTATCTCCTTGACGCTCTCTCTCTCTCTTTTACACACACACACACACACACACACACACACTCTTCACCCAGGTTTGTTCAGACACTCCAGGAGAAGATGCGGTAGCCTATTTTTGTCCCAACACCTACCCCCTCCACTCCGCCTCCTCCTCCACCTCTCCTGTCTGTGTTCCCCCGGGGCTCCTCTGCCCTCCTCTACTCCTCTGCCCTTATCACACGGGCTCTCCAGACGCACCGTGGTGGGCGCGTCGGCCCGGCGCGGCGCCGCGGCCCAGAGAGGTGTTAAAGGTGTTTAAGGGTAAAGCCTTTGGTCTCGGTCTCGGCCTTTGTACTTTTGTTATGGAGAATTAAAGACGCGCAGGCAGAGACAGCAGCCAGACCCTCATTGTTCCTCGTCGTTTGATGTTTGCAGGTTTGGAAGTAAATCATTACAGGGCTAATGGCTCCAAATTGACCCAGGTGGGGAGGAATTATTAATGAAGAAGATGTCGACATCAAAACCAACATGTATTTCATCATCATTCAATTCGGTCTTATATCAGAATTTCTAAAAATAATTTCTTCTTGTACGTTAAGTTCAATAATCATTTTTCATTTTAAGTTTTAATAACGATGATCTGTCCCATGGTGATACTATGAGAAATAGTATTTCATTATATTATCATTTTAAAACACACTTTTCCGTTTGTTTTTTTTTAACTTTCCGGGTAATAGGTAAGGATTTTAATTTGAAATACATTTTTTTTTATTACTTTTCTAGTTTAAAAAACCAACCTGGCTTGTGCTCCTGATTTTACATTTGAAGAAATATTCCCTCTGATGAGGTTCTTCGAATAATAACAGGTTCCGACTAGACGGGGCACATTAATGCAGCTTTATACAGCATAATAGCAGCAGTAGCAAATCAAAACGCGATCCTGTAAGTGCATAGCCTCGCCTCGAGTGTAGAAACTGACCCTTGAACCTGTGTTTTGGAGCTTATTATGGCTATAATCTGCGTTGATTGTTAATCCAGCGGCCAGATGATGATAAAGAGGACAGGCAGAGGACAGAGCCAGACAGACGCCAGGTAGGGTGGAGCCACTGGGACAAGGAGGAAATTTATCATTATAAAAAAAACACTCAGGTGCTGTGGAGGTATCACATTCACATCCATTTGTGAGTAGTTGCAGGGTATTAGAATCACATATGACAGCTCTGATTTCTAAAGGGCGGCTCCTCTGTTTTTTTCCTACTGCAACTGGAGAGGTGAATGAAGTAGGACGCTGTAGGAATACTCAATATCATTCATTAATTAAAAATTGTTATTATTATTATTTCACAATGATGTAGGCTTATACTTATACCTATAATAATTCATAGTATTTTGTATTTTATTATCTATAACATTAGCTGTCAATGTAATGCTGTGGAGTACAAAAGTCCAATTTCCCTTTTTATGCAGTGAAATAGAAGTGTAGCTGCAATGTGTCTGAATTGAATGAATTAAAGTACAAGTACCTTAAATTAATTGAAGTATATTTACTCAACAGCTATGGGGTATTGTAGTTTTAAAGCTGTGTTTAGGAAAACAAATTACAATAACAGAATGTTTCATTTGTTCCATTTGATATTGTCTTTTTATTTATTCATTTTGTTTTGTTTGGGTCTTTTTTGTCAATACAAATGCAATACATGCAATTTCGTTGTACTGTTGTACCAAGTGTGACTGTACAATGACAATAAAGCTTTATCTTATCTAAGCTTTATCTTATCTTATAAAATAATGTTATTACACAAAATTAATAAAGCTTTTTTAAAATTTTGTTTAATTTTGTATATGCAATATGCACAAAAAATCATTTTCATTGAGCATATTAACATTATCTCACAAATGCAAGTGGAGCTGTGCAAAAAGTGACTTCATCACAGACATGAAGCACAATAAACGGACTATAGACTATATTAATCAAATTACATTGGGATCAGAATTTAAACTTCAACTATTTACACACAGTTATAAACATCAAATAACAAACACTGAAATGAATTATGTACAGTACTTAGCAATGCAGAGAATTTGGTATATGAAGGATCTGGACCTGTGACAACAACCATTGATTATGTCAAAAAAACTGAAGGTGTAGGACAGTGAAGTGGCAGCTGATGATGTAATAGGGGAGATGAGATCCAGTGAACAGTGTGAGGTCTGGTTTGGATCAGTACAGTTCAGCTGTTTATCAGGGAAATTACTTCAGGGAAGAAGCTGTTCTCATGTCTACTGGTGGAGGTCCTTATTGATGTCAGCTTTTTTCCTGAGGGAAGCAGTTCAAAGACCCTGGAGTGTCTGGGGTTAGATGGAATCAAGACGATTTTGGTCCAGGAGCAGCGCAGCTGATCAGTGGGGGGAAGTTTACAGTCAGTGATCTTCTCAACTTAGTGGATGATATTCTGCAGTCTCTGACTGTTCTGTTTGCTGCTGTACTGCAACAGACAGTGATGGATGATGTAAGGATGAACAGTACAATGGCAGTGTAGAATTGGATCATCACTCTCAAGTTGAGTTTCTTCAGTTGCCCCAGGAAGAACATCCTCCGTTCCGGCTTTTTTGTTAAGGGGCATGTGTCCCATTTAAAATTAAAAAACAGAACTCTTTAAGATATTGCAGAACTTTTAATTAAGTACTGCATAGAAGCCACATTTGCAGCAGCTTCCATTATTCCATCTTCCATTATTTAATCTATCTTTAACCTTTGCACATCTGGATGTTTCCTGACTGATCCCCTCAAGCGCCTCCAGACTGGATGGAAAGAGTCTGTGAATTGCCTGGTGTCTGGTGTCTCCACAGATGTTCTATTGGTTCTCTACGTGGTTTAAGTCTGGGTTTGCAGTTTAGTTGTATGGAAACACACCTTTTAAGAGACAAGGTGGCTCTTATACAGTATGCTGCCACAACCATGCTTCTCCAGAATGATGGTAATGAGCAATGCTTGGTATTCACCACACCATGTGAATGATTTTCCTTATGCTCTCTGAGTCCTATGTACTGTATTTTATGTGTAGTAATGCAGTAGCGTACCGGCTGCTTGCTCTCTCTCATCAAAATGGGGTTGTAGTAGTCATGTAAGGCCCGCTGTGTGGCAGGTTAGTGTAGTGTAGTAACATCACCGCCTCCCATGTGGGAGACTGGGGTTCAAATCCAAGCTGTGGCCTCACGCTTACCCTGCCTACCATTGTATCCTACTTGTAAGTTGCTTTGGATAAAAGCATCTG
Organism: Anabas testudineus; assembly: GCF_900324465.2. Classification (NCBI taxonomy): domain Eukaryota; kingdom Metazoa; phylum Chordata; class Actinopteri; order Anabantiformes; family Anabantidae; genus Anabas; species Anabas testudineus. The sequence goes on along the minus strand of NC_046617.1, from coordinate 2,254,162 downwards.
CTAAATGACTAAATGCAAATGTAAAGTCAGTGGATCCATCTTATCAGTGTATCTTAAAGGCCAGATTAATGCACTGCTGCTGAGATGGTTGTCCTTCTGGCAGATTCTTCACAATCCCTGCATTGCCCCCCAGATGCCCTCAGCCTTCATCCCCTTTTTTTAATCCCAGAGGGAAATTGTTACACTGCTATTCACTCCTCTCTCCATGAGCACACTGTGTAGTGGGTTGGAGAGATTGTCAAGGATCGAGACAAGTTTGGACAGCATGTTCTCTCAGCTACAGCATGTAAAGGGTCCAGCTTCACCCCCAGAACTGAGCCAGTCCTTCTGATCATTTTTTGTTAGCCTGTTAGTGTCTGCCACCTTCATATTACAGCCCCAGCAGACCACAGCATAAAAGATAACACTGGCCACCACAGATTCATTGAACATCAGCAGCATAGTGCTGCAGACGTTGAAGGACCTGAGTCTCCTCAGAAAGTACATCCGGCTCTGAGCCTTTGTACAGTGCTGATGAGTTCTAAGTCCAGTTAAGTTTATTGTCCAAGTACACTCCCTGTTATTTGTACTCAGATACGACCTCCACCTCCTCCCCCTGTATAGAGAAAGGAGTGACAGGACTCCCTTGAAGATGGTTTAGTCCACACTAGTTTACACCAGGTACTCTGTGACGTACCCACCCTGAATACATCCTACAACTGCAGAGTAATCAGAGAACTTCTGAAGATGACAGGAGTCTGAGTTGTACCTGAAGTCTGAAGTATACAGGTTCTAGAAGAAGTGACATGTCCTCTGTGCTACAGAACCACAGTGTCAGACACAGTTTTGCAGGCTGACATACTGGGGGCATTTGGCAAAGTAGTCCATGATCCACAAAATCAGGCAGTCAGCCTGCATGTTTTTAAATTCTGCAGATTGGATGGTAGTAAATGCACTGGAGAAATCAAAAATACAATCCTCACTAAATCCCCAGGTTTGTCCAGGTGGTTGTAGGTGTGATGGAGCAGTTGTATGATGACATCGTCCACTCCAAGTTGAGGTTGGAGGGGGTCAAGTGAGGGTTTGACCAGAGGTCGGAGGGACTCCAGGATCAGTCTCTTTCATAATATGTGCGGTCAGAGCCACTGGCCTGTTCACCTGTTTCTTCTCAGCAGCTTTTCTGCCAGTTCTTCCATGTAAACCTGTTAATACTTGCATGGTTAGGGTTAGGGTTAGATCCTTAAAGTCCAGCCTGTTAGACTTGGATTCTGCTCTTACCTGCTCCCTTTTGGACTTTGTTGTCTATTTGGACTTAGTATAGGACCCTGGCCTGTTTTCTCTATTTGCCTCATAAATACCTACTGGACTGAACCTGTGTATTGTTTTTTCCCCACCTTTAATTGTCTGCTGTTGTCTTGTGAGTGTCCTACTTTTGGGTAATATATTGACACTTATAGATAGTGTTGACTAGTTAATTTTATTTTACAAAGAGTGTTATTTGTTAACATTGCAACAATGTAAAAATTATTTTCAGATATCTTTTGGTTATTGGTGGTTACAGGAATGCTCTGACCTCAGTTTGAGGTTATGGGAAGAAGTATCCTGTTCTTTGTCATTGATCAAACCCTCACAATCTTCTTCAGCATATTTGTATTTTAGGAACAATGCACATGTTGCATTACTTCTTGATGCAACATGTGTTAAACATATGTATCTCAGCTGCACATGTTGTTATAATGTTTTGAGAACTTACAGAAAATGTGTGTCGTCCCCAAGTACACCCACGCGGAATCTGTTACAAATGAAACAACCTAGCAGGGTTCCTGCAACATATGCTAATGTCTTCATTTAAAATTCTAAAGGGTCCATGTTTTGTTTTTTTCTATTTTGTTTTTTGTGGTGTTGGGTTATATTAGTAATTCTTCATTGGGCTGGGATGCCTTAAAGCCTTGCTGACATTTGTACTTCTTTGAGGTGACGGGTAGCATTCTATATGGTAGTTGCTTTCCAGTGCCTGTTCCAAAGCTGCTAGCAGTCTGATTTAAAATTTCAGCCATGTTTTTGGGCTTCCACTGCTTTTATCCTGACAAGAAGACTGATTAAAAACATTTAGGATGTCCTTGAGGCTTGAAATACTTTAGCCAAGTGGTCAGTGTGGTTTTGTAAAACCCAAGAAAAATTGTGATTTCCATCTTTTGTTGAGGTTACACAGTTATGTATGTTCTTGTCCGGTCTTGTTAAACTTGTTAAATTCTTGATTGGTTCTGTCACCAGAGAGGCTGCTGATACTGGACAAATTAGACTAACAGTCTACAGTGAATGAATGGAAATGGGTGGATAGATAGATGGGTACTTTATTAATTCAAAAGATTAAATGTTGAAAAAATAATAGAGGTATACACAACCTAGGGATAAAGGTAGAATGAACATTAATACACTGTTATAGCGCCATGTAGTGCCACACTGTTTGTTGATGGACTCAGTGAAGCTGTTGTACATCAGCATGTGTGTAATAATGGTAACCTTCTGATGGTGAGCACATATGATATTTTTCAGGTTTACCATCTTAGTTGAGTGAGTTAGGAAGCTGATGCTGATGAGAATAGTTTTTCTAATGTTCTAAGTACTGTAGACATGTGGATAAGTTCAGCTCTAGATGGCAAAATACACACATATTACAAGGGGAACATGTGTGCCAGATTTTGTGAACATCCTAACGTGCTTGTTTGCTGATTAAAAGACATATTTAAGTCTTATTAGGTCATTCTAATGTGCCTTTCCAGAGGCTATGCCTACAAGATACCCAACTGAGGCATGCCGGAGTTTGACTGGCTGAAAGGGAGATGCTCATAAACTAATAGTGTCTCTGATGCCTGCTAATCATATACATATCCAGATATTTTCTTTTATCTTGTCGTTAAGTGCACCTAATAATTGCCTAAGTGTGCGGCATTTATGCCTTTTCCATCAAAGGTGTTTGTTAAACCTTTTTATTTTTCCCAACAGGGGCCTGGTCATGTTGGACACACACATTTAGCAAAATCCTTGTCTCAAGCTATTTAGACAATACATGAGTGTTGGACAAGAAACTGACATGGTTAGCTGTGCCTAAAAAGTAGCTTACTTAGGATGTGTTATCAATGTACCTGTGAAAGTCTGATTCAGGTAAAGATTTATGAAAATACTGCACATGGGTTTATAATACTGTGAGGAAGGTTTATGACTGTGGGACATTTAGTTTTTCCCTCCTTTTTGATAATCAGCAGGTAATCGGTAGAAACACTGACTTCATGTTACTAAGTAATCAGCCAAGGAACGTTTGCCAGCATGTACCTATCCTAGCTCTCATTGTAGTGTGGCTGAGTCAGACATTTTTTCTGGGTGACCCCAAATCTTTTTTTGTCTCATGCAGTCATATGAATCATAATTCACACAGGCACTAGAGGTTCTTGTCACATACATGTACTGTAAACTGCTGTTGTTTCCCTGACTGTGAGGACAGTCCTGGCAATAATTGCATAATAAAGATTTTTTAATGTAAAATACTTCTTTAACAGGCAATAGGTTTTACCAATGCCCTGTTAGATTTTGGCTAACATCAGTACTATATGCAATGTACAGGACTGAACTGGATGTTTTAATGGGTTTAAACTGTGTTTGAAATGGTAGGTGGAAATTTGCATTGCCTGGGACAGTTAAGGACAACACTGTGTTTTTCATAGACTTTGATCATCCAGATTTTATCCAGAGCAGATTCTCCTTTTTCAGCAGTCATATGCTCGCCAATTATTGATAAAGTTTGGATGGTCTGTAATTAACTGACAACAGTGGCAAGTGCTTTGTTGCACATATGTCTCAGAGAAGCAGATCGCTCCCACTGTGACTGCTAAGTGATGTGGGCATTATTAGAAACACATTTATTGCAGAAGAAAGAATAACTTCCCATGCAGACACCTATTGAGCACATATTTCTCTCAGGAGGATAAACAGCTTCATTTGTGACCCTGCATACCAATGAGCCCTCTTGTTGCCTTTGATTTCAGTCTCAGCACCAGGACTTTTTAGAGATGTAATGCTTTCCATTGGTTGCTGTCGCATCCTGCCAAACCCTGTTATCCCAGAGGAGTGGTAGTTTTGATCACACACTTGTATCTGTAAAACACATGGTTGTTGAATCTGATTTATCACCACGCTCTTCAGCATCCATACTTGCAGTGACTACTTACTTAGCATTTCAGATTGTGTTCATGATTTTGCTGTTGTAGGTATAAGATTACATGATTTTGCTGTGGTTTTTCTTGGGATCAAGCTGTGGGCGACTGTGTCCCAATAGGTAGGACAGTTTTCTACGAATCCCTTGTGGTTTGATTCCTGGTGTCCCCCTGATTCCTGGCCATATGTCGAAGTGTCCCTGGATAAAACACTAAACCCTGACCCCTTGGCAACGCAAGGGGGCAGCCTGTCCACAAATATATCCAATAGTGTCAATTACAAATATATACGAGTATATATATATATATATATATATATATATATATATATATATATATATATATATATATATATATATATATATATATATATATATGTATATATACTGCAGTATCTAATGGCACTACTACAGGCTTTAATGTGTTGTATGAAGCCTGTGACCTGGAAAGGCTGAACCAAACAGTCTAGTGTATGGAGGTTTAGAATTTGAACTGAGACACACAATATTTCTTGGCAGTAACTTCCTGTAGTGCTGTGGTCGCTATGAGGTGGCCAGACAGCCAGTGGACAAACTGTAGGTTGAATAAATAGTTAATAGTGTTACAAGTTTAGAGAAAAGGTAAAATTAGTTAAGTGAACTTGAAATAACACATTCAGCAACATTAGTGTTATTATTATTTGAAACAGTCACACCAACAGTCTGGAAATAAAAGAGGAAATGTTGATCTTATGTCTCATATTCATCTTTTGATGTTAGACCCAAATGTTTTCAGTCTGCAGCAAGAAAAGGGGAATTGGCCTCACTTCTCCAATATTTCTGGAGAGGAGTGTAAATTAAAAAAAGTTCCTGATCAGCTTGCTGTGATAAAATATGCCATTATGACACAAATAAGGACATTTCTAAGTAAGGGGCAGTTGTCCAAGCTGGGTAATGCTCTGTGTTTGTTGTTTGCACTTTTAAATGCAGGCTAAAACTGGGAGAAACACATGTTTTCAAATGTTGTAATCATTGTAATTCATTAAGAATATTGTCACTGAGACGATTCCCTTTAATTCATACTCACTGATCCACTCGAGTAAGAACAGATAAAGTGACTGATGCTAATTAGATCAGTTAACTCACATGTCACACTGATTATATATACAAAGTTACTGGTGACCTGTTCAAACTGACTTGAAAGGAATGATCTTTATGCTGAAATGAAGTTTTTAAAATGTACAGCTGTTCAGTTTTCCTCTGTTTCAGCTGACTCTGCTGCAGATTATGGTGCTGCCCACATGTGATGTAGTGTTTTCTCAATAAATCTGTGGGCTTTGTGTTAAGAACCAGTGAAAGCAGCTGCTGCCATGAGCAACAGCAGGGACAGCTCAGCTCATTATATTTCAAATATGTGGGACTATCACGTAGCAGCATTTTACAAGATGTTGGAAATAATTATATTGTCACCAGCTCTGCTGTAGTTTGTAGTTTTGTGGTAGCTCAGTTATTTTCCACTTTGACCTGATCTGTTTTATTGACTGGAACCATGAGGCTGATGGTGGTGTTGTCCCATGAGCGCAGAATTCAGATTCCTTATAGTCAAGGATTAGACCAGAAATGACTTTCATATTACCTTATTGTTTATTATTCATTTTGATCAGACTGTGAGGTGCAGAAACTGCCTGATGACAGGAGGCAATCTGCACATGCACAGAGGTGAGACCTGTCAGCTTGCCACTGTATTGCCATAATTTCCATTAGCATGTTAGCGATGGGAAATCCCCCTGTATTTTAGCATCAAGCTAACTGTTATTTTAGTTGTCTTGTGTATATTTCAGTTTTACTGCAGATAGGGCTGTGTGGTGATAGAGTTAAGAAGACAAGCTTCTGTAGACTAACCATTCCTGTGATTACTCATTTGAAACAATGGGACGGCTGTCATTAGCCTGTATTTACATGAACCGACTTCCTGGCCACTGTAGACCGAGGTCTCTCCAAAAATGACCTGAAACACTGTGTGTGTTTGTGAAAAAATCTGGTATTAAATATTTGAATTGAGATCAAGACACATATTAGACACCACATTGATCAGGACCGGCTCTAGGATTCACCTAGTTTATCCTGTAGGAATACTGGATAGCCATAGTTCAGTGCTGGGATGATGTTGGTGTTATTAAGCAGTTCCTAATTTAGGCCATATACACTGTAGTGCTGCGTGTTTTTTTTTCCAAAAAAAAAAAACACTTGCAGCTTGACACTGCACAACACTACTGGGGGTTTTGGAGAAGGGTTTTTTTGCAATAAGTAGACCCACTCTGCAGTTGAATTGCTGTCCATCTGTAGATGTATCTTCACTAATGCTACCTTTTTATCATACGGTGGCAAGAAAAAGCATGTGAATTCAGAATTCTTTGGAATTCTGTGGTTTTCTGCAGTAATTTGTCATAAAACAAGATCTGATCTTCATCTCAGTCAAGAGTATTAACAAATATAATGTGCCTAAAATAATGATAATGATGATAATATTTATTGAGAACAACTATCATAGTGATTGTGGAAAAAGTGTGTAAACCCTTGAAATTATTAAGTGGTTGACACCCCCTTGGCAGCAATAACCTCAATCAGGCGCTTCCTGTAGCTGTGGATCAGACCTGCACATTGTTCAGGAGGAATTTTAGTCTATTTTTCCTGCAGAACTACTTTCTAGCTCTGTCATATTCTTTGGACTTCTCATGTGTGTGTTTGGCTCTCTTAAAGTCGTTCCATAGCATCTCTATTGGGTTGAGGTCTGGGCTCTGACTTGGCCACTCCAAAAGATGGATTTAGATTTTCTGAGCCATTCTGTTGTGTGTTTTGGGTCATTGTCCTGTTGCATTACCAAACTTCTGCAGAGTTTCAGCTGTAGTATCACTTGGTTGGGATGATGTTTTCGTGATGATATGCTGTGCCCTTTTTATGCCACTTGTAGTGTGGTGTGTCCTTTCCAAATAGTTCAATACAGTTTCACAAAACATTTTACCGCTGTGGAGTGTCATTGTGCACTTCTTCAGGCAAACTTCAGGCGTGCAGCAATGTTCTTTTTAATAGACAGCAGCTTACTTCGTGGTGTCCTGCCATAGACACCATGCTTGTTCAATGTTTTATGCACTGTGGACTCATGAACACAGATGTTAGCCAGTTCCAGTGATGTCTTCAAATGTTTGACTGTCACTTGGGGTTGTTTCTTTGCCTCCTTGATGAGTGTTTAACGTGCTTTTGGGGTCATTTTGACTGGCTGCCCACTTCTTGGTAGAGTAGCCACAGTTCTAAAGTGTCTCCATTTGTAGGTTGTTTGTAGTAGTCTAACTGTAGACTGGTAAATTTCTAAAGTCTTTGACATCACTTTATAACCCTTTCCAGCTTTATGTAAATCATCAATTCTTGATCATAGATCCTCTGAAAGCTCCTGTTGGCGAGGCATGGCTCACATAAGCTTATTCTTCTTGTGGGGATCAAACTCAAAGAGGGTTTTTTGTCAGTGGTAGTAGCTCTAGTCCACATCTCCAAACTAAATTTCTTAACTTATGCTAACACCTGACTCCAATTAGCTTTTTTGAAGTCAATACTCACATACTTTTTCCACTCGCACTAGGAGGTTTTTATAGTTGTTTTCAATAAAGACATAAAAGATCTGAATTTTTTTGTGTTATTACTTTAAGCACATTGCATTAGTTAATACTATTGACTGAAGATCAGAAAACGACAGACAGAGATTTTTAGACGTTGTGAGAAAGGCAATTATTATCTCTTGCTTAGCTTTGCACCTACTGACACTGATTTTGATAACATTACCTGTCTGCTGTCTGTCTTTCTTTATCAGAGCTGTTTACTTTGGCTGTGTGAGCCATAGGTGATGTATCACCTGAGCTTTACACTGAGGTACAAGGCTCCCTCCTGTTGGCCACTGAGGGAACAGACCACCACACAGGGAGACCTGCCTTCACATTCTGACTGTTAACAGAGAAAAAGCTATATCCTTTGAATTACAAGTCTGTGTTCTTACAATACTGGACCCTGATGGGCTGGCAGCAGCAGCTGCTCATTTTAAATGATGTCAGTGGAGGCCTACAAAATGGCCCCACATGAAGGATTTGGGTTATTCTGTAGAAAAGGTGGCAAATCAGTCATCAAGTGTGATGCCTTGTTGTCAAACTATATTATGCCGGTGAACTTAAAGATTTTTAAGTTTTTATTCTGCAGATAGGGCATTATATTTACATTACAAAAATATATTTTATATATATAATATATATAATGTGACAGATCTACCACCAGTCGTCATGTCTGAATCCTTCACATGGTATTTCTCCAAAGTAACTTTTTCAAAACCCTTCATACAGTCTGCATCACCAACACGCATCTTGGGCAAACAGTTAATCATCAAACACTCATTCAAGCCACCAAAACACTTTAAAAATAATTTTGTTTGACCAGTTGTTGTGTTCCGATCTTTTTACTCTGTAAACTGTACTATAGTATCTGTAACAATGAATGAATCAGAAATATAAAAGTTTACTTCAGGATCCCTTATTTCTTAATATTTGCATGGGGCAATTTTACTGAAATAAAAGCAAACAAAAAATAGAGATTATAAGATTCTTCTTATTTTTATATAAATATTCACAATATTCCAATATCTGCAAAACGCAATTTGATTATTATTTCATTTCACTGGAAAGATAAGAAGATAAGATAAACTTTATTAATTATTATTAGTTAAGATAAATTTTAAAGAAAACCAATTTCCTCTACAAAAATGGAAGAAATTGCCATTGTTATGTTTTGAATGTGTTTTTAATAGTTTTGACAACAATTTGTTTGTATTTGAAAAGTATGCTGCAAATATACTGTGTCAGTGGAGTATGAAAAAGATAAAGTTTACAGTTTACATAGAGTAGACTAGTTTCACTGACAGTGTGAAGGGTTTCGACAGTGTGACTTCAGATCTGACCAATGCATGTAAAATAATAAAAACTGTAAAATAGTAATAACAATAATAATAAGAATTCTTTCTCAGCTCTAATAAACAGCTTCAAATGTAATGATGTCAAGTTTCCAACATCCATCTGACTGCATGAATAAGACTACTGGTGTAAGCTTTATTTAATTGTTTTGGTTTAGATGTAAAATTACATGGTTCTGAGTGAAAAGTTTGGTTTTGACCTGGAAGTTTGAATTTGTGAGGAAATTGTGCATAGTTTCATTAGGTGTGTCTTATAGCAGTCAAGAAAACCTGTATAACCACAATTGGTTTTTATCTAGAATATAATATTTTATTTACTATGATTTATGTTAATTTTCTGACACTTTGGCATTAATGTGTTTTCAGGCTAATGCTAAATTTTGAAATAAAGTCCAACAACTAGAATTAAAATACACTGTCAATTCTAGTTTACAAAATTAGTTAACCCTACTTACTTACAAGCATACTAACAGATTGCCTTAAAAGGTGAACTAAGAAATGTATTCTGTACTAGCCAAAATCTATTTAGTGTAATACACTTGTAGTACCTTTGATTTTGACTTGTACATATACTTTATATATACTGTTGATATATTATACACAACAAAGAATTACTATTTCAATCAACTAAGTTACTGAAAGTCAAATATAAAATGATTCTATAACATAACAATGTAACATATTTAATTCAATTGGCCACTTCTAGACATTTAGATGATCTGTTTACTTGAGCAGTATTTGGGGTTAATTGTTAAAACAGATATGCCGAGGTCAGTGTTCTTTGCTTTTCAACTGCAATGCGTCATTGAGGAACTGGGTCCATAATGTGCCGGGGTGCTTAGATACCACTAGTACTAGCTTACAAGTTTTCGGCTTTTGCAAGTTACTGCCTCCCATTGGTCTAGAAATGTAATTGCTTCCTTTGTTGCTGCTGTACTTTATTATTTTAAGTTAGCTACACTTATTTAAACAATAGACTATGCATCACTGTAGAGAAAGCACAGAAACTGATTTGTAGGTTTGCACACAAGGAAACTTCATCTGTGATAAAAAATTAAAAATGTAGGTTTTCCTCAAGATAAGGCAGAAATGATTTCTCCTGGTTAAATTGAGTTTTCAGTGTTTGACAGTGGTAATTAATGAAGTACATCTGTTTTTACTTTTGTTGTGTCACCACAGTCAATCCCTACCACCCCACCGCACCCCATTCCCTGTTTACACACATGCACAGACATTCTCCTCTTGTTAAGTGCTCAACAAGGTCAAGATCAAGGACACAAGGCACAATGGATGCAGTGGAACACACTGCTGTGTAATCATATCAAGCTATGCCAACTGGTGCCTGTTGTACAATATTTAAGTGAAATGTTGTGTGATATGCCTAAAATTTATATTTAATTTATATTTATGAATATTTACACTGTTCACCACAATCTTTTAAAATTAATTATGTATTTGTTTTTCAATATAAAATAATTTGTTTATTAACACATTAACATTGGTTTATCTATGATAAAATTTTATTACAATTATAGGAAAGCTGCCAATATTTTCTTAATATTGTTTTAGAAAACTTAATATTTTGTGGAAGTTTTAACAGGCTGCTTTAACAAATGTGTTTCTAATCAGTGCTGTTCCTGCCTTTACTGGGGGTTGTGTATTGAGTGACTTCAGAGAAAGCAGACTTGATTTACACCGAATGGCAGCTTGCTGAGTGTACAGTGGTAAAAAATGGTCATCAGCAGTCATCATCGCCAGGAACAACAACCTCCTACAAATCAGTTGTTTATCTGCTGCACTGACAGTAGAGTTGTGTGTACAGGTAATATATGGTCAAAAAGCACAGACCATATAAATCATATTTACAGTATGTCAATCTAAAACAAAAGTGAACTTTATTTAGTTTTTGTTCAGTTAAAATAAGTGTTGCATGGTTGTAAAGGTGGAAGTGGTGGTGACCTTGTATAATACTGTATCATACAACCAGGATACAAGGTCAGAGCAGACACACGCTCCAAGACCCCAGTAGCCCAGGGTCCATCTCCCTAACTTGGTCACCATTTGACCTGTGGATTTGCAATTAATTACAGATTTGTTGGTAATCGCTTCATGGTAAATCTTGTATATTACACATCCTGAGGACCTGTCTCATAGTTGAACCTAGTTTTACTAAGATAAATACATATTTTGACAAACACAGGAAAACCAGTGTGCCTGTTACCTCTGGAACCACATCTGTCACATGGGGTTAAATGTTAAATTACAGAATGGTCTGACAAAAACATTTACATAGGAAACCATGCATGTGAGAAATGACAAGCATATTTCTGCAAATTCTCTTAATATCTTGACTGGACACTAGATTCGTTCACTGAGGTATAAGGCAGATTTTCAGAAAGTGAAAGTATTTACATTTATTGTTTCTCACCAAATCACACAGTTTATGCTAACTTTTCCATAATGACAAACACATGTCAATGTTGGTGATGTGATGTTGGATTGAGCCTATCATGCATGCAGCAACAGTATGTCCAGTACTTCACGGAGCGGATGTGACAACATTATCTTACATTTTAACACTTTGATGTGTATGGATAGATTTTGATTGATTGAATGTAAAATCATTTAATTATTGACACAGATTTACAGGAGAGACACACAGTGTTGCAACAATCGTTTTTCTTCCTGAATACTTCTGAATATAGAAAATCATGGCAGAGTTCTAGTTCCTATTAGATCAAAAAGATGTAGCACATCAGAGAATAGATGCACATGACAGCAGGAAACTATTAACTAACCCACGCAACTGTCCTTGTTTTCAATGGAGGACAAAGAGGAGACTGATGTAGGAAACAAATAAGCCACCATCTGCACCTAACTTCAATTTCTTCAGTTTCATGACCTGGATTTCACACAGAAGTCAGATACGGTTGGCTGCAGGCAGTTTAATGGGCCACAGTAATAATGAAGTATGGAGCTAAATGAGAGGCTGCCAGTGCTGCTGGAACACAGCACAGATGATGTCGTTCTTACCTACAACTGAGAAAAGCAGATTGAAATAGTATACAGAGTGATTGGGTAAACTATATCATTAGACTGAAAGATCAATTTTCAGCTTTTCTAAAAAATATGTGGCTCAGGATTGTGAAGAACAGGCATGTGCAGAGGGGGTGGCTCTGGGGGCTCAGGCCCCCACTCTTAATCAAAAGTGCCCTTCTGTAATATTAGCCATTTGTGTTTATTGTACATATTTGTTTACATTGACTACTGTAAGGTGCTTCAAAGTTAGTGATCTCATTCTAAGACAAAGAATGAAGAGGAAACGTGAAACTGAATGTCTCAACATTTGGTCAGTTTCCTAAAACTGTGTGAGAATAGCTACTGCCTTCACACGTACAGCTCCAGGCCTCAGGTGAAGCATCAGGCAAAGCTTGAAGTAAAGTTGCCTTTTGTTAAAGTTAAGTCAGTCCAGGTAAAGATAGACCTAAAAACCTGTGGGTTATAGTCTTTCATATTTACAAGTCACAAAATGTTTTGCTTAAAAGTCTGCCACAGAAATAAAGATGCACTTTTATTGTTAAATGAATAAAACCTAATAAAAAATAAATTAAATTAAAAAACTTCATCATTCTATTATATATGTATGTGATTGGCTGTAGAAGTGGAAGCAGCACTGACAACATGGAGGAATAAAAAGTGTCCTCCTGGTGCCGTTTGCATGAACCAATGTTTCCGAGCCCCCACTGTAACTGTCTTTATATCCGGTGCTGAAACCGTGTGGATCATGTTGAGTCATATGTCCACCACATGTTAAGTGGAGAAACAGATTTTGACTCAGCACTTTTTGGTTTGTAATTTCCTTAAATTGTCATGTGAACCCCCCCCTCTGTTATATGGCTGGTTTATATAGACTACATTTGCTCTGATGTTAGTTGAACCCATAGGAACCCAGGCCCATTTCTACGTTAAGGAAACTGATGTTGGATATGAAACAAACCAAATGGACCAATGTGGAACACATTTCTTAAAGTGTTGGCAACACCCAATCAAGAGGAGTCAAAGCCTAATTACACCTGGATAAAAACACATAGCTCACTTGAGAAAGCTAAACTGTTGCACAGAAAGGGATCCACTGCTCCTCTACTCACAGGACACTGTTTTTTTTTTTTTTTAATAAAATAAATAATAAAATATCAAATATAATGTTATGTTATACTTGAGATATTCCTGTTGGTTGTCTTCTCTAACAGTGTCCTAATTGTTTAGTGTATATTGTGCTGCTGTATTATATGAATAAAAACAAGAAAACTAATTTCAGAAAGTGTTTCTACTTGTAGGACGTCACTAAGCCCATGCGTTGGTCTAATCCATCCAAGTTTCTCAACATAAAGGGTTTTAAAAATCGCACTTTTAGCGCCGGGTTCTCGGAAACCCTAACGACACATTATTTGGTTGGCTAAGCCACTGAGTCGTGTTTCCTTCAGCTCCTCTTTTACGTGTATGACCAGTTTTTCGATAGAATAAATAAAATGTGCGCGTTTTCCAGTTATCTTCAACTGAACTGAACTGAAACATGACTGATACATTCAAATAAAAATCTATCAGACACTTAAAATTATGTGTGCAAACGTTGTGTAGGTTATGACTATAAGGCCTATATAGGCCTTTGAAAATAAAATCTATGGTTGTTCAGTTACTGTATGCTACATATGCGAAGTAAAAACTGTCTTTAAATGAGGTGTTAAAATATGATCTTGAACACTGGAGTTATTAAATTAGTGAGTTATTAACGGAAGATGTTACCCGAGCATTTAAATGATTTGGTTTTACGCATAACACTTCTTCAATTCTTTTCAGTTATAATTACTCACATATTTAGGGACAGACATGTCAACCACCAACGCGCTATACATGCCCTTTAACGTTTGCATAAAATTGTTATTGTGTTAATATCGTTTGTTCATGTACATTTCTGCAGTAAGGTAATATTTATTCCAGAAATCCAGACGTGTATCAAATAAAGACGAACTCCGTCCATAGAATATGAGAAATACAGAAATGTAAGTACAATTTATTACTCAGTTCAATCCCGGCTGTCAGATGAATTAACCCTTTAATCCAAATCATAGTTTTCCTTTTGAAAGTTTTGGATTTCTCTGCAAATATTAAATACCGTTTATTCCTCTGTTTGAAATACTGGAACATGTTAAAAAGACACAGTCATGGCGGATTCATATGTTACTAACTGAGGCTGAAAATCCCAAATGTTGCTGTTCAATGGAGAAGCGCGATGTAGAAGATGTTCTCAGAGGATGTTAAACTCTGTGATCAGGATTCCTTTAAACGCGCGGGTTTCTGAGGATTTCACTTTAGTTAATGATTGTTTAAGTGAGCTGCAGCCTGGGTGTTTGTCTTTATACCAGTTATACTGGTTATATAGGACCCATCACTGAGACACCGTGGCGTCTTCTGTGTCGCCTGCACACACACACAGACACACACACACACACACACACACACACACACACACACACACACACACACACACACACACACACAAAGACACACAAATAAACTGAGGAAGCTTCAAGGTGTGTGGTAGCCTTGAACTTGAGCTCATTACATCTGTCTATCTTTTTCTCTGCAACCCCCCCCCCCCCCCCCACCCACCCCCCCCCCCACCCCCCACCCCTCGCACACACACACACACACACACACCGTCTTTCCGTGTTAAACTTGACCTTGACCCTTAGGGGGGGTAGTCTGACCCCCGCACACACCTTTCCCCCGGCAGTCCGCACTATGGGACACAGACGCACTGTCTGGGTGGTTTGTGTGTTTGTCTCCTGCGGGACCGACGCTGTTTGGACACTTCAGCGTCTGTTCAGTGCAAAAGCTTTTACGCCAGCAACCAGTTGGTGCGAATCTGCCCTTCAGCTGTGGCCGTTCATGTTCAGGTGTTATTTTACCAGGACATTTATTTGTATCCAAAAAGTCACTTCGTTATTTTTCTTTATTTCACTTGAACCTGACTTTTCCTTCTTGTCCTTGAGAACAAATGTTTTCATATATTTGAAATAACTTTGAATAAGTGCCTCAGTTCTACTTTCATCTCAGAGAAAATGTCGTAACACCTTAAAGATTCTGCTTCTGCTGCTTTTAGATTACTTTGCTGAAAAATGCGTTTCATGAGCGAGCTTTAATTTGTCGTTTTGTTTCATCTATGTGTTGAAATTTGGTCCTGTATTATTAATATATCTGTCTCCAAGAGTCAAATCTCCGGCTTCCGACTCCGTTCCAGATAAACGGGCAGCGGAGAAAACCCCAGCCTCATCTCCACGCTTCATGTCCCGCTCTCCTGCACGCTGCCACCTTCATCCACCACTTGGAGAAGAATCACACATGAGCCTGACCTGAATAGATATGACTTCTGAATTGTATTTTACATTTATTTTATTTTATTGAGATGTCAGGCAACAATCGGTGCGCTGTGCGTAATTAATACTAGATGCATGTAAAGAAATATGGACCTTCTCAGCCTACGGGCTAGTAGTATTAAGATTAATAAGAAAACACAATAATCAATGATGAGGAAACCGAAAAATAAAGGTGAAACAAATACAATAATTATACCTAATACCTAACAATCAGCTCTATCACCCTTTACCCAGCTCCCAGCACTCGAAGTTTACTAACTCCCGTCTTGGCAAACATGTCCAACCGCAGAGATGACTCCAAATCTCATGGTTTCCGCGTAGATCACATTTGTATAAAATGATTTACATCATGTTTAATTATGTTGCCAGGATAAAGTTCAATCATGTCTCCAACTAAAGTAATGTGCAAAAACATGGCGTCTTATGCGCATTGTAGAAACCTCAGTTAAAGAGGTTTACCTTCATCTGGCCTACAGAAAGGATTACTGAGGACAAGCACCATCATTTTCATGTATAAATACAGACATTTAGGTTTGCGCAGTGTGTCACATACTTAAAGAATGGACCGCAAACATAATCTCACCTAAATTCATAATTACATTCAGGCGGACAAGTCATCACGCACAGATGCGCCTTAAATCTATAATAGTCCAAATAAAATAAATTATCTTTACTCTTCCCTCACTTAGACGACAGGAGAGGGACACGTATACGAGGGTACGTATTTAATCTGAGATGTCCTCCAGTATCACTGGTTTAACACATTTGTACCATATATATATATATATATATATATATATATTTTTTTTTTTATTTTTTATTTTTTTTAATTTATATTTTTTTTCAGCGCAGGTCATGTGTATTAAGTTAATTTAACCTGATCGATAGTCTGGCTCTTTTAGACCTTGTTTATAGCGTTTGTCCTTGTTCAAATGTTCAGATGATGTCTTTGTTGAGTGTCACTGAGACACTGAGACATTGGGTGTTAGAGACCAAAGTCGAAAGTTTGACTTGATGCAGCTGCCAAAAGTGAAGCAGCACATTCAGGAAGCTGAGACCAATCTGCGTTTCTCGTGCCACAGCTCGAGCCTCATAAAAATATTTGTCTTTGATTGACAATCCCCAACAAGTCTCTTCTTCTCGTTTGCCCCCCCTTCTTGTCCCGTCACGTGTTCATCAGGTCTCAGCCAATGGACTCGCGTCCTCCCCCTCCTCTTCTGGTCCTGGCAGCTTGTTGCGTCAAAGCTGCGGCTGGGATGTAACCGAAGGTCCGGCCGGTTACCGGGAGTCTTTGCCTCCGAGCGAGCGCCGACACTTAACGGCGCAGCAAGGCAGCGCACGCGTGTTACGACTACTACAGGGCGCGTGACGGTACATCTGAATTACCTGAGCTCTCTGTGTGTGTGTGAGTGTGTGTGTGTGAGTGTGTTTGCGCAAGACAGCCAGCGGTCACAGAAGAATAAATGCGCACCAGTTTGCTTTTTTCAGCCAATGTAGCAGATTAGCGCACAGGACCGGACCTGAGAGGACACGGAGAGCAGACCGGGAAAGGAGCGCCTATGACAGCCTCCCTGGTCTTAAACCCTCGCTGGCCAGCGGAAACGGTAATGTTTGTGTATGATAACAACCTGGACGACTTGAACAAGAACATGGAGGGGTTGGTGGGCAGCGGAAACTTCGCCGCAGCAACTGCAGCGAGTCAGTGCCGCAACATTATGGCGCACTCAGCGGCCGCCGCTGCTCTGGGCGGCCACCCGTCCGGCCTGGTGCATTCTTCGGCTGGGTACTCCACAGTGGACGTGTCTGCTTCAGGCTCCAGTGAGACAGGCGCGTCATCGGGGAAGCAGTGCGCAGCTGGACCATGCCCAGCAGCCGCTGTGCCTCACCAGAGCTCCTCCACCGCCACCGCGTTACCGTACAGCTACTTTGGTAACGGCTACTACCCGTGCAGGATGGGGCGGAGTTCTCTCAAGTCGTGCACTCAGGCGACTGGAGCCGCGCTCAGCTCGCAGTATATGGACACAACAGTGAGCACTGATGAATACCCAAACCACCGGGCCAAAGAGTTTGCCTTTTATCACGGCTACCCGAGCCCATACCAGTCCATGGCCAGCTATCTGGACGTGTCGGTGGTCCAGACGCTGGGAGCTGGAGAGCCGCGCCATGACACCCTGCTCCCTATGGACACCTACCAACCCTGGGCTCTGACCAACGGCTGGGGCGGACAGATGTATTGCTCCAAGGACCAGGGACAAGCCGGGCACCTCTGGAAGTCCGCGCTGGCGGGTAGGCATGAATTAACTCTCCTGTGTCCTGTGTCAATGTGCACATTGGAGGCATGTATAGAAACTAGAGCTAGACAACACCGAGGCCTAGTTAACGGCTTCATATCTGATTCAGAACAGTTATTTCAACCTTTAAATGAATTAACGACATCAAACACAGTCTCTATTTATTTGGAGGGAAGCTGCACTCTTAATTTAACAAGTTCTTTCTGCTTTTAGCAGAGACTTGATATTAATCACCTCTCAAACAGTACCATCTGCTCTGAGCGAGGTGTATGCAGCTGATACGCAAAACAAGACAAGCTGTTCAGAAGCAAACCATCAGTTTATCACAGTATAAGACACATTGGAGAAGTTAGCACATGCTCAATAAGGCAAAACCAACATGACCTAAACGGTTCTTTGTTTCTGACACATTCATTTTATAATAAACATGCTCTTATTACTATGTTAGCATTAAGATATAAACGCTAACAGAATAATAATAATGAAATTAATGGTCCAGCTGAAAGGCTTATTAATTTGTGGTTTTAAATAACAGTCAGTCCTCATTAAGAGGTCTGAATGTATTATTCACAGAGGGCATCTGAATGAAATTAATATTAACCTTATTAAAATGAAACAATCTAAAGGGGAGATTCACTGTGTCTGTTCTAACAGCTGAGTAGACAATATGAGAAACACAAAGTGCAGGTCAGGTTTATGGCCACGCCGCGTGCAGACAGCAGACGTCCACCATGTTGCTTGTCTGTGTTGCAGGATGGATGGCAGGCAGCTCCAACCATAAAGCCGCTGCCCTGCTTGTCCTCTAAGCCACATACACCACACATGAATGCAACATCAACGTGTATGAATGAATGAATGAATGAATGAATGAATGAATGGATGGATGGATGTGTCCCGGTGTGTGCAGCCTCGTCCTCAGACCGCCTGTATGCCCTCTTCTCTTTGTCCGCTTTCAAACAGATGTGGTGGCGCACCAGCACGACGGCTCGCCTTTCCGCCGAGGCAGAAAGAAGCGGATACCGTACACCAAGATCCAGCTCAAAGAACTGGAGAAAGAGTACGCCGCCAACAAATTCATCACCAAGGACAAGAGGAGGAAGATCTCAGCTGTGACCAACCTGTCGGAGCGGCAGATCACCATCTGGTTCCAGAACAGGAGGGTGAAGGAGAAGAAGTTCGTGGCCAAAGTGAAGAGCAGCGCGCCATAGCATGCGGACCCTGTGCTGTGCGGACGATTGAGTGAAGGGACTGTGCATTTGAGTGTAACACATTAAAAACAAACTGAGACAAAAAGTAGAGAAAATAAGAAACTCGACGTGGTACTGCTCGCTGGAGGACTGGGACAGCGCGTCAGACCACGAAAGAAACCTAAAAAAAAGACATAAAGGACAAACTAAGATTACAGAAAAGAACCAAAGCCCTTTGATAAAGCAGCTTTCTATCAGAGGCATCTTGTTAATACAGCACCTTCCTGCCTGCTTTGATGTAAGTGTCTGTCTACTGTCTGTGTTTTACTGTTTGTCAGTGATGTCCGTGCCCAGTAGCTAATAGCTGAAAACACTCTATTACTCTGTCAACATTGTTTATATCTCATGTAAACCAGTAATCAAAGTATACTGCAACACTTAATAAATTCTTTTAATCCTGATGTAGTCTGTAGATCTTATATCTTTAAATGAATCAATATGAAGACTAGAACTAAGACAATATGACAACTTTGAATTCTGTGTTGTGCGTAAAATGTGCGTGATGTTCATATCGTGGGCTGCGAAATGGCCAAACAGCAGATTAATGTACATTTCTCATGCAGTTTCAAAGAGTTTATGAGACCGCGGATTCATAGTTGAATCTGGCCTCCGTCTGGAACATCACCACAACAGCGCTATCTATTTCCCACTATCATTTTCACGGGCCTGTATGGACCCGTGTGAACAAACCGCTCCACACATTCAGCTCGAAGTCTTTAGTTCAATCACCATTTTACGCACGAAAGTCAGGATGTTTTTGCGTCGCTGGTTTAGTGAGAAAGGTTTCATTTGAGAAGCTGCTTACATAATGTCTCCAAACAAATGATGGCATGTCTTATTCAGTCAGATATGAAGAGCAACAGACAATATTATTATTGTTATTATTAATATTATTATTATTATTACACTAATACAATAATACGCAAAAATGTTATAGAAACAACAACACAGAAAATAATACAATTGTGAAATTCTTTAGAAGTTAAAGACTGAATTCAAATATCTTTTTCGTGCAAATGATTTGAACAGAACAGATATGAATAGATATGTTTAATTGCTCTCAATATCTTTGTAGCCTCCATTGTGTGTGTGTGTGTGTGTGTGTGTGTGTGACAGCCCTTGACCTTGAGACTTCACCATCTATAGCTCCTCTCTCTCTCTCTCTCTCTCTCCCGTCATTTTACGACAGCAGAGCCTTGTCTTGACTGGTCTGATTGAGACCCCCACCCACCACCACTCTCCCACACACACACACACACACACACACACACACACACACACACACACACACACACACACACACTGCGGCTGCTGTCATCAGCAGCTTCCCTCCCCTGCCCCTGTGAGTGGCAGCTAGCTGCTTGCACACGCTGCCTAAGCTTTGCACAGGGTTGGAGGGTCATCATCACCGTGCTGCAGCCAGGTTCACCTTGTTTCTAAAATAGACTGTGATGCCTAAAAAGTAGTGCGTAATGTCTCATAATGTTTTTGTCGAATCTTAGTTTGCTTGTAGGCGGCATCAGTTTACCATCGTAGTCAGACAGCAGAATCCTTGTATGGAGCTACTCAGTAATTGTAATTCTCTGCATAGTGTGGATGATGCCCAAGCCTCACTGCACATCATAATTGTGTTATGAGGTCTGACCGAGAAGACTGGATCACGGCTGCTGTACAAAACATGTGTCCGCCCAGCTCCGCGGTCAGTTTCAACAGCAGCAGATAAACATTCAGACAGAGCTGAGTGAAAAACAGAAAAAGCTCCCACATGTACGAAACATCAGCTAAGTGACGAAGCGCGCTCACGCTAGAGTTCTGTGGAAGTGTATCCACCAGTGATGCCGCCTACAAGCAACCTGAGCTTCGACGGAAACATAAATGTTGTGCACCGAGATCAATGATTTCTAATGTGTCCTTACCAGTTTTATTTAATTCTTTCTAAAAGGCTTGACGTTTCAAATGTTAAAGATGAGGTCTATTAGGTGCGCGCGGTGCAGGGAGAGGTTTTTGGAGCAGTAGAAATAGTTTTTTGACCGTTGACGGAGCCTCCAACATGGACGACGAGGCCCTGAAATTGCGCACACTGAAGCCCGAGACATGGTGCGTTCTGCACGTCCTGCTCTGCACAGAAGAACCAGTGGCGGAAAAACCTTTCTTGAATAATAGTGGTGAATTTTTAAAGGAGCGTAATCTAAATATAATTTAAAGTTTTGCTCTACAAGCTGAGACTTAATCCCGCCTGACCGTAACGGTCCAAACTAAACATAAAAAGTGCTTCACGGTGTTCGCTTTAGGGCTGAGAGCTGTTTCGATTTTTCTTTTTTATTTAGATTTTTTGTTAGTGAGCATTTAAACTCTACATTTCACATGTACACAAAAATATATATGTTAGAAATACATAAATAACAAAAACAGAACAAACTTTCAATAGGCCTACATGTTACCACAGTAAATTATGGTTTAAAATATACTTTGTAAATATCCCACGTAAGGTGTGCAAACTTTTTTGCAAACTGCAAAATGTCTTTTAGATGCAGCAATAAAAGATAAAACGCGCGTGTGCGACGGATTAAAACTAGGATTTGCTCGTTGTGTATTCACATAGTAGAAATGGAGTGAGACAGAGTTACAGTAGATTTAATAATAATCAGCTCTCAATTGATATGACAGAGAATACAGAATATTAAGATTTGTAGTAAACATTAATAATAAATACTATAATAAACTGTGATTTATATAAACTTTAATATTCTCTGGGTGGAACTGATCTGAAGCAGCAGGAACAGTCACGAATAGATGGTTCAAAATACAGGAGCTGCTGTAAGGTCAGGCTAATTCACCGTGTTGAGAACCTTATTTAAAAAGAATCTGGATTCTAATGATTGTGAAAGTGAATTTCATGTGTGTGTGTGTGTGTGTGTGTGTGTGTGTGTGTCGGACCGTTACACATTAACATTGAACTTGACAAACGGCGGAGCGCTCCGCGGGCCTGTTGACTCCCTTTTACTGCTCCGTCTCTGTCCTTTAAAACCAACAATACTGACGGAAGCCCTGAAGCTCATAAAGTTCATTCTCCCCTTTAGTCCAAATACCAGAGAGAGGAGGAGGTGGAGGCCTGCCAGCCCAGCCGCACCACCCAACTCATGTGGTCTCACTTTAGTCTCACGCAAGACAGAAAATCACACGAGAATCCAAAGAGTCTGATATTGACGGATGTTATTTTTTATTCTGGCTTCATATCAGTTAGTTTCACAGTGAAGCGGATTTTCCTCCAGCATTACGCCTGCTAACTATTTCACCAGCTTTATTCTGAAATATACCCGGAAATATCCGTTATTATCATTAAAAAAAAAAACAAATCAGATGTAAAAAAGACTTTTAACCTTAAGGTTTGAGCATTTTTTCATTTCATTTTATAATTCTACTGCATTATTTTACCTACAGTATAATAGTTACTTTACAGACTGATGTTTTACTCAGCTGAAACATGTGTAATATCAAAATTAAATGTATCTCAATAACAACGCATTGCAGTGAATCAAAGTGTTGTAATAATGTTTGTAAGAGGTCATTCTGTATAATGACTGTTACTGTTGGTAACTTCAGTAGATATGACTGATAACAGATTCCTTAACTTTGGTGTAAAACTGATTGTAAGGTAAATAAGGTAAAAAAAAAGAAATCTTAGTACTTCTTTATTCAAGGGTTCAGTGGGGCTCTATTAGAGTTACATTGGTGTTGATGAAACAGCTCAGTTCAGGGTGCATAAATATTTACTTATGTACTTATTTATTTATGTGACTGAATATAAGATTTAAAAAAAAAAAATTCTGCCACTGTTTTTTATTTTCTTTTTTTCCCACATGCACCTAAAGGCAGCTCCTAGAATTCAGTCAGTGTAAATCTTTGTGTTTCTATCAGTCTGACCACAGAGAAGGTTTGATTTTATGCAGATGTAATAAAAGTCTGATTTGCTTCTTGTTTTAAATGAGTGAAATAAAACAAAGAGAAACAGAATAGGTGCACGTATGATGGTCAAAACTAAAGGGAATAGATACACAGTGTTCCACTCCTGAGGTGGAGAATCAGTGCAGCGGACAGAGCGAGATCCCATCCCACATATGTACTGATGCATTATTTATTTATTTCTTCTTTTACTAAAATTCTTGCACTGATGTACCTTTATGTAAATGTTCTCATAGTGTCAAGATTCAAAGTACACATAAACAGAAACAGTAGCCAGGGTTGCGTACCCTCAGTGCAACAAAAATCACAAAAACATGCAACAGAAGTCAACAAACAAACAAACAAACAAACAAACAAACAAACAAACAAACAAACAAACAAACAAACAAACGTGATTCCCAGTAACTGCACAAATAAAGTTGTGATCGCCAGCAGTTTGGACCTGACTTGTGCCTAATGCAAGACTCCACGTGCCAAGAAACTGTCCGAACGACTGAGACACCACTGCAGCAAGAGCTCTGGAAGTTTATATAAGCAAAAACCAACTAAACGCCATGAACCAGATGTGATGACAACTTCTTTTTAAAACCCTCCAAAGATGAGAAGCTTACAGAGATATGTCATTTTGGCCTGTCCACTATAATATCTGAGGGAGTACAGGCAATGACGGGTTTTATAAAGAGCACACACAGTGCACTGTTTACACAACCTCACATTAAAAAAGCAGAAGGGTAAGCAGTCATGACTCTGCACAAGCATTATCTCTGAAAACAGGGGTTTCAGTGACCAGTGGAGATGAAGATGACGCTCTGTGGCACGGACGAGTAATTAATTAAAGTAATTAATTAGATTGATATGGATATAGATATAGATATAGATATAGATATAGATATAGATATAGATATAGCTATGTCCAGCATGTTTGGCATGGACCCTGTCCTTGACTACCACAGAGGCCGCATGGTGCTAAGCGTCTGACATGGAGGTTGGAGTGAGCTGATGTGGAGCTTCACAAGAGCACAAGCTGTAATTATGTCACTGTGTGAACCAGCATGTTTGTATGGCTATCATTGTGAGGACCAGCATGAATTTTTAACCATAGGACTGAGGACATTTTAGCAGTTCCTCACAATGAGAAGGGTGTTTAAAGAGCAATCTCCTGGTTAAGACTAGGTTTTAGGGTTAGAATAAGGTTTAGGTTAGGGTTAGGGTAGGACAGTACATGGGATTAATTAGAAATTGAAACAGAGTAGATCAACATGGCCTAAAGGACAGTAAGGGGCTAAGGAATTAATTATGTCAATAAGTGTCCTCACACTCACTGCCATACAAAAATGTGTGTGTGTACGCGTAATAACAATTCAAAGTAGACAAACATGAAAACTGTGACCTGAGAATCCAGTAGAAAGTCTTTATTACTATTGTTTGTATGTTAAAGCAAAATAAACAGCAATAAAACCCATCCCGCACAGAGTAATCTGTGAACAGGACCTGTCTTCAGAAATAAAAGCTCATGTATAAAATATTAACAAAATAAAAGCATGGCATTTCACTAAGCAACTATGTACTGACTTTGCATTTGATTCTTCCCATTATATTTTAATCAGATTAATATTTCTATTTGTTAAACGAACATGCTTAAAATCAGTAAAACAGTACATTCATTTATCTTATTATCTCTCTAACAAAAGTATTTAAATGCACTTAGTGACATTACACCACTGCCTAAAATACTCAGGACTAGTTTGTCATGTGACAAAGGTTGCTCCCCTACTAATTACTGTACTTATGTACTAAATCATAAATTCATTGATGATTCAGGGTATTACATATTTACATAATAGAGAAAAATGCTATTATTAATTTATAATTAAATATTAAATAAACATACAAAAAAACATTTGCTGTGTCAAATTTTAAAATGTTCATATATTCATTTTTCCTTTTTTTCAAAGGCCCAACAGATCATTTCCAGGTGATAATAAACAGAGGAAAGTTTTATTCTTTTGGCTCTGCATGACTCCTGCTGCTGCTGCAAACTGTATTAGAGCAGAACGCCTGCGTCCTCGCTGTGTGTGGAACCAATAGGGGGTTCTCACTGTGTTCTGTTCATCTCGACAGAAGAGAACCGAACCCTGAATGTGCTCTAGTACAAGTCATATTTGACATTTTATGCTTTACACCATTCTATTCTATTTGGTGTATGGAACAGCAGGAGAGGACCCACCCCTACACACACACACACACACACACACACACACACACACACACACACACACACACACACACACACACACACACACACACACATACAGCTCCCCAGAGTACACTTTATGCTTCAAACCAGGAATGCAGGACGGAGGCTCGTTTTTCTGTCTCAAGTTCATGTCCAACAGACACCCCCCCCCCCCCCTCCCACACACACACCCAACCACCTCCACCACACACACACACACATACACACACACATGCAACACACACATACCCTCCCGTTTTTTACCACCTTCCCGCTTCACTCCTCCTTCTTTGTCTGCATTGCGGACTCGCTTTTTGTTTCCCAGGTTGGACTTTGCAGTTGAACTTGAGACAGACAGACAGCTTGTAAACAGTTAGTAGTCGGCCCCCCTGTCTGGTCTGGAATGGCCTGGAATGGCCTGGGGGAAGAGGGTTGTGGGGGGTAAACGGGTGGAGAAATGGACACTGGACTCAACAATCCTGTTTTTACACCTTCAAATGAATGAATGCAGTTTTAGTGATGATGTAAAGTAAAAAACAATCTTAGAAACAAATGGAAGGATTTTCTTCAAGTTGAAAACGTGCAAATATAAGTGAAACCCAATACATGTGAATTAAACAGTGGACCGAAGCTGATTCTTGAGTCATTTCGTACTTATACACCAAAACTCTACTCTTTACTTTAAGAGAGAATTAAATGTTGCCTCCCATTGCTGCTACACTAAGCTCTTAAAATGTTGCAGATTCAGTTTCAGATTGTGTTGTAATGCCACAATCAAACATTTTTCAAACTCCAGGATTTTTTTAAACTATTTATGTAATTTCAAATATCTAAACACATGGTTAGAGTTTAATCTGCAGGCACTACATATCCTAACGTCTCCCTTTTCTTTCTTTCTCCCGTTGAAAATTTTCTTCAACTGATTTAGTTAATAACTCAGGTGTCACTTAACCAAAAATCAGAATATGCTGCTCAGAACACACAGAAAGAGACAATTGTAAGCAGTTTCTCTGTATGTGACCATGACTCTCTCTCTCTGTCTGTGTGTGTGTTTTAACAGCTGAGGAAGAAAAGGAAATGACGGTAAACACACATCATCGCCGACCAGCCCTACAACAAAGCTGGGGGAGGGGATGTGACATCATGTAGTGTAATAAATACAGCGGTACCTGGACTGTACTGTTTCTTTTTTAACTATTTATTTCTTTACCATTTATTGATGCAGATTGAAATCAGACATAATTCTACTACTGTGGGTTACATCACCACAGACCAGGAAGCTGGGACACAGTGTTGCCAGCTACACACTGCTAGAACCAATCAGTAGGGAACAATATGACTATTTCTCATCGTGGGGACAAATGTCGAAGTTCCTCTGTCCATTTTCAGAAGAAGAAGACATTTAATGTTGGAAATGATTATACATATTTTTACATTATATTGTATATATTGAAAAGGGGGCATAAATAGCTATTATACTCATATTTATGTATATATTTCATTTTCAATACTTTGTATTATACCCTCACAAACAACACTATATGGTGAATATATATATATATATATATATATATATATATATATAATATATACAACCATATTACTCGATCTGAACTGCAAACCTGCACTTTTCATTATTATTATTCTTTTATTCTATTATTATATTTGATTTGTTTGAGTAACTTCTTACTCAAAGCTTTAGTAGTCATTGTAATTTATGTTGCGCCTCAGAAAGGGAATATCAGAAGCATCGACCTGCTGATCAGTCAGTTCTCTTTAGATCTCAGTTCGTTTTCTCAGAGACCAAATACTGAATCCTGCTTGATTTGATGTTCCTCTGTTCTTCTTCTTCTCTGTTATCGTGGATAGAGAATTATAATAAATTCTCCATTCTGACTGGTTTTCAACATGTCAGAGTTGTCACAGCTCAGCTGTACCCACTGTTTGTGCAGTGTTTTATTAACTTTCCCTCTTTTCTTTGTTTTGAAATGACTTGCTTTTCTACTATGGAGGGCTCTCTGGCTTTTGTGGTAATTTATTCTTTTACTAACAACAAATAGTCCCCACAAGTAAAAGCCAAGTCTAAAACCAAGAGTAGTCACTTAGAACTATTTACTGTATGAACAATGAATCTCACATGACACACCTGAGTAACAAGAAACACCCTCAGTCAATGATTCAGTATTTCTGCTCACTTAAAATGTGGGTTATCTGATCCAAAAGGTGTCATGTTCTCTGTTGTTTATCTATGGAACTAGGTGTCACCAACATCAAATAAAAGCTGAATGCTGAACGCTTATCTCATTGTCATCTCAAACCCAAATGCCTCGAGTGTACAGCAAAAACAAATCATTTGCCATTTTGATTCTTTTGGAAGACGCTACATATCCTTTAGGGTTTTAATAGGAAAGGTTTTCTTTATTCCTGGGCTGATATGAAAAAAACCCTTTTAATAAGTGTTGAATGTACAACATTCTAGGACACACACACACCTACACACAAACACACACACACTCGGTCCAGGCTATGAGGAGCGACATGCAGCAGGCGAGAGAAACGGAGCTCTGTGTCCACAAACAAAGCCAGGTAAGTTTAAGACAGTGTGTCACTGTTAAACAAGCAAATGTACTGGCAACCAACACACTAGTAATCTGAGAAATTTTACAGCCACATACAATGATGTTGACCTTATAAATGTGAGCGTGTAGCTTGATTGTTTAGCAGAGAGGTGAAGGCATGTTCTTGTGTGAGGTGTTGCACTCTGAGGCTGCTGCTTTCACCTCCATCTGGCTCATTGAGATATGTTGGATATGATTATTTACTGTCATGAAACCAGTGAGCTGGTCTTTATTATCACTTAGCAAGTCTAAATTAGTATACTTTCTTTATTTTGTTCATTTGCACAGAAACAGTGCAACATACAAGCAAAGACACAAAGCAGCGGTGAGGGCACTAAAAGCCAAATAGCAAATTAGAAAGCATGTGTGCTGTAAGCGTGGAAACAAACATTATCCAGACATGCACGGATAATAATAAATATATCAAAAATACATGCATTTTTGCAGTAACAGCTGATCATCTCAAAGGTGCATGTCAACATGCCAAAGGAACTTGCTAAACATTAGAATCACATGGATTAAACGGCAGTGTACCCAAGTTTTAAAAAGAACTTGTGCAAAATGGCCCACCGCATCCTGACTTGTGTTTTTCTACTAACCTTCTGTTGTGTTTTTAATTATTTATTTCCATCTGGGCAATCAAGATTTACACAGCATTTATAGAAACATTGTGCTGGGCAGCAATGTTGTTCTTTTTTTTAAAGTGAGTGAAAAGATTTTATTTTAGGAATAGGTCATCTATTCCTAAAAATAGAACAATATACAGTACAATAAAACAAATAAAGTGAAAGCACTTGGTTTGATGGTGGTTAATGTTGAACAATGGCACAGTTTTAATACACATTTATCACCTCTCTAGCTTGTAGTCTTTCCACGGTCTCGTGCACAGCAAGTGTATAAAGTTTGTGTACATATACTTGGATTATTTGTACATAGTTACCCAGCCCAGATTAGCTCAGTCAATACTAGCTAATCTGCTATATAGTTGACTCATTGCATATAGTATAGGAGGCCTTACAATAGAAAAGACTGTCATAGGAATTATATGATGTACTGTAAATATGTAATAAAGACGTGTTCAGCAGGTAACATTTGGAGAAGCTCTCTGTCACACTCACGCTATGTCACGTCCAACAGTCTGGGCAGCGTCGGCATGGTGATAGGAAGCAGATGGGTGCAGGATCAGCTGACCTCTCAGTCACTTCCTGCTCTGATCGCCATGTTGTTGCTCCCATAAAACTGTGTAAAAGAAGAGAAAATTTCCACCTGGGTGGTTTATCGACAGCCTTGCACGGCTGCGCGTCTCTTTCTATATCCATCTGGAGCATTTGAAAACACAGTGCTGCTCATTCAGAGAAATTAGAAGGAGACAATTATGATCATCTACTGAAATCAGAAACAGTTTTGTGGTTTTCAATTTATTTATAACAGTTTCTTTTTTTCATTTGTTTTGAATTGACAAGCAGCAAATAAAGATTATACTTCCAACTTGTTAACTTGTTGTTAACTAACATTTTTGTAAAATTAACTGACACTGGCACTGCTTCCTGTAAACACATCATGTCCTGTTGGTTTTGTTGAGAATACACTAGTCAGTTGTGTCACACTGAGGCTGGTTGTACTGGTGAACATGACTGTACAGTTGAACGTGACCAGATTCACTTTCACTGTTATTTAATAAAAGTGGATGAGTTCAGTTTTTAACTTTCAGCTTTAACACGTCTGCTATTACTATTATTATACATGCTGCTATTATACATGATAAAGAAACATTTTAAAACAGCCAAAGACCAATGTGATTCAAGGTTCATTTTGTTTTTGTGTTAGGATTTTTCTTTGTGAATTTTCACATTATGGTTAATAAACAGAAACCTAAAATAACTACTATATGTTTATGTTATATATTTCTTTTCTTCCTTATTTTTCATCTGTACAACTAAACAGCACTTAAATCACGTAGTACACAGAGATAGCAGGATGTTGTTACTGGTGTTCATTCTACCAACAGACAAAGCGACTTCCTCTGCGTGGCCATAAACTTTCAAAACTTTACAGAGCTGACTGGTCACAACTGGTCACAACTGGTCATAGCGTGTGCACAGCACAGGATTTAAAGGCTCTGATGCTCTTGTAACGTCACGAATGCTCATCAAACCAGCATCAGTGCCATTTATGATAAAGCTGAAGGACACCACGGCACAACCTGCTCAGATAGAGAACTGTTCTCTGTGCCACCAGGCTGCATAACAGCTTCCTCGCTCACCTTGTGTTCCTCAAACTACAATGTTATTTGTGATGTACAGTGTCCACATTACAAATACTAATATCACCTCTGTGAATTTGTACTGTGTTGTACTATGGTGCCACTTTGCACTACGTTATATTATATTTCCTTTCCATCCTTTTTTCTTGTTACTTACACTAATGTTTCTTACTCTGCTTCCATTTCTATTGTTAATATTATTATTATTAATATATTTTTATAATGTGTACATTACTGGTCAAACATTTTAGCTGCACTGACATAATTGGAGAAAAGCTTTCTATGGGTAGTTTAAATTTGTATACTAGTAGACTAGTAGTGCCGTCGGGACCCACTGATGTTTGCTAATGATGGGCCTCTGTTCCACTATGTCCAAATAAAAAACAGCAGTTTCCAGCTGCACTAGTCATTTACAACATTGACAATGTGTACACTGTATTTCTGATCAATTTGAAATTATAAGGTTTGTTTTTCTGTCAAACGAAGACATTTCTAAGTGACCCCAAACAGTAAGGCCAAATGCTAATGTTGGAGTGATCGTACTTTCCCTGTGTTAGCTATGGTGGAATAGTTTACCTCTTGATGTCAGAGCAGCAGTTTTAAATCAACCCTTAAAACCTGTTTATCCTCTTTAGCTTTTAATGCATATTATGAGTCTGATATCGTCTTTTTATTATGGTTTGATGTCGCTCCTACATTGTCTGTGCTTTAATTTTTGTGACTCTTCTCATTTTACATTTCATTTGATTTACGTTATGTTACTTAGTTATTATATTTTATGTAAACACATTAATTTGATTTGATAGAATTGCAGTAGCACAGACACTGAATGCACTATTTATTTAGTTTTTATTTAAATGCCAACAAAACATTTAACTTTACTGAAAAATATGCAGCTGCTTCTGTAGTATGTGCAACCAAGTTTGTGCATCAACAAACTAAATATGAACTACCTGTCAGTATCCCACCACAATGACTAACAGCATTGCTACAGTAACTACACACAATGGGTAAGAAGTACTGATGGAATAAACCTTACAGGAATAACAGGTAAATGTGGCTTTTAGAAACTAAAATAAATGTAGGAATACATTTGGCACCAGTCAGTCAACAGCACTATTTCTGTCTCCTACAGTTGATTATATTTTACCTTGTCAGAGGACTTTGTCATCCACATGTGATTAGTTCTGTTAATAACATCATTTTTTAGCTACAGTAGTATTAATATCAACCAAAAAATATTTCTACAATGAACTGAAAGGGGCTAGTGGTGACACAAGGGGAAAAGAGGACTTGAGTGTTCAGTGTGTGGTTCTCTCTCTCCATCTAGTGTCCGTTATAATGAACTGCATCTCAAGGAAACAACTGCAGGGCTCTTACCTTCAGTCGGTGAATTAAAGTGAAGCAATGAAAGTCCACCACTTTGCTTGAGAGTGAAATATCCTAACAGTCGGCAGTCTGATGCCTGTTAGGACTTACTCACAGGTTATCCTAATCCTAATGATTTTATATTTTACATTACATGACACAATTATGCTCATAAACTTTCGAGGGTCCAGTTGTGGTGGTAACATAATGGTTGGTTTAATTATGTTAAGAGGCAGCGTTTTTTCTAATGAACACTCTAATACTTATGTAGAAATTTTGAATTTCTATCTAGGAATGTATATGTGTATATATATACATATATCTCTTAAAAAAAAAAAAAAAAACCTACTGTGTAAGTCGAACACCCAACATGCATTATTTGTGAGCTCTTCAAAATTGTTCTTTGTTGTAGTTTAAAGGAAGCATTCAAGCACTGTTTATCTCTAATACTGGTCACAGTTGGTTGAATTCACAATAATGAAAACAATGTGAACCATAAAGCTGGTTGGTGTTGAATTGAATTAATTCAGTACCTACTTGACCATGAATCAGGTCACACATTGCTGTCTGAACCCAACTTGATCTAAGAATGTGGTGTTTTCACCTCAGAAGTTTTTAAAATGAGACTAAATAAGAAATGTGAGTTCCTGTCATCTTTTTCAAGGGAAATATTAGACTTCAAGTCAAATTACGTCTAAACTCAAACCTGAAAATACTTTCTAAATTCAGTAAGAACTCGTCCCAAACCGTCTAATCTTCATCCTCTAGACCTCCTGTCTGTACACCTAAAATGTGTCCACTACTAGAAGAAGCTTAACCCGATAGCTGTGTACTGGCACGTGTAATGTGGCTCTAGCAGGAGCCAGTTCATTGTGTTAGCTGCAGTGTTGCTCTTAAAACTGACAGGTCAAGGAGCAAATGTACTGCACCTACCAAAAATGTTAATTAAACAAATTAAATATGTGTAACTAAGACTGGGGTCTGCACAACAGACCATTAACATATATCTGCAAGTTCTAACAGCTACCTAACATCTGCAGTGTTGCAATATTTCATAAAGATAACATTTAGTTGTGTTTGTACAATGAACTGCAGACTTGCAGCCCTTTGATTCCTATTGTTAAGATAAAACAAATTGTATTTTATAGTGTACATTTATCAACAGCAATGCTGTGCTGTAATGCTGGTGTGCTAAACTGTAGCATACCAAGGAACAAATGAGTTCCAGTCCAGCACTATTTAGTTTAACCACGCTAGGGATGACAGTGTTATTCCACCGCCAGACTGAAATAATTGGAAACAACTACTGCATATCCCACTAAGCAGGATTCTGCTGATGGTCATGTTTCCAGATCAGCATGTTAACACTTGATAAAAAGGGGTGAATGTCATTGTGTCATTGTTCACCTCAGACTGGAAGCCATCTTCTCAGGCTTTATTTGGAAATGTTCTTCCCTGGTGACATTGTTTAAGTGCAGGACATAGTTTGGCTCAAGCCCAGCACTGTCAGTCATGTAGTCTCAACTCAGGTGTGATGCAGGAGAACACAGCAAAGAAAGGAGCTGCACTTTGGCTCAATCCCAAGGTCAAATGAAGCCTGTTTGGGGTGGGGCACTGCAGGGTCCCTGGTTTTATGGGCCACAGAATAAAACTCTGATCACTGTGGGTTTTCTATCTGCTTCTACTCTTCTTCCCCGTCATGGCACGGCTGCTCATTTTTCACAGAAAGCCGCTTTTTATGGAGCTGCTGCCTGCTGACGGGCAGCGAGCGTGTGTTCTGCAGACTTTAATTGTCTGTCGGTTGCAATAAAAGAGCCGGTGAAATACGCAACTGTAAAAAGAGCTGCAGCCTGGAGCCTGGTGCATCCTGGGAGACAGAAATGAATAAAACACTGGGTTAGAGGTGGATGGCGAAGAGATCACACAAAGAGCCTTTCACCTTAAAATTGAAATTACTGGATGCATTTCAGCCTAAAAGACTCTGCATGAAACCAGTCAATCAGGTTTTTCAGTAATAGGTGACTTTACACACAGCTGCTGATGGTGTAATTTCCAGATCATAGAACAGAAAGGGAATGAAATCTAACACGCTGACATATTTTTAATTTACCTACTGATTTTAATTAAATGCTCATGAAACATGATCTTATACAGTTATACATAATAATATGAAATGTTGATTAATACTGCAGTCTCACACAGTAGTACTATAGCATTAGTTATATTGCACTGATAGTGAAGTTATACTGCTTTCTTTCTTTACTTGCACCACAGTGTCATCTTCTGGTCATGTATGGAAACTGCAGAAGCAAATTACACATTTAACCTTGATCAGACTGCATTACAAAATCTTTAATGCAAGACTATAGTGTTAGAGTGGCCAACCTGAGAGAATCAGAAAATCCATGTGAATGACTGAATTTCAATTTATCTCAGAGGATATAAGGATGACGACTTTTTATGATGCACCAAGGACCAGGTTCCTTAAATCCTTATCATTTAAGAATGGTCTGCTAGGTTAATTCAGTCAGCCTCACCACATACTACCAGTCAGTATAACCTTATGTTCCTGCAGGCTACAGTGTACCACAGGACAACTGAACTGTGCACTGGATGACTACTATCAAGAAAATGAGATTCAGATCAGTAACACGTTCATGTCTTCTGCACAGCTGCACTTAAACATGAATCAGAGCAGCATGTGGCTCCAGGCTGGAGAAAATCAACAACAAACCTCACAAATGAACTCACTGTGTGGGGGATGCCTTCACACATGTGTTGACTGATCCAGATGATCTCCCCCCTCCAACCCCCCCACACATACATACACACATTTCGGAAAATGTTGAAATAATTGAAGAGGAGAGATATTTGGCATAAAATAGAATCTTCCCTACCATTGTGACTGTGCTATTTCAGACAGGCCATATGTCCAGAAGACAAAGAGGACATCTGGATTTCAACATGCAGCGTCACACCAACATGTGGTGCAACAATAAACAGTGTAAATGTTATTTTACTTTCTTTAATATATTCTGTCCACTTCTATTTTACACTAACTCGTCACTGGTGTTACTTTACTTGCTGATAAGTTTATTGATTTCCTGATTATTATTTTTTTACTTTATTATTAAAGTTTCAGTTCAATAAACTACCTTTCACCCTTATAGGGTCTTCAGTAGAGGGATTTGACCAACTCTTCTTGGAGTGTCAGTGCTCAGTCTAAAAAGAAATTATTAATAGTTCTTGTCCTTCACTCGTTTTATTAAACTCTCCCCCAGGTGTGATACAAAGAGAGCGTTGAATGTTCAACGGTTAATGGCTGTGGCTGTGCAGACCCTGCAGCAGGGGCAGGTCGCACTATTGATCTGCTTAGAGAGAAATTGCATTTAATCCAAACCGACCTCGACCTTCAGACGCACAAGGTTACCGCAGCCCGTGTGCACAAATGCAAATTCAGCTCCATAAATATGGTTTAATTCTCATAATGCGCTCGCTGGCTCGAATTAATGAAAAAAGCCTCAATGCCCCAGTGACTCGTTATATTGGAAACAACCTTTGAAGACATTACAGAGAAAGAGCGCAATCTACTTCCGTTTCTTCCTCGCCATTCCTCCTGACCAGAGTAGGAGTTTCGGGCCTCTTCAGTGCTGTAAAAAGACACTTTATAGCAATCTGGGGCCCAGTCGTCATGGTAACCGGTTATAGCTTGACCGGGGGTGTAGGATGGGGTGTAGGATGGGGTGCGCGCGATGGGAATCGTTGGAATTTTTTTGAAAGCAGAGGGGTCCTATCTCTGCAATACATACACGTGCGCGCGCGCGCACGCACACACATTCTCCTGTTTTACTGCAGGGCCCAAAACCCCTCAAACTCCAAACTCAACACCAGGCAGCGGCAAGGGGAGATGTAGGCGTTATGTCACAGGCACGGCGGTGAGTAGCGCGGGGTACAGCTCACACACACCACGCCATGCGTCCTTTGTCATCCAACCAGCAGCGTCCAAACATGGCGAGTCTCTGCTGAGCGCAGGCTGCGGGGGAGCTCTGGTTTAGCCTTCTGACTGACGAACTAACTTTTCAGAGAAGCAGTAAAAAGTGTCCGTTTCCAGACAGATTTCATTCATTATCTCAGCGATCAGCGCGTAAAGTGGCACGAGATTAGCCTTAAGGTCTATCTGGACACCATATGCGCACTCACCCACAAACCCTGCAGACTTTTTCTTTTACTCAGAGTCCATCTGGGACTCAGCAGATGCAGCTGAGTTTTGCACGTCCAAAAACAGCAAATAACACACGGTTTGATGCAGAACTGGTGTTAACGTGATAATCAATTACGGTTTTAATTATACTGAGAGATAGAAATCGGATCCAGAGAACAACTTCACTGTGGCTCTAGTTAAATGCTGACACTGCGTTGTGCACAGTAGCCTACAGGCTGATTGTGCTCTCACATCTCACATATATTTCATTTTCTGTTCCAGGGACATATTATAATAGGGATTATTGCTATTTGTGGCCCTTTCATGCATAGTGGTCACTACAGTGGACAGCTATTCAAAAGCTGTTTTGTTTATGTTATATGCATGGGTTAGGGTTAGGGTTAGTAGCCAGGGACAATATTTCTTCCCAGTAACTCTGCTGTTCATCGATCAGCGGCTAGATTCAACATTTTTGAAACGTATTAGAATATGTTAAAATGTGAGAAAACATTAGATTAGCATTATTATTATTTTTATTTCTTAGC
Organism: Anabas testudineus; assembly: GCF_900324465.2. Classification (NCBI taxonomy): domain Eukaryota; kingdom Metazoa; phylum Chordata; class Actinopteri; order Anabantiformes; family Anabantidae; genus Anabas; species Anabas testudineus. The sequence goes on along the minus strand of NC_046617.1, from coordinate 2,217,820 downwards.
TTTCACGCAGTATTATTTTCTATTAGTTTGCTAAATGAAAAGTTTGTTGTTTGTTTTTTTCTTAAAAAGTTAAACACATGTACATTTTAATCTGTAACTCTATGACTAAGGCGGTCATAATTCATGCATGGGCAGGCAAGGGTTAATAAAACATATTAGGCCTACTAAGCTATTTTTTAAAACGTTTTTGCTAAGTAACGGGTTTTGCACTCATCCTCATGCATTGTGTATATACTGAGAATTATTGTTGATCACCATCAGAAGCTGATCATGCCATTGTGAGTTTAAGTGATTAATGATTGAATGAATTCTAACTCACACTTGTTTCATTGTAAGCTATGCCACAACAATGTTCCAACCTCGCTGTGATAATCTCAGATCTTAAACTAAATTAAGATGAAAATATGCGCTTGTTTCCAATCAAATTGATCTAACATATCATACCCTCTCTGTTATGGAACAGCTGGATGATGTAGTGCTCCATGCAGGAGACTGGGGTCCACATGCCAGCTACCTGTCCTACCTCCTACCTCCTACCTTTAGGCAACGCCTCCTGTCTGCTTCTGTATCGTACCATAGTCAAATATAGTCCATATTTTATTTTATTACAAATGAGTGTATGTTTAAATAAATTGCTCTATCTGACTACTTTCCAAAGAAAAGACTCTATAGCTCTAAAGATGCTTTTAATGTAGCTGAGAAGTTGTATCCGGGACTATAGCGACACCTACAGGTATAAAACGTGCACTGCACCCGGCCCGTCACATTTCGGTCTGCTGTGGTTTGTGGCGCCATGTGTGTCCTCACGGAAGACTTCATGTGTTCTTTTCCTTTTCTGGAACCTTATTACAAGTTGATACATCGATCCAGCAGCATCTGAAACAGCCTTTATGTTTTATTTTCTTTTTTATTGTTGTTATTTTTTATTGGTGAGACATTTCACTCGTCAGATTAAAGTTATATTCTCCAGCTCTGTTAACAGGAACTAGTCCGAACATTTGTTCACTAGTAACATTTTGCTTTTTTGCTTGTTTCCATGCTTCTGTGCGTCTGTTGACGCGTCACAACCTTTTTCCATCTTGTCTCACTTAACAGATATTTTTTTCCTTCTTCTGATTGAAACATAACACCAGCCCCGTAAAGAACATTACATGTTCAACTTTTCTCTGTGCATGCCAAAGGGAACATTCAAACTAAATCCGCTATCTGAGAAAGATGGTAGTCTTCTAATCGGAGGGAAATTCCTGCTGCTCTGTAATTGGATGCAGCTTGTGAATCAGGCCGCTTCTGTCTCGGCCTCTAACCCGGTTCACATTTAAAGCAGCAATGAAATATGGATAGAGAGCTCTTTAATGGAGCCTGTATTAATGAGAAAGAAAGAAATACGTCGTCAGAGGTCGGGGGCGTGGCCTGTCCGTGAACCTCTCATCGCCATTGGCCGCCTACCAGTGAGAGCTTTCAGTCAAACTTGGTCTTTCCCCATGTCAACCCAGTTTATGCCCCCCTCCTTTTCTAAAGGAAACCTAATGTTTCCCCAGCAGTGTCAGAGCGCAACACGGTGCGTCTCCATCACCTCTTTAATACCCCGCCCTTCCGCATCCGCCTTACAACCTGGAAACTCCAATGTGGCCAAAACACTGGCGCCCCTGCAACCTGCTGCTGCTCCATAACGCGGCGAATAACAGCTCACAGCGTGCGCGTGCGAGTGAAGCACGAGCTCCATTCGTGCCACATGTTATTTCAGTGGCAGCTGCTGCCAGGTGAGATTACCTGCAGACCCTCCACCAAGGCGTCGTTACCAAACACAAAGCGCACCACAAGTTTTCTCTCTACGTCTGCGCACCTTCTCCCGGTGGACAGCTCGCTGACTCTGATCTTCCTGGCGGATGACAAGACTCAGGATGACGGCAGGACGCGGAAGAGGAGTGCGGTGTTGATCCTCCCTGGTGGACGGCAGGAAGGGATCATGGCAAAGAATAAAGACGCACGACGTCATTCGGTTCCAGTCCGAAACCGAGGTAGGGCAACTGAGGCAGCTCGGGGGAGCACGGTCTGTTCCGGGGAGAGCAGAGCGAGGACCGCCACAAGGTATGACTAAGAAACATGAAAGAAATATAAGGTTCTAAGAAGAGGAGGGAGAAGAATGAAGGAAGATGTAAAACATAAAGAGGAGAAGGAAAAGGGAGGCTTCAAAACAACAGATGGAGGCTGACTGTGAAAAGAAAGAAAACAGGGGGCAGGCGCGGACAGGAAAGAAGCAGCAGGAGAAGGCATGAACAGAGGGCAGTAATGTGGCCATGGGTGAGTGGGTGGGGGAGCTGCCGCGTCTAAAGGCGAGACGAGGTGATGCTTTCCTGTCTACCTCACACTGAACGTGTTGCTCTTTCAGTCCTGACTGGATTTGGTTTTATGGCAGGCTCTAAAAGACAAAGAAAGTCTCTCTCTCTCTCTCTCTCTCTCTCTCACACACACACACACACACACACACACACACACACACACACACACACACACACACACACACACACACACACACCTCTCCAGCAAATGAATTTATTACCCTATCAGGGCTGAATTGCCCTCTTTCCGTGTCCTGAATCCCGGCAGGACAGGAAGAGCTGGGGCCTGTAGAGTGCAGACAAATAAATGAACACACTCTGTGTCCGGTCTCACACACTCCCACATCGCACATACACACACACACTACAAAAAACATGAAATCAATAATCAGATTTTCCTTTTGGATGTTTAACTTTTTAATTATGTGACTGTCAGAAAGTATTCTTATTAGGAATCATGTTAATTATCTGTTTAAAGTGCCAGTTAGTTTAATTAAATTCTTTAAAAATTTTAATGAAACTTAGAATAATATAAAATAATAATATATTTTCCATTATTTCGTTAACTGTAGCATTTCCCTCTTCTTGACCATGACTGTGATCAGAAATGTTTTTTTTTTTTGTCCGGGCTAAATAAACTGGAAACCCAGTATATTACGAGAGTTTAATACAAGTGCATCTGGTCATTCTGGTCATATTGTTGCCTACAGAGTTAAATGTTCTCTTTGATTCAACCCACTACACGACATGCTTTGTTAAAACGGTCTAAAGCGACTGGATTAATTAAAAATATGCAAAAATAAAACGTAGACGGAGTTATAATACAAGCTGCAGCCTGGGAGCTTTATTAGAAAGACAAAGCGACAGGACGATGTGCAGATAAAAGATGTGTAGTAGAAGAACAACCCAGCCACAAGTCAGTACTGTATGTAAGATCTGCACAACAATCTGAATGGATGACGTCATAAACATCCGGCGTGAGCCGTGAGATACAATTGTAATCTTATTACACCTATTATCCATAATTATCCAAATCTTAAAACATTTTAACAAACGGTGCCTTTAATTGGCATAAAACTAAAATGTATGCCCTGTCTGTAGCGGTTCATGTTTACGCACTCTGCTTCCTCTTCACACTGTTCTTTTGCTGTTTCAAACAGACGACACACGTCCTAAAACACAAAGGAAATTATTTTGAAATTGTTTATATATATTTTTACACGCAGAAAAATTAATACAAATTCTTCCTCTTGCATTAATTTGTCAGTTTAAAAAGAGTGTGACTCGTAGATTCGTACACAGAAAGGCTTCCCCGGTAAAATAATGCTCAAGAACAATGCTGTCGGTGCTGTGCAGGGACTTCAGACTGCATGTGAGAAACAATAATGATTCTGATTTCAGAATTAAAACAGAACAAACAGTTTCAATGAATGAAATACATGTTACTAATTATTATTATTATTATTATTATTATTATTATTATTATTATTATTATTGTTGTTGTTGTTGTTGTTGTTGTTGTTGTTGTTATTATTGTTACACATTTCTTTTTTTTACTGTGAGTGTATGGGGACGGGACAGTTTCATACATTCTAACGCAACTAAGCCAAGTTGTTAAATATTTTAAATGTTGTGGTAAAATCAAATAACCATAATACCAAACCAATAACCAAAACAATAACATAAAAAACAGTGTAATCTGTCACCAGCTTCCGGCCGTTTTGAACTGCAGGATTATTATAATTTGTCTTAATTGTTTTATGGTTTTTCTTTCTTTATTTAAAGCTTTCGCTTCCATCTACTGTCGTAACAGACATTTAAAGTATTAAACTGTGGCCGCTGTCTGTCTCCCTTCGATCCTCTCCAGACGAGGCCCGACAGAGGAGCGCGGCCCTGTCCGATAGACGACAGAAAGAAGCGCTGTCCTTAAGAACAAGCAGCAGACCCCAGGGCTCTTCGACGCGTACCTCAGCCGACAGCACCACTACCCGCAGGTAAACATCTGGATCCAGAACCGGACGGTGAGGATGAAGGAGCGAGACCCGGAGCTACGAGACGGCGCAGCGTCGCCGCAGCTTGTGTCCGACTGCTGGCCTGGTGGGACTTCAGATCATGTACAGTTGGAAAAGACACATAGGATGACGAAGAGGAGGCTGAACGTGCAATGTGTGGACGTAGTCAGACAAACCTTTCACAGTTGAGATGCACACGCACGGTTTCCACACAGTTGTCGACGTGCATCGCTGGTTGGCTGGCATGAGATCAGTCACTTGGTCAAAGACTCATTTACCACATAAATCTGTATTAGAGGGCAGAGTGACGGGACGTCACTGTCTGCTCACAGCCCTACAGATGAACTGTGTTGATTCCGGGGCTCTGGATGATTTTTCACGTTACTCTTGAAACTGAAGATGGAAAAGGAAGCACCCGACCTATAGGGTGATACAATCCGGGTGAATTCAGACTGAAGCTACGTGTTTTAAAGACCTCCGTGATGTTAAAGGACGAGGAGACGGCTTCAGAAGAAAGTAAAGCCTGGATATGGTCGAGGGAGGAACACGTTCCTGTTTCCTTTTTATAATCAAACCTGAAGCTGTTTACATTTCATTACAGTCTCCTTTCATTTCCAAACATGTTGGACTCAGTCTGCCTGCCTTCATCTGATGGTGAGTGTGCGCCGTTTTTTCTGTGCGTAATGACAAAGAGGATGTTAAGTAGGAAGCCTATTTGTAATCATCACTTCATTAATTTTTCATTGACGTCTGAAAGGTTTTAGGAACCAGAGTTGTAGTCGAGGTTTTCGAAATAGGAAGTGACACTGCACATTTTAATAATCTCAACAAATGTTATCCGTGGTTTGGAGTTTTAAATGGGGCAAAGCTACTCACATTACAGGTCTGAAGGCAGAAATCACATTTGCTCTTTAAGAAAATTGTAAATACTCCCCTTAAAAACTACAACTGTATTTAAAATAGCATTTCAGTCATGTATATTCTAGCCAGCTCACAAAGCAATTCACAATCCACTTTAAATGATGAAACACTTGAAGCACATATTAAAAACGCACACAAACGGTGGTTCCTGGTTCTATCATTCAGTTACATGAGGAAATGATCAGTTAAAAGAAGGTTACTTTTCAACAGGCTACAGATTACTAGTTACCATATTTAAATGTATTCAGTAAGTATTTAGATTTCAACATTTGAAATAAAAGTCATTCTATCTCTAAATACATTATTTCACTAAAAATAACAAATAACAATATAAAAAAAAACTTATCCAGATGTAACCCCTTTAAAATGCTAGACATTATGATTAGTAAGTGTAATTTAATTATATTTCCTCAGTAACTGTAATGACTTACAGTTAGTTTATAATTTAATTACATGTAAATAGTTGGATGTAACTAGTTATGATTCAATCTTCAACCAAACACCAAACTAATATTATTTTTCTCATCTTAAGTCTGCATGGTTGATTACTGAATGTTTCCATCTCCTCAGGTCGCTGAAACTTACAAAAATAAAAGCAGATGATATTAGCTCAGTGTCTTTAGTGTTCAAACTACTGCTCCTTGTTTTAACAAAGTGTTTTAAGTTCCACCATCTGTTAGAATTACTGCATATGTTTTTCTAACTTCTTTTTTTTTTTTTGAAGAAGAAGAAGAAGAAGAATGTAGTACTATGCTAATGTCATATTCACAACAATGCTAGGTGTTTCTTGTTTTAAAATGCACTAAAATACCATAATTATGACATATTCTAATTATGTCTTTGGCTTGCCTTTGTGGTTGTCGTCTCCTCTCTTTCAAAATCGACAGCTGTAATTTTCCTTAAAATAAACCAGAGTGCATGTCAGAGATGGTTGAACTGTATACAACCAGACAAAACATTACAATTGCAATTTTATATTGCATCCTTATTTCAAATGAAAATATATCGATAACACATTGAACACAGTGGTGTTGACTCTCTGTGCTGAATGCATCAATGAAAACTCAACAAACAGAAATGACATTGCAGTGCACAGACCCACGTGAGTAGCCTACTGCTGCTGCTGCTGCTGCTGCTGCTGCAGCTGCTGCTGTGATAGCGACACCAACAGTGGTATTAATAGTCACAGTGGTACTGATACTAGTAGTTATACTGGTGGTAACATTGGCATTGGCAGCAGTACTATGCAAATTCTTCTAAATTGTACTTGTGTTTCTTTGTGTTTGTGTTCTAGATTACTTCAGTCAGTGGGAAACACGTTAGTGGTTCTTCTGATGTAACAATTCCTGGAAGAGGTTTCTGATTTCTATTTCAGAATTTTGGTGAGTTCCACTTCCTGTTTGCTTAAAAGAGATAGAGAGGCGGAAATAATACACAAACACATTTGTTACACACATAGTATAGATCGGGGCACAGCAATTTAGAAAGCATCACACAAATCTGTGTAGTGCAAATTCACCATGACATCCGGCTCTAGCAGGATTATCAGTATCACATGCACTGATAGAGCAACAACAAATGGCTCCTGTAGTCTCTGTGTTTCTCTTTATAGACACACTGTTTCCTGACTGATGTAGAGTACTGGTTCAAACAGATGCTGGAGAGTGTCATCTTACAGTACATATATAATTAGCTCACCAAGCTGAGATGAGTTGTTAGAGGTACTACATGTGCAAACAATAGGGTAAGGTTTTAAAACCATGCTGCATTTGGAAATTTCAACAAGTTGTGACAAGATAGTGAGTCAGCAATAGAGCCGTGATCCTCCTGACCATCACCCCGTTTGATCACAGGCTAAACGCGACACTCTGAGTCATTATGTCGCATGAGAGAGGCGACCCATGAGGCTTCAATGTGGAGCTTTGATCAGGAACACATGGCTCAGCTTCCTCTGCTGCCGCCAATAGCCAGCTGCTCCCCGTTTGTTAGGGGAAAGGGAGAAGGAAAAGAAAAGACGCTGGAGTACAGGACAGCAGTGGAGAGAAAACAGCTAATACAAAGAGGAGAGTGGGACAGGGGCAGGACAAGACAGAGGGAAACAAACAAGGAGAGGAAATGGAGGAAGAGAAGAAAGATGGGGAGAGCAGTAATAAAAGAAGGAGGGAGTCCCAGTTCCCGGGCTGCAGGTTTGCAGGCGCCATGTTGAGACAGCAACATTTGTGCAGCGCCACACTGTCTCCTGCTTCATATCTGTCCTGTCTGCCTCTCTTGTTTGTCTGCACGCCTCTTTCTTCTTCTGTCTGTCTCTCTTTCCCACCTTCACTTGTTACCACAGGGGTAATTGACCAACTAGTTTATTGGTGGTTGGAGGAAGTGGAGGCGGTTGTACCAGCAGTGTATATTACTGCAATGTGGTTTTATGGCAGCCTTATTGCCCCTTATTACCTAATGGTGGTCAACAAAAGATGCCCCAAAGAAAGTCTGTCTTCTTTGTCCTCCTTCCTGTCTGCCTCACTCTTTTTCGATGATCACCTTTGTCTTTCAAATGCACATGGACGATTTTCCGAAAGTGATCAGATATGACGTTATGTTTTTTTCTTTTTTCACAGGCATCCTGGTGTATGAAACCATCCCCTGACATCAGCGCTAAATTAAATTCTTCAGTTTAACCCACATGCCAGCTGACCTCAAGTCATCTTTGCTTCCTCACAAAGTTCATCATATGTCATCACCTCGCTGCTTGAGATAAAAAGCTTGAAAGCTTTCCAAACTTTCTTTTTGCATCGGGGTCACACAGTTGGATATTCATTAAGCCAAGAAGAAACCTACTGCTGAAGGGATTTTACTTGTTAGATATGATTTACGGCAGCAGTCTGACCTCCTGCTGCTGGATTCACTCACATGCACTCTAATCGTTTGATTATAACCAGAGGAAGGCAACGCTGCCTTCCTAAAAATCTTGAGTTTATGAGTGAGGTTTTGTACTCGCGTGACAGTTAAAACTATAATTCAGTTAACAGGGATCTACATTTGTCTTTCAAATGACTCTTGGCATGTATAAAACAGTCATTTAAAAAAAAATGATGTTTTGATTTCATGCCAAAAATGTGAACTGGATAAAAAACAGTCTACAAAGAGCACAGCACAGAGAGAGTAGCTGTAGAGTTTTTGGGCAAAAGGTGAAACAGATTAAATAACTCTATGAAGAGTTTGTGCTAAACTGCTCTGTAAAATCATAATCAATACAATTACAATAAACATTACACAGTACCCTGCATGCAGATTTCATAGCCTTACTGTGTGTCCCGATAGAATAAAAGTTCATTCTACCTGTAGCATCGCAGCATTAATGTCAATGTGAAGTCGAGAGTAGGTGTAGTTTGCAACTCTGTTTTATAAAAATTATCTTCCAATGCAAATGAACTACAAATATAATCATATTATGATCATTTAGTGCAATGTAGTTTTAATGAATGATCTGTGACAGTTATTAACAGAAGGCTAGATGCAAAGAAGTGGTTCAGGTGAAAATCCAAAACCTCTAACCCTCATACCTAAGTTTAAATCTGATGTGGTATTACATCAACAAAAGCATTTTGGTTAGGGTTAGAGAAATGTTGTGGTTTTGTTCAATAAAGATGCTGCAAGTGAAGTGATTGTAATTTTTTCTAACTTTAAGCCAGTGCTGTGAGTGCCTGAACCCAACCTTAAAAGACTGTAATCAAAAAACTGAATATTGTGCTGCAACCTTGAACATTTTTGCAGAAAAGAAAACAGGATTTTGTAGATTGAATCTTTCGGTGAAAAAAAAAAAGTTGTGTAAATGTAATTGATATGTTTAATATTATTGTATTTGTGAATTTCTATTCATAATAATAGTGAATATATTGTACATCCTAATTGTGTTTATAGAAATGATATCCAGTTGCAATTATGTTCCCCACAAAAACATATTTGTGTTTGCATTTTAGTTGTGTAGAAACATAATTTTGTTCAAGTTTGAAATACTATAACTTGAGCAAAATCTACTAGTATATTCTGGGTCATTATAACACCCATTTCTGAATTTATGGTTCACTCTTAACTCACGTGCTTTAAAAATATATATATATATTTCTATCTCTATGACTTCTATTCATGCTACAATTGGGTTTGTGTGCATGGACACATTAACACACGTGTTACAGGAATAAGAAGAAGAGCTTTGTTGTTGCATTCAACTCAACAACATTAAAATGTGACAAAACAAAGGATGTGGAAATTAACACAGACTTCCATAGATGAAACAAGGGGCTAATTTTCTTCATTTGTCATATGCACAGTCAGTGCAGTTGCAGTGCAGACAGTCCACGCAGTTGCAGATTTTTCGGCTAGATGTGGATAAATAGACACACTACCAAAGACATTTTTCAGTTTGCAGTGTATGGACGACAGATTTTAATACATTCAGTTTGAACTCCAAATGACATACTCTAAAACATAACTTTGTATTGCACAGTTTCAAAACTGTCCTGATGAAATGCAGTAATCTTTTTCTCTTAATGTTTTCCTCAAAGGTGGGCTGAGTAAAATGCTCCTTCTGTGTTCGTGCTACACAGTGTTGCCTTGTTGAGGAGTGTGCAACCTGACACCTGCAGCTCTTCACCTAACAGCTCGCACTGACCTCTTTTAGACAGGGATCCTGAGATACTGCCATGAAGCTGATCCTTCATTATGATGGCTTTACTTAATGACTTTACTGATTTACACAAAATCAGCAGAATGCTGCCCCAGTGCTCTTCTTAGACAGCTTCCAGCATCCCAGAATAGAGGTGTGTAACACAGTTTAACACAGGGTGAGCTGAGTATTGATGTGCTTTTGCTGGCATTGTACAGTTATAACATAATTGCGACTCAAAGTTCAGGCAAAGTTAAGTGATCTGTTACTTAGCAAATTAAACATATTAGAAAATGGCAGCTGAAACCGTGAAAGAGCTGTGTACTATGTAGTACTGAATTGTAAAATTAGACCATTAAACCATTTTTCCATCATTGTTGGCTTCGGTATTTTTTGGGACAAGGCAAAGAGGAAGGAAATTGGAACTTTTAAAAACCCCATTCAAAATTCCATTGAGATTTCTAACATTGCTTATAACTATGCTGAAACCTGTTGCTTTTCTGAGAACTGTAGTTTTTCAGCTGCTAAAATGTTTTGTAAGGTCTTAAACCTTACACTGTAAAGTGCCTTGAGATTCAGTGCTATACAAATACAATTGAACTGAAAATGGAATTAAAACCAGAATCATTGATTAATCTTCTTAAATTCACCAGGGTTCAACCTCTAACACTTTGTGTTGTAGCGGTTGGCAATTTGTCTTGAAAGACAGACAGAATTGAGAGGCATGCTTTTTGCTTTGTCATGAAAAACCATGAAATAAAAGCTTAATGAAGGACTGTGCTGAATTACTGATCCTAATCCTAAAGTTTAAATCTGGTAGTGGCTCACAGAATAGTTTGGTGGCAAATCTAGTGTTGAAGTAACTTTTCTGCTGATAACAAAATAAAAAAAGAGTAGTGTTTTGTTTCCAAATTTGCAAGTTGGAGGAAGACCTACAAAGAGTGAATAAACACAAGGCTGATTTAAAAGAAGTTAAATTACAAGCACTGGACTTCATGTTGTAATGTTACTTGTCATTCTCTAATTCCCAAGAGGGCACATTTTAATATGCCGTAATCTGTTGTGATGGACACAGACAAAAATGTATAAAATACAATATAAATGAATTATATTGTAATATGTGCATTTTCACATCGAGTGGTATTGACAATCATCTCAACATACAACTGCACAGAATGCCTAATAGTTGCCTGTTTTGTTTTGTAGCTTTATGTGTGTGCAGTTTGTTATCCAGCAGTTGGCTGGGCGGCTTTCTCTGTGTAGTTTGTATGTTCTGTCTGTGTCTGCATAGGTTTTCTCTGGGTGCTCTGGCTTCTTCCCACAGTCAAGCAGTCAGGTGAACTGGTGACTCTCAAATGCCCATAGACATGAATGTCTGGAGACTGGTGACAGAGTGTCCTCTGCCTCTCGTCCAGTGACAGCTGGGACTGGCTTTACCAAAACACTAATAATAATAGATAGATGTATTTTTTCTGTTGCAAAAAAAAAAAAAAAAAAAACACATCCCATTTCTATCCTATTACTTATTCAATTGGCATACCATTGGCTAACAATGCACTCCTATCCTGTGAGGTTTGCCTTGTGTTAGAGTATATTTACAAAGTATGTTTGCACTGGATAATGACTCAAGCTGCATATTTCTGTCCAAACCCAACTCAAACCAGAGAGTGTGGTGGCCAAACCTGACCGACAGGGTCCTTCATGCATTCGTCATGCTTGAGTCTGAGGAAGACCCACAGCTTGGTAAACTAGTCTTCCCTGACATTAATCATAATAGATATTTGAGTGCTCCAGACATCTGTTTATATGTTTGGTGTGGTCATATTATGAATTGCAGTTATGCTTGTTTAGCCTAAAGTTTGACCTACCTGAGAGTTTAGGCACAATCTTGGCTTCAGGTATCCACCCTCTTGTTTGCACATTCAGCTCTAATCCCTGGATTCAATTTGGAGCGGTGTGATGTAGGTAGTTTCAAGTTGTTGGGCTGGATTCTTAAGATCACAGGAACTTGAAACTGCCTGAATCACACCAGCCAAATGCCAGCAGACTCCCGAGGAGAAAACCAAGTACATCCAGCACTTAACCCAACCCCATGTCTGTCAGCTGTTTACTATGGACTATGTTCAGCAGTCAGTGCTGTTTTATACTGCTACATGGACAATTTAATGGATAAAACAAATGGCAGCCTCTTTAGATTTGTTGCTTTTGCAAATACCCCTGTGTGAATTCAAAACACATGTTCTTTGAATGTGAAATTGAAAATGGTTACATAGTGGATTTCCCATGTGTTTCATTGTATCAGAGGCCTCAATAAATATTGTCTATGTTTGCAGAAAGGTGCTTCCAAATGTCCAAATATTTTTTCTCTCTGGTGCCTTTGGCGGCCCCTTTGCCTTGTTGCATTTGACACGGACATCATTTAACATGTTAAAATTACATTTTTACCAGCATGGTCCCTCACTGTGCTTAAAACTACATTTTGAAAAGTTGAAACATTATTGGAAAGGTGAAAAGAAGAAAGAGTATAACATGAAAGATATGTTGACTGACTGGATGAGTCATTATAAGACTATAAGTCTATAAGTCTCCTTCTAGATGGGGGGTGAAACGGCTTCATGAAGTCCAGTTGCCACTGAACAGCATTGTTTGGGATAAATATGACCTGGATGAGAACTGAGAATCTTCACAGACAAAGCTAGTATAAAAATTGCCTGTGTCAATTTTAATACTAAAATGATAGAATACTGTTAATGTTAATAAGCTTTCCAAACTAGATTCAGCTGAGAAAGTGAAAGTAAGTTTCATCATGAAATAAAACCTAATCAGCAGGAGGAGTGCTTACAACTGCCGACTCAGAGCTAGGAGGTCCAGAGTTCAACCCTGCCTGCTCTGTGTGAGGTTTGAATGTTCTCCACATACTTGCATGGCTTTCCACCCACAGCCCAAAACAGGTTAGTTTTGGTGACTCTAAATGTAGGTGTGAATAATTGTCTGTCTCTATGTGTGGGCCTGTGATAGATTTGCAGTCTGTATTGAAATCTTGTCCAATACACAGTTGGGATTTGCTCCAACCAACCAATCTATCTAACTAACTAACTAACTGATTTTTTAGGTTTTACAGTGTAGGTGTTTTGGCTGCAAAGGCTCTGTCACATCTAATGTAATTTTTTCATGTAATGAACGTAATAAATACTGCTCCTAGAAATTGCATTTATATACAATCAATTTGCAACAGCAAATATATTTGGGAGGAAGCGCAACCACATTACATCTTGAAGAAAACTACTCACTTACAGTGACTTCAGCAGCATTAAACTAATTTATGGCTATGTTTAGGTCTTAGTCTGGTTTACATTGACTTGTTAATTTATATATACATGTTATTTTGTTTTTAAACCTAATTACAGAAGGGCAAGTGGATGCAAACCCTGGCCTTTGCTATGACTGTCCTGTATGCCAGCCCAACCACATCCTTGCAACTCTGCTGCTGCAATACGTCATTAATTAAAAAAAATGTCGTCTCTGTACATAATCCAGCCAGTAATTATGTTGCCACCACAACATAATTAGAAAAACAGTTTAGTATACCGATGTAATTTCTGGGAGACATAGTGGTCAAGTGCTGTTATGGGAACTGTACTGAGAACCACTTTTTATCTGTCTGTAAGAAATGGAAAATTATATACGATAGCTGTAGCATGGTTATACTGTAATATACTTATCATTTACACACAAAGTTAGGAGAAGTGCTATTGAGTTTGCAGCTGTTCCAAATTTTATTAACCTTAAAACTCTGTAATGGGTAAAAGTAAAAGAAATATTTGTTATGAACACCACCTCTGAATGTTATCACACCACTGAGCCAGCTAGTATATCCCTACTCCATGTTCTAGTTGGTTGAGTATGCCTTTACTTTATGTAAGACACTGGCCAGTGCAGGTTAAACAATAAACGTGAACAGTACCAGGTTTAAGCATGAAACAACTTGGAAACGTTTTAGGCACAAATAATGAGAACAAAACTGTGAACATTGTAGAATATACATCTACACTACAGTTACCTAGGAAGGCTTCTTTGCAATCATACTATAACATAATCATTATGTATTTTGTTCTTCCTTTTGCCTTTAACAATATACACTGGTGTCAGAATGTTTCTAGACTTTCTTGTGTTTGTGCGATTTTATTTTAAACAAATAATACTGTAATTTCTTTCACACTTATTGCTCTTAATCTTTTTGGGGGAAGTATCTAAAAGTTTTGAACACATAGATTTGGACTGATTATCTTTTTATTCCTGACAGATCCTCTAAAGCTCCGTGGGAAGTATGTGTGAATTGTTATTTCATGTCTCATTGCAGCTGTTACAGTTGGTTTAAGTCTGGCCTTTGGCTGGGCTACTCCAGGACAGTCCAGACTTGTCCTGAAGCCACTCCAACATTGTCTTGGCTGTATGCTTCAGGTCAATGTTGTACTGAAAGGGTCAGGTCACAAGGGTGTTGTTCTTGTCTTCAGTCATGTAGAGCATGTTAAATAAGTTTGTAGTTGTATTAAACCATGCTTCATGCTTCACTGTTGGAAAGGTATAATGATAAGCAGTGCTTGGAGATTTACCCAAAGAATGAAAATGCTTTCTTATAAGGCCGGACATCTTTTTTCTAATGCTCTTACTGATATTTAAATGCTTTCTGGCAAAACCTATACAGAGATCTAATCTTTCATTTGTTTATTGAGAACATTCATAAAAACCTCATAGTGATAGTGGAAAAAGTATGTGCATTAACCTCAATGAGGTGCTTCCTGTAGCTGTGGATTAGACATTGTTCAGGAGGAATTTGAGCCCATTCTTCCTGCAGAACCGCTTTAAGTCTGTCATATTCTTTGGATGCTTCGTGTTTGTGGTGCTCTTAAAGTAGTTCAATAGCATCTCATTTTGGTTGGGGTCTTGGCTCTGACTTGGCCACTCCAAAAGGCAGATTTTGTTTTTCTTAAGCCATTCTGTTGTGTGTTTTAGGTCAATGTCCTGTTACATCACCAAACTTCTACAGAGCTTACATACAAACATTCTCACAAGAATTGTTTGATACATTTGGGAAGTCATCTAGCCCCCAGTCGTTACAAGCTGGCCAGGCATCAGAGAAGGCCCAAATCATTATGTTTCCTCATTGGGAAGATGTTTTCATGATCATATGCTGTGCCCTTTTTACGCTAAATGTAGTGCCAATGTGCTTTGTGGCCAACTTCAGGCAAGCAACAATGTTCTTTTTAGTAAGCAGCGGCTTCCCTATTAACACAGATGTTAGCCAGTTCCAATGATGCCTTCAAATCTTTGGCTATCACTCTGGTTGCTTCTTTACCTCATTAATGAGTGTTTGTTGCCCTCTTGGGGTCATTTTGCCTGGCCGAAGTGTCTCCGTTAGTAGATTGCTTGTGTAACTGTAGACTGGTGAATTTCTACTTTGTAAGCCTTTCCAGCTTCATGGAAATCAACAAATCTTTTTTTGAAAGCTCCTTTTGGTGAGGCATGGCTCACACATCTTCTTGTATGGAACAAACGCAAAAAGTGTTGTATTTCTTTCAGTCGAAGTAGCTCTAGTCTCTAATCTCTATCTTATGCTAACACCTGACTCCAAGTAGCTTTTTTTAAGGTAATTATTCAAATAGTTCACATACTTTTTCCACTTGCACTCAAGGTTTTTATCTTTTTTCTCAATAAAGACAAAAAAGAAGAAAATAATTTATTTTGTATTATTACATTAGGCATATTATATTTGTTAATAGTCTTGATTTAGATGAAGATCAGATCACATTTTGTGACAAATGAATGCAGTTCACATACTTTTTCTTTCCACTGTATTTGCAGTATTACATTTATATTTAGTTATTTGGTAGATGCTGTAGTCCAAAACAAATTATAAGTGAGGTACAAAGAAAGCAAATATCTAAGTCAAGTGGACAATCTTTAAAGTAAAGTGCGTCTGCATTGAGTTGTGTTGTATAGTCCGAAAGGTAGGGTCTGATCTTTCTGACCTCGAAAAGGGCAAATCTGCATGCCCTTGAGACACAGGAGACGTGGTCGGTAAAGCTCAGTTGATCATCAATGATCACTCCCAGGTTTCTGGCAGACTTAGTTGGAACAAACACTGTGGACCCTATGTTGATGCAGATGTTGTGTTTTATTGAAGGTCTGGCTGGGAAGACAAGAACGTCTGTCTTAGAGAGGTTGAGCTAAAGATTCCTCTCTTTCATCCAGGCAGCAATGTTGGCACAGCATGCAGAGATACGTAGTGAGACAGTGGGGTCATCCAGTGGAAATGACAGGAAGAGCTGTGTGTCGTCAGCATAGCAATAACAGGAAAAACCATGCAACTGAATGATGGAACCTAGAGATGTAGTATAGATGGAAAAGAGCAGAGGACCAAGAACTGAACCCGGCGTTACACCAGTTGAGAGACAGTGAGAGTGTTATACAAACAGTGCTGTGAATGGCTGATAAATGTGTATTATAAAATTTTACTCACAGATACAAGGCATCTTGTGAACATGTCTTTTGAACACACTCAACTTGATTTTGTCTGGAACTTCCCTGAGTCACTTGAGCTTTGTGTTAGTCATGTTGTGAGATGTGATTTTACCTCTAAAAAAATTCCTTATCATCCTTATCATTTGTTGTATGTATTTGTGTGTGTTTGGGTGTGGGTGGATAAACTTTGCGCATCCCCTGTAGTGCTGTGATGATGAATGCTGGCCATTCCTTTTCAAACACTGTATGTTTAATGAAGTTCAGCGAGTCGCTGTGAAGCTGTAAATCTGCTCTCTCTTGCTCTCTTCTGTGTCAGTGGCCGAGGGTTTCTGTATAATTTGCAGTGCGTTTAATAGCACTTTAACATTTAGCAGCTCACAATTCACTGTCTGGCTGTGATCTGGCACTAGTGAAGCAAGCCTGAGCCTTCCCTAGTTCTCTTAGCATTACACGGGTTCTCTACTGTTGTTGACATCCAGACTGTAAATGCAGCAGTGCACTGTAAAAAGTCATGGAGCATTTTATTGAAATCAACTAACATTTCATCATCATCTCAATAAATATAGACATGTTTGTTACAGGATACAGTGGTAGGCTGAAAGACAAATTTATAACCAAACTTTTATTTTATATTACACAGAGTATATTGAAAGATGCTGGTCAGTTGCACTGTGGGAAATGTTGGATCTAGTATTTTATGATGCAAAGACCTTAATTGTTTCTACACACACAATTGCCATTGGTTCTTTTCTTGTCTTTTATGCCCTTCCAGTTTTAAAAATGCACTGACAACTGAGTTGCTCATGTATGGATGTTCATCCCGCACCTTATCTTCTCTCATGTCATATGGCCTCCTGGAAATTAACAAATCTTTTGTCAGTGGGGCAGATGGGTAAATAAAGTGCTCACAACCCATCTTACAATAAAACTGACATTTTATTGCCAGTGATTGTCTAAATATGAACGCACAGATACATATATTCACCTCCAAAAGTATTGGAACAGTGAGGCCAGTTCCTTTATTTTTGCTGTAGACTGAAAACATTTGGGTTTGACATCAAAAGATGAACATGAGAAAAGATCAACATTTCTTTTTTTTTATTTTATTTTATTTTCATGTGTTCACATCTGGATCCAGTTCACAAGTTAGAAGATAGCACCTTCTGTTTTAACCTACCCATTTTTCATGTAATGAAAAGTATTAGAAAATGTGACTGATATGTATGTTTAGTTACGGTTACACAGCTACGGCGTGTCCTATTACACTGATTATTCAAACAATAATAATTCACAGAGCATTTATAGTTAAGAGTTGTAGCCATGTAACATGAAACCAGAGAGCTATCTAAGGATGAAAAACAAGTAAGCGTAAAGCTGAGAGAAGGTGGAAAATCAACCAGAGCAATTGTACAAACATTGGCCATAGCCAGTACAACCATTTGGCCTGTCCTGAAGAAGAAAGAAACCACTAGTAACATACCTCGAATGGTTAGACTAAGGTAAACAACAGTAGTTGATGGCCAAGCTGAATTTAGCCAAAAAGTACAGAAATGAGCCTTAAGAATTCTGGGCCAAAGTTTTATGGACTGATGAGGCAAAGTTGAACTTTCACCAGTGTGATAGAAAGGCTAGAGTTTGGAGAAAGACAGGATCTGCTTATGATCCCAGTCATACAATATCAACTGTGAAACACAGTGGAAGTAATGTCATGGCTTGGGCTGCATGGCTTCTTCTGGGAAAGGCTTAATAATCTTCATTGATGATGTAACCAATATCAGATGTAGAGAAGTACAAAAACTAGTTGTTGACCAGTCTGTACGCATCTTAGCCATCATAAATTGGGGAAAAAAGACCCCAGGATAGGAGTGTTGTTTGGTTTCTGCATCTTTGTGCATAAAATGAATCTGTCATGCAAGATCTGCTGTGTGCACTATACTTAATGAGAATTAGGAGACACCATATATACAGAATGCGCAAGAGGTTGGAGATGGGGGGGTTGATTTGTGAGGTCACTAGCAGTAAGTGTGGAAAACAGACAATGCAGAACCTGAACACTACAATAAAACTCTTTACAATCACAGTGCTATTTAAATAAATGCTCCACATATACTTCGCTTAACATGCACCAGATTCATCAGTAAACTTCTCAGTTAGTAACGTAAGGTAAATTAAGGAGCAGATAATCATAGACTTTACACAGTTAATATAAAGATTATTAACAGAGCAAATTAAGTTTCTAATTGTACTAAAGTCCTAGAAGGTCCTAGAAGCAGAAATAACATGAGATGGAACCTCATTTCAAGCAATTGAAATGAGAAGCGTGTTTAAGAAACCCTGTCCCATGTGTTCACAGCTTGAAATGAACCTGAACTGAATTAGAAGAGACATAGCACAAAATAAAAAAACATTTCCCACATATCAGTGGGATTTGGTATTAAACAGAAATCAAATTAAAAGTGAGGCTGTTGGTGAGATATTCCTTAAGAACACATGTGCATTGTGACAACATTAGCAAGTAGCTTGTGTATAAACTAAGACATTTGCACTGCAGTGTAATATTGAAACGATATTGAGCAGGACTAAAAAAAACTAGAAAAAATAATAATAAATAATTACTGGCAGTTAAACAATCTGCCATTTGTCATCCTATTTCTCTTCTATTAATTTTTATTCACGATCCCTAAATCAGAGAAGTTAACTGAAAATGGAAATTGTTAGCAACTTCTGAACATGTTAAATATAAAAGTGGTGGGGGTTACATGAGTTGAGCTCAGCAAAAGCTGCCTAATATGTTGATTTTCCTCTTGGAACAAAAGCAGGTTTTAAGCTCTCCAAATATTTTAGTTTTTTGGAGTTAGCACTTATGTTGGAAACCTGCTGTGTGATTTTAATATATAATAAATCAGGTAATTTCACAAAAATAAAAATATAAATGTAAACTACAATTAAGGGGAGTTGCGTTTAAGCAACAGACAACTCTAATGGAGCTGACATATATTTGTAAGTAACAGCTATTTAACTTGTTTTTATAAGACAGACAGCCCCATATACCACATACAATCTTTGATCAAGGTAACATTTAGTTCTATTAAGTGCATTTTTGGTTTACTTTTTTTACAGTGTAATGATGGGAAAGATTTAGTTTGTTAAGTACACAAATGCTGTTGACAGGACTGGACTGGACCGTCTAATGATGGACTGGAGTGACAACAATAACTTACTAACATAGGTGCTACGCAGACCTTGTCCTGCAAAGTAATTTCAGTGTAATTCCATGTTCATAGCTGTTAGTGAAGATATCTTACAAAGTATGTAATGCAAAAGTGTACAAAAGGTAATGAGTAAAGACGCTGAGTTAATGCACACACACAAACGCACGCACACACACACGCACGCGCGCGCGCACACACACACAGTCAATAACAACCGGACTTTTCTCAGTAAGATATCTCATGGCTTGTAATCACAGCTTAGGGCCCATGTCACACATTATTCTACATTTCTACTTTCCCTTGCTGTTGCACAGAGTCTGTTAATAACTCTCTGCTGACTTCATTTACAAAGACAACTTTACCATGTGTGCTCTAAAGAGGCTCTGGGAGAACGCCTGGAGCCTCCTCAAGCTTTTCAGCAGAGAAATGTGATGCTGTGCATGATCTACGAGACCCAGGTATGAGCCGTTATGAAAATATATAGCTCGTATCAATCACACAGGTTAGCGTGCTCAGTAGCCATTATTGTTGGGTATCTACTGGCGTTTTTGCTTCAGAATAGAAGACCTGTATCAATCTTTACAGATCTTGTTAAATGTTGCTGCGCTGTAACAACTAGATGTTAATGCTTTTTAAATCTTACTGTAGAAATGTTTAGGTGAACCTACCAGATCATTTTAATTTAACATTTCATGTTAATATTTCAGCCAATGTGTCACACACCAATGCATTTAAATGAAATTGATCATGTTTTATTATACTGATAAAAAAATAGATTTATACTGAAATGTGTACATTGAAATATATTATGTTTATTTTTTATTAATTAAAAATAATTCATAATTATTTGTTTTAGTTTTGAATAGTCTATTTATGGCATCTAACATAATATTACACATGCATGATGATTATTATTATTGCATACACTGCTGTTTAAAAGCTTCGACATATTATATTTATTGTTTGTATGTTTACTACCTTTACTGCAACATATATGCACAGTATTTGACTACCTTAAGTTGTAGTTAACATATGCGTAGCCCAGTATGGTTATTTCGATTGTATTCCTCTAATATTAAATGCTCTTCATATCTATTTCCGCTACATTTGATATTATACTCAAAGCATCTTTAGAGAGTTGGAAACTGTCATCATGCAGTTACCGTTTTTCGACTGTGTGTGTTTTGGGGATTTTTGATGCCTAAATGACAGCATGTCCATTACCAGCTGGTGCTGGATTGTATATTTGATCTGTTTAAAATTGGGAACTTTTTTGCCTCCCGCGACACTAACAGACAATAAAAAATGGATCAAAACGTACATTTGAACTGATAATAGCGTGGCAGATGTCTTTGCAGCTCAACAATATTTCACTTTCAAAACAAAAAAAAAACCCTTGTGGACGTGTCTAAAGTGTAATTAGCAATATGGTCTAAATTTGCGCTTTCTAAATGCAGAGCTGTTGGTGGAAATGAAGGCTTTAGCTCCAGCAAAAAAGCAAATTACGGCCTGGAATTCACATGTCGGTCCTTTAAATCAGCAGAGATGATCGCGGCCTCAGCTCAGCCTCTCTGACTCGGTTCTTTAAAAGCTGAAGGAGAAGAGTTGAGATATAACATGATGGGTTTACTTACATCTCATAGATTACATCATCTTATTCAGGTTTATCAAACTCTTATTTCACAATAGCTGGTCCCAGATTAGTTCAGGGGAACACATTTGAATTGCTGTGCTAGAAAAAAAGATACAGTAACTGCCAGTTATTGTACTGTAAAGATTTTATTTGGGGCTTGTAAAATGCCTTCAGTCGACTGATTTGGTGGCATCTTCTCAGAATGGAGACGATTCACTTTAAATAACAAACAGGTATTTGATCAGGTTCATATCAAGTGAGCGTCTCATCTGATTTTCCTGCATGCTTTAAATTGTTATATTTAAATTAAACATATAAAACTAACTGAACTCAGTAATCTGAATAAACTCTCTAGTACATCTAACTTGCTGATTGCCTACTTTTAGAATGACTGATGGCAAAAAAGGAAAACTTTAAACATGGAAACAGTATTGGTATTTATCATTTCAACTCATACTGAACTCACACTCAGCTAATTGTCTGTGCGTGTGTGTGGGCGGTGGTGCTGAGAGGGGGGGTTATTTGTCCAAATCACTCGTGTTACAGCAGTGAGGCAACGTGTAGAAAATGAAGGTGGTTTTCAGATAATGTTTTCAAGCTTTCTTAGCTCCACTGTCTCCAATTAACGCGTTGTCTGGGTGGCAGCCCGGGCCTGCAGGGCGGAGGCCCTCCGAAAATTAACATTCCCTCAGCCTGCGGTCTGAGGAGAGGCCATTCTGACTGAAAAATATCCCAAGCAAATCGGTTTGTGCACTCTGAACATCTCGGAAATACTGCGTGAAGCGCAGGTTTAGGGAAAAACAGAAAGATGCAGGTTGAGGGACACATGGTGCAACATGTTATGCTCTAAACCGAGGCTGTATATTTCCTTGTTACTCATTTGTTCATTTGCTGGTGATGAAACCTCATCCAGGGCTCATCTCAAATTTCCAGACCCATGCGCACTTCATTATCACAGATTAAGCATTTAACACAACAACCTTTCTTCACATTTCTCGGCTACTCTTCAGTCTCCTCCTCAGTGGGCCGCTCACATCCAACGGAAACTGCCTACACGAGCTGGCAATATTTCCTTTAACCCTGAAGGACAGAGGAATGCGTTGAATTCAAGCTCAAATTGCAAATATGTGCCAGAGCCGCGAGTGGTCTTTAAAGAACTCTTGTTTTTTTTTTTTTTTTGCTGCTGCTCATGTAATGAAAGCAGAGCAGTCACTCAGTGCGTCTGTGGATCCATCTCATCATGTCCCTTCAGCAGATCTGAAAGCCGTTATAGTCCACCTTCATCCTCATAAATAACGGCGCTAGTCCCCCATAAGCAATGTGTAGTTCATATTTAATCGCCGTAAATAACGGTATTAGCTGTGTATGGGACGCAGGGATTGGATTTATAGCCCAGAATAGGAGCTAGCCTTCCCCAAAGAGTCCACGACTCCACGTCTGTGATAATTACAAAGAAATAGAAACACTTACAACCCCGGTGACTTTGATAAAGGTCAGCAGGAAGTCAAATGTATGGACTCACAGCCAGTCCGTGCTGCTGCTCTTCACTCTCCTCATTAAAAACCCCAAAAAAGCCGTTTCATCAGTCACTTGCTGCTGACTGAGCAGGGAGCCGTGTGGCCTACAGTGGTCCGTCACAGAAGAAAGCTGCACCAGCCCGCGGCAGCTGCCTCCGGTCCGAGTTGTGTTTACTCTCAGCAGCCTGGCCGCTGAGTGAGGAGCTCCCTTTATCCGGCCAGGAGGAAGGCTGCAGCAGCCTCAGCCGCGTTTACGGTCCGCACCACTACAGGCTATATATCAGCCCTATAAAAGCAAAGCAGCCGCCCTCGTGTAGGATTTTATTGTGGTATTAAACGGACCCCCAAAAAAAGTAGCTGAAATAGTTTGCGCTGTAAAGACAAGGGGCATAACCACGCAGGGCCCGGTTTAATGGCGCTCGTTAACAGAAATGACTGTTAATCTGCCAATAAAAAAAACTGTCAGGCGGCTCCGCTGCGCGCAGAAAATCTTCCAAGTGGATTTAGAAAGCGACTAAATAATTTACCACAGCTAGGTGTGAATTTGACTGTTTATCTGGCGTCGGCTAGAGGAGATTTCTGCTGCTGTCTCGCCCTGAAGTGTGAGAGTATTGGCGCTTCTACTAACGGCGCGTTAAACGCACACTCGCTGATGTGATTTGTGAGTTGATTTGATTGAAGTAATTGGTTAGTGCGCGACTCAACAGGAGCGCATGTGCGTGTGAGTCACACTGAAATACTGAAAATATATTTAAAACAAAGGAATAAATAAATATTATTAGGAGCCTAGTTATTTGTCAACCATTGTCTCAGCTCTGCATCTCATGTTTACTGTCCAGAAGGAATTTAACGGTTTTATATAATTCTAGTTTGACAGCAGCCATAGAGACACAGACTAGATATACGGACGAGCTGCTTATTTTGCATATTGCATATAAACAAGACCATTTATTTAGAAGAGGAGCAATCTATTAAAGAGTGAGAAAGGGAAGGAGAGAGAGAGAGAGAGAGAGCGGGACACAGACAGGGAGAGAGAGCAGGTTTGATTTACGCTCCACTGACGCTTTATCAGGCTCGAAGAAAAAGTCTGGCCAATCAGTTTGCGCCTGGCGCACAGACCCGACCCCGACAAACCCCGCGCACACCCCGAGACAGTAGGCTATAGCACTTTGTTTCGCTATAGTGAGCAAGTTGTTTGGAAGGAAGGGGCTAGAGAGAGGGAGAGAGAGCGAGAGAGAGAGAGAGAGAGAGAGAGAGAGGAAGGGAGGGGGAGAGCCAGCAAAGGACAGAAGAGAAGAGAAATAGAGAGAGGGGAAGAGAGGAAATCTCGTAATGTTTCTCATCTTGTTCTCCATTTAGTGAACTCGCGGCGTTTCGCAGATAATGTCCGAGAATGTCCATTTCTGGGACTTTGAGCAACTATTACGTGGACTCCATAATAAGTCACGAGAGCGATGAACTCTCAACCCCGGCTCGCTTTCCCAGCGTCCAGTACTCCGGCTCGAGCTCGACTGCAGCCACGGGGGGAAGGCAGCCTGGCGGCGCTGCGCACGCAGAGCATCCCCATCCCGAGTCGTACCCATCCTGCAGCTTCCAGCCCAAACCTCCGGTCTTCTCGTCGTCCTGGAGCCCGTTCAGTCCGCACCACGGTGCCAGCGGCCTCCCTACTGTATACCACCCTTACATCCCAGCCCAGCACGTGCCCGCCGCGGACACACGGTACCTACGCTCATGGCTGGAATGCGCCCCGCGCTGCTCCGACTCCGTGCCTGGGCAGGGCCAGACAGGGCAGGTTAAACTGGAGCCTCAGCTCGGACATCTCGGCGGGGAGCTCGTCCCCAAAATCGGCGGACAGCACCACCACGAGACCACCACGTACATCCTGGAGTCCACATCCACGGCTGCGCGCGAGCTGAGCCACCATCCGGCCGCCATCCCGGGAGCAGGGTTCGACGAGAATAAGGACATTTGTGAAGGGAGTGAGGACAAGGACGGCCTGGATCAAAGTAAGTTATTAAAGCAGGAAATAGCGCGCGGGAGTGGGAGAGAGAGCGGAGAGAGAGGGAGATTGTAAATGCTTTTAATGCCGCCATAAAACAAGAACAAAGAGCCGGAGAGCCAAAGTGCCCCCCCACCTCCTGCTCTCCAACTTTAGCACTTATCATCCTGATGTTTGCAGCCGGCGTCTGTAGAAACGGATTGTTTGAAGCAGTAAATCCAAAAATGTGGAGGATAAATGGATATGAGCAACTTTAAAAACAGTGACAGAAAAATGAAAAAGAGTGATTATCACCAAAAATAATATATTTATTAGTATTTTACTGCGCCTCCATCAGTTTGAAAGTAAAAAACTAGAATTAGTCAGAGCTGTTAGTTTGCATTACCTGCCAATAGCCCCGTTCAGCACAAACAGCAGCCTTGTACATGCAGGATCTCTAAAGATGAAAACTGTTAAAGTAGGAGGGGGGTTGACACAGCAGCAGGTGCTTTGAGTCAGGGAACAAATAAAGGACTGGAAAGAAACATCACAGTGAGATACTCTTTTATTTTTAATGTATTGATGTGTTTATTTGGTGGCTTACGCTTTGCACTAGTGGTAAACTAGTCTGTCCCTCCAGTCTTTTTGTCTGCGCTCCATTGCGTTTTAAATCTCCTCGGGTCAGGTCAGTGCACAACCAGTCCGACTGATAGGCCTGATGTCTCAAATGAAAGTGAAAATCTCGCAGAAGCCAAGTCACACTGCTACAAACTCGTGTGTGGACCCATACGCCTTCCGTTTTTTAACCTACTGCTCACTGCGGGGCTTTAACGCACTGATCAACAATCAATACCGACCTTCAGTGCAGAGGCATGAGTGCGCTTTACGCGGCGTGCCGGACACGCATTTATCTCTCAACACGTCAAAGCATCTCATAATCTATCATGTTGCGCTTCTGGGAGGCCAGTGAGACACAAAAGCCTAACTGTGTTTTTCTTGCTTTGCTTTGATATGAATTCTCCAGATTCTCTAGTCAACAATTTTACATCATCGCTCTTTTTAGACACATGGACGCGTGCGTGTGTCTCGCAGAGAGTCACATTTCTGTTCAATTATCCATTTTGAGCGTCAGTTTTCTGGAGCACCGACTTGTAAACATAATAATAAGGCTCTTATTGTACCCAATCCCCACTCCAAGCCTCCGTCTATCAGCTGGAATTTTCATCTGCTTCTTCTAAAAATCATAAAAATCATAAAAGGAGTCAGGCCGTCCATCACTGACCCGGCGGCTCGCAGGCTAGATTAGTTCTCAATAGAGCAGGGGCCCCATAATTCAGCCTGCAGCATGGACTAACTCTGCTGTGCGGGGCTCACATCTGAGGGGACAGTCAGGATGAGATATATGCTTGTACTGGCTAAGTCTATAAAGGATCATGTAAATCCCACAGCGGCTGCAGATGGCGCTTCAATCTGCAGACGAACGGGAGCATAGGTGGAGGACAACATAATTACACTTATTGTTATTTGCTCCATGCACGGAGAAGATGTGATTTGTGAAGAAATCACTTAGAATATTCATTTTTCTTACGCAAATCCGGTAAAAAACGTATTTTTCTATTTGTTGTAATCTAAAGAAACACCCATTTAAATGTCCACTGGATGATTTATTCAAGCAAACGGAAACGTTGAGCAAATGCGGCGCATTAAATATTTACTTTATTAAAATAATTCGTTGTTGCTCCATAACATTTCACACGAGACCCTGAGGTTTTGAAGTTATAGTCGCATGTGAATCGCAGTTTTCTATCTGCTCACTCTGTAATAATAATAATAATATTTTACCTGTCATGTCATTGCAATCATCTTGATGTAAAGCCGTCGAGGGTTTGGCCAGTACAACATTTGTTCTGTTTTTCTAGCGCACTAACAACATTTAACATCATGGGCTGGCGGGGTTGGCTCAGTGTGAAGCTCTTTTTCAAAGCCTCTTGACTTATTTTGGGTGGTACAGAAAAAAAAAACGCTCCCTGGAAAGATATTTATTTGATTTTTTTTTTTATAATTTGATTTCTTATGTATAAATATTTTTTCTCTAACTGAGGCTGGATGTGAACGGGCTCTGTTTCCCTCCTCTACTCCCGCCAGATAAATTAAAGAATCCTGCCAGAAGAGTCTGATCCATGCGTCTGAGCGTGTTTGATAGTGAATTGTGTGTTCACCAGAGACAGAAAGAGAGAGAGGGGAAAGGGGGGCCTCCACCCCCATATTGGCCTTTTCAGAAGAAGAAATACAAATTACAAACGCCACACACGCTCATATACACACTTTACTGCTGCACTGACACATTGGTTATTTCTCTCTGCTTCTCCCTCAGACACACACGCACGTAACCCCTTGTTACAGCATCTCAGTGTGCTATCCATCAGAGCAAAAAGCTGGTTAAGGGTTGGATGGAGCCCAGCAGCCTCCAGTATGAATTATTAGACTTTCCACCAGTATTACTGTGGATCCCAGTCTGGCTGGGTGGCACTGTGAGCCAGGCTGTTCAAATGGGCAAAACTCAGTCTTCTTTATAGAATAAACGTTTCTATCTGATCCGTTTTACAACATCAGCAGTTTTTCTTGGGGTTTGTTTTGTGGTGTGTGCACTGCAGTGGATCGGCGTTGCAGGTAGGGGGAGCTGTACTGGAGCCACTGAAGGCTAGTTCTATTGTTCACATGGCAGCCATTTTGGATACCACAAAGTATGAGTGCTGATTTGGCATGAATTTTTCTATGCAGACTTTAATACGAGTAGGTGAGAGTAACCTCAGGTTATGAGTCACTTTGTCTAAAAAAACAAAGTTTATATTGAACTAAAGGAAAAAGGTCACCTTCAGGAAAGTGCTTCTAGTTCAGTTGGCTGTGTAGGATGGATGAATTACTTTGTGTTGCAGTGACACAGTGGCACAACCCTTTTCTCAAAAGCCATCTCTTGTAATATTGCAAGTTATATTTCATTATATATCTACAAATGTGTATCTTTTTTTTTTTTTTTTAAATAGCATTCACCTTCTTTAACACTGTCTATTTCCATTTTTGGCAATAATACTACTTAAGTATTACTTTAATTTTAAGGTAATACTTTGACACCTCACACATTCAGATGATAGTCCTCCTGTGAAGTATTGACTGTATATATTGTAACAGCTGCAGTATATGACCAAAGAAGACTATTAACTTTGTGACATCCAGTGGCTGTAGTAAACATGACATATTCATATAGTATTCAAACACAACAGTCTTGGAGAAAGTGGGTGATGAGGTGGTGGTTGGGTCAACAAAATGGAGGACTTTGACCCAAGTGTAAAACCACAAAGATGTGAAGTATGTGACATCAGACCATGTAATGTTAAGGAAGCAACTATTTTAAGCTAAACCATGTCAATTTTACTAAACCTAACTAATGTTTATATTGTGCCGAAACCTAACCCATATGTATTTGCACCTAAACCCAAACTATGTATGCAAAGTTGTAATCTAACTTTTTTACTATTTGGGAATAACAGCCACCAGCCAAAGGGGTGCAATTACAACAGAGGCCTACTGTCATGGTGGCGCTCTTTCAACAAAAACCTCTATGGGTCCTATGTAAGGGTAGGGACAAATGACATCAATGGTCTATTATGTTGGAGGACTGGTTTATTCAAATTGTTACCATTTTTTACTCTTGTGTCTATATGTGAAATGTGAAGCTACAACCAGCAGATAGTTAGCCTAGATTAGCATAAAAAGAAATCAGTAGGACTCTTAATAGTTAAGGTTATTATAACCACCTTCAAGTATTTTAGCACAGTATCTTGTGTAATATATACAAAATCATACTAAACAAGTTAGAATATGCTGTAGTTAGTAACTCACAGTGTAGCTTTCAATAGTGGCCAAATCTAAAGTCCTTGACTTTAGTTAATTGTTAGTAGCTAGTATGACGGGAATTCTAGCAATAAAAATTGCTATGTTCTTGAAGGATGAATGAGGATGAATTTTGGATAGAAAGTTGGTGTTTCAGGAGTTCTGAAGACAAATAAGTTGGTAACTCAAAGATGGACACATTCCTATTATGAGGCAATGATAAAAATTGAAATTTTTCTACAAAATTTATAATTTGATGTAGAGAGAGAGAGCTTTAAAGAGGCCAGCAGAGAACTACTAATCTTCAGTTTTTAAACTGAGTTGTCGCTGATGCATATATAGTAGAAAATCTAGTAAATCATAAGTGTGTGCAATATGATTCTTGGCAAGCAAAAGCTGTACAGAACTAGGCTAAGTTTCCCTCTGCAGGTATTCAAAATGGCCACTTTCATTGGAATTGTACCTTTCAAAAAAATATAACATCACGTTAAATCCAGCATTCAGCTACAGATTCTCTTTGTGTTACTGGTGCTGGGCAGCCATCCAGAATAAACTACAAGATTACACTTAAGTCTTTGTGGCACTGCTGCTGCTGACGGGCAGGACGAGAAAGTTATTACCCCCGAAGTTTATGAAGTTATAACACAGGCTGAACAACCCCATTAATTGGTGTGTTGCTTTTGGTGGCTGGGTGAGATGGGGTGTAAGGGGTAGGGTGAATGGATGGGTGGGGGATAAAATACGACTTCTAGAAATGT
Organism: Anabas testudineus; assembly: GCF_900324465.2. Classification (NCBI taxonomy): domain Eukaryota; kingdom Metazoa; phylum Chordata; class Actinopteri; order Anabantiformes; family Anabantidae; genus Anabas; species Anabas testudineus. The sequence continues at coordinate 2,188,380 of NC_046617.1, read as the reverse complement.
AATAATGTGCCTTTGGGATATATGAGAGGTCAATTTCTGGAACTATTAGGGTGAAATTGCAATGGGAGGGAGAAGGAGAGAAAAGAGAGAAAGGCAGGGGATGTGATGTTAGTCTTGTAGCCGTTTTGGTCACTGTTACCAATCATCCATCACTGTGGACACACACACATAGGGAAAGACGCACATAGGCCAACAATTGAACACATCATGCTCAGGGCCAATAGCTACAGCAGGCAGCTTTACGAGGATTCTGGATTAATCTTTACATTCGTGTGCCTGTCCATGTGACATCCAGGTCAGACGTTGCCTTTGTAGGTACATGGATGTAGCATAGAAAGAGAATTCAAGTTAAAACTATACAAGCTTTGACCCCTATCTATATATTTTTTTATCTGTCTGCCATCATCTTTACTGTCTTTCCACCCCTGGAGTAAAAGAATCCATACCATCCAGCATCGCTGCCAACATCTCAACACCCCCCTGCCCCCAAACTCTTCAACGGTTTGTCATCCTGGATGACAGCCATGGACGCGGCACAGCTCCGAGGGTAATAGATGGTCCTGAAGATGATTATACACCCGGGGAATGCAAAGCACCCACTTTGCCATGTGACAAAAGCACTGCACATCCCCACTCAACCCTCCATCCTCTCTTCACCTCTTTACCGGGCATTATTTTGCTCTGAGATTAAATCGATTCTCTACATGCTGGCCATGTAGAGGGGAAATTGATTCCAGAAGGTATTAAGGACATATTTACTGGTGATGGCTGCTAACTAACTCAGCTGATGGGAATAACGGGGACATTTTCTGTCACATCCATGCAGGAACAGAGGCTAGATGATGCAATGCACATCACTGGCAGCCATCTTAGCCCCAAAATCTGGCTCCAAACCTAGTATGAGAAAGTGTCTGGCTGTAATTTGTCAATCAGACATTGCTTTTGAGTTGTGGTTCAACAGAAGTTTTTTTTTTTAAAACAAACTAATGAAACTAGCCTGGACAAAAATGATGGTACCCCTAGAAAAGATGTTTAACAATTTGACCACAGGGACATGTGGGACATGTTTTTTTTTAAGATCTACTGAACCACAACTCAAAAGCTATGTCAGTTTTTAGTAAATTTGCATTTAGAATTACTTTTGTGACTTTCCTGTTATTTTTAGACTTTTGTGGGTTTTGTCTTCCTATAACAGAAGGGTACCAATAATTTTGGCCACGAGTGTAGGTATGTGTTGTATTTCCACTACAGGGAAATTTTTTTTTCTTGGACCAGGAACAATTGTTTCTCAGTCTTCACCAGAGAAACCTGGGTCTAAATTTAGTTCCAGAGCTATCCCTCATCAGGGTGTATTATTTTCTGGATGTCTAGAAACTCTCAGAGTGGGGCCTGCAGCACCTAAATTGGATAAATACCATGCAGCATTACACACCTGGCATTATATTTAAACACACAGGGTTATTTTTTTGTTTGTTTGTAGGTTTTGCTGGTTTTCCCAAGAGATTTCAGAAGTGATGGAGTGATGATAGTAAATCGTAAGCAAGAGCAAAATCATGTAACTTCCTTTATAGCTTGGACAACAACACAGCATAACTAAAACCCTCACAGGTCTTTACTTTGCTTTTATTTGATAGCAGTAATAAGGGAGCAGACAGGAAACATGGGAGATGAGGCAGGACATGCAGAAAAGGTCCCCAACCTTCCTCAAAATGGTGCCACTGCAGTTGCATGCGTTGCATTTAGCCCCCAGAGTCCTCTGTTTTTGATACATTTTTTAGTCTTCCTAGGGCTTCGGTCCTGCTGTGGTAATGCAAATCACAATTCCTTTGAAGGGATTTTTACCCCAGGGAAGGTTTGTTCCTGGGAAAGAAAAGCACCAAGAAATCTCCAGTGGAAACACTGCAGCTTTAATGGAAATGTCTTTCCATCAAAAATACAACTTTCTCCCCAATATTTTAACAGAAATATGCTTCAAAGTCTATCTTAATGTGGCGAGGTGCTATAAAAAGACCCAGAATAATTGAACAGTCTGAGTAGCTGAGCAGAGATCCCTTGAGACTCACTCTTCTAACCAGTCAGAGAAGGCCAATATCTCATGGCTATTTTTCACTACTGCTCCTCTGACATCATGGTTTCATTGGATTATTAGCTGCTGGAAAACCTGGACATGGCTGAATTACAGGTTGGCAAGCTCTGAGCTGGGAAGATGTACATGGTGAGGATGTACTATAGATGGAGTGTAAAGGAGTAGACATGAGTAGGAGTGGGAGGAGTGGATTATAGTCTCAAGCTAGCATGGTTTCCAGAACTTTTGCATTTTGGCTTAAAAGACTTATAGAAGCAGCAAAACAAAAACATGTGAAATGCTAGGAATGACAGTTTAACTATGAGAAAACAATAAACAATTAGGACTTTTTCAGTTTAACTAAGAACAGATGAAAATATTTTATCATCATAAACTGAAATTTAAAAAATGTTTTAAAAAGAGAGAATACATTTGGCTCACTGTTGTAAATATTTTTCTCTTCCTAGTGGAAATGATCTTCCATAAGAAATCAAAGCTGCACATTAGCATGGTAAGCATTTACATTTAGAGGAAAATCTAGTCAAACCCTCCCCACAGTGCTACACAAAACTTTTCTTTGTTCACAACTCAGAGGAAAAAGAATGTTGTGAATGTCATATGCACTTGTGTGAATTGCCCTGGTGTACTGGCAAGCATGATTGCCACAGTAGTAAATATATTACCAGTGAAATTGAAGGCAGACGAAGCCTCCACCCAACATCAGTTAGGAAACAGACTGCCTCCTCAGGGAGGGACACACACATTGTAACATTTTAATGTTTGGCGTCAAAAGGTGCTAAAGCTCAGGCTTTCCCCATGACTTGTGACTGATAAGATCTTCCCTTCTGCTGTTTTAGGCCAGACAACTGTGGCTGCATTTTACGGAAACAGAAAATCCCCTTGCCCTGCAGATCTGACGTGTGACGTCCACTGCCTCATGAAGGCTTTAGTATAACTTTTCTAACCAATAAATCCTGATTGGGATCTAAATTTGGAGTCACATTTGAGTTTTGTACCAGACTTGGAGCTGTACTGCCGACAGAGGTGCTGTCACTGATAAAATTAACTGCTACTTTAAGGAAAGTAGTTCCAGTAAGGTCTTGGTTGATCCTCACAGCTCATCTGTGTTTTGGCTTGCTTGGCCCAACCACATGGAATGGCTGGTTAAAGGTTTTATTTAGAAGACATAAAAAAAGTGGCAATCCACCACAACACCTCTGTCCACTGACAGTGTTTCTCACTGTATTTCACAGTAGAAATGGAAACTGAACTGATAAAAACAGTAGTGCTTGTAAATAAAAGTTAGCTTGGAAAGGGAAAGAAATACAAAATGAGCAGAGCTTCTTTTTTTTTATGGTAGTCTTGTCCCCTAAATAGCTTTGGTGCCACAGCTGAGGAGAAGAGCACACAAACTCAGCTCAAACACGATGCGGTAATGGTGAGGGGTGGAGATGGTGTTGGGGGTTAGTGGGGATGTCAGGGTAGCCTGGTAAACAAGAAGAAAGAAGTACACAGCGATGAGAAGGAAACTCTGAAGAAAAGATTAGGAATTCAAAATGAACAGATCAAACGTTGCTGTTTTCTGTTTTAAACACATTTGTACAACACATTCCCATTTTTGTTGTCGTGCTCTTATGCGCGCTGAACCATGATGCAGTCTTGAAGTGCCAAAATGGAGCTGGGGTGTCACCAGAAATGTATTTCGTCATAACACTTCTAACTCCTCACTGTACGCTGACTGTAGCACATTCCAAAGCTTTGCGTAAATAAAACTAACCTTTACTGGTTATTTAGTGTATGTACTTTTGAAAAAAGGTCCTAACGATTCTGTGAAGTGTATTAAAATGAATCTATTTACGCGTAATAAAAGACGAATGATGAACACCAGAAATACTTTCCTCTAATCCCACAAGGCCCATAAATTTCTTGGCTGTTATTAATTTAAGAGCAATCAGAAGTGACGCAGTGACAATGTGCTGATCTGCAGTGATAATACCATCATTCTCACGCAGACTAAAAGAAGTATTAGGCCTGTAAAACATCTTCCATGATGTGGTTTTGTGTGCTTGCTGTCATCGCGCTGGGGGACATTTTTCCCCGCGTTTTTGGTCTCAAACTTTAATCTAGCTACAGCTACTCCTGAATCTGAATTCCAGCTTTTGTTTTTTGGTATTTTTTTCTTACATTATTACCAGTGTTACTCCAACAATTAGAGCAGGTTCTGAAGTTTTTTTGGTGTTGTTTTTTGTTTTGTTTCTAGTTTCTCGAGCGTTAAATCGTGCTGTTTAAGTATTAGTATCCGTTTTCTAGTTTATTCTTTCCATTAATTGAATATATTTATTTCAGTTTACATTTGTCCATTCGGCCTCTGAGGTTTGGATGGAGCAGGCAGGTTATCTACATAGTGTCAAACAAGCTTTACGCACCAAAATGCCAACAGCAAATTTAGGTGCCACCTTGGAAAGCTTTTGCGCACAAGGTGCTCCAACACTTACGCACGGAGAGGTGTTGTTCTGGCCTTATAGAGCTGTGTAGGTCGGTGATGTCGTGTGAATGTTTGGAAACACATTAAAATGAGAGTTGGGGAGAGTGCAAGTGCATTTGTTTTATAATCACTGCTTTTTTGCTTCTCTCTTCCTGCAGATGACCCGTCGGCCAACTGGCTGCACGCTCGCTCCTCCAGGAAGAAGCGATGCCCGTACACGAAGTACCAGACCCTGGAGCTGGAGAAGGAGTTCCTGTTCAACATGTACCTCACGCGAGATCGGCGGCATGAGGTGGCGCGCGCGCTCAACCTGACAGAAAGACAGGTGAAGATCTGGTTCCAGAACCGCAGGATGAAAATGAAGAAACAGAGCAAGGACCAACCCAAGGACTAGTGGAGCTGTTCCGTGGCGCGAGAGCAAACACAATAAGACGCACAGGCACTCACGCGCTCACATCACGCACCCAACATCAAGTACAGCTTCCAGAACGGCAAACTGTTCACACGCATCCTGTTTCTAATTTGTTTTTACCTTCAAGCACTACCACGTGAGCTTCAACCCAATAACACCAATCTATACAAGTGATCGATTGGTTTATTGATCGCTAACAGACGATGAGGACACCGCCATGTTAACAGGGAAGTCTTATGGACGTCTGATGTTCAGTGGGATGGATCGAGGTTGGAGCTTTGGAATCCTTCGAGTTTGTGTTAATGGGGGCTGATGACCACGAAACCACAGACCAGCATCAGTTCCCCCTGGACCTCCTCATCTTTCATTGGGGTGGAATCCACACAGAACTGTTGATTGGACTGTTTGTTTAATGAACTGGTAGCTTCTGATTGTATTCATAGTTTTATATTATGCTATTAATTAGGCTTTGAGATTAGGCTCCACTATGTAACAGAGGAAAGCAGCAAGCCGCCTAGCCACATCAGTGTGGGGTGAAAAGGTGGGAGATGGGGGCAAACAGACACAGAGAGGATTTTATTTTTTTTTCTTTTCTTCTCAGGCACCGCTCTTCCTTTTATTAGTTATTTATCGTTCTGTGACTGACACAGGAGGCGCGTAAAGGTGCTGAAACCGGAGTTTCACGTGGCCATTAATAAGCAGAAGAAGCGGAGGAGGATGCACACACACAAACACACACGCGCGCACACACACACACAGAGGAAGAGAGAGAGATAGAGATTGGTGTTTATCCTGCTGCTGCTTCTTCCCTTCTCTCTCATTGCTGACAGACTTTGATTAGAAAGCGCCCGATGGTCGCTTTTGATACAAACAACAAGCCGCCGTTTGTTTCCCGGTTGTCGGCCTAACTAATGAGCAGATACCTGACGGAGGAGGTGGTCTGATGAGGTGGTAGAGGTGTTAACCCGACTCAGCAACCTTGGATGCGATTAGGCCTCTGTCGATATGGTACATCCCCTCCCTTCTCCGGATGCTTTATGTGCTGCCTGTATCTGCTAGAGTCGCCCCCTCCCCGTCACACGAGCCAAGAGTTAGCAGGGTTTCTCTGGCACAAATCACCACGACCACCAGTCTTTGAAGCAAAGTAGACTTCAGTCGTCGACATTTGGTTTAAGGTGAATCCGCGTCACATCGATGCATGTGGACCAGCTTCTTCTTAAAACCATACCCTGCATGACCCCACACCTTCTCAACAACCTCACCTACAGAGGCGACACACACTCTACTCAGTCACACCGGCCAGTAAAGATCTTTCATAGCTGCTCATGCTGTAAGGATTCTAATGTAAGGATTTTTATTTCAGTCTCCGGTGCGCACGGCGCTTTGCTGTGCGCTCCGCACAGTCCGTCGCCATGTTTAGCTCAACTGGGTTCTTGCTTTGCATTTTAAGAAAGAGTCACCTCTATTTTTTATACACACACACACGTCTTGTTGTGAAGCCTTCTTCTCTCTCATCCTAGTAAACACAAAGATACGTAGCTTGAGCTTGGCGGCTCCCAAACGCCACACGAAGAAATGATGTCCTGACGCGCTCACACGTTAACAATAGTTTAAAAAATAACACTCCTACTCAGAGTTTATTCTATTTTTGGTTCTGGAAATATCATTCCTAGAAGGTTTATTATGAGAATATATCAACAAACAGAACTGAGATTTATTCGCTAACGAAAGAAAGAACGCAGCGTTTTAGCAATAGTTTCTACATTTAATAGCACCGAGTGTTAGACTTCAGTTTATGCAGAGTTTTATTGATGGGAGTGTTAAAGAGGCCGCGTTAGAAAGCCGGCCTGCTACTATGGCATGGCGTTATGTGAAGTGTTGGCGTAGTTAAATGGCGTTCGGTGGCAGTTTTATGGACGGATCATAAACAACACATTGGCTTTACAATGTTTACAACGTCCTGTGTGTGTGTGTGTGTGTGTGTGTGTGTGTGTGCGCGCGCACACAGCACACAGATTTTAGAACTTGCAGACCACATAGGCACCAAAAATGTCACAATTAGACTCATAATCTCTCAAATGTACGCGCGCAAACACACACGCCGGCGCATACACAGAGGCCCGAGCGAACGGGCTTGACAGCGAGCCTCTTCTGCGAAGTCTTAACCAGAGATGCGCCGCAGCTTCTGGACGCACCGCATCCAATCGTCCTGAGGGAGGACAAATGTTTACATGGGTTTCGCATGCCTCGAGTCTCTCGTCATTTTGAAGACGCTACTGCGTCATTTAGCTCTTTGTGTGTTCAGTCTATTGGAGGGGAATGCTTGTTGAAAAATAATAATAAAAAAGACTAAACAGAAGTTTGACGATAGGAAATATTTCTAATTTATTGTATATAATGTGAGTAACCTTGTTTTTTCTTATTGGAATGATTTAAATACGCTGAATATCGTTTGTCTTATTGTCTTATTGGGACATGGCATCTTACTGTGTGATAGATTCTTCTTTTTGTTCTGTCGGTCTGTCATGTTGTATAGATTGTGTTTTCCATGTTGTGGTGCCGACTGTCTGGATGATCTGTTCTCATGTTAGTGCGACGAGCTCTTTGTGTCTATGACCTGTTTGATGGTGAACAGTAAAATGCCGCTAAGTATTGGGACAGAGAAGTCGAAACGGTTTGATTACGACCAAGCAATTCTTCTATGTAAATTCTAATTCTGATTTGATATATGGACTGTTGTTTTTTTTCTGCCCTCTGCCTGTATTATCTCCTGCTTCCTGTCCCAGTATTTACTCTCCTGACGAGAGGAACGCAGTTTCTGGAGTTTCCCCTTTGCTGATGAACATGGACGCAGATGTAGAAGTCATTTTGTTTTCCCTTAGCTTTATTTTTTTTTTTCTCATGAGACAAATCGAAGCCATGTGACCACAGTAAAGACTTTATTGACAAGCAAGCGAGCTCCAGTCACTCTGATCCTCTCCTCGTTGTGAAATGTTCCAGTCCCTTCTTTGTGTGCTTATCCTCTCTTCTTTCTTCTGTGTTGTTGTCTCTTGTTTTCTTTGTGCGATGGCACTGCTGATGCTGGATTCCTATTAAAGAACAAACTTTACAGTAAGGTCATCCACTCTGTTCTTGGTTGTTTCTCATTGATACTTTAACAGGAGTTCATCCGAGAGATATTCAAGAAGTGTGACCAGAAATGAACTGGTCACCTTCACCAAAGGTTCACGGTGGGAAAGCTGCGAGACAGCAGCTCGGCTCCTCTTCCAGTCTCCTCTCCTCATACTTCTCCAGATTGAGTTTGGTCTCTGCGGGAAGAGAAAGGAGACAGAGAGAGAGGGCGTGGGGGTGAGAGAGAAAGAAGCGGACGAGCCAGCATGTGTTTAAAATATGTGTCTCTTCATTTGTACGCTGATGCTTAAAGGAGAGGGGCGTCTGTTTGGCTGCAACACCAAAAGACTGTCATAAACCCATAAACACCCCCCACACCCCACCCGCACACACATACACACACACACCCACACGAACACACACACACACGATGAGTGCATTCATTAGAAGAGTCGTCATCCGTCCATTAGGAGCTTGTGAAACCGCTGTGGTTCCTGTGTTTGTCTCTGCAACGAATGACTCCGATAGACTCGGAGTCTGATGAGGGCAGCAGGATCTCGATTTTCCTCTCCGGCGTCTCCCATCATGTAGAAACAATTGTAATAATGCAGCTATAATAAAGTTGTAGTGGGACAGGTAGTAAAAGTTGTCTTTCAGTCTCTACTCAGGCGAGTTTAAAGTAGTGCCTTTCAAACTAAAAGCTGATCTAGGAGCTCCTAACGTTTTATAATTTATACATGTTTACTATTTAAATTAACTATTGTTTATTGCCACAGTTGTGGTTGGAAGCAGGATTTAGGATTCAGGATTTGTGATCATAGTTCCCCCACCCCCTTTTACCACCAAAGTCTTGCAAAATTGTTTGATGTTCGTTTATTTATTTATTTTGTAATCACATCACACTTATTAAACTTTACTCACAGAGGTGTCATCACTGTCATTGTTTTATTTTCTTTCCCTGAAATCAATCATTTAAAAAAAAAAAAAAAAAAAAAAAAAAAAAAATTGCCTTCTACTACTACTGTGTGTTAATTCCAGAAATCCCACAGAGGACATGACCTGGACACCCCTGTGCCCAGTAGTAGCCCTGGCCTTGTTGCCAAGCTGGAACTGATGCATTTTGAAGTGACAGTGCAGGAACATGTCATTAGAATGAAGCAATTCATGTTAGTAGCATGCTACTATTACTATTATAATGGATAATAATACCTGTGACAACTCACAACAAGATCCCCGTAAAGATGAACAGCAACAATCTGCCTTTTACAAATAGCTTATAACACATTATAATGTTGTTGTACATCCCAATCATCTATTATAAAACGCGTATTAACAATTACATAGAGTCACTAGGTGGATTCCGCTTTCCCGACTTAACGCGCATTTTGTTTTACATGTAAAAATCCCGAAAACACAGAAAACACAAAACAGATTCTCAAATAATCACAAGAACCAAATTTAAATGCAAGTTCCGCCATGTTTCCTACATTTCTTTCACCTTTTGAGATCTGATTGGTGGGTTACTTTTTAATTTTCTAATTTTGTTGCACCCCTTTTCTCCCATAATGGAAAATTAGTACTTACAACTGTTTACCTCGACAACCAAACAATTAAATAAATAAACAGCAGATTATCAGTGGATGGAAACTTTCACTATCCCTTTCCACATGTGGTTAAATGCTGCGCGTCGTTTGGATGGAAACCCGCTTGGTGACTGCTTAATGAATATGGGGACGCACATAAAAGCTCCAGTGTGTTCTGACGAAACTATTAACACACACGTAGCCTTTACGCGTCATTTAGACGTCTGTTTAAAATAGTTCAGAAATTTGTTACTATCACAAAACTTTATATGTTATATGAAACAGTGTGGTGATATGGTTTTATATGGAATGTGATGTTATGCTGTCATTTATTAACTTTCTGAATGCATAATCAAAAGAGTTATAGTTATAGTATATACAATTATAGAATATATATATAGTCTCACAATTATTCTTTAGTGCAATTTAGTTTATTAACTGTTGAGACACTAAGTATTAGTTAAACATTAGTAAACATTTCATAGTAGCTTCAGCTCTCTTCTCATGACTAGGCTCCATAAAAGTTTGACAACACATTAGAAATCATTCATTCATTTATTTTGTAATGCTTCTAGATGCTAAATGGGAGGTGTGCAGTTTTGTATTATTTTATTCAGTGCACATGTTAGCAGTACCAGTAGTACCAAACAAGCAGCACCAACAAGCTGCAGCGGTGAAAAACCGCCTTTGTATAAAGCAGCAGAAATGTGATGGTAAACAAAGTCTTAGCACAGCCTCTCCCCTTCACCCTGCTGTGCTGGACCCAACCAATGAGGCCACAGGATTTAGGCAGATTTAGGCTCAGGCCCCAACAAAGCCATCCCATAAACCATCTGTGGACGCGGGGAGGATGATTGTGATACTTTTCTAAGGTCTAGCAGGGTCGGAGCTTCATTAAATCCAGAAGCCCTGTGTTCTACTGCAGACTTTCATCCAGCCTCTGCCTGCTGTATCAGGGACAGACAATAACTATAAGCCGTGTCCCCCCCACTGTGCGTGTTTATGTGTGTGTGTGTGTGTGTGTGTGTGTATGTGTGCGTGCATATCACAGTGAATCTTAAAAAAATGCTGCAAACTGAAGACCCACACAGGAGCACACATCAGGTTTTAGAGGTGCAGTTGTAGGAGACAGAGAAACACCAGAGAGACGTGGTGGTCAAATGTACAGTAGCAGCAGTTTGGTTGTTATGGCTGAAGACAGAGGCAGTAACAGTTCCACATTTTGCAAGACAGCTGTAGGTTCTAGCTGCACAAACCTTCTCTCTTTTATCCATCCACAAAAAGATGTCACAGTCAAGTCAAGTCGGCCTCGTCCTGCTTTAATGATCTATATGTTACTGGTCTCATAGTAAAATCAAAGTGGATTAATGTCTGTATGCAGTATAATCTGGATCCTGCAGCAGATGAGGATAAATTCAATTTCTGTGCAGTCTGTTTCTTGTCATGCGCCTCTCGCTGGTCTGGAGTAGGTCGTTGGAGGTGGTTTGTCACCCACAACGCCAGCACACATCCTATTGCACCCTGCTCCCACACCATCCTCCCTCTTCTCATTGGGCATCTCAGTGGAAGGCAGCGAGGCAATGGAAATATCCAGATTGGCTCATTGTGCAGTGATTTAGCATGTGCAGATAAAGTAGGCGCAGATCTCATAATTTCAGTGATATTTTCAGAAACTAAATAGGCTGCACAAGACAAACCACGTGCTGCTGCTGCTGCTGCTGCTGGCAAAATTCATATTTCAACCCAGGCGAACGTGCCCAATCCAATATGTCTTCACTTTATCCTCTCATATTAAAACAGAGGCTAGAGATAATAAGTGTCTTCACTGACACACTCTGGGTGGATGTTAGAGTGCAGCAGGCCCAGGACAGCTCTACCCTGTCCTCCACACTGTGCTGTTTTACACGCCGCAGCTTCTATAATTCATCAAGAAGCACAGAATATCACTCATATTCATGCATTTGCTCAAAGAGAGTTATGGTCCCGTTGATACAAACGGCTGCATGGATCAGATCACATCAGCCATTCTGGAGTCATTAACAGTTGGATGGGAAGTCAAATGCTGCTGCCTGCTTTGCACATGGTACAGCTGCTTCTGACTGACAGGAGAGAAAAAAAAACATCAGAATAATAATAACATCAAATGTAGGAATGATAACTGTATGTGCACATGTTACAGCTGCCTCTGACTGGGAGGGAGAAATTACACTGACATCAGGTAATAGTGCACATGATCGGGAATGTATGGTGGGTAGACAGAATATAGCTAATAGGATGAAACAGAAATAAACACACACACACACACTGGGTGCATGTGTGGCAGCGCCCTCTGAATCTAGACAGAAATAATAGGCTTTAACTGAAAATCTGTAAAGAAACAAAAACAGCATTTGTTTTTTTAAAGCTACATGTTATATAAAAATAAATAAATAAAAACTAAAAACAATGCATGAGTTAAAACCTGAAGTCACAGCTCTTTTTGTCAAACAGAACTGAAGGAAGCCAGTAAGATGCAGCTAAAAGCTTATTTCCAGAGTTTGTAAGTGGACCTTGATTGTGTTCTTTGGTCAATATTTTTTTTAAATAAAGAAAAATTAATTAAATTAAATTAAATTAAATTAAATTAGGTTATTTTGAACATAAAAAAAGTAAACGAATAATACAAATAATAATAATTGTTATATAACAATAATAACAACTGTGCGCTAGAAACAAACAAAAAGAACTTAAGAAATTTTTTTTTTTAGCTACTTGTCTGGAGCTTCAAGTTAAGATTTCAGCTTCTCCTACCTTTGGAACAGTAAATGATTAGTTTGGCCCCTGTTGGCCCTTCACTTTACAGTCAGCGGCACGTACACAGCCCGTCGCTGCGCCTTTTCCAAACGCTTCCCAACCATCTGCATTCACAGTAGCTGTGTTCCAAAGCCACAGATCTGTGAGTGAGCCAGAGGCCTGGTGGCTCCCTGCACTTATTTCTACTGTAACTGTAAAACCACAAACGGACACCGCCGGTCAGAACCGTCCGTCAGGGTTGGTTTCATGTGTTTTATTTTTTACTGCTCTCAAAAAGTCTGATCCTATTTCTCCCTTTGGGCCAGTAAAGCTCCAGCAGCCTTCTCTCCTCCTCTTCTTCTCTCTCACGTCAGATGTTTTGCACGCTTCCTATTTTCAAACACGGAAACAAACAGCACGAGAGGAGCAGGATGTGCTGCACGCACAGGGGGTCTCCAGCTCACGGGTTAAGAAAAAAAAATACAGTGGAGGCGGTGGGTGAGTGATAAGAGGGATGCAGGGCTGGAAGAAGCCGCCGCCGACTGTCGTAAAAGGAGCAGAGAAGAAGACGGAGCAAAGGAGAAGAGGAGGAGAGAGCGAGGGAGAGGATTCGACGCGGTGCGGCGCAATAAAAGAATATGACGGCAATAAAAGTTTATAGCGTATAAATTTCTGAAGGTTAAGAACTAAACGGCTGTAAAGCAAACACGGAGACAGAAAGAGGAGAGAGAGCGAGAAAAGACCCACAGAGAGGAAATATTAGAGGAGCAGCTTCTAGATGGTAGACTTGATGGAGGTGGGGGTGATGGAAAACTGGGATGTAGGGGAACGTAGAGGCGACACACGGACAGTGGTGGGATTGTGCTCGCTTTTATTTTCTGCTACTTTTGTGATGGAGCAGCGGAGAACAGAGGAAGAGTCTCCTTCCTCCTCCTCCTCCTCTTCTTTTCAGCTTCGGGAGTTTTATGGTTTTGTTGCCGTTTGGCTCTATGGGGGGATTTTTGCGGCAGTTGTGTGTGTGTGTGTGTGTCTGTTGTCTCCTGTCCGACCTCCCTTTGTCTCTCTCTCAGATGCATCCTTACAGACGGGGTGCCATAAACTCCCCCACCACCACCACCTCCCCAAAAAACACACCCAGACAGCAGTCTCCGTCAGACAGAGGTTACTGTGGCCGACTCCCAGGCTTCTTTTCCGGCCTACAGCACACACACACACACACACACACACACACACACACACACACACACACACACACACACACACACACACAATCCTTTAAACAAAAAAACCTAAAAAGAAACCACGCCGTAGCTGTCCAAGGTGTCTTTATTTCATTTAATATGCTCATATCATATGCCAAAACAAAACAACAAAAAAAAAACCTTATAATAAATATAATTAGTGAAATATTCTCACAAAACAATAGTTCCCATTATTGTTCTTGTGGAATTATTTAAAACCATTTCCAGTGTTTTTATTGTTTTGCATATTCATTTATGTCCTTTTATTTTATGACACATTTCAGACTAGCCTGTGTACTCAATATTGTTCATTTGCCTAAATAGATATTTGTATTATTATACGACATCCATGTTCAAAACATATAATATACACAATTATTACATGTAAAGTGTAACTAGGCCTGTCATGTGGTCGGGTCTGGGTATTAAATGGTATAAGCAGCCCAACGCTATTACAGCGGGATTATTAACAAACATGTTGTTAAAGAATAATAGAAAGGAGAGAAAGAAATAAGAGGGGCTACAACATATCTCACGAGAATTATTTATATGCATATATCTCATATTTACATTTTAAAAAGACAGTACACAGGTTTTGATAAGTTTATATTAAAAGCGACAGCGCAGACTTACAATAATACACATTTTTTAATAGTTCCACTTTTAAATGATATTTAATAGCAGGCCACACTCTGTGCTTAACATAAAATAGAAAGTATTAGTATTAGAACAACCACTTTGAATTAAATACACACGTGTTGGAGTCATTCAGTAAAAGCACACTATGGATCCTTCTCTCCGTTTCCGTTTCCACTCTTTCACACAGCCCTGTAGCCTAAACGTCTTTATTTCCCTATTTTTATTCTTCCACAAATCCCAAGCCAACCCTCAAATCCGGGCCCCAATTACGACACGTAGTTTTATTTTAAAGCAGCTTATTTAGCTTTATGTGCGGACTTAATAGAACCATAAAGTTGCATTACAGCCCCTCTTTCCCTCTGGCTCTGGTCGTATTGCCGCTGGCCGCTTGATGGCGCTCTTGCTCCACGGATAAACCTGGACTCGGCTGGAGGCTTTGCGTGTCTTACGGAAAAACACACGCGTGGACTCCTCTAAATGGGTGAAACTCTCCGTATCTCTCTTCCACGTATTTCAAATGGGGGTTTAGGGAGAATCGAGGTGATAGGGCCACTTTTGACTTTGCTTCACAACATGCTGACATTCGCAGCAGTCGCGGCTTGTTTTCACAGTGTACAGGGGAAGAAGAGGAAGGGTTGGGGCCTTGGAAAAAAAATAACCCCTGGGCCTGCAGGATACCTATAGGCTGCCAGGAAATTTTTATTTTTCCTGGTCCAAAATTGACACCAAGGACTCACGTTTCTCAACCCCTCTCTGGGTCTACTCATTACACAGGCATGTACAGATTCAAGGAATGTGTGAAGGGGGCCCTAAGTGCTTGTGTACTCTGTACAAGAACATTTTTTTTTCTCAGGTAGAATCTAAAAGGATCAAGTAGGACACACAGAAACTGTTCTCTGCACTGCTTTTACACGCAGAAGATGTGACGGACAAAGACGCGTGGAGAGAAATAGAGAGAAATCCTGTTTTTATTTTTTAACGCACTTGTTTACTCATCTTTAGCAGCCACTGAGGCCGGTGGTCGTTTGGTCCAAGTGCGTGTATTCTGCAGGAATTACTCTAGAACCTGCTCTCATGACCTGCTGATTTAGTAGTTTGGCTTTTTCTTTGCGCATCTTCTCATGTCACCATGCAAACACGGGGAATCTGTACGTGTAAAACAAGGCACTTTGAAGTTTCAATACGATCCCAATTCTGGGTAATAAATTATAAAAAAGCTGCTGCCATGACTCCCCAGAAAGTCAGGTACACAATCAGTTGATTTACCGCAACACTGCACGTAATTCACGCGGCTGCTGGAAAAATTTGGGCTTCTAGTCTCAGAGCTGGATCTAAATAAATTAAATTCGGGTAATCAAGTTTTTATTCAGCAGATATGGTCGCGCAACAGAGGAGAAAACAGTCCATATTGGAAATAAAATTCTAGCTGCGAAACCAAATGAGATTCCAAGAATCCCATGATGAACCTACACACACAGGCTGATGTACCTGCAGGCGCTCAGCTCGGACCGCTCGGCAGGTTTCAGGCCTGTGTTAGAGTCCAATTAAAATATCTGTCTATAAGAAGAAATGACTCCTCTGTCGAGTCCTTTTTTTTAGGGGGGGGGGGGGGGGGGCTAATCGCTGCACTTCAGGCCATCTTGTTGTGTTTACGAGACCTGGTTGTTCTACAGGGCCGAACTTAACCTTTCCACAACTTACCCCTCGTTAGAAAAGGCATTTCTCTACCTCAGCTCCCACACTGACCGAGACCGCAGCCGTATGGTAAACAGGGGCGAAAATGACAATCAAACATGCCCCCCCCCCCCAAAAAAAAAACAAAAAAAAAAAAAACAAACAAACCACGGAGCCATTTATGGCCTCCGGTCGCGTCGTAAAAGCAGCATTTTCTTTTGCTTCTGTGCTGCGGACGTAAACACGCAAACATCGCCCCTGCGCTTTATGGAGCTTTACAGTTTGTTAAAGCGTTTACAGCCACTTTCTCCCAGCCTATTAGCCTCCCCAGTCCTCCTTGCGTGTTTATGGAGATCATATTTATAAAACTACACTATGATCAGAGGGCATGCGTGGCGGGGGCCCCGATGCTCGTTGATGTTTGGAATGGAAGTCAGGAAGTGGTTTTAAAACCTCACTTACATTTATAGGCCAGCACTTGTTAAAACTGAGAGCAATTAGCGCGCACCGGCCACCGCTCTGCCTCCTGCTCTCGAGCAGGCTCTCTGACATTTTCGGGCCTCATTCCGTCGGCTCCTGCTTCAGCCACGCGCTCCCCCTTTAAGGATTCAGTGGGAGAAATGAGAAAGAGCAATTAACGAGAGAGAGATGCTCTCCACAAGGCGATGCAACACACGATGTCACCTCCACCACCACAACACCACCTTCACCCAACCTCAATCTCAGCTCAGCAGATGTGCGTGGATTTGATTTAATCAAATGCTGAGCGGCAACGCGCTGATTGCCCCTCACCCCCCATCACCACCACCACCACCAAACCCCACTTTCTGGCTTGCTGCTGCACCTCATCTCCTCCTGTTCCTCATTCTCACAGGCGAGCAAAGCTCCTCGAGCAGAGGCCGGGAGACCAGTATCCAGGCTCACAAGCGCGTGCGAGTGTGGGAGCAACAAAAACAACAACAACATATAAAAAAAGAAGAAGAAGAAGGAAAAGTGTGATGGGCTCGTGTGTGCGCTCGTGCACGCGTGTCTCTGTGCGCGAAAAAGCCAATGGGATGAAGAGCTGATAATAGATGCAAATTATCCCTGAAACCGAGTCTCTCTCTCACTCACACACACACACACACACACACACACACACACACACACACACACACACACACACACACACACACACCAGGGCCGGGGCGAGAGAGATAGAGAAAGAGAGAGAGAGAGAGAGCGCGCACAAGAGAGAGCCAGGGAGGAAGGGAGAGAGAGAGCCCGAGCGAGAGGGAGAAAAAATATGAAACAACTCATTTGCAGAGGAGTAAATCACGGAAAAGCCGTTTGAGAGCGCGACAGGGCTCCAGCTCACAGCGCTAACACCGGAATTGTGATGCGCACAAGCCCTTCCTCCTCTACTTCTCCCTCTTCTTCTCCTTCCTCTTCTTTTTCTTCTTCTTCGCTGGAGATTTTATGGAATCGGTGTGATTGTTGTGATTGTTGTTGTTGTTGTTGTGGTGGTGGTTGTGGCTGTTACCGCTGTGGCCGGCTGCCGTTCCCGTTACCCACATCGCAACCGGTTCGTCCGTTGTGGCCGTGAGGGGAAGCACCACAGCGACGGTCACCGACACCGGCGGCAGACCTGCCTCGCTCTCTCAGCCTCCCTCCCCTCCGTCTTTCTCTGTGAGTGTGTGTCGGTGCTCGTCTGCTTCAAAGCGCACGGACGAAGCAGGAAAAAAAAAAAAAAAAGCAAAGCCCACTGAAAGTCGCTGGTCGCTTCAATCAGCTGCACTCTGACTCAGCCGAGTCGAACATAAACTGAAACAACAACCAGCAAAAAAACAAACAAACAAAAACCATGAGCTCATACTTCGTCAACTCGCTCTTCTCTAAATACAAAAGCGGGGACTCGTTACGTCCGAACTACTACGAGTGCGGTTTCGCGCAGGACCTGGCCGGCAGCCGGCCCACCGTGGTGTACGGACCGGGCTCCGGCGCCACCTTCCAGCACGCTCCGCAGATCCAGGACTTCTACCACCACAGCGCCTCCACGCTGCCCAGTAATCCGTACCAGCAGAGCCCCTGCGCGGTCACATGCCACGGCGAGCCCGGCAACTTCTACGGATACGACGCCCTGCAGCGGCAGACGCTTTTCGGGGCCCAGGACGCAGATCTGGTCCAGTACAGCGACTGCAAGCTCGGGGGTGCGGCGGGGCTCGGCGGCGAGGATGCGGAGGGAACCGAGCAGAGCCCCTCACCGACGCAGCTGTTTCCCTGGATGAGGCCGCAAGGTGAGGAAACGGAGACTACAGTGCTTGTTTTTCCACTAGCCTCGTTCAAAGCATAGCGTTCTCCTCCCAAAGGTGAGTGTCCGTGTCAGGAGGGGAAGACAGAGCATGTAGGGACAACACAGAGGGCAGGAAACAGCAGCAGAAAGTAGGAAAAGTGCTTAAAAAGCAGCAACAGAAGAGAAGGCATTTAAAGCTTCCTGTGAGAGCGCTTTTATCTTCTCTGACAAACGGAGACAAAAGCGCCTTTATGGTTTTATTAGCACCGAAACTTGCGACTAACTTTAGTGTTTAATTACCCCGGTCATATACTGAGAGAAAGGGCGAGAGAGGGAGGAAGGCTGGGGGAAGTGAGGGCGAGAGGAGCGAGCGCTGAGCCTCACACTGCTCTTCATCTCCTGCTCACACGGACACGCTTAGAGCAGATTGTTGGAGGTTTCTGCAGCTCTGACAGGAGGGAAACTTTCCCTGCTTTATTTTTTTTTTTTGTCTTTTTTCCTTTTACGACTTGCCTGTGGTCTCCGGGATTATTTATTTTCTCCGGGGTTAAAGCAGGAGCTATTGCACAGGCTGTGCGTCCTTGTGTGTGTGTGTGTGTGCGTGTGTAGAACAGAAAACGATAGGAAGGTATTTTAGCACCTCTACAGTGTGTGTGTGTGTGTGTGTGTGTGTGTGTGTGTGTGTGTGTGTGTGTGTGTGTGTGTGTGTGTGTGTGTGTGTGTGTGAGTGATACTGGATCTGCACACGCAGGCCACGTTGAGTCAAATATCACAGGCAAAGAAATCCAATCGTGTCCGCGTGGGTCAGATTTGTGCTGGTTTGCTTTTGTGTCGTGTGTGAACGTTTAGTGGTCTCCTGTGTGTCTGTGTCACACACACAGGCCTGTCGGTTCAACTCGATCACATCATCAATCATACAGGAGAATGAATGTTTGCATTATAACCGGCTTAAAGACGATTGGTTATTTGTTTTTCAATTATAGATAGATAGATAGATAGATAGATAGATAGATAGATAGATAGATAGATAGATAGATAGATAGATAGATAGATAGATAGTGTGTACATGTGCGTGTGTGTGAGGAGAGAGAGAGAGAGATCGGTGAATGGATGGACATGTATAGTAGCCTATTTAGTTTGAGCCCATATTTCTTCTGCTGTGCGGTGTCTGTGTGTGTGTGTGTGAGAGAGAGAGAGTTTATTGCTTATGTTCTCGGTTGTATATTTTAAAGTGGGACTGCAGACGGGTCCTGGCCTGTCCAGGACTTTTGTGGCTTCATGATTATGGTCATAAAATAGAAAAACAATTAATGATAAGGAGGGGAAAAAAAGAAACCTCAGGTCTGTTTTTACGCACGGTTGCTTTCTGTTCATCCTTATGGATAAGAGGTAAACTCCTGATGGTTATTGTTGTTTTTAATGAAAACTATTATGACATTTTATTTCACAGGATTGTGAAAACTCTCCGTGCACTGAACCTTCGAGCGGTGCATGTGTGTCCTTATTGAAGGGTTCCTGTTTGTGCGCCAAATAAATTGTGATAATTCCCGTCTTGAAAGCCCGTGTTATGTTTCCCTAACATCCGTCTCCCCCCTGCTCCCCTCTGTGTATAACAGCCTCTTTAGTCCCCCCCAGCTTTAAATCCGAGCGGCCACACTCAGGCTGCGGCACTGAAAAACGACTTTGTAAAGGGTTTCGCTCTTCTACATAGACGATGACACTCATTAGTCGCTTGAGGAACAGTCTGACGGATTTGCCAAAACCCGCTTTCCTAAACTACTGTAACCCTGTCCCCTGCACCGGCCCCCGGTACAGGCAGCTCCGACCATCCGGGGACTGAAAAGTCGAGTCACAACAGGAAACCAGGCTGTGTTAAGCAGTGCGGCTCTGCACCGCTACGTTCAGAGGATGCCTTGTGCGCACGCACTTAGAGCCTGTGCGCGGTTTGATGGGATATTATGGCGTCTAGGTGATAGGATTTATTAGTCAGCGTGCTGTAGCAGGCTTTTTGTGGGTGAAGCGGGAGGACAGAGCGCAGCGGAGGTAATCTTCCGCGTTCACCTCGGAAATTTCCTTCTAATGAGAAGAGTACATTTAGTCATTTGAACTATAAAGGAAATATTCCTCTTCCACTCCTCCACAGACTTTATGTTAGAACCAAAGGAGGATCCTGCTCACTGAGTAGTCCCGAGCCCCCTTCCTGAGCCGGAGGTTTAATATCTGAGTTTGACTCTAAACTCGTGAACATGAGCTCATTTTACGACGCGCGCCCCTGCGGTTGGAAATCTTGACAGCCCCGTTGTCTCTGTGCGGCCTTAAAATGAAAAAGGAGAATAAAAATCTGATTAGACCGAAGAATGAATGCATGTCTGCAAGGGTATTAGTGGCTTTGCCTCGTCTCTCTGGCATCTGTTGTGGAGTGGAAACCTCGTTCCTCTTTGCTCCAAAATGTCAACTGCCAAGCGCCACGCATTTGTTTGGGTCTTATTTAATTGGCATTGTAAAGGTTTCATATGTAATAGGTCTTAAAATGTTTCATAGTCTCAGGGCTTGGATCCATTCTCAGAACAATAAAAGAGCAAGTGGTCCTTTCACAAAATGCCAAATAAATGATAAAACATTTATTTCTTCAAAGGCGGATTGATCCATGAGGTGAAGCTAGAATTAGAGGGGCAGTCTGGAAGGTGCGATGCTGTGACGCGGCCCGGGTTGGGGGTTAAATTCCTCGTCACATCAAAGCCTTCTTGCTCTTAGCCCATTTTATCCAGGAAAGTGTTTCCCATTTCCCTTAATTCATTGCTGGTGACAGCGGTGAACGTGGCGCCCACTTCCCTTTCTGGCCGTATAGCACGAAATTACGGCGCCAGCTCTGTGACAGATAACACATACAGGACATTTACATCACGCACAGCTTCATTCGGTCCTGTTTTTAGCACGAAGAGCAGCTCTGCGACCACACACGGGCTCTTAACGGGACCACCAGTACTTCTTAAAGTACTGCGGGACTTGGCTCGGAGGCTGGTAGCCTGTGTAATGGATATTGACGATGCTTTTCCTTGTTTACCTGCGGGGTTTATAACATCAACATAATATAATGTGATCAGGGCAGATAGACAATATCAGACTTCTATGTGATTAGTGCGACAAATGCGCTTCCATCAAAGTCATTGCCCTCTCGTTTAATTGAATCCTAAAACTTTACTGTTCTGCACAGAAGAGGAGCAGAGAGGGAGAGCGCACGTGTGTGTGTGTGTATGCGTGTGTTACAGCCAATAAGACGCTTCATCATCACATAAAGAAATAATTGGCATTGGAGATTTTCTTTAATTTACCAGAAATATTTAAATTATAATTAGGCTGCAGTGCATTCTCTCTCCACTCCTCCTTTATGGTTATGAACACTGATCAATACTAAAGTTGCCACTTGTGCAAAACGTGTATTTTAATGTGGATCAGTTATTTAGAAGCTTCATTTACTCCCACACCTTCTTTCCACGGCATTTTTATTGTACAAATTTCAAATAGAACAGACACTTTTATGGAAATATAATCACTCGCACAAACGCCCTGTGTGTATAAACTGTCATGTGTGCGCTGCCGGGCTGTCACGGTTCACCGTCTCGGTTTTATTCGCTCACGTTGAGCGGCGTTCATTTGAAACAGGCGTGCCTCACAATCCAGGTTAGAAGATAAACAGTATTTATAATCATAGTATTGATTGGATAACCCTGTAGAAATTCCCAAATGTTTAACAGCCACGTGTTTTCTTCCGTGCGTTCACAGTGTGTGTGCGGGGAACGCAATATCCAGCCCTGCGTGCGCTGATGAAGTATTTCTGTATATCACACATCCTAACTTCTGTTTTCCGGCTGTGAAAACATCATCAACTACAGCACAGTAAATGACTAGCTGTTGGTTTTATTAAACCTTACTAAAAAAATAGCCTCGTTTTTCTTCCCGTTTCATTGTTTGCAGCATTTTGTAATTAAACGTCTCTCTGTGTCAGTGGCAGCAACTCGCACTTCGGGAGCCTCTTTCTCGTTTCATTTCTATTTACAGCATCAAATATTTATGTGCGCTTCAGTAGATTTGTCTCTGTTGCACAAGAGTTTTTTAGAATGATTGCGCGCGAGTGATTGTGCAGAACAGTGTGTGTGTGTGAGTGTGTGTGTGAGAGAGAGAAATAAAGAGGGAGAGAACCTCCTTTTTATGGGACCCCTGGACATTCTAGTCACATGAGGGTCACATGATTTTAAAGCACATTCACTGAACTTAAAAAGTGGATATTTTCACACATTTAACCCAAACATTAAACACATCACATTACAACTACATGAATCAGTAAAGTCTCTCATTTATTTGCTGCTTTGATTCATTCATAGTCAAATGTTGACCACGTGAACTCAGAATCAAAGACTGAATTGACTTTCTATGTTTTTTAGCCTCCATCACACAATGAACCCAAAACCAAAGCAGAATTTGACTCTGACAAGATTTGTCTGGCATGGATTGGATTTGTTGTTTACTATTGATTATTTAACTGGAATTAAACTGTCATCAATCAAAATATGATCATAAAAATAATTATTATTATTACGTCATCATTATCTCGGGTGTTGGGGGTGTGTTAAATGCTACTTGGAGGTATTTTTTCTTTATCTAACAGTCATACTACGGCCATAACTATACCAATAATAAAAAAGGATTGCAGCTGGGTTTGTCAAAAATAGTTTTATTTATATGTCTACTTAAAAAAGAATAAATAAATAAATAGCTTATATTTGGTGTTTCATGTGTGGGGCTCAATGTGAAGATCTGCCTCTAATAATGTCCCCCCCCCCCCCCTCCTCACTAATTTCTCCCCAGTAGCTGCGGGCAGGAGGCGAGGCCGGCAGACCTACAGCCGCTACCAGACCTTAGAGCTGGAGAAAGAGTTCCTGTTCAACCCGTACCTGACCCGGAAACGCCGCATCGAGGTTTCGCACGCACTGGCGCTGACTGAGAGACAGGTGAAGATCTGGTTTCAGAACCGGCGGATGAAGTGGAAGAAGGAGAACAACAAGGACAAGTTCCCCAGCAGCAAAAGCGAGCAGGAGGCCGTGGAGAGGGAGAGGAGGGAGAAGGAGCTGCGGGAAAGCGGGGCAGGAGCAGGGGGAGGCGGTAGTGGAGAAGGTGGTGGAGGAGGAGGAGGCGGCGGCAGCTCGGTGGCGGGCACGGCGGGATCACAGGCCTCCGTGACTGAGGACTGCTGCGAGAAACCCCACAAGCAAATGTAAGGAGGAAAAGCAATGAAGTTAAAGGGAGTGGGGGGGGGGGGGGAGAGGAAGAGGGGTGAGAGTTGTAAATGTTGGACAGGATGGGGGTGTGTTGGGGGGGTGGGTGGGGTGTGTACGTGGGGGCTGTTTTTGTCTTCACTGAGGCCGCTGGACTGCCCCCCTGTTGCGTCTACGATCCAAAAAAACTGGAGTCTCCAAAACGGACTGGTAGAGCCGGACGGAGTGGAGAGGCCTCGGGACTCTCTGAGCTGCTGGCTGTGGGAAAAAAAAAAAAAAAGAAATCACACAATGAAGCAAGAAAATGAACTTGAAAAAATGAAATTGATCAGTTTGTGTGGGAGGGGAAGGGATGGGGGGGCGGGGGATCAATCTAAGTCAAACAAACAAACAAACAAACATAGTCTAGTGTATAAAAGAAAGAAATAACAAAAAAAAAAAAAAAAAGACAGAAAAATGATAGCTTCCTTTCTTTGTGGAACAATTATCGTGGAAACATTTCTATATTGTTAGAAGTTTATCATTAACAATTTTATCTTTGGCAGCTGTATAGTTTTTAAGTTAAAATGATGATGGTGCACTTTTTACTGTACTTCTCACTTATATGTTGTTGTTGTTATGGCAATGATTGATGATGATGATGATGACGTAGCAATTAATGAAATTTCCAACAACATGAAACTGCCTATTTATGCCGTTTTAGTAGGTCGGGTCTCTTTTTTACACACTCTAATTGTTGTTTTAGTTCGTTTTTTGATCAGTGGTGTTTGTTTTATGTTGTATTCCTCCTTTTTTTCTCTTTTTGGGTAAAAAAGCATGCGCACAGTGCAGATTTCAAAAAAAAAAAAAAAAGAGAACATTCATAAAAATAAAAAAGTGTCATAAAACTGCGGCTTCCTGCGTTTAATGTGAAGCAGAGTTGAGTCATGACTCAGAGGCGGTTAGGAAGGTACATGTTTACATATTGATATGTTTATTTTTTGTAGTTTTACTCCCAGTTATCACTTGTGAAAGGGAATTAGAAGTTTCAAGTGTTCACAAAGAGTGGGATGTTACTTCAATTTCTCCTTCTTCACACTTTCTCCCGCCCTCCGTCGTCTCTC